>NC_140935.1:110944597-111544597 GCF_014529385.1 Adiantum capillus-veneris
TTGGATGTCAGTAACTTCACTGAGAAGCATGCTCAGATGATGTTGCCAGCTGTGCCTGACTTCAGGATTGGAGACAGGACCTATATCTTCTTACATGATGTGCAAAGTGTGTTTTATTTAAGGGAGGATTTCTCCCTAGCTATTATTTCCAGAGTCCAAGAGGAGAGGAGTGGATTTGTTTCAGAGGATAGTAGTGATGATGAGGCAATGGAAACATCCAGCAATCCAATGGAATGCCTTCGAAGATGCTTTGAGAAAGCTGAAAAATACAAGGAGACACTACCTGATGAAGCCACCTTCCAAGCAATAAGACAAAGCCTAAGACCATCGAAAAGTAACAAAGAAGTGGAGGATTGGTTTAACCATTCAGGTCAGGGGTCAACTACATCTGTAGACCTGTGGCAAGAAAACCTCTTTCTGCTGGATGAGAGCTTCATGGTAACTCTCTCTCTCTCTCTCTCTCTCTCTCTCTCTCTCTCTCTCTCTCTCTCTCTCTCTCTCTCTCTCTCTCTCTCTCTCTCTCTCTCTCTCTCTCTCTCTCTCTCTCTCTCTCTGTTTGTGTCATTTCTGACATTGTATGTGCAGTCTTGGATTGCTGACAAGGATGACTTCCTTCGGCGCCGGACAAGAGAGTATCGAGGAAGGGATGCGGCCCTAGCACAGTACCTTTCAAAGCTCTGCGAGTCGCCGATAGTAGTTTTTCACAATTCCATGTCACAAGAGGGTTCAATAGCAACTTACACATTCAAGACACTATCACGCTTCTTGGGTGGACCGGTGCTGCCCAAAAGTGCAGATAAAGTCATTCTTGTTGACAAAGTGTTTGCTAGAGATTTTTTTGGTTACTGCCCAGGCTATACAGGTGGTCGGGCAGCGTATTACTACACCTACACAGCAATGGCACTAGCTCTTGGTAGACAAAACCCAGATGAACTTTTAGAGTATGGCAAACATCTCATGATTCGTTACAAGGGTGACGTGCCAAAAAACAAAATTGAACCTGCAAAATCTTGATACACTTCAAGTACCAATTGTATAAGATCATGTATTACATAAATTTTGTACAATGTCATCCACTCAGAGTATCTTTCTCCACTTGTGATTCACATACACCATTGTCTCTCTCCACCTTCGTTGACTTTCACGAGCTCCGGAGTTGTTGTATGCCATTGATCTTTTAGCTTTTTGTTGTTGTAAATGTCTGATGGCTTGTGCTGTTGCTGAATTTGCCAAGACTTCTTTTGCCTGCATTCGATGAATGATTCTACGATAGAACCATTCAAATATTTCTCTCAAACTGTTAGCCTTGATTCGAGAGCCACCATGTCGTGTGTGCCTGAAATAAGCATTTCTTGCCATGTAATGAGACTTTTCCATCCCTTGGGTATTCCATATTGCCGGGTTCCCATACTTCTGTATAAAATATGGCAAATGATTGAAGATGATGTGCTGGATATGAAAACAGATTAGTTAGAATGTTTTACAGTCACATATTTGCACATAAGAGAGAAAGAAATACATGATAATACCATGTAGTGAGTAATCTGGGTGTCTGTCCATGCTGTCTTGAATGATTTTTTCAGAAGGTTGAGATTTTCCTTGAACTTGTTCATATCACCTTGTGACCAGTCATCTTTGTCGCACATCAAAAATAGGATGTCTATTGATCGCCAAACCTCAGCCTTCGCGTTACGAGTAGTTGGTTCGTGGTCTTTGACTGCAATATGTAGCTTTTTCCAGCTCTGATACTCTACCTTGCTAACATAAGATGTGTTATATATTTTTCCATGTTTTGTTAGCTTTGGATCTCTTGTACCTTGGGGCTTAGATAAAAACCTCCGTGCCTTCACCCCACCGATGGATGGTTTGCATGGGACATCCTTCTCAGCAGTTGATCTCTTTTCATCCCGCTGGATTTTCACATTGCCACCATGAAGCCCCATATCCGACAGTACCATTTCTAAGCACTGCAAGGCTACTTGTCATTCTGCAGAGTTCTTAATCTTCCAAGCAAACCCGATGTATAAGTAGACCAATTTCTCTACAATTCTACAAAGGGCATGCATTGTACAAATGTGGACATTCACAAGTGGTATTTTCAAAACTGGTCGAAAAGCAGGATCCTCAATGTGACGTGTTGGAGCTTTTCTCCACCACTTTGGGTCCATGACCTTTGCAGGCTCCATGCAGAACAAACACGGTGACTTTGCCATTGCACCCATTCCACAATTATACATGCACTTTAATGTTTTAAGGTCACCTGCAAGATGCCACTGAACTTGAAAGTCTCCCCTTCCATCTAGACGTAGTACCTCTCCCTGGTTAGTCTGTCGATCAATCAGCTCCGGAATATTAGTTCGATGGAACACCCAATATAGAATCTCATGATCTTCTTTCTTTACCTGCAACACAAAATAAATGAGACTTAAGTAGATCTGAACATTTGAGCTTACTTGAGAATATCGCTTACCTCAAACGCACCAAGCCACCATATGTTAGATTCTGATTGAACACTAAAATATAAAGGATCATCACTGGGACACTTTGAGAGGGCTCTATTCATTAAAGTAATAGTAACACGCTCTAGCTTTTTCTCTTTAACAAGCTCACACTCATCCAGTTTTAACACAAAATGTAATAGTCCACGTGACTCTTCAAATGTGATGTTGTAAAACTCCACGATTCTCTTCTGTAGTATCCGCAGGTCCATAAAAATATTGTTGAACTCATCATATGCCATGTTCGCTCCATGGCCACTGTAAGTTGCTTTAATATGAAAGGGTTGTCCAAGATAGTCTCCCTGTGCCTCGTTAAGCTGAAGCCTCTCTTTCCAAACACTTGAGGCTGATGGTAGAAGTTTGGATTTTATACCCTTCCTAACAAAGATGGATGAGACAGACTTTTGGATAGCCGAATATCCTCTTTTGCTTACACCAAGTGAATCAAGTGTGCCTTGTATCTCTTTTGCAGGCACTGAGTTCTCTGAAATAAAGCGGTCCACTACATTTCTTTGTAGAACCTTAAACTTCTTGTCATGTACTATATCTGCTGCCAGGCTTCTACTTATAAGTGGCTTCAATCTCTTTCCTATATTGGCTTTGGGGTCAATGTTTTCCTTGTCAGGATAGATTGAGTCTCTACATGAAGACAATGCATAAGTAAATAACAGAAAATTTGCTTCACTAACACTATTTAGGCACATGAAAACAATGCATAACAAGAAAAAACAACGAGATTACTTAACTAAGACAATGTAGCCAACCAAGAAGCATCACCTTAATGCTCGGATTCTTTTCTTGAGACCTCCTGATGCAACCTGCAATGTTTCAAGATTGCGCAATTTCTTCTTTCGGATACGACCACCCAAGATGGTGTCCTTCATTTGACAACTTCGCACCTTTCCTTTCAGTTCTTGTACCTCTGTTTTATGTTGCAAAATGGTAACCTGATCTGTAGAATGTAAATGTGAAAGGCAAACAATCTCACATTGTTGAGCTTGGAGAATGCTCTTGTAAGTTCCAGCTTCTCTTGTAAGTGATTTACAATAACCCAGAAGGCCGTTTTCTCCATCACCAGCAAAGGTCAATAAGCTTGTAGGATTGACAAACGGTGGAGACGCATTAGTTATTGGATTCTTAGGGTAGAGAGAGCCTCTCGTCCAGATATCTATGTGTTTAGCTCCTTGAGCTCTGAGCGTGTCTATGGAGGTGGGAGGTATATGTGTGTTTGTTTTACTGCACTTAATCAATGGTTGGTACTCATTGTCCAAATCAATGTGAAGGTGATATTTGGCTCGTTTGTGGGTAACATTTGTGCCATTTGAGGAGTGCGCCATTAGCCAAATGTGCAGGTTTAATGGAAAGTGAATAGCGGCTACGGATTCGTCCCTCCATGTTAGCCTCATTCCCTCCGTATTGACGTTGTTCATTCAATGCAACTAAAAAGAGGATTATCCCTCAATCACTACGAACGAATGTTCAGAGGGGTAAGGAATCTACTTAAAGTACACTTTTTGAAGTTTTACTATGAAAGACCCAGCTCTTTTATTTGTCATTTTTTCTAGAGAGAGAGTGCAAAAAATACATTTTCTTAGAAGGCCCTCCAAATGACCTCCGAAATTTCCTAATGCATTACCTTTGTTTCCATTCGAACTCCCACAATGTAGGGCTGTCCAAGGATGAGATGATATGAAGATGTATCCTGTACAAAGAAGTTTTGGTCAATCTTTACATCACCTATTGTTACCTTCACACCTGGATATGCTGCATACAATTCACCGGATGAATTGTTTGCCACTTTTACCATCCAGCCATGATCTGTATCCATCGGCCATTTGCACTTGTTGTAGAGACTCTTTAACATTATGTTTATTTCTGAACCATGGTCAATCAAGGCAACAAATGGCTCTTCAAGATCACCTACCTTGACCAAAGTTTCTGTAGTAGCCCTTGCCCAATGACTTCGTGAATAGTAACTCCTAGGAATATCTTCAACTTCTTCATCATCATTTGAGAAATACACTTGCTTCACTCTCCCACTAGATTGGTAGCATCCTACCATAGCTCCATCATTCTCCTTATTTTGCAGTTGCATCCCTTATGTCTTTGAGGTTTCCCCTTCAACCTGTGGATGAGAAACTTCAGCAAGGGTTTGCTTCTTCCTCTTGATGATATCAATGATCTCCTCATGGAATTCACGCTTTGCAATGCCAAGAACTTCTCCCAGAGTAAACTCAATCTTGTTATTCAAGATCCTTTCCTCCAAGACTTTCTTTAAATATGTAGCAACCTCAATATCAGATTGTAGTTTATAAGTTGGGCCTTTTGTCTTACCTTTGATTGGCTCTTTCTTCTTTCCTGTTGTAGACTCCTCCATGAGTACTTTAGGTGGAGATGCTCCTTGTGTTGAGGGTGTTTGAGAAGGCATTGAGTCGCTTCTTCCCCCACTTCTAGAAGCTCTTTTTGATGGTCCTTCATCAGCATTCTCACGTCTGCGCTTCTCTTCTACAATTTCCTCATTTTGTTGGCATTTTGTAATGTAGGCATGCACTGACAATGAGTCCACTGGATCATTCCATCCTGTTTCTAGACGTATGCAATCACCTGCTTCATGTATAATCTCTTTTGTAAGCTTTCCCTTTTTAGCTGATTGCATGACATTTGGCCAAATTTGACCATGATGGTCACTCACCTCTTCATCACAAAAATGTTCAATTTTTACTCCATAAGTAGCTGCCTCAACTGAAGAGGTGGCATGCTTAGTTGCCATATCTTCAACTAAGGTTTGCATTCCCCCCTTCCCAAAGTTAGTTCTCAAGGGTAGACCTGTCTCTCTTAAGTGGATTTTACCATCCTTAAAAAAGACAACATCTTTTGACAAAGAATCACTAAAATCATCACAATCCCTTCTTACATGGTCTGTACTATCACACCAAATACATCTATTAACAAACCCTTCTTTGGGCTGTTGTCTTTGCCTAGGAAGTGGACCTGATGGTTGGCCTTTTTCTTCAAGCTTTGCAAACTTCACCTTCAAGTCACGCATTCCCTTCACAAGCTCATCTAGCATGGACTCATCAAACTTAGGAGCGATAAAAGTAAGCTTTACCATTTTGTCAGAAGATGAGGTGAAAGGACTTGTAGTGTTTACTACCATCTTGTCCCTTCTTCTTTGTCGTTTGGCAAGCAGTGAGACAGCACCTTCAACCTCATTCCAGTCGGTCTTTAGTCCTTGCTCAGCATCTTTATCTTCAAGAAGAAGCTCCAAATTTTCTTGAAACTCTTTACCTGCAGCTTGTAAGAAAAGATCTGTCTTCTCTGCATCTAGTGTGGCCCTTTCTGTCCTAGTGAGTTGTGCATAGCGCCGCTCAAATTCCCTAAGTAGCTCTGTTATTGATAGTCCTTGTTTTGGCTTGACTACCCATTCTAAGAATGTCCTTTTGGTCACTCTCTCAGAGTCCTCCATGAGATATTCCTCCTTTAAAGCTACTTTGAGTTCTTCCCAATTTCTCCCATGCCCATCTTTAATTACCCTAACATGCTCTCTAATTTCTGGAGCAACAACTAGCTCAAAGCTTTGAATCATCTCACCTTCTGACACGCGATGCAGCTCCATCTCCTTCACATACTCGCGTAAGTACTTGGCTACATCTTTGCCATTGAACTGATCCATTCTATTGACGACTGCTTGTATGGACTTCATTGCTGAAATCTCCCTTCTTTCAATGGCATGTTGTTGTTGCATAAACATTGCAAATGCTTGAAACATTTGCATTGTTGCTGGGTCAAAATGCATACCCTATTGCTCAACATGATCACCCATGGTTATCCACAAAATCTCACCCTGACAGTTTCGCGTCGGGTTCACCAAAAATATGTCGAGAAATTTGCGGTCTTGCCAGGAAAGCACCGGTCTTATGGCTGTGAGAGTTTGTGAGAGAACTCAACAAAAACTATATGAAGGAGTTAAACCATAGATTCCATGAAGACTAGGGTTTGGAAAGTTAAATCATGGCATGTCTATTGGCCTATGAGTGCAATGAGAGACTTCAATATGCATGCTTTACAGGCGGATGGCAATGAGCAATGCTTTACTTTTGATCCAAATGGACTCTAGACCATGGTTGGGGAAGCTTTGAGCTTTCCATTTGATCCTGGCGGATGATGCAGCAGATGCTTTTCTCTCTATCCCTATCCTATCTATATAGCCACTATATTATCTTTTTCTTATGCAGTTTATGTACCTATTTTACATCATTCTATCATATGCAGTCTTATTTTACCTAAATAAGGCCATGGTTGAGCATGAATGCTCAGCATGGGGGTGGGCAATGATGGTGCACCCAAACTCTATCGACCCATGGAAGTGCCAATAGCAGCAGTATGGAAATCATTCGCCTAATGGGGGAATGCTTGAACAAGTGCTAGATGCAGAATGTGGAAAATGTGATTGGGATGTGTATGCCAAATGTCACTTTTAACAAGTCAAATGTGGCTCAAAATCTTTTCTAAATGGATTTCTTAAGGATACTAAAGGTTGATGTATATCTCCATCCAATAGTACCATGATGTATGCAGAATTCTTGCTCATGTTTTGTGAGTTTAGGGCTCTCTAGGTGCCTGAAAGGAATACCTATCATCTCTCCATCAGACATTATGATGAGCAGCCGTGGGCTCATCAGTGCCGGGAGAGATGATCCTTCTTATACAATTTCATGCAGGGTAGAGATTTAAGAAGGGTGACAAGGAACTAAGCATGAGCATTTATATGTGGTAAAGTTTTGTCGACCTTCAATAGTTGTAGGCATGTGAAACGGGGTCAAGCTGGGGTCTTTTTTTTTAGAAAAGAAGCTTAAGCTGGAAATTAGAACAATAAAAGAAGCGCTGCATGGAGGGTGGGGCTATTGCAGATGGAAGGACACGAGTCCTAGCAACATGATGGGAGAGACAGACGTGCCACCTGGTGGCCATGCAAAAGCAAAAATAGGGGGTTGGATGGTACAAATCGAGGCGTCCAGGGCTTAAGAGTGGGGGGCTCATGGGACAGAAAATTGCAGAGGAGGTGACCACTAGCAATATCGCTAGTGGCCAGGCTCGCCAACAGGAGAGGCTCAAGTACGTGACCAAGTGGGTGCATACCATGGATAAGAGGGCAGGTCTACAGAACCCATGAGCAGCACAAGAAGAGTTAGCTCTTCAGAAGGGGGCCACGACCTGTAGTTGAAAGCACTGCTACAACAAAGGGTTGAGGACATCAGTGAGAAGCCAAGGGGGAGGCCGAGAGCCCCAGGTTGGAGAAGGTCATGAACAGCAAGGTCCAGGGTCTCCATGGCGTGAGCAAGAAAGCACCACGAGGTTGGCCGAGTAGAGAAGAGGAGAGCTGAGGACCTCAGGTATGAGGGGTTAGGGGAGCATTTTAAGAGCTGCAAAAGGGGAGCGTTACCTTGTAGTGCCAAGGAGAAGGACCGCTAGTCAAATACAGAGGCAGGGTCGGTTGGTGGCATAAATTTGAGCTCGGGATATAAAGCATTGTATACCAGTGTTGCCATTTGGATCAAAGTAGCTGTGATCTTAATAATATGTTTTGTTATTTTCCACCTCTCTCTTTCCCTTGCTCTTGTCTTATTGTAGCATACATCTATGTGTTGTCAAGTATATGTATGCTCTCTATGTAAATGGGGTACACACCGTGAGGACATGAACTTATAGGCCATCTTTGTGGTTGTCGGTGCTCTCTAGAGTCTAAGGGTGAAGCTATGCTGACACGCTTGGGGGCTGGCTGTGTCTAGTCTCGGATGGTTGGGTACGGGCTTGGGTAGTGATTGTTTGCAGATCATGAGTCTAGATGTGTGTTCACTAGGGGACAGGGGTGCTATGAAATCACTGGGCTATAGAGAGGCATTGAGATTGTGTGTTGGTGGTTTTCTCATTTCCCCCTTTCCAATGTGACATTAGATCTGTTTACATTGATCTATCAAATCAACTAAAAAAAGATGCATTGCCAACCCTCCACTCCTCCTGCACTTTCAGGGCTGCCTCCATCCGCCTACCAATTTGAAGTAACAAAAAATCTTTTAATAAGACTAACATTTGACACATGTAAAAAACATAAAAGTTGAAGTGACCTTTTGTCAATTGACACAAAAGTAAGGATCTGATTTCTACAGTAGCCCAAGATAATCAAGTGTTCTCGTATGTAGGTGAGAGTCTAGTGGTCAGTTACTTGTACAATCTCAGAAACACCATTTGACAAAGTAATGGGCATGTCAAATGTCACAAAATTAGAAACACTAGATTTTAAGGGTATCCACTTTCCACTCTTACACATCCAACGCTCATAGTGAAGCGTAGATACAAAGTAGTGTGTACTTTTAGATATCGTATCCCAATACATGAAGCCCCCACTTTACACTTGTATTTATGTCCTTGGTGCTCTCCCTCAACCATTTCCTAATTATCTCCAAAAATGAACTTTAGTGCTTCGTACATAACATTCTTGCTACAAAATATAGTAGGTGTGACATTGAATGACAATGTCTCGAACAAAAAACATGCACGAGGCATCACCAACCAAGCCCTACTCATCTAGAAGCCTTCCCAAATTTTAATGAGGAGAAAATACCAAAAAGCATCTTCTTCTTCATAGAGAAGAGTGACCAAGAATCAAGTTGTGGCCATTCTAGGCTCAGTAATGAAGGTTGGTCTACAACAGTGATCTTACCATCTCCATCCTTCAAGGCCAACAATACATATGTGTGTGAGTAGAAGAGATTCTGTGTTGCAGAAATATCAAAGGTGGCGAGTTGGGAAGCATCATAACACCAATTTTTGCATGAAGAGCATTGAAGGTTCCTGTGAGACTCTTGATTAGTTGTTCCTCAACAAAGTCAAATGGGAATATATCTAGCACAACACCAAAAAATATCAAGTTAAAATTAAATAACAAAAATCCCTTGAGCTTCCATTTTTAAAGAACATGGAACACCAAGAGTACACGTGTTGAACAATGGCCACTATGCCATTGACTCCATGGTTCTTGAAACCAATAACTCTCCCCTTCCAACGTTCATCAAGGTTGCCACGGTCTTGAGCTTGATGAGGCTCGATAGCTACAGGTTGCATGAAGACCCAAGATTCTTTAGAAAACACTTGCGGCATGCATTCCCCATCAGAATCCCTAGTGTTATGCAAGAAAATTGCCTCTATCTCATCCTTTGGCTTCCTTGAAGAGGATGGTGTTGACATGGTAGCACCAGAACAAGAAGAGTTGTGGTGTTAGAAACAGAGGCATGTTGCTTCAGGAATGAAGTGAGGAGGAGAAGTGGTTGAATGGTGAACAAGGGGAGAAGAAGTAGTTCAAATGGATGGTGTGGATGAAAGGGGGAGACAGGTGGTGCAGTTATGGAAAGCTTCTATTTGTTTTTCATCTTGGAAAGCTTGGACGGAGGGGGAGAAGTGGTCAATGTGGAGCAAGGATTTTCCTCACTTATCATCACTCTTCTTGCATAGCCTAGCATAATAGCATAATAATTATGATGAATAAGATGGCAGCATTAAGCATTGGAGCATGGCTCTTGGTTGGATTTGCATTCCATATCCAACATTGTTGGTGTAGACTCTCAACTTGTCAACAAGCTTGAAGAAGGAGATGGAGTTCTTGCACTTTACCCAAGTGAGAAGGAGCTTGTGAGTGTGTGTGAGAGAGAGTATATGTTGTCGAGAAATTTGCAGTCTTGCCAGGAAAGCACCGGGCTTATGGCTGTGAGATTTTGTGAGAGAACTCAACAAAAACTATATGAAGGAGTTAAACCATAGATGCCATGAAGACTAGGGTTTGGAAAGAAGTGCAATCAAAGAAGACTCACTCTTTCTCTCTTGCACTCACACACACAAAGAAAGAACACAAAAGAGAATGTCAAAACAATACGAAAATGAAAACATCAAGGCTATGGTCATATCGTATCATGGGTAATATGAAAAGGTTAATAGATGAGTTAATGGCATTCAATCTTCACTGACCAAATAGGCTACGAATTGTTCTTTGGAATTGTAGTTTTGTGCTTACCATAATATATATATTTTGTCTAGTGATTGGGATTAATTGTGTGTACAAATCCTCTTGGTTCATAGCAAGATAACTACGCTTACGTCAAAAGAAAAGTTATAGTCTATGAGAGGTAGTATGATGGGATCCGGTGATAGAGGTATTTCATTAAGCCTTTCTGGGCCAAAGAGAAACACTATACGTTGTTGAAAGTGTATTTTTCGGATAATCCATACGTTAATTCTAATAGATCATACAGAGTGAAAGCGATAGAAATGATCATCATGTGGGTTATTCATCTAAGATAGTATGTGAGAAATGTAGATATGAGAGAAGTGAAGAGATGAGAAGTTTCCCTCCCAAGCCCTATTCTTGCCCGTAGGCAATAAGGATACTACGGGGAGAGATGTACCTGTAGAAAAGAGAACCTAGAATTTGCAGAGAGGATGAATTACTAAGAATGAGAGAGATAGGTTTGGTTAAGGAGATGAGATTAGATACATACATACATACATATATATATATATATATATATATATATATATATGCCGGATTAGAGATGAAAAAAAAACAACAAGAATTAAGAAAACATCAATGTAGAACACATCTTACTTGACAAACCCTTCGGCACCATTATTGATGGAGAGAGAAGAAGAGGGGATCACTCCACTTTGATTGATACGCCAAGTACAACACCTTCTTTGATTAGAGTTGATCTTCCAAGGATAGCGTACAAGAATGGCTAGTCTTCCTCTAGGAGAAAGCGTAGGCTTGGGCTTATGTTAATGGGGCTAAGTACAATTAGGCATTACTACTCACTCCCTCAAGAATTCCTCTCATCAATGGCTTGAATGCTTCACTTTTTTTTTCAAGGAAGAAGAGGTCCCCTTTTATAGGTGAAGGGAACCCCCAAGGGTTTACACAAGAAGAGAGGCGCCAATGTGAATAGGAATTGGAAAAGTTGGAAATGAGTTGTCCCTGCATGATGTGGGCAGACTGGGGTCCATTATTTTGATCATATCTCCTCAACCGTGGCTCCAAATAAAAAAGTAAAAATATGGGCAAAAACTTCAGCTCATTATCTACGATTTTCATTTTAAAATCATTTTCCAATTTGGATTGAAACCTTGTATAAAAAATTTATCAAAATAGGGTCCATTTCTGGCAGCAAAAGTCTTCTCGTGGTCCCCTTAGCCTAGACTTTCATTTAATTCCAAAGGACACCTCATGCCATATGAAAGCATGACATTGCTCCTTGACAAAGTTTTGTAATCATGCTTGCAATAATGCATTAAAATAAGTGTATCTTTGAAATCATGTCACCTAGTGTCCCACTAGGATTTGATTCCCTCCTAATAGCTATTTAAAAAGAAATATAAGAAAAGTATAAAAAATACATAGAATATATATATATATATATTGGAGTTTACCCTAGATATAGGATCTAGCTAGGGTGTGAAATGATAATGAGATAGTAGAAATAAAGAATCAATGCTTTTTGCCCCAAGTTAAAGAGGCGGAGCTATTGAGCTTTTCCCATAGTATTTTCTGATGGTAAAGTAAGGATAGGTTACCCTTGAGAAAAATAATAGGATGAGATAGAAGGCTTATTATTATACTTAAATATGCATATGTACATTATAGGAAAGATAATTATGTATCTAAAAAGTTACAAGATAGGTCTTGTAGCATGCGTTCCCACTATGTACGTGTCACAGCACGACAACGTACCCCACAAGCACACCCTCTTGGTCAACCCCTCCTTGTAGCTCAAGCTGAAATTTTGTTGAACTTGTACAAGACTAGCCAATCACATGATTTAGTCACATCAAGCAACAATGCTAGCCTTGGTACAAGTGTCCCCCTTTCCTCTTTGAAAGAGAGGACTCGATAAATGCATTAAAAAATAGTTTAAATAGCTAAACTATCATTGGCTCCCTTGAGAGGCCAACCAATAGGTTGTAGGCACACCATGAGGGCAACATGAAGAGGAACTTGACATGTGTCCTTGTTGCTTCTTTAGACTAGGCTTGCCTTGTGTGAGGGTGTGTGTGTTCTCTCTCATGCCCCTACAATGAGGGCTCGCCCCTCCATGAGTAGAGATGTAGTTTGACTTTTTGAACACCTTAAACCCCTCAAGCACCTTAGTCATGGAGCACCTTAGCACCTTATTCATTAAGCACCTCAAGCACCTTAGTCAGCAAGCACGACAAGAACAAAAATCATGTGAGTCAACAAGCACGACAAGCACCTCAACACCTTAGTCAAAAATCCAAACAAGCACCTCAAGCACCTTAGTCAGCAAGCACGACAAGCACCTCAAGCACCTTAGTCAGCAAGCACGACAAGCACCTCAAGCTTGGGCCGGGTTCTCACTTTCAAAGCACATCCCTAGCTTTCCTAAGGTCAAAGGAATTTTAACACTAACTTTTGGAGGTCCTTAATGAAGATAACCCTAAGGTATTTAAGCTCCATTAACTAGCCTTGATCTTTGATAGACCATCTCTCATTTGGACCCCTTTAACCTTGGCCCCATGTTGATATAGATCCATAAGCACACGTCTATATTATAACCCTTGTTCTTGTTTATTCCCCCACATTAAATGATCAATTTAATATGAGAAAATCATTTGGGTTGGTTAGATATTAAATTTTATAAAAATCGGTATCAGAGAAGTTGCGTCCTCCCTGGTTTAGTCGCCAGCAGCTCCAGCACATGCCTGCTCACTTTCTCCAATTTTTGTGAGATTTAGCGAGCGTGAATAGGTCAAAACATACTCTGAGATAGCTGGTAGAGCCTGGTCTCCTCAAAATTTTCATTTGGGCTCATTTTGGCCTTCGTTTCTACTATAGGTAGTACTACGCATGTTATTTTGTCATTTTGTGCAAAATTTATACTAGTATCATTTTCTACATAACAGGTCCCACATAGTCTTTTACAGTTTGTGCTTCATAGGACATGTTGTTCTCGCTTTATTTCTCCTCTTTTTGAGTAGTTTTCATATCAGGTGTAGAAATTTCCATGATTGACAACAACACAAATATGTCCAAGATGTTTGTTGATGAGGATAGATTGGATGGTGGCATTACCCTGTGGGCTTATATGATGCAAATGTTCTTGTGTCAAAGGGTTTTTGGAATATTTTTTAGGGCATTGACATCTTGGTTCTAAGGATGAAGGAGATGTTGAGGATGTTGCAGGTTTTGGTTGTAGGATTGATGCTGCCAGACCTATTTTGCTTACGGTTAAGCAAGCTCATTGGGATGTAAAAGATGTGTAGGTTCATGCATTGATTTTTTTTTCTATGAAGAACACTATTACTCCTCATATTTGTTAAGCAAAATCTACAAAATAAGCTTGGGATATTCTGGATGGTCTTTTTACAAGTTCCAACGAGGCTAAAATTGCATTGTTGTGTAAAGAGCTGGAGTCAAAGATTATGCATGCGAAATATGAGATGGACGCTTTCCTTGTTGGTGTCAAGGATATCAATGAATTTTTTTTTTCTGTAGGCGAAGTGTTTTCTAATAGCTCCCTTGTGCAGACTGTCCTTGATGCTTTGCCAAATTCTTACTAGACTTTTGCTAGTACTTGGAGACTTATGACCCTAGGAAATCCACAACTTGTCAAGTTTGATGCATTATGCACATTGCTTTTGTAGGAGTCAGTTTCCCAAAAAAACAAGGCTAAAAAAAATGTAGTTGAACATGCCTTTATTGCTACTCAAAGAAAAGGTAATAGCAATGTAGCCACTTCTTATGGTTTTTTTGCGAGTGATAAATCACAGATTCCTAATGCTTCTGCTAGCAGCAACTCATCTGGGAATTCTGGTGAAAAGAGAACAAAGAAGATGCATTGCCATTATTGTCTAAATGGTTGTAGGTGCTTGACTTTGAAGAGGCGTCTCTATTATTATTGACAAGTATCGTTTATTGACACTCCTTGCGGGGAAAAACATGTGATGAAATCACTAGGCTAGTACCTCATTAATTTTTCTATATATTATAGATGGCTAGGTACACTCAATTAATTATATATATTGTATAAATAATTGTGTGACCCATCTTGAGGCAGGAGAGAGAGAGAGAGAGAGACCATGAAGCTATGAACCATTTGTAGTGAATTCTAGGCATTGGCCCATAAAATCTCTTTGTCTTAGAACAACAAAGTGTGAACCATGTTACAAAGACGCTAAGGTATATATGGGTGCAATATATGCACCTATTTGTTTGTAAGCAGTATGATACAACCAACATGTATGAGAGAGAGAGAGAGAGAGAGAGAGAGACCAAGTTAGAACCTTCTACCTACCTTGCCTCCATTAGATCTTGGTCGCTATCATTTGGCTACACTTATTTCAAGCTTTGATCTTGAGTTGAGTATCTTTGTTGCTAGAAACCTCACGAAGATCATAATAAGTTGAATAGTCTCTCTTATTTGGTATTCCTACATCAAGATCCATGTTGAAAATTTCTTAGACAAGTATAAGTTTAACCGATTGTTTTAAACGATATGATGATTTGATAGTTTGATATTGGGTTTTAAGAAGAATAACAATTCTTGCAAGGGACCAAATTATGATGTCTGATTGCAATGAGGTAAGATGGTTCTTCTTATTAAAGCTAACAGTGTCTAGTTGAATACGATGGAAAGTAATTACTTGTAAAAGGCATAGGGAGATGGGAACAAACTAGAGAGAGTGCAATGTATGTTAGACCATGCCAGAATATTCTCTTTGGGATAAAATCCAAGCTGCTCAATGACAAGCCTCGAGCTCGATGGATAGTTTAAGCTGCTACCGATTGAAACAAAAATTTGTTCTCGAGACTAATTTTACAAAATTCTTTTGAATTTACAATTTTCTTCAAAGTTTTATTGCAGTGATCATTTTGGATCATTTTATGGATTATACAATTATTTGTATTAAGATTTGGTCTTTTTTTATTGGACCATGCTTCTATTCGACCTTTCCCTAACCATAGGTCTGACTTGTCTATACGTATGTATCCTAAGTAAATATAAACTATTCTTCTTGGAGAGTTTTTGGCTTGCATTAGAACCATAGGTTGAAGTGTCAAACAACATTATTATACCCTTCTTCATTAGTTAGCAGCATTTTGTTGATATGAATGGTGAGTCTTGATTAAATCTCATTGTAAATGAGCTATTGGCAAATCTTTGGTCAATAGGTTTGCCAGCGTAGTTGGATTTATTGGTTGAAGATTGCCAATGATTTGGTACATATGTATGAAAGATGTGGATGCCTAGATAATGCTTTGGATCCAAGTCATGCCAAAAAGAGAGAACTATTTTTGTGGAGGTTTTGATGGATATTGGAGAGAGAAATGATGGATATTTGACTCAAGTGTATGCCAAATATAGTGCTCATACAGTTGATTTGGAAGCTCTTTTTTGGATTTTGCACCACCCATGCCAAAGATTCATGGATGAGCCTGTTGTAAAGGACTTGAAATCCCTCAAAAGGCACCTCATCTAGATCTTGTAGCTCTCTTCTGCAATGGTCAGAAGAAGACTCATCACATGTAATATACATAGGTATCATAAATTGGGGAATAAAATTCATGGTCTTCTCATCCTTTGTTGAATTTCTTTGAGTCCCTATAACTACATAAAAATCAGCATGCATCTCAAAAATAGCATCAAATTTCCCCTTCCATATCATATGCATAGCATGTCTACTCATCCATAACACTAGGAAGCTCCACATTATCTTGCCACCTCTTTGGATAGACACTTCAAAGGTGATAGACATCACCAAAGTTGAAATTAAGAACATATGAACCATAATCTAAATCATTTAAATCATCATACATATCTAGTGTTGGTTAGCATAGAGTATTAATCCTCCTCAACCTCTAGTTCTTTTGGCATTAGTTCACTAGTAAATTGTGCATCAATGGTAGCATCATCAAATTGTAGATATTGCAAACACTTGGTACCCTTGTGTATATATTGAGTTCTACACTTGAATGAACATTTAGCCTGCATCAAAGATTTCATTAACGTGATTACAAATTCGAGAGTCACTTTATTCATGAGAGTCATTTTAAATCACACACACACACACATTGGGGACACATGAAACATATATATGTAAGTTTCTTATGTATTGAAATGAAGGTTTTTGTGTGATGTGCTAGTATTTATGTGAAGGTAGTTGTTGATTTGTTTATTGTTTAAAGCTGTAGCATTATACATTATTTGAGAGTCATTTTATTCATGAATAATACATGTTTTACTAATTGAGGCCGTTTATTCGACCATATTATATGATTTTGACATGTCATATTGTTAAAATAATTCTTATAAGCTCTAAAATTGTAATCGATACTTCAAAAGAGTATCGATCAAATAAGTATCGTACAAAAAAAATTATATCCAACAAAGCTTGTAGTATTTTGCCTTGATCTCCACAACTTGTTAAATTGTGAGGCCAGCCTTGAGCAATTCAAGGTATCAGTTTAAAATGTGAAAAATATCACATTTGATATTTTTCAATAGAAGTGGTTGATATTGTGAGTGTAAATGTGATTGAAAGTGTGTGATTGGGATTGAGATTGTGTGTAAGATTAGGATTGTGATTTATGGTCTTAAAATCATTATCCTACAACAAAATAGATTCTCTCTTTTTTGTTTATTCTTTGTTCTTTATATATCATGTTTATAATTCAATCTATTTGTCTCTCCCGTGTCGCATCACAAGCAGATCACAAGTGGACAATTGCTTCCTATGCTTCTCATAATACACTTTTTACTTTTTTGGGCTTCTTTATTGTGACGTCTAATCTTGAAAGTTCTAGGTCTATCTTCTCAAGCATTTACCTTGAGCCCTCTACCTTGTTTTCAGGGTCTAAAAAATTTAACAGAGTTGAGTAATTACAGCCATACATAGCTTCAAAAGGTGCCATTTAAATAGACGCATGCCAAGAACTGTTATAAGAAGACTCAACCAAAGGCAAGTATTCCACCCAATTTATTGGCCTCTCACTCACATACATCCTAAGCATGTCTTCTAACAACAGATTTACCCATTCAGTTTCCCGATCTATTTGAGGATGGAAAGCAGTAGTCATTCATAGTTATGTTCCTATGGTTGAAAAGTAGCCTTTTCAGAAGTTTAAGGTGAATTTAGAGTCACGGTCATACGCAATTTTTTTGGCATACCATGCAATTGAAAAATCTCCTTAACAAACAAGTTAGCAGCATACAAGGCAGTGTGATTTTTCTTCATTAGAAAAAAAAATGTGCCGCTTTTGTCAATCTATCAACCACAACAAAAATAGTATCAAAATTTTCTCTAGTTATATGTAATGTAGTGATGAAATCCATTGATACAAATTTCCATTTTATATCAGGAACATCTAAAGGCTCTAACTTAGCAGGTAACCTCTTTTGTTCTACCTTCCCCTGTTGACATTCTAAACATTCATGTACGTATAACAAGATATCATCTTGCATACCCGACCAAAAAGTAGAGCTCTTCACTTTTGCATATGTTTTGTTAAACCTAGGGTGTCCCACAAATGGAGTGTTGTGACAAATTTGATGTTTCAAAGAGGAATTTACAGACACACACAAGGGATCCTGAAAATAAAAGTTTCACAAAAGAACTAATTGAAAACCTATCTTTTTCTTTGAATAGTCATAAACATGGGTATGCATTATGTGATTATTGGTATTACTTAGATGACTAAAAATCATTTCTTGATTGATTGTGAAGAAAGACAATCTCTCTTAGATCATTTGATGAGGATGGTCACACTCTTCATGGGAAAGAAAGAGATTCTAAATCTAGTTTTGGCCGTAAAATTGAGACGGTGACATAGACAATAGTGTGAGACTTTTGCAACTTTTACAAATGAGTTAAAAGATGAACCTAAGGGATTTTTTCAAAAAAAAATCATTATATGTAGAAAACATTCTAGATGAATTCAAATATGTTTTTCCTGATGACCTACTGTGCATGCCTTCTCCTAGATCACTAGACCATGGGATAGATCTATATCCAAAATAGGAATTGTACTCTTGATCTCCTTACAGATTCAACATAGATAAACTTAAGGAACTAAAACTCCAAATATACGACTTGTTGAAGAAAGGGTTAATCAAACCTAATGTATCTCTTTGAGGTATCCCTATTCTTTTCCAAGGAAAGAAGAATGTGACTTATAGGCTATGCATTGACTAGAGGATTGCCGATACCAAAACATATGAGAGATATGAGTATTTTGAGGTTGGCACAATATGAGTGAGTACATATTACAAATTTTTCTAAGATTGTGACACGTCTAATTGAAATAACAAAGACAAATAAGGCATTTGTATAACATGAAGCATGTCAAGCTACATTTGAAACACTCAAAGAATAGAGATTGTAAATTTTATTATCATGAAGATTTTATAATTAGGAAACACTTCTATCTGATGCAAGTGGAGAGAAAATAGAATGTGTTTCATATGGAAAGGCATGATTTGAACTATCCTTTGCATGATTGATATTTAGTTTAAAATATATATTCAATCGTCCATTACTCAATAATAGGTAGAAGTGATGGCTTCAACTGTTATGTGAGTACGCTTTTGATTTGAAATATTTTCTTTGAGAGTGTGATTGAGACAAGGCAACCAATGTCTTGAGTCAAAGACTGATATGTAATATCATTTATGTGATCTATAGTGATTTGATTGATTAAGTTTGATGTGAAGTGAATAATGATCGTTTCTACTCTAACATTATCTCTTAATTAAATCCTCATATGGGAGATTTGTTTGAGAGAAAATTTCTTATGCACAACGGTAACTTGTATTATAGTGATTACTTATGTGTGTCTCTAAATTCCTCTCTGAAAAATTAAATTTTATATGAATGTAAAAATATATTCTTTTTAAGATAATCTTGTTTTAAACAAAATATATGAGACACTGAAATAGTTATTTTAAGGACAAAACTAGAAATCATTTTGATTATAGAGTTGGGTAGCTTAGAAGTAGAATTCCTTTTCAAGTTTTGGTTAAGTAAGATGTATCATGTAAAAGATATCTCTTGGATTGACTTCTATGTTTTGTAGGTTGAAGATCACTCCTTCCAACTGTGAGGAAATAGTTATTTTGATAAGAGGAGAATGTAATAAGACTATAATTTAATTTCAAAAGGATTTAATAGACTATAATTTTTTGTTGAACGGTTTTAAAGATTGTGGATTATTTCATTAGGTAGAGAATATTAATTTGTTGAAAGAGAAAATATATTATTCTCTTCCTTTTACATAACACACTAAATACATAATTAACAAAGATTGGTGAATAAAAGATAGTTTGTCTATAAATAGTAAAGTAGAAACATAGTCAAAATTGATGTTTTCATCAATATTAATGTTTTATTTTTATGTTTTTTTTGCAATTTTGCTCCCGCTGCCTTGTAAACTAGACATGTTTCCGCTGTTTTAAGTATTGATAGCTATTTTTTGGCTATCCAAATTGCCATAGTGAGATACCTCACCCTACCAAAATCACCCAAACACTGTGGCTATCCCTAACATTTCACTGTACATAGGTGTGTGTGAGTTAGGGGACTTTTCCCATATTTTCTTTAAAAACCCTCAATTAGCTAGTCACTGGGCTAGTTGAGCCAAAAATAAATAAAAAGATAAAGAATAAAAGTATATTATGGCCTCTTTGTGTGTAAATAATTCATTGTATATAAGGCCTAAATAGAAGGAATGTTTATAATTATTTTGGTATATATTTAGATATTTTTACCTAGGTGCACGTTATTTATGTTATGTATATTAACTCGCCATTACTATATATTTTCTTACCATTTTGCATACTCTTTCTTCCATATAGAAATAATTTCATGCAAGCTTCTCTTATTTTTGGTATAACTCCATCCCAAAAAAAATCCAAATGAAGTAGTTTTATTTAAGTGTATATTTTTTCACTATTGTGATTTTTTCCTTCCTACTTCTATTCTCTATTACTCTCATTAATTAGAATACCAAAAATATTCATCTTTTTATGATTGAATCATAATGAGAGAAATTTATTTTGACCCCTTTATATTTTTTCCACCTATATTATTTATATTTGACATGTACATATTTTTTAAACCCCTCAATATTTGATTTGCTTAGTTGTACTATTCACTTATATCATGATCTCAACAATATCTTCAATTATAGACGTACCAAATAAGGTCAAGGGGATGTGGCATGCACGCATGCACTATGGAGGGATCACTCTTGGAGGCATTCAAAAGGAATCATCCAAAGAAAGACCCCACAAGTGGAAAAAAACAGTCGGTTTTGCTGAGTTTTTAAAGATCACTTGCTCTCCGAATTTGAAAAGGTGGTAAAGACAAGAATTGTAGCTCGTGAGCTGAAAGTTTGCCTCAATGTTTTTCATATTTTTTTGAGTTACGAACTGTGAGCTATGATTTTATTGGTGGACCCCAATTTGCCCATGCTATGTAGCCACACTCCCTCTTCCACTTTATCATTTTCCTCTTTCACACACACTTCTCCACTCATCATCCCCACCTCTCTCACCCCTCCTCTCTGCAGCCTACTCACCTTCTCCTCAACCTTAAGAATATGAGAAACCATGGTGAACGCATGCCTCCTACACACACTTCCATCCCAAAATTGACCACCTAGTCTCATTTTTCCTCCTCCAAATTACCCATATCTATCAAAAAAACCACAAAATTTAGCCTCTTCTCTTGAAAGACATCATCATGGTGATTAATTACTCCTCTTCAATTACCTTGGCTCCCAAGGAAGGTCAAGATGGAGAAAAAACCGTACCGTGAAAGCTAGTGGACCGTTAACAAGCATCAAAATTGGCCCTACTCAAGACACATGGAGCATCAACATTGTAAGAAATCCATCTTTTCTTACCTCTTAAGAGTTTTTCTTCCTTATTTGTATCCTACATGGATACTCCCATTGTAAATATCCAATTCCATTTGTAAATTAATAAAAATACTAACTCTACTAATCTTCTAACACTAACTCCTCAACTTCTTGATAATTCCAAGCAAAAGACATTAGATAAAGTGCTAAAATCTAATTCAACCATGGATAGAGGAGTAACCCTAGCCTTCAAAATTACTATAAAAGGAGGGTGTAGCTAGCACAAAAGGAGCCATAAGCAAGAGCACTATGCTATAGCTTGAGAAGCCAAGCTCAACAAGGAGCTCTTTAGTGGAATCTCATTAGCTTATCCATATGTATGTGTTGTATTAGGGATGATTAGCAAGGGAGATCTATGCCATTGTAAGAGAGAGTGATCATTCAATTGAGAGTAGGAAACCTATCATTTCTCCTACTAGTGTAAGCCCAACATTTGATGAATCAAGGAGGGTGGATTTTGACTAAGCATGGATACTTTGTCTCTCTTCCAACGTGAAGTCATGGACAACAATGATGTGTAAGTGTCTTGGTGTTTTACTTAAGTTCTTAATAGCTTGTCTCCAGGTGTTGTTATCAATTTAGCCATAAATCTCACATACTGTAAGAGGGCGACAGGGTGGAGAGGACTCCCCTAGCCTTAAGACAGTGATTGGGGTGGCTTTTTTTGTGATGTGTTATGGTGTAATTTACTCAAGCTATGTTGAACAAATACTAATCTCACTTGGATTGATCATGACATATTTGTAAGAAGGTATTACTACAGCAAGAACCCCCCTCCCCCTTCTCTCTCTTTCTTATATATATACTTGTGTTTGCTTGATCACTATCGATACATTTAAAAGTAGCCTCTCTCTCTCTCTCTCTCTCTCTCTCTCTCTCTCTCTCTCTCTCTCTCTCTCTCTCTCTATGCATCCTAGTTTGCATCCAAAACTAGGTGGTGGCCCAAATTTGTGTAGGGTTAGGTTACGGGTTTGTGTGTGTGTTTGTTGTGTTTTTCAATCCCAACCGAATTGAGCGGCAAAGGGAGCCTAGAAAGGTACTTAGAGGCCACTCTTCTTGTTGCCCGCCCCGGACTGCCTCAAATTGGTGCCCCCACTGAGGAGGGCTTGAGTGTCTTTTTGTATAGGTTCAACCTTTAGCATAGTCAAGTAGTTTTCACGAATCATGAGAATTTGTATGATCCTTTCATTCCTGTTGCAAGGCAAAAGGTGCACATAATTGTTAGTAATAAGCTGCAATTTCAACAAGTAATTCATAAAATTTTGGGCCCTCTTAGGCTTGCCGAGATAAACGCATTAGTAAATTCCTTTATTTTCCCTCTCATTAGGTATGACCTTAGTTTGGATGTCTATATTTTTGTTTTGTTTTAAGCATTAGGTCATGCATAGACCATGGATAATGGCCCAGGAATAGAGGTTTTCCCCTTCCATTTCACTCTACACATTAGAATAAACGTTGCCATTAGTAGAAAGATCCAGTTTCAACAATGTATAGTGTTCGTGTTTAGTGCCCAAAGAGTAGGAGAAATTCTTGCATCACAAAACCCTGCCATCTGCCTCTTGTTGATTATCATAGATCATTTGATGTGCATATTTTTATTTTGTTGTAGAATAGATTGCCATTTAGAAAACATTATTGTGTAAATCTTTTCAAGGAAAAAAAAACGTGCATCACTTTGGAATCAATCCAATGGAAAGCCAACGCCAAATGTCTGGATATCCTCTATTGTTTGGAGAGCCTGGAGAGGATGCAGAACTATTTTTAGCAAATTTCAAGATGTCTTGTCGTATCAAGAGGATAATAACTGATTAAGAACGTGTAGAAATGTTTGAGGTGGTCCTTAGGAAAGATGCTAGCACTTGGTTTGACTCTTTGCCTGAGGAAGTTAAGGGGGATTACATGGAAGTTGTAAATCGTTTTAGGCAATACTTCTTTGATCCCCAAAACTCTCAAAACTATGGCAAGACATTGTTTCTCATAAGCAAAAAGACTTAGATGACTACTACTTGTACAAGCAAGAGTTTCTACATCTTTGGGCTCTATGGATACGAGATGTTTCTAACCTTGGTGATGGTGTAGAATTTGTAAAGAAGGAGAGGTTCATAGCCGGAATCTTTCCTGACCTTAAGGTAAAAGTTGAGGCAGGTGCACCTGCTACCTTTGATGCATCGAAAACTAGGGATGCTAAGAAGTATAGGAAACTCAAGTGCTTAAGGGCAGAGGTTTGAATAGAAGGTCTTAGATCCAAAGGTAAGTCACAAGCATCAACATCTAGGGAACTTCCTGAGATAACGGCTCAAGTGATTGAGAAGTTAAATGAATCGTTAAGCAGCCTGTCAATTCACCTTGCACAAGATGTAGGTCCAAAGGGACAAGCAAAGAAGGCAGAAGAGAGAGAACCACGACCTAAGAGAGTCTTGCAATGTTGGAATTGCGGAGAGTCTGGACATGGGATGTATAATTGTCATTGGCCCTGTGGGGAGCCAGGGAGACCTAACTTGAATTACCTAGTGATGAATGCAGGTGAAGGAACCGGTCAACAACCAAGGCTTCTACAAAGGCCAAATGGACCAAGACCACCTCCACAAGGGGTAGAAGGAGTTCCACCTTTGCCAGATCCAAATGTGCATGTGGTAGAAGTAACAAATTCAAATGAGGTCTACATGGAAGAAAATGGCATTACGCATGGCTAAGGAAAAGGTAAAGAGAAAGAAGGAGTCATATCACAAAGTGACCATGGATGAGGCAAGAAGGCAAAGGAGACCAAGGAAGCCAAGAGGACTCAACGTCCTATCAATCTCCAAGACTTCCCTCTTGGACATGGTATGGCTCCATACAACTTTTTGGAAGACATGAGGGTAAGGGTCCTGATATCTCATGGCCTCAGTTTCTTACATTATGTCCATAAGTTGGGAGGGATTTAACGACGGCACTTAGCACTAGGACAAAGGTAAAAGAGAGTGTGCTTGTTGTAAAAGTTACACAAGTTGAAATGAATGAGGATATTATACCTGTGCTAGATTGTTACATCAAAGGAAGATTGATTAGGAAAGGTCTAGTGGATGGAGGTGCACAAATTTGCATCATGACAGAGGGACTCATGCAAAGACTAGGCATGCACATCCATGAAACCTAAAATCAAAGTGAAAATGGCAAACAATAGCAAGGCTAGGTGCGTAGTCATTTGCAAAAATGTCTTTGTGGAGGCCTTTCGCATTAAGAAGGCAGTGGATTTCTATGTTATGTCTACCAAAGGAAATGGTTACCCATTTATCCTAGGGAGACCATGGCTAATGAAAATGTGAGCTTTGTATGATTGGGAGAGTAGAAAATTAATCTGCAGGAATGAAAATCATAAGAAGGTTGTCTTTGACATGAAGGAGCAACGCCAAGAGGATCTCCATGAAGAATCATCTCAAAGTGATACAGAAGAAGAATGGACCGATAACACTTCAGAAGAAGAAAGTAGCGGTAGCATTACTGAAGAGGAGTCTTCCGTTGAAGTCATGGGAGATGAAAGAAAAAATGGATCGATAGCACTTCAAAAGAAGAAAGTAGCGGTAGCATAACTGAAGAGGAGTCTTCCGTTGAAGTCATGGGGGTAAGGTTTAATACAACCAACCAGGAGACCTCTTTCCTAGGTTTGGAAGAGGTAGGTTCCCAAGAGAACCAAAATGTGGAAGATGAAGGAATGCTAGAAGATATGTTGTCTACAACACTTACAAAGGATGAAAGAGAGGAGTTCAAAGGTGTGTTAAGGAAATTTCCTAGGCGTTTTGCTAAAGACTACACCGATGTGCATGGAGTAGATGTTGTTCAACACAAGATTGAGTTGAACCCAGAGGTCACACCTAAGGATCAAAAGCTAATAAGGCTAGGAGTCATCAAGGAGCAGGCTTTACTCAAGGAGGTAAGAAATCTTCTAGAAGCAGGTTTCATTTATCCAGTGGAGAATTCAAAGTGGTTCTCTCTCGTTGTTGTCACTCCTAAGAAAAGCTACAAGTGGAGGGTTGTGTGTGGATTACCGCCCACTCAATGAGGCAACAAAAAGAGATCACTTTCCCCTCCCATTTCAGGATGAGATACTAAATGAGGTAGTTGGTCATGAGAAATATACTATGTGTGATGGCTACTCAAGTTACTTTCAAATAGGGATTGCATTGGAGGATCAATTGAAAACAACCTTCATCACTCCTTGGGGTTGTTATGCTTTTAGAGTCATGCCATTTGGTTTGACAAATGCTCCTGCAACATTCCAACGTTTCATGAACATGGTGTTTCAAGAATTATTTGGAAAATCAATTAGGGTGTTCATTGATGTTTATAGCTCAAAATCATTGCTTTTACAGAAGGTAGAAGAAGGTCTGAAAAAAAATTACGACATGGGAGGTCAGTGTAATCCCGACAAATGTCACATAGGTGAGGATGAAGTGATCTTACTCGGTCACTAGGTTTCCTGTAAAGGCATTGAGGTGGATCCTTCAAAGGCAAAGGATCTTATTGACCTCCCATCACCCAAGAATTTCAAAGAGGTCATCTCATTCATTGAAAAGGTGAAGTATATATTACGCTTCATTCACTTAGCTTCGGAGTTGCCTCACCCTTTGCAAAAGTTGACACAACAAGTAGAATTTGCATGGTCTGATGAGCTTGAAGAGTACTTTTGTAACATTAAAGTCATCCTATCAGAGCTACCAACACTCATGCCTCCTTGTTGGGAGTACACATTCTTTGTTAGCTCTAGTGTTGGGAAAAAAATAATTGGTGCAGTTTTGCTACAACAAGATCCCCATAGTACCCGGATGCAACCCATCTACTTTGCTAGTAGGGTCATGAATGCTTTGGAGAGAGACTACATGGAGGCAGAACTCATGATGCTTTTTCTCATGTTTGCGGTAAGAAAGTTTAGATCCTACTTGCTACCAAAGCCTTGTTCCCTTCGGTGTCATCTCAAATGAATCTTAGTACTAGGATCTCTAAGTGGATTATGGAGTTGCAAGAGCTCCAATACTCTTTCAAGGTAGTGAGGCGGTCCGGGGCGGGCAACAAGAAGAGAAACCTCTAGACACCCTTCAAGGCTCCCGTGCTACTCAATGGGGCTGGGGCACAACACAACACAACAAACCCACAACCAAATCCCAACTACACAAGGGGCACCACCTAGTTTAAGAGCGAACTAGGACGCAAAAGAGGAGAATCGTTAGAGCAACCCACAAACAAGCAAGGAATTTACACTAACCCTAACACCAATGGAACACTCTCACACACTAAAACACGAGAGAGATAGATAGAGAGAGAGAGAGAGAGAGAGAGAGAGAGATGGTGTACAACTTAGCTTCAACTTTATATTTTGCACAAAAAGGAACTTAGAGCTTGCGAAATCAAGTGACAAGATTTGGTTATAGCATCACTAGCACATTGTCTTAGGGTTATGGGAGCCCTCTCACCATCCACCCTCTTACAATGGTAGCCAAACAATAGCCAATGAATCACAAGCAACAAAATAACAACCTTCAATGAAACAAGTCACCTTATGAAGCTGAATGAGTCTGCCAAGCCAAATTGGAGGAGAAGCGTGAGCCTTTGGACATGAATTGCACCCAAAACTACCAACTCATTGATGTTGGGGTAGATACAACAATGGTAGGAAGAATATCTTCTACTCGCACTCACTCAAACTAGCTCAAGCTTTTCTATGCACCAAGGTGATGGTGTATAGAAAGCTTACTCTCTCTTTACAACCAAGATAGAACTGGCGTGTGGTACGCTCAATCTAGTGTGCAATGGTATAGTGATGTCTTTTACAAGGAGGAATGGGTTCTATTTATAGGTTTTAGAAGCCTTGATTAGGATTAAGCCTAATCAATTTTATTAGGAAAGATCAAGGATTATGAATTTTTATGAATTTCAAATGAGAATGGGGTCTCTCTTTTCTCTTGAGTCACATGGATGTGGGCTCAAGTAAGAGAATTATTGATGTGGTGAAAGGAGAGAAACTTCCATGGGAATGAGTGAATTTGGTTTACTTGTGCGGTTGCCTACTCCATATGTTGATAGTGTGGGTGCATTTTTACAAGAGAAGTTAGTTGTTAGTGGTAATAATCACTAGAATTGTTAGTGATACATTTACAATGGGTAGGATGAGTTGATTTGATGAAGGAAGAGGGGTGAATTAAAAGAGAATCATTGAGATGGTGAAGCTTTGAAGAAGCTTGAACTCACCCTTGTGTAGATTGTGGAAAAAATGACCGCTGGTCTTCTTCTTCTTCGCTTCTTTACGCCGCCGCCACGGTTGACTACCACGATGAAAAGAGGATTTGTTGATGAAAAATCCTCAATTTTCAGAATTTATCATGGTTAAGATGCTGAATTTTAGATATTTTTAGGAGAGGTAAATGAAATTGTAACATAGAAGCAATAGAGAGAGACACGGAGAGGGTGTATGTATGTAGAGGTTCATAAAAGAACTATAGGGATGAGAGAGAAGGGTAATGGTGAATAGGGTGGGAGAAGCCATGGAAATTGCAGGTTTGAGTGAGGGAAGGAGAGGGAGGGATGTGTAAGAGTGAGTAGGTGTGTGGAAGGGTGAGAGAAGACTAAGGGCTACTTGTGAGAAAAGTGGGCAGATTGGGGTCCACTCAAAAAATCATAGCTCATCGCTGGTAGCTCCAAAAATCATGAAAAAAATTGAGGTAATTATTCAAAGCGTGGGCTACATTTTCTCTTTTGATTACCGCTCCAAATTCGAAGTGGAGATAGGAGCCAAAATTCTCACCAAAAAGCCTGTTTTTTATGCCTGCAAAAGTCTTTTAGTGGCCCCCTCCTTTGTTGAATTTGTACAATGCATCCAAGAGTGAGCCCCTCCTTTGTCATATTATAATACAAAGCATCCAAGTTGCCCTTGACCCATGCATGGAGGAGAATTATTGGTGAATAAAGAAATATATACATGGTGGGACTAGTGTATGGACTATTCATGGACTTTAGCTCAATGAGCACATGGTGTTAGAATAATGAGTAAAAATAATAATAAAAATATGGAGGAGTTATGGATATGGAAAGATATTGGAATCATATGATATGGTCCCTCCTTGAATTATTTTGGGTGAAAGAGGAAAAGGTATGCAAGTAAATAATATAATAAAAGTAACCAATGAGTAGAAATCAATTTTTTGTTTTCACGAGGGTGAGGGTGAAAATGTGGGAGTGATTTGTATAAAGGAAAAATATGAGGTTAGAGTATGTACATATTGGCAAAAAATATAATTATGGTGTAAGAGGATGAAAGAAGGTGTACATAGGTTTAATAAAACACACACCTAAGTAGAAATATTTAAATAAAATACCAAAATAATTATAAAAAATCCCTATATTTAGGCCATATATACAATGAAATATTTACACACAAAGAGGCTATAATATACTTTTATTTTTTTATTTTTTTTATTTTTTTGGCTCAACTAGCCGAGTGACTAGCTAGCTGAGGGTTTTTAAGAAGATATGGGAAAAGCCCCCTAACTCACACACGCTTATGTACAGTGAAATGGTAGGGATAGCCATAGCTTTTGGGTGAATTTGGTAGGGTGGAGTAACTTACTATGGCAATTATGGAGAGCCGAAAAACGGCTATCATTAGCCCTCCCCCAGGATGATGGTATATTCATGTGCCATCATAGAGCATCTTTTCCAAAGAGAGTGCTTCAGAGTCCTTGATGAAATCTTCATTGTTTGGCCCCTCAGAATTTTGGCTGGAGTTACACTCATGCTTCATGTAACAATACTTACATGAGACAGTGGCCTTTGGACAGATCTTTGGTAGATCCTTTGGTAGAAGGCGACTCAAATAGGGCTTCAAGCGATACCCGTTTACCTTCCTGGAGTGCTCTTTACCATTCAAGTCCATAAGCTGATAGTAACTAGAATTGAAAGCCTTCTTGACTATGTATGGCCCTTGCCATCTAGTTTCAAACTTGGCATCAAAACGATTTTCAAGTCGATTGTCATACCTTAGCACAAGCTCTCCTTCCTTGATGCCTTTGTCCTTCAGTTTCTTGTCGTGCATTTCTTTCGCTTGTGTGGCTTTCCTCTTGTAGCACTCGTATGCTGCTTCTCTTTTCCACTCAAGCTCCACTAACGTAAGAAGTCGATCCATCCATACCTCTTGATCATCTTGTGCTCCTTTGCCATGAAGTTGCATTGTTGGAATGTTGAGCTCGATAGGCTGCAAAGCCTCTTGACCGTAGACCAAGTGAAATGGTGTGAACTCCGTGGCTTCCCTATATGTGGTTCGATATGCCCACAAGGCACCATCCAAGAAGTCATCCCATAATTTTGTCTTGTTTTGCACCATCTTTCTAATGATTCTTGCAATGACACCATTAGCCTTCTCCACCAACCCATTTGACTGTGGGTAGTATGGTGTGCTATGACGATGTAGAATGTGAAGCTCTTCACAAAATTCTGTGAGCAAGCCCTTCCTAAACCCTGGACCATTATCAGAAACAATCTCCAAAGGTGTGCCAAATCTGCAACAAATGTGATTGTACCCAAACTTGCTAACTGTCCTCTCATTCACTCTTGCCACACTTTGAGCTTCCACCCACCTAGTCATATAGTCTACAGCCACTAGAATGTAGAATTTACCATTTTTTGTCCTAGGCAGAGGACCCATAGCATCAATGGCCCACTTTTCAAAGGGTCCATTTGCAAGCACGATTTGCCTTGGACCATAAATCAATCTTCTATTCCCATTTACCTGACAATTGTGACAACTTTTACACCAATGTTGGACATCCCCATGCAGACTTGGCCAAACATACCCCGCAAGCAAAATCTTCTTCACAGTTAATTCTTGGGAAAAATGACCACCACATGCCTCTTCATGCAAACCTTTTAGAATGGCTGGAATTTCCTCGATAGTTGGTACTCTTCTGCACACTTGATCCTTCCCTCTTTGATAGAGGGAGCCTTCTAGGAAGAGATAGAAACTTGCCTTCTTCATGAGTCTCCTCTTCTGAGCCTTCGTGAAGTCTTGTGGAAACTCACCCTCCAAAATGTAGCCAATAATGGGAGCCAATGACTCCAATCCCTGGTATCTCGGTTGCTTGACAGCTGCTGCCACCATGATGACCTGCACTTCTCTCTCAACACATGTAACTGCTTGTTGTGCAAGTAAATCGGCATCTTCATTTTGTTTCCTCGGAATATGATATAGTTGCACTTCTTCAAACTGATTAAACATCTTACGAATGGCATGAACTTTTGTCCTTAAGCTTTCATTCTCGCATGCCCAAATGCCTAAAAGCTGTTTAACAATGAGAAGTGCATCTCCCTTTACCATGAGACGTTTTATTCCTTGGCCAATGCACATCTTCAAACCATGAAGTAGTGTGTCGTATTCTGCTTCATTGTTGCTAGTTGAACCTGGTAGATTGACCTTCTCTTTCATGACCACCTCTCCACTTGGGTTGAGCAACACTAGCCCTCCCCCTGCTTTCCCTGTGGCTCGTCGAAAAGCTCCATCAAAGAACAAGGTAAAAGCATTGGGAATACTTTTTGGTGGTGGCAATGGTAGGGTCTTTACTTGAGGCACCTTAATTTTCTTCTCATGTACCCTATAAGTGAGAATCCCTGCCAATTGTGCACGCACACTATCTTCTACCTTGAAAGAGTATTGGAACTCTTGCAACTCCATAATCCACTTTGAGATCCTAGTACTAAGATTCATTTGAGATGACACCCAAGGGAACAAATTTTCTGCAGTGAGAATTACAAAAGGTTTTGGTAGCAGGTAGGATCTAAACTTTCTCACCGCAAACATGAGAGAAAGCATCATGAGTTCTGCCTCTGTGTAGTCTCTCTCCAAAGCATTCATGACCCTACTAGCAAAGTAGATGGGTCGCATCCTTGTACTGTGGGGATCTTGTTGTAGCAACACAGCACCAATTGTTTCCCTTCCAACACTAGAGCTAACAAAGAATGTGCACTCCCAACAAGGAGGCATGAGTGTTGGTAGCTCTGACAAAATGACTTTAATGTTACAAAAATACTCTTCAAGCTCATCAAACCATGCAAATTCTACTTGTTGTGTCAACTTTTGCAAAGGATGAAGCAACTCCGAGGCTAAGTGAATGAAGCGTGACATATACTTCACCTTTTGAATGAAAGAGATGACCTCCTTAAGACTCTTCGGTGATGGGAGCTCAATAAGAGCCTTTGCCTTTGAAGAATCCACCTCAATGCCTTTATAGGAAACCTTGTGACCGAGCAAGATCACTTCATCCTCACCTATATGGCACTTGTCGGGGTTGAGTTGACCTCCCATGTCGTAGAGCTTCTTTAAACCTTCTTCTACCCTTTGTAGATGCAATGATTTTGAGCTATAAATGCAGAAATCATCAATGAACACCCTAATTGACTTTCCAAAGAATGCTTGAAACACCATGTTCATGAAACGTTGGAATGTTGCAGGAGCATTTGTCAAACCAAATGGCATGACTCTAAAAGCATAACAACCCCAAGGAGTGATAAAGGTTGTTTTCAATTGATCTTCCGATGCGATACCTATTTGAAAGTAGCCTGAGTAGCCATCACACACAGTGTACTCATGACCAGCTACCTCATTTAGTATCTCATTCTGAAATGGGAGGGGAAAGTGATCTCTTTTTGTTGCCTCATTGAGTGGACGGTAATCCACACACACCCTCCACTTTCCGTTTTTCTTAGGAGTGACAACAACGGGAGAGACCCACTCTCAATTCTCCACTGGATAAATGAAACCTGCTGCTAGAAGCTTTCTTAACTCCTTGAGTAAAGCCTGCTCCTTGATGACTCCTAGCCTTTGTAGCTTCTGAGCCTTAGGTGTGGCCTCTGGCTTCAACTCAATTTTGTGTTGAACAGCATCTACTCCACGCACGTCGGTGTAGTCTTTAGCAAAAAGCCTAGGAAATTTCCTTAGCACACATTTGAACTCCTCTCTTTCATCCTTTGTAAGTGTTGTAGATAGAATACCTTCTAGCATTCTTTCATCTTCCACTTTTTGGTTCTCTTGGGAACCTACCTCCTCCAAACCTTGACAAGAGGTCTCTTGGTTGGTTGGCTTAAACCTTACCCCCATGACTTCGATGGAAGACTTCTCTTCAGTAATGCTGCCGCTACTTTCTTCTTCTGAAGTGTTATCGGTCCAACCTTCTTCCGTCTCACTTTGAGATGATTCTTCATGGAGCTCCTCTTGGCGTTGCTCCTTCATGTCAAAGACAACCTTCTTATGATTGTCGTTCCTGCAAATTAGCTTTCCACTCTCCCAATCCTGCAAAGCTCGCATTTTCATTAGCCATGGTCTCCCTAGGATAAATGGGTAACCATTTCCTTTGGTAGACATGACATAGAAATCCACTGCCTTCTTAATGCCAAAGGCTCCACAAAAACATTTTTACAAATGCCTACGCACCTAGCCTTGCTATTGTTTGCCATCTTGACCTTAATTTCAGGTGTCTCATGGATGTGCATGCCTAGTTTTTGCATGATTCCCTCTATCATGATGCAAATTTGTGCACCCCCATCCACTAGACCTTTCCTAACCAATCTCCCTTTTATGTAGCAATCTAGCACAGGTGTAATGTCCTCATTCATTTCAGCTTGTGCAATTTTTACAACAGGCACACTCTCTTTTACCTTTCTCCTAGTGCTAACTGCCCTTGTTAAATCCCTCCTAGCTTGTGGACATAATGCAAGAAATTGAGGCCATGAGATATCAGGACCCTTACCTCTCATGTCTTCCAACAGGTTGTATGGAGCCATTCCATGTCCAAGAGGAAAGTCTTGGAGGTTGATACGACGTCGAGTCCTCTTAGCTTCCTTGGTCTCCTTTTCCTTCTTTTCTCGTCCATGGTCACTTTGTGATGTAACTCCTTCTTTCTCCTTACCTTTCCCTCGGCCACGCTTAATTCCATTTGCTTCCATGTCAACCTCTCTTGAATTTGTCACCTCTACCGCATGCACGTTTGGGTCTGGCAAAGGTGGAACTCCTTCCACTCCTTGTGGAGGTGGTCTTGCTCCATTTGGACTTTGTATAAGCCGTGGTTGCTGACTAGTTCCTTCACCTGCATTCATCACCGGGTAATTCAAGTTAGGTCTCCCTGGCTCCCCACGGGGCCAAGGACAATTATACATCCCATGTCCAGACTCACCGCAATTCCAACATTGCAAGACTCTCCTAGGTCGTGGGTCTCGCTCTTCAGACTTCTTTGCTTGTCCCTTTGGACCTACAGCTTGTGCAAGGTGAATTGACAAGCTGCTTAAAGATTCATTTAACTTCTCAATCACTTCCGCCGTTACCTCAGGAATCTCCTTACATGTTGATTCTTGTGACTTACCTTTGGGTCTAAGACCTTCTATTGGAACCTCCCCCCTTAAGCACTTGAGTTTCCTATATTTCTCAGCAACCCTAGTTTCAGCTGCATCAAAGGTAGCAGGTGCACCCGCCTCAACTTTTACCTTAAGGTCAGGAAAGAGTCCGGCTATGAACCTCTCCTTCTTTAGAAATTCTGCACCATCACCAAGGTTAGCAACATTTCGTATCCATAGAGCCCAAAGACGTAGGAACTCTTGCTTGTACAAGTAGTAGTCATCTAAGTCTTTTTGCTTATGAGAAACAATGTCTTGCCATAATTTCTGAGTGTTTTGGGGATCAAAGAAGTATTTCTTGAAACGATTCAAAACTTCCGTGTAATTCCCTTTAACTTCCTCAGGCAATGAGTCAAACCAAGTGCTAGCATCTTTCCTAAGGACCACCTCAAACATTTCTACACATTCTTGATCAGTTACTATCCTCTTGATACGGAAAGACATCTTGAAATTCGCTAGAAATAATTCTGCATCCTCTCCAGGCTCTCCAAAGAAAAGAGGATATCCAGACATTTGGCGTTGGCTCTCCATTAAATTGATTTCAAAGTGACGCGTTTTTGTTTTTTCTTTCTTTAAAAGATTTACACAATAATATTTTCTAAATTGCAATCTATTCTACAACAAAATAAAAATATTCACATCAAATGACCTATGATAATCAATAAGAGGTAGAATGACAAGGTTTGGTGACGCGAGAATTTCTCCTACTCTTTGGGCACCAAACATGAATACCATACGTTGTTGAAAATGGATTTTTCTACTAATTGCAATGTTTACTCTAATGTGTGGAGTGAAATGAAAGGGAAAAACCTGTATTCCTGGGCCATTATCCATGGTCTATGCATGACCTAATTCTTAAAACAAAACAAAAATATAGACGTCCAAACTAAGGTCGTACCTAATGAGAGGAAAAATAAAAGGATTTACTGATGCGTTTATCTCTACCAACCTAACAGGACCTAAAATTCTACGAATTACTCGCTGAAATTGCAACTTAGTACTAACAATTATGTGTACCTTTTGCCTTGTAATGGGAATGAAGGGATCATACAAATTCTCGTGATTCATGCAAGCTACTTGATTATGCTAAAGGTTGAGCCTTCACAAAACATACACAAGCCTGTCCTCAGTGGGGGCACCAAAATTGAGGCGGTCCGGGGCGGGCAACAAGAAGAGAAACCTCTATACACCCTTCAAGGCTCCCGTGCTACTCAATGGGGCTGGGGCACAACACAACACAACAAACCCACAGCCAAATCCCAACTACACAAGGGGCACCACCTAGTTTAAGAGCGAACTAGGACGCAAAAGAGGAGAATCGTTAGAGCAACCCACAAACAAGCAAGTAATTTACACTAACCCTAACACCAATTAAACACTCTCACACACTAAAACACGAGAGAGATAGATAGAGAGAGAGAGAGAGAGAGAGAGATGGTGTACAACTTAGCTTCAACTTTATATTTTGCACAAAAAGGAACTTAGAGCTTGCGAAATCAAGTGACAAGATTTGGTTATAGCATCACTAGCACATTGTCTTAGGGTTATGGGAGCCCTCTCACCATCCACCCTCTTACAATGGTAGCCAAACAATAGCCAATGAATCACAAGCAACAAAATAACAACCTTCAATGAAACAAGTCACCTTATGAAGCTGAATGAGTCTGCCAAGCCAAATTGGAGGAGAAGCGTGAGCCTTTGGACATGAATTGCACCCAAAACTACCAACTCATTGATGTTGGGGTAGATACAACAATGGTAGGAAGAATATCTTCTACTCGCACTCACTCAAACTAGCTCAAGCTTTTCTATGCGCCAAGGTGATGGTGTATAGAAAGCTTACTCTCTCTTTACAACCAAGATAGAACTGGCGTGTGGTACGCTCAATCTAGTGTGCAATGGTATAGTGATGTCTTTTACAAGGAGGAATGGGTTCTATTTATAGGTTTTAGAAGCCTTGATTAGGATTAAGCCTAATCAATTTTATTAGGAAAGATCAAGGATTATGAATTTTTATGAATTTCAAATGAGAATGGGGTCTCTCTTTTCTCTTGAGTCACATGGATGTGGGCTCAAGTAAGAGAATTATTGATGTGGTGAAAGGAGAGAAACTTCCATGGGAGTGAGTGAATTTGGTTTACTTGTGCGGTTGCCTACTCCATATGTTGATAGTGTGGGTGCATTTTTACAAGAGAAGTTAGTTGTTAGTGGTAATAATCACTAGAATTGTTAGTGATACATTTACAATGGGTAGGATGAGTTGATTTGATGAAGGAAGAGGGGTGAATTAAAAGAGAATCATTGAGATGGTGAAGCTTTGAAGAAGCTTGAACTCACCCTTGTGTAGATTGTGGAAAAAATGACCGCTGGTCTTCTTCTTCTTCGCTTCTTTACGCCGCCGCCACGGTTGACTACCACGATGAAAAGAGGATTTGTTGATGAAAAATCCTCAATTTTCAGAATTTATCATGGTTAAGATGCTGAATTTTAGATATTTTTAGGAGAGGTAAATGAAATTGTAACATAGAAGCAATAGAGAGAGACACGGAGAGGGTGTATGTATGTAGAGGTTCATAAAAGAACTATAGGGATGAGAGAGAAGGGTAATGGTGAATAGGGTGGGAGAATCCATGGAAATTACAGGTTTGAGTGAGGGAAGGAGAGGGAGGGATGTGTAAGAGTGAGTAGGTGTGTGGAAGGGTGAGAGAAGACTAAGGGCTACTTGTGAGAAAAGTGGGCAGATTGGGGTCCACTCAAAAAATCATAGCTCATCGCTGGTAGCTCCAAAAATCATGAAAAAAATTGAGGTAATTATTCAAAGCGTGGGCTACATTTTCTCTTTTGATCACCGCTCCAAATTCGGAGTGGAGATAGGAGCCAAAATTCTCACCAAAAAGCCTATTTTTTATGCCTGCAAAAGTCTTTTAGTGGCCCCCTCCTTTGTTGAATTTGTACAATGCATCCAAGAGTGAGCCCCTCCTTTGTCATATTATAATACAAAGCATCCAAGTTGCCCTTGACCCATGCATGGAGGAGAATTATTGGTGAATAAAGAAATATATACATGGTGGGACTAGTGTATGGACTATTCATGGACTTTAGCTCAATGAGCACATGGTGTTAGAATAATGAGTAAAAATAATAATAAAAATATGGAGGAGTTATGGATATGGAAAGATATTGGAATCATATGATATGGTCCCTCCTTGAATTATTTTGGGTGAAAGAGGAAAAGGTATGCAAGTAAATAATATAATAAAAGTAACCAATGAGTAGAAATCAATTTTTTGTTTTCACGAGGGTAAGGGTGAAAATGTGGGAGTGATTTGTATAAAGAAAAAATATGAGGCTAGAGTATGTACATATTGGCAAAAAATATAATTATGGTGTAAGAGGATGAAAGAAGGTGTACATAGGTTTAATAAAACACACACTTAAGTAGAAATATTTAAATAAAATACCAAAATAATTATAAAAAATCCCTATATTTAGGCCATATATACAATGAAATATTTACACACAAAGAGGCCATAATATACTTTTATTTTTTTATTTTTTTTATTTTTTTGGCTCAACTAGCCCAGTGACTAGCTAGCTGAGGGTTTTTAAGAAGATATGGGAAAAGCCCCCTAACTCACACACGCTTATGTACAGAGAAATGGTAGGGATAGCCATAGCTTTTGGGTGAATTTGGTAGGGTGGAGTAACTTACTATGGCAATTATGGAGAGCCGAAAAATGGCTATCAGTAGAAGATAGTGTGCATGCACAATTGGCAGGGATTCTCACTTATAGGGTACATGAGAAGGAGATTAAGGTGCCTGAAGTAAAAAGCCTACCATTTCCACCACCCAAAAGTATTCCTAGTTCTTTTACCTTGTTCTTTAATGGAGCTTTTCGACGAGTCACCGGAAAAGTATGGGGAGGGCTAGTGTTGCTTAACCCAACACTACAAGAGGTTGTGTGCTCTTGTGACGCTCTTAGCGACGGAAATACACTGGGTTTTTATAACCCCCGGCGTCGCTATAACCGTCGCTAAAAGCGTCGCTACGAGAGCGTCGCTATATGCGTCGCTATCTGCGTCGCTATAGGCGTCGCTATGAGCGTCGCTATATAGCGACGCTCATAGCGACGCCTATAGCGACGCAGATAGCGACGCTCTCACAGAAGAGTATAGCGACGCTACAGAGCCATAAATAGCGACGCTTATAGCGACGCCTGAGAGAATATTTTTTTGGTGGCAGGGCATCCATCAACCATATTGTACTTGATTCACTTTTTAAAAAAAGTGCAAAGGTAAATAATAGACCCAAAATAGTCACCCACAAGACGCATTGTTTGCAAAATTGACAATTGTACACATCATAGACAAACTGAATTGATTGGCAAATGTAATAATGACAATTGTACAACATCATAGGCATAAAGAATTGATTGGCAAAAGGAATTGCGGTGACAAATGTAATAATATACATGGTTCAAAAAGACGTATAAAATCCGTCTCATGATACATAAGCTATGAGAAACCCTAAACTAATGCTATCTAGCTACGGCTAAACTGACGTCGTCTAATCAGACATCTCATCGCGTCCAAGCGGCGTATCTGTCGGATTCTGCAAAAAAAGACAATAAGACAGTTTTCAGTAAATATAAACATATAACGACATTTATAAAACAATACAAAAAATAAAAAAGAATAAACCCTAATACTAACCATGCCGCCGCGAGAACTGAGAATGTCCATCAGGGCGTTTAAGCCCTTCCTGCCTGCGTACTCGCGCTCGTACGGTGTGGGATCACGTCCTGTCATCGACCACTGTCAAAACATACAAAGATTTCATTATGTTAGAACTAAAAAACTCATAAACCCTAAACTATCGAACATGCATAAAGAGCAATGTGAAAAGACTTACAAAATCGGCCTCAAATGATGCCCATCCACCGCTCCCCAAGTGGTGCGAGCTCCCTACTTCTACTCGCGCTCTGGCTGCATCCTTTTGTTGCTTCCACTTGTCGGGATTCTCGCGCGCTGCTTTCTTCGCATTCTTCCAATCTTCTTTGGCCAGCCAATCTGGCCTATTCCACCCATTCTTGATTGCTTTTTGCACTTCGGAACGCTTGTGTTTGCAGTATTCGCGCATTCGAATCTTCATCAGGTCTTCATTGAAGCGCTGATCCCGTGTTGGAACGGGAAACTCATCATGAAGTATGCTGATGACTCTGTTTTTTAAATCACTTGGTACTTCACTCCATTTGTTTAGTATATAGTGTCTAAACAGCTGAGAGCAAAGACCACACATGCGCGAGATCACCTTCTTGCCGTCATCATCCATGATGATGCCGCCGCTGATGTCGACGGAGTAAGGCAAGCCCTCTGGCCGGTGACGCGTGAACCTGGGTGTCCCGGCAGGGGTCTCTAGCGGCGTGTCGATGGGGGTACGGACGTCAGGTGTCTCCATCGGCGTCCGGGCGCCGAAGCGAGGAGTGTCGAGTGGGGTGGCTCCTGGCGGAGTAGGTAGAGGTGTGTAGCTTCTAGGAACAGTCAGCCGTGCAAAACCTGGCGTAGACGGCGATGCTGTGGCTGGTGTGGGGGCGGGCAAAGAAGGGGAGGGTAAAGAGCCTCGTCGAACACGAGGCGGTGTGGAGGCATCGGTGGCGGAATCCCCACAACAACCGCCACCGCCACCACTAGAGCGCCGGTGTCTAGACGAGTGTGACGCTCGTCTCGTCGACGCCGAAGCTTCGGAGCGCGCCGAATGCTCCGAAAGAGAGGGAGATGCGGATGGTGTAGGAACGCGCGATGATGCGCCAGAGCGATGACGCTCCACGTACCACTGTCTTTGCTGCGGTGACAAAGAAGAAAGAAACTCCTCATCATCCATACCTGCATTAAACACACGAATATTTAAACTCCTTATTGAATGAATAGAGTAGACAATGACGCAAAGACCATTAAATACAATGACGTAATGACGCATATAAATACAATGACGCAATGAATCGAGTGATAGAAGAGGCAAGTCGAAAACTCAGAATTTTCAATCAAAAGATGTGAGCGCGAGTAGAAAAGAGCGTTACACACCATGGAAGCTACTTAGAGAGCTAGAGCTTTTACAGCACGGAGCAAAATTGTTCAAATACAATATTTGTGGCTTTAAGAGATCTCTCTCTCATCCTCGCATAACTCAGCATAACTTCCTATATCTATATAGAGCTCTCCGTTTAAACACATATCCTCTGTTTCATTTTGTAGCTCCTCTGCATGCACCCCATATAGAGTAGTAGCATCTTGATGCTCGTCTGGCACCACCGCAGCGGCTTCTGATTGAGCATCTTCTCTGATCTCCTCCATTGATGTCGTTGTGATTGGCACATGGTAGCCTTCATACGTCCTTGCACTACGAGGGGCTACCTCTATGACGTACCACCAGTTTGATGTAGACTTTGTAGGATGAAATACTACCTGCCAGAGCCACATAACTTACATGAGAGCCACATAACTTGTAAAAGGGGGATGTTAACTATTTATATACTTACTTGTTCACAATGCTCGGGTAGTACGAAAGTGTCTCTTAGGTCAGTCCATTTCTTAGTAGAATCCACCTCAAGAAAACCAGACTCTCCTCTACGCACAGTAGCGTTTCGACCCTCCATGATTATCTTGAACCATTGCACGTCGAACAAGTCGACAAAAAATCCTCTGTAATCGATCCTCAAAATCTCTTGCAGCGTGCCGAAGTAAGTGAGTTCCGCCACCACGGGATCTGCATCAGAGGAACGTCGTCAACTAGACTGTTCAAATTTTTCCATGATTCCACAATCTTGAGTAAAACGCTTTTTGTCGATTCGTTCCACCCTAAAATGTCGACCTTTACACCATGCTGCTGTGTATGACTTATACTACAACGAACAAAGATTATGAGTGGCCGTTCAAACGTTTATAAATAAAGTCACTTGCTAGTCGTACATTGCAAACTTACCTTGGTCGCGCAACCCCGAGAGTACTCCCACTCTTCTTCAGTCACTTCGTCACCGCATTGTTGTGCGCTTTTCAATTGGTTGTGCAACCATCTTAAGCTCATGAAGGTTGGTAGGCTCTCCAGAACCGCTGGATAGTGCATCGGTGGTCGTCTTCCCCGTCTCCACTCGATTCGTGCCCTTTGTCGCTCTTGCTTTGCATCCTCATATTGTGAAATCCACTTTTGCATCACTGGATTGTGAAGCATGCAAAATCGGTTGATTTTAGCCTCTAGATCTTTCGTCATCTTCTTCTCAACACCGAGATTGCACATGACAATCCCAGATATGCGCTCATCATCTATGGTTCGCCATAGCGTGTCCCGGGATTTATCAAATCCGTCTAGCCACTCTCCAATGTACACTAGGGACTCTGATACCAACCAACCTTCTGCCATGCTACCCTCCGGACGTGCCTTTTGACGCACATATCCCTTAAGCGTTTTCATGAAACGCTCTAAGAAGAACATCCATCTGGAATGAACTGTGCCAGCTATTTCCACCTCATCAACTATGTGAATAAGAAGATGCACCTGAATGGTTAGTATTGTAGTAGGAAAATGTTTCTCAAACATGCACACAAGCTCCGCAGCATTTAGTTTGGCGAATGGTATGGAGTCTACGTCGATCTCCTTTTGTGAGATCCATTGCACCAGCTTTGCAAGTTTGTAGATTGTGTTACGGATGTCGAGAGACAAACATCCCTCAATGGCAACCGGTAAAATAAACTGTAAAGTATGTGCAGCAATGATATTAAAGTCCACATTTTATGCAATGATATTAAAGTCCACTATGAACGTACCTGACACATTTTATGCCAATCGTGTGACTTCAAACCGGTAAGCTTTTCTTCTTTAGTAAAACACGTTCGGAGCGAGTGCATTACGCCAGTGGGGGTCCGCAAAGATCGAATGGCCTCTTTTACTTTGCGTTCTTGGGCTCCTGTGAAAATCCATGGTGCTTTAGGAAGTTTTATCGATCCATCAGACGCTGTTTGCGGCCAATATTGCTCCATACGATCCACATTTCTAAGGTCAACTCTGGCTCCCAAAGTATCTTTCTTGCCGGTCAAATGGTCCCATAGTAGATTACCCACATTCTTGAATATGTGCATTGGATCGAGCAAGTGATTGATCACGAGTCGGGGCCAGTATGGTAACTCGTACCATAGAGATAGTCTCTTCATCCCTGGAGGCAATCCGTCATCGCACATCTCCTTCTGCTCTAACCATGCTTGTGCAGACATCCTTGGTGGCTCTCTTCCCAAAAAGCCGTCGCGTAACACATGATTCTCCGGAAGATACGCTTGATGACCTTCGTAGATTTGCTTCTTCAGTGAGGGTGCCCTACGTGCATTCAGTCTAGGTCCACATGTGACACATGCTCTGTATCCGCTTGTTTGAAGCCCTGCATGTATACACATGATAATAGATCAACTATGGGGAAAAACAAGATTTACAGTGTCTGAGAGAGGAGTGTCAATAGATCACCTGAGCATTCTGTTAGCCCGGGATAGTCATGCATGGTCCACATTAGAATACCTCTGATCAAAGCATTCCGTCGTCCTGTGTGTCGGCTCATATCCACCACCTCTATGCCAATCCACAATTGTTGTAGCTCTTCCAATAGTGGACGAAGATACACATCCATATTCCCCACTTTATATCGCCCTGGCACAATCAAGCTTAGCCATAGGTGCCCCTTCTTCGTAGTCAACCACGGGGGAATGTTGTAGTTGACGATGACAACGGGCCATACACTGTAAGATGTTGATAGAATTGTAATCCATCCCCAAGTTTCGCAAAATCTTTCTTGCTTCATCTCGGGAATCTGGCATCACATTGTCAGCTGGTAGGATGTGCTCTTTCAGCAATCTACACAACATAAAAATATGATACAGTCGTGTAAAAATCTATCAGATCATTATACATTTAGAGTTCTATTAAAGTAAACTAATTGTAATAGATCACCTGAAAAGCGCTGTGACGCTAGTGTCACTCCATCCAAACTTTGCCTGCATGTTGAGAAGAACCAGGAGTGCTTTCAATCTAGACATACGTGCTCCATTATACAATGATGTATCGGCTTCACTTTTCATATCATCATAGATAAGCCTTTCTGAATCCATGATCGTCTCGATCATTTCATCAATCTCGGGCTCAAACATTGCCTCGTTGGGAATGTGCTCTGCATGATCATCCCCCGAGCTGTCAGAGGCTACATCTTGTGGCCTCACATATGCTGCTTGACCAAAGCGCCTGCGAATACGTCTATTGGGTTGCAAGATTGCTGCTTGTTGGCCAGCGTCAGAGTCCGACGAGTTATAATTGGCAACAACTCGATCTATAATAGATGGATCGAACTCGCCAAATTCACGAACGTGCTGCAAAGAAACACGTCTTGTCCGTCGCACAGCATGCTTGCATTGATTACAAGGACATAAGACCCTCGTTGAGAGATAGGTGTTTCGGTTGGACGGTCCCACATCCTCGTCGCTACTCATAATGAGGATAAAAAACTTATAACCTGGACAACAAATTTAATATTCTATTGGCATTCTTCGTCTTATCTCTCTCTCTCTCTCTCTCTCTCTCTCTCTCTCTCTCTCTCTCTCTCTCTCTCTCTCTCTCTTTACCTCACATTCTCTAGTCATGTCCAATCCCCGCACACCTCGGTCTAGAGGTGCACGGAGATCAGAACCACCGGGTTATAATCTCGTCTTTATTGGTCAATACCTATATTTGTGGGTACAAGAAATCTAGACACCAACGTCTACATGATACTGCATGTAGTGGACAAAATCCCTTTGCCTCTTCTCTAGCTGTAGCACTTCACTTCATCTTAACATCTTTTCACAGTAGATCTTTTCACTGTTCGTCTAACTCTAAACCCTAAACCGTAAGTAATTCTTGCGTGGACTCGATCTAACGTAAATAAGCGTAAATCTAAATAAACGTAAATCTAACTAAAAATAAAGATAAATCTAATTTAACGTAAGTCTAATGACTAGAGGTTGTCTAGATGGTCATTGTGTCGGGGATGTAGTGACTCTTGCCGCCCTGAAGATCCACCTTCTTCCCTATCTTCTGAAGACATTTCACCAGTACTTTTGGATCGACGGAGCCCACCATGAGTGAAGGCAGCAATACCCTATATTCCATTGAGGGCTTTCTTCACCCGCTTCATGCAGGCATCGCAGTCTATGGAGACCTGCATCTAATCTAATATAACGTAAATCTAAATCTAGCTTAAATAAACGTAAATCTAGTTAAAAATAAACCTAAATCTAATTTAATGTAAGTCTACATATAACCTAATCTTTAACGTCTTTTAAGATAGTTTCCTATGACGTTATAACTCTCTTCTTCCTGTGTGTGTGCGCGTGTGTGGATGTGTGTGCCAATAAAAAGAGATAAATGGTATAACCTTTCTATCACCCATGCCAAGTATGATAGATTGATTATGCCATTTCTCTCTTGAATAATAGGTCTTCAGTTCAACTCCTCGTCGGCTAGATCTTTAGGTCTTTTAATTTTAATTAGTTTCCTACGACGCTCCCTTAGTTTCTCTTTCTTTCTCTCTCAATGTGTGTGCGTTTTTTTGGATCGTATGCATGTTTTCTTTCTCTTTTCCTCTCTCAATGTGTGCGTTTTTTGTTTATGCATGTTCTCTCTCTCTTTTCCTCTCTCAATGCGTGCGTTTTTTGTTTATGCATGCTCTCTCTCTCTTTTTCTCTCTCAATGTGTGTGTGCATTCTTTGTTTATGTATGTGTGTGCGTTTTTGCACTCTCTCTCTCTCTCTCTCTCTCTCTCTCTCTCTCTCTCTCTCTCTCTCTCAAAAACACTATGTGTGTGTGTGTATGTGTGTGTGTGAGAGAGAGAGCGAGGGAGAGAGAAAGAGGGGAAGGGAACATGAGAATGAGGAGAGGGAAGGAGCATACCTGGCTCTCCTTCCTCTCCTCGTGTGTGTGTGTGTGTGTGTGTGTGTGTGTGTGTGTGTGTGTGTAAAAGAAAAAGAGAGAGAGAGAGAGAGAGAGAGAGAGAGAGAGAGTGAGGGAGAGCGTTACCTGCTCTTTGCTTGAGGGCGCCGAAAAACTCAGATCTGAGATCTGAGTTTTTGGGCGCGCTCGGTTATTTTTTTTACCCCAGCTGGCGTCGCTATGAGCGTCGCTATAAGCGTCGCTATGAGCGTCACAAATTTACAAAGAAATTTGCGACGCTCATAGCGACGCCGGGAAATTTTTTTTTTGAGCGTCGCTAATGTGAAGAGCCTCTTGTAGTGCAAGTGGAGAGGTGGTCATGAAAGAGAAGGTCAATCTACCAGGTTCAACTAACAACAATGAATCAGAATACAACACACTACTTCATGGTTTAAAGATATGCATTGGCCAAGGTATACAACGTCTCATGGTAAAAGGAGATGCACTTCTCATTGTGAAGCAGATTTTAGGCATTTGGGTATGCAAGAATGAAAGCCTCAAGAAAAAATTTTATGCCATTTGTAGATTGTTTAATCAGTTTGAAGAAGTAAAACTATATCATATTCTTAGGAAACCAAATGAAGATTCTAATGTACTTGCACAACAAGCAGTTACATGTGTTGAGAAAGAAGTGCAGGTCATCATGGTGGCAGCAACTGTCAAGCAGCCGAGGTACCAAGGATTGGAGTCATTGAATTCCATTACTGGCTACATTTTGGAGGGGGAGTTTCCACAAGACTTCACAAAGGCTCAAAAGAGGAGACTCATGAAGAAGGCAAGCGCGTATCTCTTCCTAGAAGTATCCCTCTATCAAAGAGGGAAGGATCAAGCGTACAGAAGAGTACCAACTATTGAAAAGATTCCAGCCATTATAAAAGGTTTGCATGAAGAGGCATGTGGCGGTCATTTTGCCCAAGAGTTAACTATGAAGAAGATTTTGCTTGTGGGTTATGTTTGGCCAAGTCTGCATGTGGATGTCCAACATTGGTGTAAAAGTTGTCACAATTATCAGGTAAATGGGAATAGAATATTGGTTTATGGTCCAAGGCAAATCGTGCTTGCAAATGGACCCTTTAAAACGTGGGGCATTGATGCTATGGGTCCTCTACCTAGGACAAAAAATGGTAAACTCTACATTCTAGTGGTTGTAGACTATATGACTAGGTGGTTGGAAGCACAAAGTGTAGCAAAGGTAAATGAGAGGACAACGAGCAAATTCGTCTACACTCACATTTGTTGTAGATTTGGCACACCTTTTGAGATTTTTTCTGATAATGGTCTAGGGTTTATAAAGGGCTTTCTCACAGAAGTCTGTGAAGAACTTCACATTCTACATCGTCACAGTACACCCTACTATCCCCAGTCAAATGGTTTGGTAGAAAAAGCTAATGGTGTCATTGCAGGAATCATTAGAAAGATGGTGAAAAACAAGACAAAGTTGTGGGATGACTTATTGGATGGTGCCTTGTGGGCGTATCGAACCACATATAGGGAAGCCACGGAATTCACACCATTTCACTTAGTCTATGGTGAAGAGGCTTTACAGCCAATTGAGCTCAACATTCCAACAATGTGACTTCATGGAAAATCACCACAAGATGATCAAGAAGCATGGATGGATCAACTTCTTACCTTAGCTGATCTTGAGTGGAGAAGAGAAGCAGCATACGAGTGCTAAAAGAGGAAAGCTACACATGTGAAGGAGAAGCTTGACAAGAAACTCAAGGACAAAGGCATCAATGAAGGAGATCTTGTGCTAAGGTATGGCAATCGACTCGATAATCGTTTTGATACCAAATTTGAAACTAGATGGCAGGGGTTATACATAGTCAAAAAGGCTTTCAACTCAAGTTACTATCAGCTTACAGACTTGAATGGGAAAGAGCACTCCAAGAAGGTAAACGAGTATTGCTTGAAGCCCTATTTGAGTCGCCTTCTACCGAAAGATCTACCAAAGATCTGTTAAAAGGCAGCTCTCTCATGTAAGTATTGTTCCATAAAGCATGAGTGTAACTCACACCAAAATGCCAAGGGACCAAACAATGAAGATCTTGTCAAGGACTCTGAAGCACTCTCTTTGGAATAGATGCTTTATGATGGTACATGAATATACCATCATCCTGGGGGAGGGCTAATGATAGCCATTTTTTGGCTATCCAAATTGACATAGTGAGCTACCTCACCCTACCAAGATCACCCAAACACTGTGGCTATCCCTACCATTTCACTGTACATAGGTGTGTGTGAGTTAGGGGACTTTCCCCATATCTTCTTAAAATAACCCTTAATTAGCTAGTCATTGGACTAGTTGAGCCAAAATAAATAAAAAGATAAAAAATAAAAGTATATTATGGCCTCTTTGTGTGTAAATATTTCATTGTATATAGGGCCTAAATATAAGGAATTTTTAATAATTATTTTGGTATTTATTTAAATATTTCTACCTAGGTATGCGTTATTTATGCTATGTATATTGACTCACCATTACCATATTTTTTCTTACCATTTTTCATACTCTTTCTTCCATATAGAAATAATTTCATGCAAGATTTTCTTATTTTTTGTGTAACTCCATCCAAAAAAATTCCAAAAAAACTAGTTTCATTTAACTATTATGATTTTTTCTTTCCTACACCTATTCTCTATTACTCTCATAAATTAGAACACCAAAAATATTCATCTTTTTATGGTAGACTCATAATGAGAGAGATTTATTTTGACCCCTTTGTATTTTTTCCACCTATATTATTTATATTTGACATGTACATATTTTTTAGACCCCTCAATATTTGATTTGCTTAGTTATACTATTCACTTATATCATGATCTCAACAATATCTTCAATTATAGACATACCAAATAAGGTCAAGGGGATGTGGCATGCACGCATGCACTATGGAGGGATCACTCTTGGAGGCATTCAAAAGAATCAACCAAAGAAGGACCCCACAAGGACTTTGTACAGTGGAACAAAACAGTCGGTCTTGTTGAGTTTTTAAAGATCACTTGCTCTCCAAATTTGAAAAGGTGGTAAAGACAAGAATTGTAGCTCATGAGCTGAAATTTTGCCTCAACTTTTTTCATGTTTTTTTGAGCTACGAACTGTGAGCTATGATTTTATTGGTGGATCCCAGTTTCCCCATGCTATGCACCCACACTCCCTCTTCCACTTTATCATGTTCCTCTTTCACACACACTTCTCCACTCATCACCCCCACCTCTCTCACCACTCCTCTTGTCATCCTACTCACCTTCTCATCAACCTTAAGAAAAAGAGAAACCATACTGAACTTATGCCTCCTACACACACTTCCATCCCAAAATTGACCACCTAATCTCATATTTCCTCCTCCAGATTACACATATCTATCAAAAAAACCACAAAATTCAGCCTCTTCTCTTGAAAGACACCATCACGGTGATTAATTACTCATCTTGAATTACCTTGGCTCCCAAGGAAGCTCAAGATGGAGAAAAAAACCGTACCATCAAAGCTAGTGGACCGTCAACAAGCGTCAAAATGGGCCCTACTCAAGACACTTGGAGCATCAACATTGTAAGAAATCCATCTTTTCTTACCTCTTAAGAGTTTTTCTTCCTTATTTGTATCCTACATGGATACTCCCATTGTAAATATCCAATTCCATTTGTAAATTAATAAAAATACTAACTCTACTAATCTTCTAATTACACTAACTCACTATGAAAAGTCCTATCACCTCCATTTCTCTCCTCAACTTCTTGATAATTCCAAGCAAAATACATTAGATAAAGTGCTAAAATCTAATCCAACCATGGATAGAGGAGTAACCCTAGCCTTCAAAATTACTATAAAAGGAGGGTGTAGCTAGCACAAAAGGAGCCATAAGCAAGAGCACTATGCTATAGCTTGAGAAGCCAAGCTCAACAAGGAGCTCTTTAGTGGAATCTCATTAGCTTATCCATATGTATGTGTTGTATTAGGGATGATTAGCAAGGGAGATCTATGCCATTGTAAGAGAGAGTGATCATTCAATTGAGAGTAGGAAACCTATCATTTCTCCTACTAGTGTAAGCCCAACATTTGATGAATCAAGGAGGGTGGATTTCGACTAAGCATGGATACTTTGTCTCTCTTCCAACGTGAAGTCATGGACAACAACGATGTGTAAGTGTCTTGGTGTTTTATTTAAGTTCTTAATAGCTTGTCTCCGGGTGTTGTTATCAATTTAGCCATAAATCCCAAATACTGTAAGAGGGCGACAGGGTGAAGAGGACTCCCCTAGCCTTAAGACAGTGATTGGGGTGGCTTTTCTTGTGATGTGTTGCGGTGTAATTTACTCAAGGTATGTTGATCAAATACTAATCTCACTTTGATTAGTCATGACATATTTGAAAGAAGGTATTAGTGCAACAAGCATCCCCTCCCCCTTCTCTCTCTTTCTTACATATATATTTGTGTTTGCTTGATCATTGCCGATACATTTCAAAGTAGCCCTCTCTCTCTCTCTCTCTCTCTCTCTCTCTCTCTCTCTCTCTCTCTCTCTCTCTCTCTCTCTCTCTCTCTCTCTCTCTCTCTCTCTGTCTATGCGTCCTAGTTCACATCCAAAACTAGGGGGTGCCCCAAATTTGTGTAGGGTTACGTTGTGGGTTTGTGTGTGTGTTTGTTGTTTTTTTCAACCCCAACCCAATTGAGCAGCACGGGAGCCTAGCTAAAAAGGTTCTTAGAGGCCACTCTTCTTGTTGCACGTCCGCCTAGACCACCTTAGTATCTAGAAGCTTATATTCTGAGTTTGTATGACAAAGTTATGACAATAAAGAGTACAAGCACCAATAGAGTAGCCTACAAGCAACAACAGGTTATCTTACAAACAGATATACATAGGTAATATCTTTTTTTCTTGATACAATCAAGAATTGATTGTACTTTTTTATGATCGTATAAAATTATATTTTCTAGTTTTATTATCATGTTAAATTGGCTGCATGAGTATATTCTTTTGGCAATTTTATAGACATTGTAGAAACCAATGTGATATCTAATCTATAAAGTGAAACGGGATCTGTGCAAGGTGTCATGATATTTAGATTGTGATTGAGATTGACAGTGTGATTGTGATTGAGATTAAGATTGTGCACAAGATTGAGATTGCAATTGTGATTGAAAGTAAGAATGTGATTGAGATTGAGATTGAGATACCTCAAAGGTGGTCCGGAGGTAGCTATGCTCTTCCTATAATCATTATCTTACATCCATATAGATTATTTATTTCATCTATGTATTTTGCATACTCTATATTTTTTTTCAATATAGTCCAAGATGGCCTAATTTGCCAAAGCACTATTGTATTCAAAAAGTTTATCCTGTAAATCACTCTGCATTGTTTCCATCAGCGCCCTCAGATTATCTATATTGAAAACAACAGTTCCCTCTGGATTCATTATATCAACCAAATTATTATAGATATATCTTTCAGCTAAAGTGGCTTTCTATGTAGTGTGGCTGGTCAGCAATGAGTTGAAATCAACTCTCTTCATTTGCAGCATGGTTTCAAATCTGTCAGCAACTCTCCCAGCCTCTGTCTGTTCTTCTTTTAGCACCCTCATCTCAAACTCCATCTTTGACAGCTTATTTTCTAAAGTCTGAATAGTGCTAGCTGATTGATTTTCAAGAATACTATGCCACAGGGATTGCGCTCCTATATCCTGCTTCAACTTCTCAACTTGCTGCTCATTATCCCTTAATTCGGCCTTTAACTTGGTCACTTCATCATTAAGCGCTGAGGTATCCAAAATTTTTCCTATAGCATTAACAATTGTGTTCCATGACAACTGAATAAGTACTGAACAACCATCATTCACCATTGTTGGATCATAGGCAACTGGCTCGTAAACTATGACAGGAGCCGTATATGGTAATGTGGTAGAATCAAGTTTATGCAGGACTAATCATTCCCTGAGCAGATGAGTCTATAGCTGTTGTAAGCAGTTTTTCTTGGTTAAAGTCAAAGCCAATTCACTGTAAGGGATGGAAACTTTACCAATAGGACTAGAAGGTGTTGGTCCTTTTTCCTTATCAGTCTAAACTACCGGCTACTCAGCAGTGGTCCTGTCTGGCTGGTCTTTTTCAGCATTGGTGGTCACTGATCTTTGCCCTGCTTGTTGGCTGGTTCCATCAGTGGTCTGGACTGGAGGCTGGTCTATCTGGCTAGCTAAAGCTTGGTCAGTAGATGCAGTTTTGACTTGACTTTTGAGCTGCTTTAGGAAGGCATTGCTCTTGGCCAATGTAGTTTTCTGCCTCTTAGAACTACCAGCTTCCTCCTGCGTGGCCTTCCTCTTCTGTCTAGTGAGAGCTAACAAGTTATTTGGGGCTTCTTCATCTGATGATAAATCCACATTGCTAGTTGTTGGAAAGGGCTTCTAGCTCCAAGCCATCCTTACCTGGTCATGAGCTACCGGAGAAGTTTTGCAGTAAAGAAATTGCCAAATTACTAGGCTTTGAAAACAGTCTGGGACTTCAACTTAGCAATCTGTTGAAGCTCATTATGTGACAAAATCTAACATAGATTGAAACCGTGGCATCTAATCTTTTTTCCAGTAGCATAGCAAACAATTTTTCTGACACATAAGTTGGGTTGTTTTAAAGACTCACAGCCTCAGCTACAAAGTGATAAGCAGCGGGGATATCCAGACCCGCTTTTGGAGCCCCTTGTGCACTGGCTTTGTGTTTCTTCTCGGCAACATCATCTTCTTTCAGAGCTGCACTAATCTATTCTACTGTTGCCATAGATGGCTTTGGCTCATTTGGCATCTTGAATGCAAAAGCAATATTTTTCGGAGTTACCAACACTTTCCTACCATATACCATAGCACTTCCTTCATCAACATTCAAGGAATCAAGAACCTATCTAATGATAGTTGTGTCAAACTCAATTCTTGTGGCTTGCACAACCACATGCAAATTCCACAGACGAAGTAATGCCTCAGCTTTCTCAATAAACACATACCATTGTATCTTACTGTGAGGGATAAGTGGAAGAGAGGCTTTTGCAGCAACAATAAGTGCTTGGGTTTTCTCAATAGTTTCTTGCATCTTTTCCGACATTTTCTTTCTACCCATACACCGCAAAGACGATGAATCAGTAGTAGAAGAAGAAAAGGAATTACTTGAATCTTCAAACCCGTATCCTGGTATGGCTAGTAAAGATAGATAGCAATCAACAGTTTCCTCAGACGAAGAAGTTTGTGGTTGCAGTGATGAAACTTCAGAGCTTGGTGATGGATCTCCTTCATCTCCGCCTTCAGGATCTGGTGCTGGTGGATCAGCTGCAGGGGCAATCAGCCCAATACAAACCAGCCAAACCAATATAGAGGTCAACAGTTGGGAGATCAGCAGGCTGGAGATCAACAACCAAGCAACATTGGAGATCCACCAGTACACCAGTCACATCATAGTTTGGATGTGAAGGGGGGAGATAAAGTTGTGACTAAGATTCTGAAAGGTGATGAGCAACATTCATTACAGCTCATCACACTGAATAAGAGGCTAAGACATCAAAAAGCTCCTATAACTAGGATGTATCTGGAGGATGATGTTCTTCTTTTTTATCTTGAACGATTTCAGCGACTAAATGTTGGCGCTAGAGAAATGATCCAGCATTGAAAATCAACAGCTTTTCATGATCATGAATTGTGCCAGATACCTAAACATCCTAGCAGAATTCAACTGCTAGAGAGAGTACCTAAATGGGCACTAACTGTTAATGATAAACTGGTTAATTCACACTGGCAGTGGCACTCTTCTACAGAGTTTCATTCCCTAGCCATCGAATTAGAGCTCCTACTGGGGAACAAGCCAACATATAAATGTATGAAAGAGGTCAAAAGTCAATTGAAAGAAGTCTTACTGCAAATGAAAATTTCCAAGGGAGTTCTGGATCAGAGGGTACAAGTTATTATTGAAGATCAGACTTCCACTAGTAAGGGGCCTCAAACTCAAATGACAGTAGGAGAACAGGCAACTGCTCCCCAAAGACTGTTTCAGCTAGTTAGAGTTACCAAAAAGATGATGCAATAGGAGAATCAGGTTGTCCTCAACATTCTAGAGTTTGTTTTTGATTCCCTAGTCCTCCTGTATGCTTTACCAGCTAGAGGAAACTGAGCTGCCTAGGTTTTTTTCAGCATCGTATCCTCAACATCCAGAACCAGTAGATTGGCTCACCTACTATAATATCATTGATGATCTTCAGGATTGGTATGAGCATTCCATTGTAGAATGGAAAATGTGGTAGAGACTAATCAATGATGCTCTGCAATTGGATGATGTATTGGAACTACTAGGAGAAATGCAAAGAATCAAGTTATGTATGGGCCAATGGAAGATCCAGCTCAGAGGACTCACCAAGATCACAAATCAACTGATTCAACTTACTATGGAGTCCTTTAAGATCCCTGAAAATGATATTATGGCTAAACGAGGTTTAGGCCCATAGTACAGGGAAATGGCTTAGATACTCTTTGAATCTAGGATTAAAACAATCAGCCTCTCCCTGAAGGATGGGTCCATACGACTTCGCATTGTCATAAGTTGGCCACATGCCGTCTGACAAAGGGAAGATATACACTGTATGATCCTGATACTAAAACGTATAATCATGTCACGCCTTATGAATTGGAGATGTCCACATCAAGGCAGGATCAGCTCAAGTAAGAGGCCATTTATTGACTTATCCAGAAGGACAATGCTGGCACTGGAACTTCTGAAGCACTAGCATCAAAGAAGGGCAAGCGGAAGCGATTTTAGTGGAAGGATACTGGGTAGTTCCATCTTAGAATCAGACGGTGGATTTTCCCAGTAAGGCATTGGAATTTCTTTGGCACAACACCCTTGGAATTCCAATTATAGGGGTGTCAAGCACTCAACAATCATGAAATATGGCATAAAGCTAGCAATACCAGGAGAGCTAGCAACTCCATAGGAGTACTATCATGAGGAACATTGGCCAACTCAAGAGGCACATCGGCCGACTCATGAAACAGACATATGGGTTTAGGGTTTGGACCTCAACCACAAATCCAGACGGGTTCCTCAACACTGATTCAGAATCAGCTTTTGGATTTTTCAAAAAATTTGGAGTCATACCAAAATTCAAGAAAGTAGGGAAGGATGTAGAAGGCGAAGACAGTCTTAGCAGGCGAGAACTGTCTCCTGGAAGCCGAACAGTGGATCAGTTAGTAATTACCATGGCAGTTACCACAGTAACTTCTAGAAGGCTATAAATAGGACCCATTACATTGTATTCAGGTGGCTTACTTCTTGTTTCTTAGTTTTTTTGCTTCTTACTTCGGTGTTCTTTTGGCTTAACCTTTGAACAATTTCCTAGCAGCAATCTATTTGCCTGTAATCTTGTAATCCTTACTACTCTAATCGTTCGAGCTTCAAACCATGTTATCTTGTACTGATTATCCTGAATATGAATATGAAACTGCAATCACTTTTCTAGTTGTCCAGTTTGTCTATCATTTCAGTTGGCTAATTCAGTTCAGATAACCATTTCAGTCTAATTCTGATCTCTATTCCAGTTTTATCACATGAACTAACGACTGACCATTAGCTTTAAATTCTAACACTAGAATTAGCTATCTGAAGAGATCAGCTCCAATTCCAATGTCCATCATTATGATTGGTCTCCAGTCTAATAGAGAGGATGGAAATGTGAGGTCTCTGCCCGCTTTTTAAGGAGCGGAGTACCTTTGATAGGTCTCCAATCCTGAGAAAGAAAAGCCAATGGACATCACCTTAGCTACTATATAGCCACAGACATGAATCGTTAGTGAAGAATTGGTCCTATCTTGCTATGGCCGAGTGTGACCACTATCTAAACACTATCTATTATCGATTATACCTAAGAGTAAAAACCTTACAGTGACCAACCTGTGCACTTTTTTCTCCATGTTTCAAAAGCATAGCCGCCAAGATTTGTCTCTTTTGAGATTTATGACTATAAAAAAAAAATCCTAGCATTGGTGGAAAGTTACGTGACTCATCGGGTCCACCCATCCATAGAATGGTACCGTCAAGGTATCATTCTCCCACTTTTCAGACCGCACTCACCCATCTTTTGCTACCTAATTACTATCACACTCTTTATGTTCCTTTACTTTATTTATGGTACTTGTTCATTAAAACAACCCTTCAAATAGTATTACAAAGAGTAGCCAAACAAGAAGTAGTCCATTTTTTTAATCCAATTAGGTTCACTTTAGAATCTCTACTTGCACCATTAGGTTCGATTGATATTACATTATTCATAACAACCCTTGTCATCTTGAGCGTCCCATACTACTCAACAAGTACTTGTTGTGCCAACATGGGCGTACTCCCACCGCAGCAACAACGGTGTCAAATCGGGCGTCATCCTCACGCCATGGAAAAACATAACTGCAGTATCCAGTTGGGCCATACTGGGTGTACTCTCACCACAACATCAACTGCCACCTAGTGTCAGCACTAATACGTAGAGAGTCTTGAGGGAAACCTTATCAAAAGTATCACTATAAATTCTTTCCTATGGAAAACAGCTTAACCAAACATTCTTTTCTACTTGTCATACATATGCCAAGTTTCTTGGGGTTAAGCCCCTTGGTTTTTGTCCATCTTTTACTTTCTTAAGGTAATTAATATATCTCTATGGTTTTGCATATGCAATGATGCATAACTTGAAATTACATAACTAACCTCTACCATAGTTCCAATTGGTTCGATTGGTGGAGACATAGCATGTTCCACAGGAGTTCCCAGCTTACTTGTACCAGCTTCATGGTCATTAGCGCCTTGGGTTCGAGCACGCTTTGGAGTCATTTTAATGTACTACACTTAGAACTTTAAATTGGTCAATTTTCCTAGTAATTTTCTTGAAAACTAAGGTCATTTATACATATAAGTAACCTTGTTATTTTTCTTTAATATTACTTTACTAAAATTTTCCAAAGAGAGACTGTAATTTGAACCCTCACCAATTGGACTTGCAATTAGTGTTGCTATGTTACACCTAATTCCTATATTTTAAAATTTTTCATAATCTTAAAAAATTAAGTGTGTAAACTAAAAAATTGAAATTTTAGAAATTCATTACTCTTATGCATGGCATTTCTAATTCAATTCTAACTTCAATTTCTATACTTCGACTAACTTAATTTTTATTATTATTCAAAATACTAATTAATCTGATTGATAATAAAATTGATGAATGAGAATTTCATTATGCATAATAAGAATGTGATGAATACTCTTATGCATTAACTTTCAATTAACTATGGGTGATAGCATGTTTAGGTGGTACCACTTTTTGCACCTTTTGGTGGTACCACCAATATCACCTAAGTGGAGGAAAATTCAACGTTTTTCAAATTTGGGAAAAGAGGGAGAGGGAAATTCTAAATTTTCATGCAATATAATTTATGTACCTATAATCTAAATGCATGTGAGCCATTATGGGGTGGAGTGGGTCCCCTTTTTTTAAACTTAAATTTATCATGTCTTAGAAACTCCTTGTCCTCTTTCTCCTTTCCTCTCACTCAACTAGCTTGTCACTCGAAATCTCGCTTGTACCTGTGTGCTCACTCTGCTCCCATAGCTCGTGCTCCCCCCATTTCATGTTGTAGCCGTCACACTCTGCCCCTCATTGCACCCATCGCGCTCTGCCATAGCCCTGGTGGATCTCTGCCCCCTTTGCCCCCGGCACGGAAGCATAAAGGCTGCAACAGCACCCTCTGCAGAGATGACTCCCAAGAAGAACACTCCCTCTAGGAAGCACAAAAACTTGACTCAAAGGACGGAGGTGGTACAATAGGTGACCCATGCAACAAACACCACAGCACAGCAGACCCCCACAATAGCCACCACACAGCAGACCCTTGCAACACATGTGACACAACGGATGCCTTCAACAACCCCGACACGGCAGTCCCCTACAACCAAGACGATGCTGCGGACCCCAACAACAAACACGACCACCAAAACTTCCCTCTCCAAATGCATGTTGACGGTTGAAAAATATGCTCAGAAAGGTAAGTTCTACATCATGTTTTGGTCGTGTCTATGCACCTCATGGCAATGCACGGCCAAAAATCCTATTTTTCAGCTTTGGTTGCAAATCATTTTTCTCCATGGCTTTACTTGCAGCATCCATGGAGTATCCGGTACTTTCCAAGTTTTGCTATTCTGCATTGTAGTTGCATGAGGAATATGGACTAAGCATGGAGGGCAAGCTGCCCAAGGATTTAACGGACAAGGACCTGCCACCTAAACAATGGTCAATAGTGTTCAAGGTGCCAAAGAAGAAGAAGACTAAGATCTTCCTCCACCAAGTGCATGACCACCTTTATGATGCATGCAAGCTTTTGTATCAAAAGGTCTACCTGGCTACCCCCTCCAATGGCGAGCTCATGACGAGGTTTGCGAGGGGGTTTGCATATGAATATTGTTTCTGCCAAAGCAGACCCCGACAGCCATAAGATTGCATGGGCTTTGGTTGGGGATCAAGTATTAGAATGTCAAGAGACAGAAAGGGGGTCTCAATCGAAAAATACAGAAGCTCATGTCCGATTACGACGTGAAGGAAGTCCCCACATTTGAATGACTAATAGAGAACGTTGTGGATGGTCCTACGGCATCTAGCCACCCCTACAAACATATGTGGACAGTCTCTCAACCCCTCTACACATCATGGGTGGATAATCTTGTCGATGACCTTGAGCAGCAAGCAGTGAGGGCAGAAGAGAAGGTGAAGTCTGCAAAGACAGTCTTGACTGCAAAGCAGGTTTATGATTGCGCAACGAAGGTACCTCCTCAACTTTTGCACCCATCTCTATAGAGGTGGAGAGCCTTAAAGAGGAGGTGGAGAAATTGAAAACCTCTCCAAGAGAAAAAGCAGTTGTGATTGCCAAAGAGGAGGCTGAAATTGGAGCCCTTACAAGGGTACTCTCCAAGTTCTTTAAACTCAATGATGTTGCAAGGATGAAGGGGGAGGTGTCAGCCATGCAGGTACTCCAATCTTCTCTGTCTATAAAGTGTATAAAGTGCTACAAAGTGCTAAAAGTGGTTGAGAGTGCTCACCTTTTAAGCACTTGCAAGCACTTTCATCCACCTACAGGCTCTTTTAAGCACATGCAAACATGTGGAAATGCTTGCAAGCGCTTGCAGGTGCATAAAAGTGGTTAGAAGTGCTTGCAAGTGCTAAAAAATCTTGACTATTTAGCACTTGCAAACACCTTAACCACCTGCAAGCACTTCCAAGCACTTTTAAACACCTAAAAAATGCATGCAAGTGCATTTAAACACCTAAAAGATGCATGCAAGTGCTAAAAAGTGTCTAGCTTTTATGCACTTGCAAGCACTTTGCACAAAGATTTGGCACATCAAAGCACTTTCAACCACTTGCAAGCTTTTGCAGGTGCTTGAAGAAGATTCAAAGTGGTTAGAATTGCTTCAAAATGCTTTCAAAGTGATTAAAAGTACTTTCTACAATCACTACAGAGCACTTTTAACCACTTTAAAGCACTTTGAAGCAATTTCAAGACCATGCAAGCACTTGCAGGAGTTTGCAAGTAGTTGAAAGTGCTTCAAAGTGTTAAAAAGAGCTTCCAAGTGCTAGCAAGTGCCTTTCAAAGTGCTCCAAGTAGACAAATTGAGCACTTGCAAAAGCACTTCCAAGAACTTTTAAACACCTAAAAATGCTAGCAAGTGCTAAAAAGTGCCTAGCTTTTATGCACTTGCAAGCACTTTGAACCACCTCTGCAGGCACATTAAAGCACTTTGAAGAACTTTAACCCATTTGCAAAGTCCTGCAAGTGCTTGAAGGTGCTTCAAAGTGCTTAAAATTGCTTCAAAATGCTTTCAAAGTGCTTAAAAGTTTATTCTGCAATCACTTCAAAGCATTTTGAGGCACTTTAAAGCACTTTTAACCACTTTTAAGACTCTGCAAGCATTTGCAGGTGGGTGAAAGTCACGGGGGATTCACTAAGGGTTACCGTATGGTATCACGTAGTGTACAATAGGGGGGTTTTCTAAGGCCAAATGGATAGATTTTACATAGGAGGGTATCGTATGTAGGGGTTAAAAAGACAATTTTGTTGCACGCAGGTGGCATCCCCCTATTAATACTAGTGAATCCCTCGTGGTGAAAGTGCTTTGAAGTGCTAAAAAGAGTTTCCAAGTGCTAGAAAGTGGCTTTCAAAGTGGTGCAAGTGGACAGATAGAGCACTTGCAGGCACTTGCAAGTGTCTACAAGTACTTGAATGTTCCAGCAAGTGCTCCAAGGTGCTTGCAAGTGCATGCTGCTAGGGCCTGCATGTCCCCCATTATGGTTGGTTGTGCAATAATCTTCCTTTGTTTTTAATTTTGTACAGAAAATAGTTCAGGAAATTGATAGGAAGCTTGGTGAGTTCAGAAGGCAGGCCTCCTTCATGAAGGGGTCTAGAAAGTTCATGAAAAGAGAGGGCAAGGGCCCTTCTAGTGCTCACTCCACCTTCCAAGACTAAATTTAGTGTGGATATTGTTTTATTGTCTGGAAATTGTGTGGATTGTGGTCAAGAACTATCGGGAAAATATGAAGTCGGTGTCTTTCAGTTGCCATGTGCCCACAGATACCATCTATTCTGCTTTTTAGTGGTTAGCACGACTGATCCCAAGTGTGTTGTACCAGACTGTAAATGGGAGATACCCCATATAGCAAGATGATGGGCACTTGGGAATTCTTATGAGGATATTGAAGGTATGTTGGTCATTTTATACAACAGAACTTATGCTACTTTGTTGTGGAGACTAATTGTGTGCGTTGGTTCCGCTGAGCCAATGGCTGAGAAAGAAGATTCCACATCATCCATGCATGATGTGAACAATGTCTTTGAACTTGACGCCATGTTGTTGAAGTACAAGAAATGTGAAGGTGGGAAAATTTTTGAGGGTGGTGACCGAGACATTATGAATGAGACAGCTCCGTCTGCAAGCAACCAAGGTAATGTCAGTTTTGTATATCTGTCTCCTCCCATGTCTTAATCATGGTCACCGTGTTCGTTGTGGTCACAATATGTTGCCCAAGTACTGATGCATGTAAGGAGGACTGGGTAGCTGAGGTAGAGGATCCTAAAATGGAATCAACCCTGCAATTTGGAGCGGTGGAGATGCGAAAGAAGAGAAAGAAGCAGATGGAGGACGAGCTATCCCAGGACCCCAAAAAGAGTAATGGCATACTCCCCCCAAAAACCAGAGCATGCAAGAAGCTTTTTCATGCTATCTTTTTTAGATTGCAGCTTTGTATTTTTTTTCCCGGCAATATAAATTTGAGTATTCTCTCTTAGTTTCTCTCCATTTGTGCTCTATAGTTAAAATTTGTGTGCTTGGCTCAAGACCCCCACCGCCCACTGATGAGGTAGAGCACATTGATCGCCAGCTTCCTTGCTACGAACCAATGTCTCGCTTCCCAATCCATAAAGATTTGGCAGCAATTGTAGACTTCAACAATGTGCTTGCTTGTGTGCATGATAAGCGCAAATGATTGGAGCCCCCAAATTTAAACACGTTGTACTTTGACAAAGTAAAGGGGGATGATACTGTCACCTACTATATGTACGAAACGATGCAAAATTATTCTTGCTTGGACTCAGTCAGATAGCAGAGACTTTTTTGTGGTCGTCGTGCACCTGCCACAATCTTGAGAAGGGTATGGACAAGTGCCTATCTCATGCCAAGTGTTGTCTGAGTGGGTGGGTGGCACAGAACTGTTGCCATGTTAGCCCCAAAGAAAATGTTTTTCAAAAAACTAGAAACCTTTTGGCACCTTTTTCCTAAGTTCAATGATCCTAGTAGCTTTGTCATTCTGCCTGGGAAGACAAACAAAATGAGAGGCAGTGGGAAAATTTCCTCAAAGAAGATGTTGCCTCATTTATAATATAGTGGGCTGAGACTTCTGACAGAGCCAATACTATTAGGTAATGTCCATTTGATGCCAGGACGGATGAACTTACACAATTGGACTGGAACTTGGCACATGGAAAAGTATGGGCATAACAAAAAAACTTTGCACTGAAAATTCCAGGTCCAACAACAAATTATAAGCGGCCATGTTGGCAAGAATGGCCAGAGCAGTCTACTAACTAACTGACTTTACACCTTGAAGAAGCTACCTCCCTGTAAAGCAAGCTGTCCTTGTATCTAAACTTGAATACTATGAAGAATTTTGCAAGTCAATTGTTACTGTTGCTGTCGATTGGATTAGGTGTTAAGTGTTGGTTAAGTGGTCAAGTGGTTCAAAGAGTGTGGTGGTCAAGTGGCCAATAGTGCTTGTCAAGTAATATAAAGTACTTCAAAGTGTTGCGTGGTCCAAAGTGTTGGTCGGGTGGTCCTAATTTTGTCCAAAGAGTTGGTCAAGTGGTTCATAGTGCTTGTCAAGTAGTATAAAGTGATGGGGTCAGGTGGTCCAAAGTGGTGCAAAGAGCTGGTCAAGTGGTTCATGTGGTTGTGAAGTGGTGGTCAAGTAGTACAAAGTGTTGTCCAAGTGGTTTAGGGGGTTGGTCAAGTGGTTCAAAGTGCTAGTTTGGTGGTTCAGAGTGCTTGTCAAGTGGTATAAAGTGTTGGCCAAGTGGTTCAGGGGGGTGGTTAAGGGTTCAAGGGGCTTGTCAAGTGGTATAAAGTGCTTAAAAGTGTTGGTTAGGAGGTCCTAAGTGGGATCCAAAGAGTTGGTCAAGTTTTTTAGGGGGCTGGTAAATGCTGGTTAAGTGAAACAAAGTGTTGTCCAAGTGGTTTAGGGGGGTCGGTCAAGTGGTTCAAAGTGTTGGTCACGTGGTTCAGAGTGCTTGACAATTGGTATAAAGTGCTACCCAAGTGGTTTTGGGTGTGGTAAAGTGGTTCATAGTGCTTCTCCATTAGTATAAAGTGCTTAAAAGTGATGGTAAGGTGGTCCTAAGTTGTCCAAAGAGCTGGTCAAGTGGTACAGGGGCTTGGTAAAGTTCTCATAAGTGCTTTTAAGTGTTTCTGGGGGCGGGTAAAGTGGTTCATGGGGGATGGTAAAGTGTTGGTCAACTGGCCAAGTTCTCATAATTGCTTTCAAGGGCTTTAAGCGATAGATTTTATCACTCTACTGTAAAATGTGCTAGCTTTTCAGCATGGGTGATTAGCTGTAATTTTAGAGGGCAGTAGTCAGGTGATCCCCCCCCCAACTTTGATGTAATCCTTCCTCACCCTCTTCAACATAGTCCACTACCTCCTTTTATTTGTTTATTTAAAAAACAATTGCTAGCTACTATCAAAATTAATGGCCAAAGTCAAATTTACAGAGATATATCTAACAAGTTCTCCTCTGGGGGCACGCTGTTATAGATTTTCTCAAATATGTCATTTAACATATCATATACATTATGCTCACCTTCCCTCGAAGACATGGAAAACATGATGTATCCCACCAAAATGGGAACAGATTAGAGGAGTGGGCTTGTTGTCCAAAAGGACATAAGTATCATCTCAGCCATTTACCTTGTCATAGAATAGGCCCTCAACCACATACAAATTTTTTGTAATGATGTTGCGCCATTGATCCTTTTCCTCTATTTTGGCCAGGTTGCTTTGTATTGGTGCATTTCAAGATGTATAAGTCTACACCTACCTCCTCTATAGTCACTACAAAGTTCTGACCAACCATTAAGGCATCCCTCAGGTCATCATGGTGGCCAACATACATGGGGGCATTCATCTTCATCCTCGCTCGACGCTTCTCCATTGCTTTCATCCATAACTGTGGGTTGTATTTGCAAGTATACCCACCCTTGCACATGATCTTTGTTGGCACATCTCCTCCATTGACCTTTGATGCATGCACCACAAAAGCAACAGAGCAGTCTGTGCCTTAGTCCATGCATATTTGTTGGACTGTAACCATTGACACAGTGCCAGGATCAAGACCCTGTCATGCGCTTGCAATCCCACTCTATAACTCTATCAACATCATCAAGCTTGACCTCCTAGAAAGCACGATCAACTTTCTTCCTTGTCTGTGGACATTGATTTTTGAGAGTTGCATTGAGGAATGCAACAACGCTTGAAGCGTTATGCATCTCCCACCCATCAGATTTCAACTGCTCCTGTGTGAAGGCTCTTTTGACCACTGCACCAACCCTGTCGTGTTTTACTTTTCCATGGCCTAAATCAAAGAAATTGTGCGTCATTTTGACCGCTGTCATATTGAAGAATCGTGCAACAAAATAGAATGGTTGCCTTGCTTTGAGTTGTGATACAGCACCATTCGACCACACCCAATGTCGCTTGACACTATAGCCATGTCTTTTCAGCCATTCATTGTGCAAAAGAAAACAATACTGCGGAAACAAAGTGTCATGTGTCTTGTTGTCAGAGATGTAGAAGTGAGTAGTCTTTTGTATAGCATCAAGCACATCATGTAAGTATGAAATGTGAACAAAGATTGTGACCTGAGATGAATATTGATGCATTGACTGGATCTCATTCTGCACCTTGAAGGAGTAATTCTTTGCAAAATCCATTATAAACACCACTACATCATCAAGAAAATTGGCCACACACTCCTTGAATGGTTGAGCTTGCCACCTGTACAAGTAGTTGTGTTTGATGAACTTCTCTAGTTTCCCTCGGAGCACAGAAATGAAACTCATTGGGCTGAGCTGCTGAACCAAGAGGTCTTTTTGACATTTATCTAGACCTTCTTCATCCTTTTCTTGTGTAGGAACCTTGTCAAAAAGCTTGACAGTCATTCTAGAGATACCATCACTCTCTTCAACGGGACACAACAAGAGCCTTTCAATCCTACAATCAATGCATGTTCCCAAAAGACATTTGTTGTGGTGAAAGGCACTATCAGTTGGCTTTGGGCACAATACAGACTCCCATAGTTCTGTCAAGGATGAAAAAGTGGTTTTTGTTGTTGTGCATTGGGCTATTCCACCACTCGGACTGCACAGAAGACACCTACAAAAGCACAATGTTCCATGTAGCCCGTATCTTCCATGACGCATGTGATTTAAGCCTTCCTTCAAGTAAACAAGTTGAACATGGTATTCACAACAGCAAGTGTTGCAGTCCTTCAACTTGCGTACGAAGTATGGCTTCAGACCCTCAAAGCATCTAAGGGACATCCTAATGTTAGGATGAGCCTCCTAAAACCGCATTACAAATCCCTTTGCCACACAAAAGACATTTAAAAATACTATAAAGTACTGAAATCTAGTTGCAACACTTACATACTACCACCTCGGGGTGTATTTTCACAAAAGTAGGTATGACTTCACCTTTTGTTCCAAAAAAAAAGTAGGTATGTCATTTCTCCATCTTTTTAACCAAAGTGAGGTGGGGTTGGTTGAGCAGTGGGAGTTGGTGAAGAGTGGGAGTTGATGTCCACTAGTGAAGCACTTTAGTGCACTTGCAGAACACTCTGAAGCACTTTGGGGTACTTTTAAGCACTTTGGTGCCCTTTGAAGCACTCTGCAGCATTGTAAAGAACTTTGGGGCGCTTGAAAGCACTCTAAAGCACTTCAGTGCACTTTAAGAGCACTTTAAGGTACTTTGTGGCACTTGCTAGCACTTTGAAGCTCTTTCCATCACTTTGGGGAACTTTTAAGCACTTTGCAGCACTTTAAAGCACTTTGGGACACTTGAAAGTACCATGAAGCACTTTATGGCTCTTTCAAGCAACCTGTCATGCACTTTGGTGCCCTTTGAAGCACTCTACTCAGCACTATAAAGCACTTTGGGACACTTGAAAGCACTCAAAATCCCTTTAGTGCACTTTAAGAGCACTCGATGTACTTTGTGACGGAGTTGATAGCACTCTGAATCACTTTACCAGCACTTTGGTGCACTTTGAACTACTTCGGTGCAATTTTGAAGCACTCTTAACTACTTGGTGGCACTTTTAAAGCACTTTGTGGCACTTCATAGCACACTGAGGTACTATGTGGTACTTTCACGCACTATGAAATGGCAGTTTCAAGCACTATGAAGCACTTTTAAAGCACTTTGGGGCACTAAATAGTACTGTGTGGCACTTTGAAGCATGTTGAAGCACTGTAAAGCACTTTTTGATGCTTTCCAGCACATTGCAGCACTCGAAAGTACTTTGAAGCGCTTTGAAGCACTCTACAACACTTCAAAGCACTTTTGGGCACTTGAAAGCACTCTCAAGTGCACTTTAAGGGCTCTTTGAAAGCACTTCAATGATATTTAAGAGAATTTTGAGGCACTTTATGGCACTCCAAAGCACTTAGAAAGCACTCTGAAGCACTCTAGAGTACTTTGTGGCACTTTCAAGCACCATGGAGCACTTTAGTGCACTTTGGAAGCGCTCTGAAATACTTTGACGCACTTTTTGGTGCTTTCATGCACACAGAGATGCACTTTTTTGGCGCTTTCAAGAATTTGTAGGCTCTAGGTGATGCACTTTGAGACACTTATAAAGCATTTCAAAGCTTTTTCAAGCACCCAAAATTATCAAATAAAGCATTGTGACACACTTTGAAGATGTTCTGACTGATATACCTGAGGTAAATCGAGGAGATGCACCACATGTGCCCTCGTGCCGATTCTCTTTCGAATGACATCTTTCTTGTTTGAGGAGATGCGAGTTTCCAATGACCAGAATTGAAACACGATTTCTCTGATTTCAATTGTTAAGGTACTAGTCCTATGGTGTTGACATTGACACGTGTCCAAGGGAAGTGACCCCTCCTCCATATCAGTTTGTAGCCGAAAATTGGCTCTCGTGACATTTCTTTGATGAAGTCATAATGCCTTCGCAACATCATTATTGCTCATTGCATTTTCAGCCCCATTGACTCCATTGAAGCATGCCATGACAGTAGCCCGTTTCAAAAATAGCTCATTGTTTGAACGAGGAGTCTTCACCTCAGACAATGTATGACAAATGTTAGAGAAAATCAGCCTCCCAACTGTCTCCAATGTGGGTTGCAACACTAAGAACATTGGATGACTGAGAAGTTGTTGTAGAATGCTCCATTGAAGACCCTCAGAAAGCCCGTTTGTTTGATTACACCAACACTTAGCAACTGCCCTACAGATTTTCTTTGCCTCTTGTTCATCAATTCCACCATCCTCTTGTGCTCGTGCCATCCTTTTTTGCATGTTTATTTGTTCCCTCTTCTTTGTAGCCCAGTAGTTTTCTAGACTCGGCAAAAGATCCCTTGGGATATGTTGTGTAGCAAATAATGGAGGGAGGTAAAGGGCGTTTGTACTGCCATTATGAGTATTATGTGGTTCCATGTGGAATGTGAGAGGATGCTATTGACACGACAATGAAGAAAGTCAAAACAGTGACATAGTACGCATAGAGAGAGAGAGAGATTTTGTTAAATCTGAATATGGCTCGCAATGAGGATCTGGTTAATATGGCTTTGTGTTGCGCCTGCAAGCACCTGTAGCGGCTATGGAGGACTCAGAGAGAGAGAGAGAGAGAGAGAGAGAGAGAGAGAGAGAGAGAGAGAGAGAGAGAGAGAGAGAGAGAGAGAGAGAGAGAGAGAGAGAGAGAGAGAGAGAGAGAGAGAGAGCATTGAGCCCAAAAGTCTGCAAACACTGCACGAGCCTGACATCAGAGGCTAGAAGCCACGAAAAAAATAATCGCTACATTTTTTTGATCAAAAGAAACCTTACATATAAAGTAAAAAATGCCATGCACACTTAACTTTAACTGATCCTCCTTGCATGCATCATAAAGGGAGTTTCCCATAGGCTGATATCGAAATCCCTGAGGGTTTGGAAACCCAACACTTAGCTGTAAATGTTGTCTTCACTGGAGATAAATGGGTCCATTTTGTAAGCATATCAACAACCACAAAAATAGAGTCATACCCTAGAGATGTAAGAAGTCCTGTAATAGAATCCCTGGATATGCATTTCCATTTTATTTGTTGAGAATCAATAGGTTGAAGCTTATCGGGGTATCGAACTCATTCAGCTTTAATACGTTGACATGTTAAATATCTTGTAACATAGTTCAACACATCACGCTTTAGTCCTGAAAAGAAACTCTTTCTTATAGTAGAGTAAGTCTTAATCTATCCTGGATGTCCTGCTATAGGTATATCATGAGGTATATCATGAACTTCCTGTAATATCTGAAGTTTGATTCCACCTTGATTTGGAATACAAAGATGGTTCCCAAAGTAAAGGTCATCTCCTTCAACATGGAAGCCTTTGATATGCCTCTCTTGCTTCTCTGTGCGATTATTCAAATTCATCAAGTACTGTATTTTTATGTAATATGGATCCTGCATCATACCTTTTCGAATAAGGTCAATTAAAGAAGTAGTAGAGGTTGTGACAACTACTACAATACTCTTTTTGCTTAAGGAATCGGCCACAAGGTTTTTCTTTCCAAGTTTATATTCAATTCCAAAATCATATTCACATAACAACTCCATCCACCTTTGTTGGTGCATATTAAGATCAGGTTGGGTGTAGATCCACTTCAGGCTTTTATGGTCGGTGTGTAGTTCAAATATCCTTCCAAGAAGATAATGTCGCCATACTTTAAGAGCATGCACAACGGTCAATAATTCCAAGTTATGTGTAGGATAATTTAACTCATATATACGTAACTTACGAGATTCATAAGCTATTGGTTTTCCTTCTTGAGACAGAGCGCCACCAAGTGCTTGTCCACTTGCATAAGTGAGCACAATGAATGTCTTTGAGAATTCTGGAAGCTGTAGTATTGGAGCATTCACCAAAGATCCTTTGAGTTTCTCAAAACTAGCTTGAGCATGTTCAATCCAAGTAATCACTTTAGTCTTCTTAATTATATTAGTCAACGAAGATGCAATCTTAGTGTAGCCTTGAATAAATGTACGATACCATCCTGTTAAACCAAGAAAGCCATGTACTTCTTGTATTGATTTTGGTATAGGCCAACCTATAACAGCTTCGATCTTCCTTGGGTCAGTAGAAACACCATCCTTGGATACAATAAATCCCAAATATTCCACCTTATCAGTGAAGAAGGTGCATTTGCTACGTTTGGTATAAAGTTGATTCTGATGGAGAAGTTTGAGTACTCGCCGTACATGTTGTTTGTGTTCTTCTCTGTTTCTTGAGTAAACCAGGATAGTTTCAAAGAAGACAAGAAAAAATCATCAAATGCTCTCAAAACACATCGGTCATGAGACGATTAAAATGTGCAAGAGCATTGGTAAGTCCAAAAGGCTTAACTTTAAATTCATAATGTCCAAATTGAGTATAAAATCATGTCTTTGGTATGTCCCCCTCCTTAATTTGAATTTGGTGATACCCTGACTTAATATCAATTTTTGTGAAGATAGAAGCTCCATGTAATCGGTCAAGCAATTTATCAATCCTTGGTATTGCATACTTATTCTTGACTGTTACCTAGTTCAATCCATGATAATCAATACAAAGAGGTAGAGGACCATCCTTCTTTCGATTAAAAAGAACAGGAATACTGCATGGATTGGATCGAATGAAGCCTTGTTCAAGAAGTTAAGTTAATTGCTCCTTGAGTTCTACAAATTCAGATACTAACATTTCGTAGGGTCTACGGGCAACTGGTTGAGCTCCTAAAGTAAGCTCTATTGCATTATCAACATCACTCTTTGGTGATGATTGTGAAAGGTCTTCGAAAAATACGTCATCAAATTTTGTTATCCATTCCGGTTCAGGTGAATCTATTTTCTTCTCCTTAGGGTTAGGATTTACCGTGTAAATCCTTTCATTTTTTCCTACTATGACTCTTCATAGGTTTGGTAAAGTTCACTAGTCTAAGCTTAGGCTCTCCCCGTTTCTTAGTAAAAGTAACCCTAGAGTTTTGTACATTTTGGAAAATCAATGAAGCATCTTTGCAATGTATGTGAGCATCATTGGCTTTAACCCAATCCATTCCTAGAATTCCATCGTAGATTCCTATGGGTAAGACTTTGAAGTTTGCAAAAGTATTATGACCATTCAAAACAAACTTCAAGTTTCCCACTGAAGTAGAAGATCTAACCTTCCTACCCATAGCTAATTCTATTGTAAGGTCTGTATCACGGTGTTCAGGAAAAATGAGGTTTTTGATGGACTTAGGAGATATGAAAGAATGTGTACTCCCTGAATCAATCAATAAGGTAAAATGGTTACTTTGATACTCCGCTAGGATTTGGAGTATTGAAAATTGTTCATTCACCCTCTGATGTTCAATTGTAGCATGAACATACACATTTGTCTGATTTCCTTCACCTCTAACCTCTTGAGCTCTGTTAACTTGAGGTCTTCCTTGAGGTCTTTGATTTCCTCCTCCTCCTGGACGAGGTTGACGGTTAACATTTCCATTGTAGTTATTTTTTACAAGCGATCCATTTCCAACAAAAGGTAGGTTGTCTGGTCTAAAATTCCCTTGGTTTTGAGGTTCTCTGGTTTTGGTTAGATTCTTTTTATTGAAGTTCCTCTGAATTGCGGATGGTCCGGATCTAAACTTTCAAAATTTTGATTCGGATTGAATTTTCTATGTTCATAATTGTCCACCAATCTTGTGAAGCTTGAATTGTTAAATGGACATTCCCTGGATTGATGACCAGGATAAAGACAAGTGTAGCACAAATGATCATGTGTGGATTTCATACGTAATAAGTTATCTCTTCTTTGTTGTGGATTTCCAGACCTTTGTTCCTCCTCGGGACGAGGCCTTCTGATTTCACGAATAGGAACAGGTTCTGGTTTCCTCTTTCCGGTAGTAAATAACTCTATTTCAATGGGTTTGCCTACATCAAGTACATCTGTAAAATTGGCAATACAAAGAGTCTGGAGTCTAGTCTTTATAGGATTATGTAACTCTAACACGAATTGAGATACCTTGATCTCTTGAGTCATCCCTGCTGGAGCATACTTGACAAGGGTTAAGAAATGTTGATAGTATGATTTTAGATCTCTAGTTCCTTGAGTACAATCAAGAAACTCATTCATACGGTTTAAATGATAGACTTTGTTCTAATAGTTCTTCTTGAGCTGGGTTTTAAGATAATCCCAAGTTGCAGCATTAGGATCAACATTGTTTTCAGTGTAATGGTCTCTCCACCAATGCTTGGCTGTTTTCTCTAGTTTGAACTTAGCAATGATAGCTTTGTTTATACAAATGAGCCGAACCAAAGTAGTCATCCATGTGCTCAATCCGATCTTCAAGAACTTTGCCTACATCTTTGCCTTCCCTGCTAAAATTTCCAGGTTGAGACTTGCAAAGCATAGCATCGAGGTCTCTATCAATGATGGTGTGTTGAGGAAAAATAGGTGCCTTTGTGTTAGCAGTAGCCACATTTTCTCTAGGAGACATGTAACTTACTGCACCATATCAACCAAGGTTACACTTAGTAAAATATTCTAATCTGCTCGAAGTCCTTAAATCAAATAGAATAGACAGTTGAAGATAAGATAAGAGAGAAATAGGAGAAAGAATAACAAATAAATTAATCCAATTTCTATATCACAAAACTTTGGGATTCCAAAGTAAGGTCTACAAGTTGCTTGAAAGCCTCTAATAAATCCTAATGGCTCTCACATAATGCACTCTGTAATATCCATTGTGACATCCTTCCACCAATGGAGCATAGGTATCCCATTCCTTGAGTATAACAGATAGGTGATCCCAATTTTTTTTTTTAATCTTTGGTTGGAACATTTATTCGTTAGCGTCTGAGTCATATCATTGTTGAGTAAGGGATTTTTTTGTTACAGGTATCTCCATTTGGCGTGAGATTTTTCCTTCTTGTACCCAAAGTAGTCATCGTAGTAGGCAGATTCTCTTGGAAACACATCGAGTGAGTCCCATCCAACTGAGTTGTGTGTATTTGCACAATCTGCTAGGCACAAAGTTCTGTTGTAGGCATTGTATAAAACTTTTACATAGTGAGGATTGTAGATTAGTGACTTTCCAAACAAGTTAAAGAACAACTTCCAAGGCATCGGCTAAAGGAATGTCGATCATTGTTTTTGCATTGATGGCCCCATACATTAAGCATAACAATGTCGAAGCATCTCATAGCCATTACTAAAGGAATTATGTTTCTAGCCATCCATGTTTCCTTTGTCAGTCTTAAGGTAAGTTCATAAGCATTTATGTATAATATTTGATTAGTGACAACAATCTCCTTTCCCAACTTGGATTGTATCCACTCGATACTTCCAACAGGCGAGGGTTTATGCTCAGGTTGTCTAAACTCGAGGCTCTCTGTAGTGTAATGATACCAAGCTTGGAATGTATTAGGTACAATACAATCCATAGACATCAAAATTTTCTTCTCTTCCCCATTATGCGTAGTAGTGACAAGCCTTTGCAGTTCCACTCCAGTCTGGAAATGCTCCTCCACCATAAGGCGGGAGATTATATCCGCCCATATCTCTCGAGGTAAGATGTCAGTCAGCTACACACACGCCCCATCACTCAAGTTAGCTAGAATAATAAAACCAAGACTCAAAGTCAAATATTATATTCTCAAAACAATATGTGTTAGATCAAAATCAAATTCTTATAACTGTAGAAGACGAAAAAGGTACATAGTGTTTCTAGGGAGATACATAAATATGAAAGGGTCCTATGAACCAATTCTTGGTTCCTACAACGGAGTTCCTACCCTTATATTTGTTCACATCTTGAGTATCAAAGTTTAGCACTTCAACTTGTGCATTGAAATTCATGTATTTCTTTTTGTACCACTCCTATTCTCATGATACATCCGTGGGTGGTAATCCCTTAAAGCAGTTTACATGAGCATGCCGTTCATTTACATCACCTTTGTAGAAATATCTACTCAAGTTCACTGCCATTGGTTGTGCTTGGGTAAAGCCATTAATACACCTGGGCTTCTCATTGTCATCAAAGGTAATGGTAACATTGTGAGGATTGCATTTGAGAATAGGTCTATAGACTCTATTGAACCAATCATGGGGTACATAATAGAATTGGTTGCCACCATTTGAATTCTTTCATACTCTAATGATGACCTTCTCAGAAAAGCCGTATCTTTGGTTTAGCATGAGTTCCTTCTTACTAAGTATGAGTTCTCGACTTGGTGTGTCCAAAAGAGAACATAGTTTAAGGTAAAGAACATATCCTTGCACTTTAACATCACCTTCTTGGATATTTTCCTTTACCCAAAGCTGTGGATTGATCATAAACCTATCAAGCACTTGTGTTCGATGTTCAAACTGAGCTTCAACATATAATTTCCCATGCTACGTAAGTGTTCAACACAAGGTAGTCTCTAGTCCCCTTTGGAACTCGAACCACTTCAATTCCCCAATGGAGACTGAATCCAAGTGCATAATTGAAAGAGACTCTTTTTGCAAAGTCACTCTAGAGTTCATCCAGACAATTAAGAAGATCCATCTATAAAACAAGACAAGGAGAGAGAAAACTTAGCACACATGTGATCCAAAATTGAGTCTCTGCTTCTTTTATTTATCAAAATTTGATTTTTATGACTTCATTACAATATTATGAGTGTCTTGGAGCTAATTATTTAAATATTCTTTTAACTCTTATGACAGTGTATTCTCTCAGATCTTCCATGCAAAAACGTGGTTTTTAGTTATCCTCTAGCTTTTCTTTTCCTATGACAGCTGCAAGAGCTTCAAACTTCTTAGCAACTTCGACAATCTTTAACATTTGAGATCACATCCCCAAGTAGTATAAGATGTCTTCTAGGCCTAACCATATTCTGAGTTGAAGTAGCCTGAGGCTGGCAAACCAATCTCTTGGACTATCGTCAATATAGAGGAAGAATTGACAGAAGGGTTCTTGGTGATGGGTGAGGTAACTACGGTCAACACCCTTCCAGCAAGTTGTGCTTCTTGGCATGCCAAATTCTTTGGTCCCAATTTCTTAGTAAAAGATTTCTCGTTCATCCTTTGACAACCGTGTCGCCATATTGTTGAACACTATGGCCAAAACCTCATTCCCCTGGCTAAAACATTCAGACGTCACTCTGGGAGCCATTTGTTATTACAAAACAAACATTCAAATAAATTACAATGTCGTTGTTAAACACTTCAACCACTTCACCATAACTCAACCAAACACTTCCGCTCAAGAAGAGAAGTCAAACAAGTACCACCAACCAATGTCACTTATAGATGCATCATGAATACAATATCCTTTCTCAATAGTATGCATGTATGCGTGCACGATGCATAACCAACCCGACTAGTATCAAGCTTTAGGCTATCCCCATAACCTTAAGAATTTTCTCTAATACGAAGTGAGAGATACCCCTCCCCGAGGGTCTATGCACAAAATATACAATTTACACCTTTATACAATTGCGCAAGCATTTGCATAAGGGAGGAGCTCTCAGTGCCCGACCAAGCATGGAGTTTAGACCATGAGCCAAATTGCATCCAGAGGCACCTAGCGACTAGTGCTACCCCTGAATGGGGTCATGAATGAAAGCATATTCAAGAAAAATATAACATTCTGGAGGGTGAATATATGTGTACACCACGTTGCGAGAAGAGAGAGAGGGAGAATATAGTGGAGGGTGAAATAGAGTGCACAAAGACATGAGAAAATGACAGCAGAGAATCTTTAAATGCCCCATCTAAATGAAACAGGAAACCATGTATTAATGTAATGACAAAATATGGGTATAAACATTAAAAATTTTATGAAAAAATAACTAGTAGAGCACCGGACCTTGTGTAGGGACCGATCGGTCCACCCATCCACTCTACTATGGACACAAAGAATTTCACTTCGTCAAGAGCGAGCAACAACACCTCTAACCTACCTGAGCCAGGCGTAAGCTAAGGACGCTTCACCTCCATCCATGAACCTGATCTCTGAAAGGATCCCAAGTACCAGTAGGTGGTAGGGTATCAACACCAACCATATCAGTTTAGGCGCCATGCCTCTTTGATGCCCAGTATCCAGTATCGGGTGTTTAGACAAAGCCAAGGTAAAATCCCCGACGCGTTAGCCATGTAGGTCATTCAACCCCCGATGCACTAACCATGTAGATGAGCCTAACAAAAAAATAAGAAGACCTAGACAACACCCCCGATCTAGCAAAGATCCAAGTCAACCACCCTTTAGTCTAAGGCTAAGTCCTAGTCTTGTAGCGACACTGCCATGAGAAACATAGCACACATGAGTCCAATCACAATAGCACTTTCCATTTGCACAAACAATCTTTTCCAAGTAGTTAGACTATACAGGGTCTCTACCCTTATACATGCACCATAAACCATCTAGATCACTTCATGATCCAATCCCAAAACCATAAACCATAATCCAATCACATCACATGGGTGAGCACTCCACCCAACTTGCGTGAGGCACGACCAATCCTGCATACCCACTTTAGAATATAACATGGCTTCAAAAAATTTGGCAGCATAACCACATCTAGAAAAAAAATCCATGAGCCACATCGGCTTCCACCATAAAATCATAACCATAATCCATGAGTGAATCTCAGTCCTTAACCATAAAGCACAATCACACTGAATCAATTCCCACACTTAGAGTTTGACCTATCCTTTGCAACAATCAATCAGAGTCCATATATATATGACCCTTAAGACATGAGTCTTTCATGCATAGAAAGAGTACAACCAGAAACTAATCATGATATAAAAATCCAATTTTGACAACATCTAACCATGCAAAGTTGATGCATCACATGTGCACTTCACCTCCCTAGCACATAAGCTAGTTTTGACATAAAAAGGTGGAAAGCAATCATAACCATGCATATGAGGCATTCATATCATTCCATAAGTTTCCATACATCATATGATAACATTTTGTCACCATAAACATGATTCAAAACAGCTCCGACCTTTAGGTCAACCATAAACCATAATTTCACACATATGTAAAAAACAAGGTTTTGACATTTTAGGGAGCATGCATAACATGCAATTGAGAGTATTTGACCTCAAACCAATGCATCAAGCTTAGTTCCATAATATGGACTAGCACTCTATCACATCACTTTACCCATACGATACTTACACAACAAACGGTAACCCAAAAGAAAACCACTTTAATCATATCTGCCTATGCGAATCATGTTGTCTAACTATATACCCCACCATAATTTTATGGCCATCTAATAACTGAAATCAACTCATCAAAACAAACCATAAATCATACATAAACAGCTTGCCTAACTCGCGACTTCATATGGTACTCCCCCTTGCTAGCACCCCTATACGCGTAGGTAAAACCTGTTATGGAACGATGAATAACTCGCATTCCCAAGGTGATAACGGAGACCTAAATACATTTATCATCAAGCTTTTCAATTGGGAAAGTGGGTTTGCCCATTCGGTGAATCTATATAGCCGTTCTCCAAGGAGTGTTTTACATTGGGCAGTAAGCTGTTTTTTGACCGTGTCTCTTAGCTCTTGCATGATTTTCACATGACACCAAAGAAAGAAGATATTCTAAATGATGTGTTTTATCTCCGGTATAAAGGGTTCATACTATTTCATAACGGTTTTGAGTTATGACCAAAACAGTGTTCCTACCGCTTCTATGACATGAAACGACAAGCGCTTTTTATGCACGAACGTGATCATAAACGCATCATGTGCATAAATCAGCGTGTTAAACATGATGAAATAAATATGGGGCAACTTTGTACGTGCTCAATTAATCCATACCACTAGGTTGGTAACCTAACAGGACATAAAAGTGCCCTTCCAGGGTTTTGAAAAAAAACCCCAAAACCATAGTAGACCCACCCATTTTGTAAAACCCTTCCATGAGGTTATAGTTCAAGGCCTACTACACATGGAAAAAATAAGAAACTTGTAAAACTTCTCATCTTTTGGTCACACCAAGCCTCTAAAGTTGATGGACCAGTACATTTTCATCAAAACAGTCATTTCTTACGTTTTGTTGCATAAAAATAAGATTAGAGATTTTGGTAGGACTTGAGATAAATTCCCTAGTTAACTTCAATGGGTTGGTGATCAGAACATATGATTGCTTCTCACTCACTATTTTTTGTTTTGCCAAAAGAAATAGGTACAAAAAAGTTGAATTTTTATCATTCTACAAACCTATCATTAAAGTTTCTATAGCCATGCTCAATACAAATAATATATACATGTTTTCTTAGTTCCCTATTGTCCTTTAGGTTCATAAGGAGCCATGGAGCATGTCAAAAGAATAATACATCTCTTACCAAGGGGAATCTTGGGGACAAAGATGAAGTGCTAAATACAGCAAACATGAAAAAATGGGTTCAACATTATGAGTTGTAGAATCCCATAGAAACTATTCAATATCTAGCCAAATTTGATCCTTATGACTAGATATGGTTACTACCTACAAAATGCATGTAGTTGTCACAAGAAACTAAAAATATTGAAAAAGCTATACTCGATATACTAGAATGTTTTGTTTTCTTCTATAATTGAAAAAATCAACCATCGTTGTCTACTATGCAAAATAGGGTATTAGGTGCCCCAAAACTCAAGGAATATTAGCTTTATGTTACAATATGCGACATAGAAAATCAAAACTGCATTTGGATATCATGAAAGCCACCAAAAAAATCATAGAAGAGCTAAAATTGGCTAAAAAACAGGATTTGACAATTTTTGTAATTTGGTCATAACTTACAACTTTAACATTTATTTCTCCCTAGAAGCATCAGGACATGTTGAGGACTACTAAAGATAGTTCTCTAGCATTATAGACCTCACGAACATGAATTCTAGAGTGGTATAGTTGCAAAAAGTTTAAAAAAAGCCAAAAACAGGACTCGTTTTTTCACATAGTTTAGGTTGTGAAATGTTGTGCAAGGACAAGGTTAAAGATGGAATTGATATTCCAAAAAAATATCAAGCTTTTTTCAGCTCATGAGACAACTTTCTACACAGATAGCACCACAAAATCCATTTTGAAACTCTTGACATAATTCAAGGAAAATGGTCACTTAACAGGATATAAAAGTGTCCCATTACCAACCTAGTGATACATGCACTCGTAAACAAAAAAACAATCACCGAGAGGGTGACTACTCAGAACAACGACATAGCAAGAGAGAGAGAGAGAGATGATGATGACTATGGAGTTTAGAGCCTCTCAACGTACTTTAGAATCGATTAGGGGCTCTCGAAAGGCTTCTTGCTTTTTCGCAAGAGAGCGGTGATGAGAGCTACGTAGAGGTATCCGCCACGAAAGCTTCGGAAGAGTGCGTACACCGTGAAACGAGAGAGAAGATAGTAAGCAAGTAGAGAGAGAATATCCTGCTTCTTCTTCTTCTTCTTCTTCTTCTTCCCCCAAGAGAGAAGAGCTTATGGAGATGGTGATGAAGAGCTTGCACCACTCTGTATAATAGATACTATAGCCTTGGGGTAGTAGACACAATAGACGGCACTGAAAACTGAGCACTAACTAGCAATTTATAGGCAAGTGCAGCAAGTTGGAGTGAGTCCCAAGCAGAAAACTAGCACTACTTTTTGAGCCACGAATAGATGTAAGCTTTTGGGAGCTTTGCTAAAAACATGCCTTTTCTTTTGGTGGTCAACTTTCCCAATTACCATTCAATTTTTATTGCAAAATTGGCCAATTGAACAGTATCTGGGCAACTAATGGAACCTTAGCTAGACTATGCCGCACCGTAATGTCTCGACATAATTAGGACTTTTCCGTACTACGCCGGCGTATTTACGGTATCGCTTTTTATAAAAATAATTCCCATAAAAATCCCGTTTGGTCTCGTTTTTCCTCTAAGTAATCATTTTTAAATCTGTCGGAGACTAAGTTCATGTCATACTAAAAAGCACATTGCTTTCCAAAAACGTCGAAAAGCATGAAAAGCTAAAAATAGCGTAAAAAGAAAAAAAAAACTTCTCTAAGATTGAACCATGGGTTCTTCTCATCCACTTGAATAAGAAAGCAGACTCGCTTTTCACTAAAAAGCATTAAAAAGCACTAAAAAACATGAAAAGCTAAAAATATTTTAAAAAGCACTCAAAAAGTATATTGTTATAAAATTGAACCATAGCTTCTTTGGGACACGTAGATCAAGGATCCGACCTTGCTTTTTGTAAAAAATCGCCTAAAAGCATAAAAAGTATTAAAAAAACTAAAAATAGTGGATTTTTCCAAAACTGAACCAAACGTTCATCTAACCTACTGGAACATGAAAACAATTTTTCTTTTTACTTTAGAACCTTCCAATACTGTCAATTTAGCATCTTAAATCAAAATTTGGCAAAATAGATATTGAAAGCTAATTTTTTTATTTTTAAAAGAGACCCAAAAATTGGGGATCTTACAGTTACACAATATCAACTCAATTGTGACATTTTACTTAATTTATCTATTCTACGCACTACCATATACTAATAATTTTGAGTATGATCTCAAAATTATTATGGACTTAACCTTAATAACCTATGGATCAACATAACCACATCATTTAAAAATTTTATGACTAGCAAAATTGTACATGGTCACGAATAGCTCTAGAATATATATCTTATAGTATACGCTACTTAATCATTCTTATATCACTATTCATTGTAATATGTAATTTATCCTTTTCATTATTAATATTATTCACTATATTAATAACATCATATAATATATTTTTCCCAAAAATTTTCATACTTATCTATCATTAGTATATCATAGACCAGAGGCTATTTGTCTCATAGGAGTTGCACTAGTAAAGTCGGCGTTACTGGTTGAGGATGCAGAATGAGGACCATTGCAGAACTCGTCTCTAGAGGGAGCGACATTGATTGCCTGTAGAGAGAGAGAGAGAGAGAGAGAGAGAGAGAGAGAGAGAGAGAGAACAAGCTACAAAAGGAATCGTTCTTTGTTAGCTTCTTCTTCCTCCTTTCTTGCAGGTGATCAAGAAGGTGGTATAAGGGGTCATCATAGTGTTCTCGCTCAGCTCGCAAAGAGCTACTCATGTTGAACTACGAGGCAACCTTTGAAATCAATCTTAGAGTGCTGACCAAAAATTCCTCCTGCATTTTGGTCATCAGCTTTCAGCCAGAATGCCATCACCACCTTGTACGTCCACATTTTTGACACCTTGGTTGTGTGTTGCAAGAGGTCTACACATGCGTTGTGCACCACAGCTAGAGGGAAATACATAACTATCTCAGCATGGCATTGCTGCAAAGTGGCAAGTGGAAGAGATAGCAAAAGATAGAGCCGTTGCATGTACTAACCACTCGTGGAGGTCAAATCTAGAGGAGTGTGTGGAAGGCGTGATTGGTAGAAAGCGGCATTGGAAGGTTGAAGGAGAAAAGGAGAGACATATTTAGTTGGTCTGCTGAGGGAAAAGACCGACACCCGCTTGTGTGTGTGTGTGTGTGTGTGTGTGTGTGTGTGTGTGTGTGTGTGTGTGTGTGTGTGTGTGTGTGTGTGTGTGTGTGTGTGTGTGTGTGTGTGCTGCAATTGCATGTGCTTTAGTGAGCATCCAGTGAAGAATGGCCACCCCATGCATGGCAAGATGAATCGCGGACATTGTGCCCTCGCCTCCTTAAGAGTTTGTGAGTACTTGGGCAAGCGTTTAAATTTTAGTGAACTTGTTGATGAGTGGTGGGTGAGAGTGAGATGGTTGGTGGTCGCTTTTTGCAGAATGTCATCTTTCTGAGGCCGTTGGTTTGTTTGTGGCCGTTATTCGACCAAAGAGAGAGATAATTGGGTGATCGGGGTTTTTCATACTTGCCACCAAAAGACTGCATGGCTACCATGCAACGAGCTCCTGTAGTTTGCATGTGCACCTGAGTGGTGCATACTAAATGCCAATTTCCCCAATTCATTCTTGTGCTTAGGTTGCAGTTGTAACATCATTAGCTATTATCGATAGTAGTTGACATCAATGATCGGTGCTTCAAATGCCCTGCTATACGCTAGCTGCATCCTATCGCTCTTGTTGCCTATTCCATGCTCTCTACGCTGCCATCATCTCAACAAAGACCATACTACATTAATGATAATATTAACAATAATTCCTCCTAATCATCTTATAAGTGCTATCCAATCCACTCTCTACTATGAAATATTTCATAATAATGCCTTAAGTGATAAATCCCGTCTTCCATGTCCCTTAGAATTGTGAGGAATGATAACATCAAGAGAGAGGATGAGGATAAGGAAAAATAGAATTAAAAAATCCAACAATTCCAAGACAACTAAAGTACACTTATTTGTGATGAGATGATCTTTGTAGTCGTAGATTGATCATAAACCCCGCTGTCTAATGTTTAATTTCAATTATGCATATTTATGATGGCTTACATCACCAAGAGCGTAGCCACAAGCTCTAATACCACTGTAACAAACGAAGCACGGAAGGCCCTGCAAAATACGCAAATTACATGCTACAAACCATCAAATTAAAAAATCTACATACCTAACAAATTGCACAAATCCATAATCGAGCTAAACAAGAATTGACGGAGACTTAGAGGGGGAGAGAACACGTGTGGGTGCACCTCCTAGAGCAAAGTGCTACACCGGCACGACAAGAGAGAAGATAGGAGAGGAGAGAAGAAAGACACAAGCACAGGGTGCAATCTCCCCCCATGCAAGAGTGAGTATTTCCCTCTTTCATGTATTTATCTATAGATTCTTCAATGCTAAAAAATGAATACACATTGGCCAGTTGGGCATAAATAGCCATACCTCGTAATGAGCACTTGAGTAATAAATGTACATATCTCTTATCCATACCAATGGAGGAATATTTTCTATTATTTCAAACTTGAAGTGCAAAATATTTTGAGTTTTTTAATGAGCTCTTCATGGTCATATGATAATTAATTCATATACATACAAGATAACGATGAGTTATTTTCCATCCTCTCTTATTACACACAAACTTGCATTGAAAGCACTTGTTTTATAGGCCAAGGATTTTGGAAAACCTATCTATCAAGACATACCTCTCTCTATTGTTTTTTTATGCCATATAAATCCTTTTTCAACTTACAAACCCTCATTTTTGAATGGGGCAACTAAAACCCTAGTGGTTGCTCCCCTTGATATTTACATTCAAAAAAGTGGGTACTACATCGGTGCACTTGTGCAACATGAAGGACCCTTAGTAACACTCCTAATGGGGCCGTCACTATATTAGCCTCCTTACCTTAAGTATTATCATGATTGCTTTTGTGCATTTGTAAATTTCTCTTCAAAACTAAAAAATTTGTGGGAAAGTCACAACACTATTTGCGGTTTGAAGAACGTCGTGATTTTCATAAACCACATATTAAAGTGAGAAACTTGTTCAAGCATACGAGCTGACATCTTGTTGTATGTGCATGAATGCTTACAATATCAGTAGGTGAATGCTGAGCAAAAATGCTTACGTGGTGAGTTGCAGACTTAAATGTATGTAGTAGAAAGTGGATAAAGAGGTATTTTTAAAGAGGCTCTTTACACACGCACACTTCATCATGAATTAATTGACCTCTTTTCCCTCATAAACCTAAAACTTTTTTCAAGCTTCCAATTTGTAGCCCTTCTTGTATGTGTAATCATGTAGCTCTTTAAGAGGTATTTTTAAAGAGGCTCTATACACACACACACACTTCGTCATGAATTAATTGACCTCTTTTCCCTCATAAACCTAAAACTTTTTTCAAACTTCCAATTTGTAGCCCTTCTTGTATGTGTAATCATGTAGCCAGGTATATCGTTTGCTAGCATACTCAAGGGAACTAACTCTAGGATTATGGAAAAGGCTCAACAGAAGGGATGTCAAGTGAAGGAGATATCAAAAACCTACAGAATGCAAAAGCTAGACTTCAGCAGCAGCTCATGGAAGTCAACAAAATGGTTGGGTCCGGCCCTAACAACAACAAAAGAACTTACTCCCATACAAAATTCACTGGGCTGGTAGAAGAGGAGATGGCAGATCGAGCCTTCTCTGCTTTAAAAAGTCTTTTCCACAGTAGGTGGAGGTTGCCAAGGCTATTACTGTAGCGATTTCACCAGCACTTATCAAAAAACAGCTAGCCAATCAAGCTAAGCTAACGCTTGTACTTGGGTTCCATGGAAGAATCCCGAATAGGTTTGAGATGATTCAAATATGGCTTCAGGGCCCTCAAATTCTTGGTCATGGAGGAGCAGTTGAAAGTACTTCCTACCTAGCTAAAGGTTTTTGCTCAGTGAGATTTAAAGAGGCCTCCGATGTGGAAAATATCCTTGACAAAGATCCCCTAGTATTTAATAGGACTACGGTGTGTGTGGTGCCTTGGGAGCCAGTGTTCGACTCAGCTGAATCTCTACAAGCGTTTCATCCGGTCTGGGTTGAGTTTGTGGGACTGCCTATCTGGCTATGGGAAACTCTCATGATGCTTGCTAGCCAACTGAGCACTCCCTTATTTATACCTATCAAGAGGGGGTTTGGCAGAACCTCAAGCAGGGTTTGTATAGGATGGGATGTGTCTAAAACGCCACCTAAAAGCATGGCTATCAATGTCCGAGTTGGGGTTGTTACTATTCCGCTAAACTTTGGAACATACTTAGGGGCATGTTTTAGATGAAACAACTTTGGTCACTTCGCCAAGGATTGCCCTTGAAGTCTAATGATACTGCAGCTCCAACAACACAGGTGTCATGCCAAGGGTAGGACTAGACGCGCACGGCCCGGGCAATGTGCCGGACACACATGCAGTAAAGGGGTCTATATATGGAAGAGGGCCAGGGGCCTATATATAGGATGGTTGGGAGGTTATTCTCATGTCTGTCTACCCGCTAATCTAACATTGGTATCAGAGCAAGGTGGAGAGGAGGGGGCAGCAGGGAGCTATGGAGGAGGGAAGCATGGCGTTCTCTCTGGAAGCATGGCGATCTCTCTCTCTCTCTCTCTCTCTCTCTCTCTCTCTCTCTCTCTCTCTCTCTCTCTCTCTCTCTCTCTCTCTCTCTCTCTCTCTCTCTCTCTCTCTCTCTCTCTCTCTCTCTCTCTCTCTCTCTCTCTCTCTCTCTCTCTCTCTCTCTCTCTCTCTGTGTGTGTGTGTGTGTGGGAAGCGTAAAACTTCGCATGGCGAAGCATGATTATCGCCTTGAGGAAGGAGATGGGGGAAGGCGGCATAGAGATCGACAGCCAGAATCTGAAGGAAGCCATGCATGAGGCATGCATAGCCCTGCAAAAGGTAGGGAAGGTTTCGATTGTATTCTATGTCATGCTCAAAGATGGCTTTGAACTCGACACAGCGTCGACCAGTGGGATCAGCCGCCATGGCAAAGCTCGATGAAACAAAGCGTTGCAAGAACTGCCTCTTGCATGGCAAAACCGGGTCGACCAACTTGCATGGAATCGGACCGTAGTAGCACCAAAAGGCTGCGCCCCAGAGAGTTGCACAGATTTCGTCACAGGTTGCAGCCCTGTAGGGGTGTAAAACGAGCCATGCAAGTGGAATTCGTCTGCGCTGCCTGTGTTTTTTGCCATAGCTCAGTTTTAACTTTCTGATTCACATTAGAGTTACCCTATTTTGGGGCTTTTTCCCAAATTAGGGTCCTAAAATGCGTTCCCACAGTGGCAGTCATGCAAGGGCTACACGGTCTCCGAACTCAAAAGCAATACACTCGCCGAACCAAGCCATGACAAGGAAGGTCATTCGGGTTGCAGAATTTTAGAAGGCAGACTAGCAGCAGCTTGAGTAAAGCACTAGCCATGTGGCCAATCCGACTTACAAAGGTCCTGCGTTCAAGAAGCTATGATGATGACGACATGAATAATATTCGTCGCTGACCTTCAAAGGCAAGGTATGACGATTTGTTGCATTTTTCTTGTTTGATTCATTTTCAGTGTGCAGCTGTTAAATGTATGCTCAAGCACGGCTCACTTGGTCTTCAACCTGTTGTTCTGATCATTGAGCAAGGCTCATTAAGTGCATACACCATTGTGGTGTTGAGTACACCACTCCACAGTTAACCCTTGCGACTTTTTATCATGCATGGCATGTATATACTTACAAGGGCAATGTCCGAAGAAAGGCTTTCATTTTTGTCCTACTAGCATTTGGCGTATGCTAGGAGCATATTCATTGGAGAAATTTTTACAATTGTATGGTATGACCATTTCATGGGGGTGCATAGGACGACTTCTAGTTACAGTACGGCAAGTGTAGGCAAGGCCTATAGTTTGTCATGCAAATTTCTTTCTCGCCTATCTTTCATTGGCACATCAGGCAAAAGTGCTCGGCATGGCCGACCATTTATCACAGCCTGCAAAACAGATAAGAGTCTCTTTGCTTTCAGTAATCAAGTTACGCAGGTATGCATATAAGTATTTTTCTACTTTTCAATCAAAGGTACAATTGGACAAGGTCCATTATCTGTGCATGGTCGACACTGTTGACTCTGTTCGCTATGACATCTGTCGTCAATAGCATTTATTGGCAATGAGGCCGGACATAGTTATCGGAAGCATGGATTCTCCTGAGTACCTTGATAGAGAACGCTCGTCAAAGGTTACATTTTGCTTCAATGGCAAGGCCAAGGGCCAAATTTTCGGTATCTCAAGGAGATAGGCATGGCTAATTTCAGTTGTAATCGCTCAACAAGGTCGATTCTTTCCGTCATGCTATTTGTATCTCACCAGCAACATCAGTTGGCTATCATCAAGGCTTCAATTTATGTGAAGCAGGGCTTCAATTTACGCATCTTGCATTGAGATTCCCCACGTTCGGCATATGCTATGAGCATACAAACTTGGGAAGGATTTGACAATATGCTTGCAGGTTATTTCATTATGTGACAGAAGGGCGTATATGATACAAGGGACATATATATACATACGACATCTCCCCCCCCGTGTAGCAGATATGGCTATGAGCCATTTTTACGCAAGTTTTTTTTTTCTTCCACGGAATCTTGGGCCAACTGGTTACAACAACGACCAGGTTAGCCAATTTTATGTTCTTTTTATTTTTTCCATGTTTACACCTTTGATTGGAAACTACTGCTTTTGTGCAAAGCAAAGTGCTTTGACGATTTTACATGAAGCAAGGCTTCTCCCTTGTGCCAAGGAACTGCCCAATGACTTATCATCAAGGGCCATGGCACACAAGTTTGAAAAAACTGGCAAAATAGGGAATATCACCTCACAGAATTCCTACCAGTTTAGATTGTGCAAGGCACTTATGGTTTGGGCTCTCACGTTTGAGGCCATCACTTTTGCCAAGGCCTTAAGATTCTGTATGCACGGCATGCTAGCTAGGTGGAATCAATTCTACCACCTCAGGAAACACGCTTCCACTATAACACCAGACCCTTTGTCAAGGACAAGATACGTTCTGGATTGTTTTTGGGTTGCTCTCAAACACAACAACACTTAAAAGAACCTAAAACTTGGAATTAATTCAAAGGCAAAGTGCTACCATCAAGTCACACTGGTGTAGTCACAACCACATACATGGTAGGTGGGTCCGTCTGTGACTTGTTTGTGTTTTTCTATTACCTACCTCGATGAGAGAGTCGTAGCAGAAACCTGTTGCATGCTTATAGGATAAGATGCATGTTAGGCATAAGATGCACAAGAGCATGGCAATCAACTATACAGGTCATAGTCGTTTAAGGAAAGTTCCTCAACCCAGCATGCTCTTATTCTCTCTCTCTCTCTCTCGAAGAATAATGAGAACTTTTTATGAATATTTGGATACATGTTTTTCTCTTTTTGCTTGTGAGTCCGCTTAAGCCAAGGTGCTTTAACTCTCAGCTATAAGTCAGCTAAGACGCCATCCAACTTAGTCTTCATCGGTTTGTCGATTGAACACTAACTGACATAAGGGCTATGAGCCACACAGGCTAAGAGCCATTTCTTGGGTGATTGTTTTCCAGCTTGAACAGATTTACTCAGTGAAGTCCCCATCGATGTTAATGGCCAAGCAAGAGTCTCGCCATTCCAAATCTTTTGGGTGTTCTATAAGCACAACATGTTTTTGGTGCGACACTCGAATTGAGTTTCTCACATCAGCTGATCTCTACCACGGAGTATAGATGCAGCAAGCAGTTGAGATAGCATGGCTGTCCATAAGAGCTAGGCATCTCAGTTGTGTGGATCTCTTGCTCTCTCTATCGCACTACGAGTGTCTAGGGCAGCATAGTTTTTGGGTAAGACCCAGTGGGTGATTGCTAAATCACTCTATCGGGCATTGAGGATCGCAAGTTTATCTATTCCCGTTACACTTTCAAGGAAAGAAGTCCGGAATCTACCACGTGGTAGTGGACAAATTCAACTTTTTTTGTTGATTCCAGTCATTCTGTATACAGTTAACTATGTTGGTTACCATTGCCTACTAGTTGAGCAGTTTCTACAAAGGGTCTTACCAAGGGGTTTGACTACGTAGATTTTAACCAAAGGGGTTGGATTGCGCAGACAACACCCACAATTTCCAGTGCAAGTCGTATAAATACACTTGAATGTTTCAAAGCCATGCCAAGGGCATGTTGGAACAGAGTATTTTGGACCATAGCGTCCACTATACCTTATGCTGTTACGAACCTAGTTGTAGGGTTCGATTTGGCACATGTTGTCACATGGAATACAACATGGTCTAGGAACTCAAGGAGTTCAGTTCAGCCAGTGTGGAGCATGATAATGAGGGTCCCTCTCACTCTTGTCGCAGAGTGTTTGTAGTTACCTCCACCATAAGTACCAGCTCGTACTTAATGGATGTCTCTTTTCTTGATATCCTTGTTTGAGACATATTCCACATGTGGAGAATATGAGTCTCTGGGACTAACATTGGCGCCAACTATCTAACAATGTGTCGCGACGAAGTCCCTAGGTGCTGGTCGCATCCATGGATTTGACCATTTTGAGCACACAGTATCAGGAGCAATTTCAGTGGCCGGAAATTGTCGGGTACTACGTACAAACTTGTTATGATTACAAGTGCTATGAAACCACCTTAATGGAGGGTTTTTTCTACATATAGCTAAGTATGCTATGTCCATGAGAATGTCTCCTGGTTGGTACCTAGGTGTGACCGGGTTGTCACATTCTGTTATGGTCCAAAGTCTCGTCATGGAATTGTGGTTCGGATATGTTTGTGTTAAATGCATGCACACTAGGTGTTATGGGCCCTAGTGTTTAACACAAAATTATTCAGAGCGGCATGCAAATTCATGGACATTATTGTTTCTGCAATTTTTTGCACTGCCAGTGCAATCTCTCTTGCGGATTTAATATGAGTTTACACCCTGCCATACAAGGTGATGGCTGAGTATGGATGTTCGTGATTGGCTGCTTGAAACTCCAATCTGCTTTCAACCTAGTTGGTTGTCTCCATTACATATCGAGTATATGGCTGGATACTCAATGACTGAGTCATAGTTTTTCGTCACTCGTGGGCGACTGTCTGTAAGTAGTTGGGGGAAAGCACCTCAGTCTTACTGATGCTATTCATCCCGCGTAGGATGGGCAGCTTACAAGCATTCTATTTAGTACTAAAGGATATGCAAAGTGCATACGTTAGTAAAGCACGCTACAGGATATGCTAAGTGCATACGTTAGCAAGAAGTGAAACAACTAGATCGGTTACCTTTCTGGTTTGTAGTTTGCTTCATATGATGAAAGGCATGTTACGGCTAGTTCTAGTCTCTGTCTGTTATTCTCAAGTTATCAACCTTAATCATCAGTTTGGATGAGGTTGACTATTGGCAAGAAACCACCGCAAGTCAAGGACTTGGTTGTTGCTGATGAGTATGTCAGCATAGTACTTTCATGGAAAGATGAGCCCAGGTTATATTGCACATTCCAGTACCTTCAGAAAGTCTGAAACCTGGGTATGCATTTAAACACCTCTTAGTTGTGATAACTCGTTTAGAATTCTCAAGTGAGTTCTAAATGGAGCCTTCACGCTTTTCTGATTATGAGTCGGTTAACCAAGACGGTTGCACAGGGACAACAATGTAGAAAATCAAGATGTTACTCTTGATTTCATTGAACCTCCCAATGAACCGGGTTCCGATTCAACGAACCGTTGGATTCATGAGGGATGCCATGGTGGAAAACATTAGTGTTCTTATGAAGATACCACCACTTGTGTTTTCGAGGACGAAAACGCTTCTCCAAGGGGGGAGTAATGTCATGCCAAGGGTAGGACTAGACGGGCACGGCCCGGGCAATGTGCCGGACACACATGCAGTAAAGGGGTCTATATATGGAAGAGGGCCAGGGGCCTATATATAGGATGGTTGGGAGGTTATTCGCATGTCTGTCTACCCGCTAGTCTAACAACAGGCCCCCAATAAAATGGGATCCCCGATGGAAGGGCTGGAGAAGCAAGGAGACAATAATGAAGGGACAAATGCAGGGAAGGATAAAGCAGAGATGGTATGTGAGAAAATGGATACGAAGATGCAGGAAAATATTGTGGAGGAATCGATTTCCATACAACGAGCTTCTGAAGGTACAGGAAATAATAATAGGATCATTACTCCGCTGCTACCCCCAAATTTATGACAGTGACAACGGCGACGGCTGTCCAAGTCCTTGGTCTGAAAAGAGCCAAAAGAGTAAAGGTAGTGGCAAGAGACTCCAAAGTTCTTCAAGTCATGAGAACACTTGAGGTGAAAGGATCTAATTCATCCTCCACCCCTTTGAAAGGAGGGGGGTTCATTGTCCCTCTGCACAAGCCATTTGCAGCACTGCAAGAAAAGAAATCCTCTGACTTGGAACCCCCGGATTCTCCTGAGACCAAGGAGAAGGGGGGGGAATGATTCGTATGCTGAAGAATTCGTTCCTCTATCCCAATGAACCCCTTATTAATGATGGAGTCTCTAATTATCCAATCTTCGAACGTAAAGGGGTTGAAAACCCGTAAGAGGAGTACCCTATTCTGGGAGGAAATAAAAAAGGAGAAGATAGTCAACTTCTCGGCCATCGAGGAACACCACCTAGATGCCCATAGCAAGAGAAATCGGGTGCTAGGAAAGAAAATGGTATTCTATGGAGAAGGAAATAACGACTTTAGTGGCATCCTCAGCATTGCGGACAGAGAATTGTAGCCGAAGTTGGTTCTTAACCACCCATCCCGTAGAATCCTGGGGATTAGAATCAAATGGAAAGTGCATCCCCTCACCATTGTGAATGTGTAGGACCCTTGCAATGCAAAAGATAGAGCTAAACCATGGATGCATCTCAGAGATACCCCTATTGAAGGGGAGTGGCTATTGGTTGGCAACTTTAATATGGTAGAAAAGAGCAGGGATAGAACAGGATCCTCCAATATGTTGGCTGGCTCAGAAAGGTCTAAATGGAAAAGTTTGTGCAAAAAGTGGGCAATGATAGACTTATGGGAAGTTGGCCCATGGAACAACACGCATGGATTCACCTACACAAGCCTCCAGTATGCCCGCACTACCTCCAAACTGGACAGATTCTATTACTCGCACCAAGCTGGCTGGATACCGACATTGATGGAGATGAAGGTAGTCCCAACAAAAATCCTTTCGGATCACATTCCTCTGCACAAACATTTTAAGAAGAATAAAGAGGAGGAGCAGACCCCAACAGGTGAGAAAAAACTGTTGGTAACAAGGGCACACCTATTCAAAGACCCTCTTTTTAGGAATCTAACCAAGAAAGCACTGGGTAAGCTAAAAAACTATGTCGACCTCAACAAACACAATGCGTGGGACCTCTTTGCTCGGAGCATCCAAAAACCAATCAAAACCTCGGGCCCCCGAATCAAGAAAGCTAGGGAGGATCACCTTTTGCATCTTACAACGGAGGTACAAGTGCTTACCTCCTTAAAAGCCAATGGGCATGCTACTCAGGACGAACACAAACGATGGCTCGAAGCCAAATCTAACCTTGCTAATGAGTAGTTAGAAGATATCAAAAAGGCTAGGCTTCTCTCTAGGGAGACTTTTCTGCTACCTGAAGCCTCCAATCAAGTACATTTTTTTAGGGCTTTAAAAATCAAGAAGAGCCGGGGACACGCTCGCTCGATGATGAGAAAGGGACAGCAGTTCATAACCAGGATGAAATGGTTGGGATGTTGAGCTATCTCAGTCAAATCATTGGACAGCCGGAGACCCAGTCCCAAGAAGTGGAAGAAGCCAGAGGTACCTTACTTCAGAGTGTCAAGAACGAAATTCCCCACTCAGAAGTTAATAGCTTGGAACGGGCATTCTCCGAAGACGAATGTTCACTTGCATTGCAAGCCCTTGGCAAGGAAAAGTCCCCTGCTTGGGATGGGATGACGAAATTCTATAGAGAATTTTGAAATGATCTCAAGGCCCCAATCACAAGATTGGCCAATAAAGCCATGGTCGAAGGGTTGTTGGAGATAAGTGTAAAGAGAGGGCTTATCAAGCCCATCCCAAAACAGATCTGCTATTCTAAACTAAACCATTGGCTCCCTATAACAATGATGTTGGTGGCCTACAAAATTATAGATAAAGCAGTGGCCCTCAGACTAGCCCCCTTACTAACCAAGATTATCTCTCCCCATCAACATGGTTTCATCAAAGGAAGGTCCATTTACGATAACATCTTGGCAGCAATGGTGCGTATAGAATACGTAACTGTCACAAAGAAGAAGTGCATTCTGCTTCTGCAGTTGGACCTGGACAAGGCCTATGACAAAATAACATGGACATATATAGAAGCCGTCATGGAAGCTCTGGGCTTTGGGCCTCACCTATGTCGGCTGGTACGTATAATGGGGACTAGAAGCCACTTAGAGCTCCTATTCAACGATAGAATTGTGGGCTCTTTTGAGGTCAAAAGGTCTATTAAACAGGGATGACCTCTGGCCCCCCTACTTTTCGCCATAGGATCACATCCTCTAATCACGACGCTCGAAGCTAGTGCTGAACGAGGGGAGTTGCAAGGCCTTGCGTTACCAGGAAATAGCCAACTCCTGGCAAAACCTTTTGAAGACAATTCTCTCCTCTTCTTGAAGGCGTTGGTGCACCCAATTTGTGTCGACACAGGGAGAATCCAACACCAGGGGCACGTCATTAGAGAGGTGGATGATATCGTACTTTGGCAGGATTCAGATGCATGTTGGAGCAAACCTCACAGTGATGTGTATGCAAGATGCGGCCTTTGACTCGTCAAGTTGTGATTTTGGAGCTCTAATAGTCGGGATGCTTACAAATGCCTAAATCTCGGTGATTGATATTTTTTTCTGTAGCCTCGATTGTGCTCTACACCTCGGGTTTTTGGCTTGTCATTCAGAGTTCTAGGGAGGAAGCTGTGCCAGGATGAAGGTCGAGCTTGATCTCTTGGGAATTGTTGAATGTCGCATTGAGCTTGAAGTCGAAAGCAATCATGGCAATCGTCTCCTCACCCGGCTGAGATCTCGACATCAGAGGATCGACTTTGAGAAGCGGTTTATATTTACTTATGGCCATGATGGCCCTGGCACAAGAGCCTAAATCCCGTGCTAAGGAATGCGGAGCTAAACATGATTACTCGGTCGCGGCTTGCTTTGCTCGCGGGAACATTGTCCAGGCCATAAGTCAAAAATATATATATTTCCTTAAAATAGCCATGCTAAGAAAACAAAAACCAGCTACTGTTCAGGAATGGAAGGGGCGCCATCTGGGTGGTTGCATGGATCCACGTGAGCAGCCAGCGTTACGGGAGGATGGCCGCCAGAGGTTAAGGGGGACGTGAGCGCTGCTGAGAAGAAGGGATGGCGAGGGACCATATACACTAGCAGTGAAAAGGAGGGTGGACTGCAGCAGTACGAAGGGGCTACAAGCGCCATCATCTGTGAAGGGAAAGGCAGGCCATGAGCTGAGTGAAAGTCCCCGAGTCAAGGGAACCGCCATGCAAAGATAGGACTTCACCTCGCCTCGAGTCAAATTAGTGGGGTGGCTGGCAAAAGTAGAGGGTAGACAACATTGGAGATAGGTTGCAGATGACAACATGTGAGAAAAAAAGGGGGCTCCAAAGAAAGCTCATGGGCTTGTGCAGCACTAGGCAAGCAAGAGGGGATGAGGAAGCCGCCAAGCGCTGGCTAAGCAGAAGCAAAAACACTGCAGGGCAACCGCCAGGTGCCAAGAGAGAAGGAAGCCTCCCTGTGGAGGGTGCAGCCTGGAGAAATAAGGGAGGGGATGCCATGGGCCGCACTTGCGAGGCAGGCGGGCTTGGAGGAGGACGTACGCCATCTGCAGACCATCCATGCATGAGAGTATAAGGCAGTCAGGAACAAGAAAGAAGGGGACGGAGAGGATATAGGATAGAAGATCAGGAGAGCTGAACACTCGAGATTTGAGGGGTTGAGGAAGCTTTGAAGGGATGCCAATTGGGAGAGAGATCTTATAGTGCCAGGGAGAAGAGCCATATGTTGGGGTACTGAGTCAAGAGCGGATGGAGGCCGTAAGCAACAGGTTTTGTGAAACGCCACCATTAAGGGCATCAGCTGAACTGTTACAAGGTTGCCATGCTCAAGGGCTGCAAGGAGCGCCATTGAAGGTAAGAAGGAGCTCGAGAGATCAGGAACGTAGCAAGGAAGGCCGGCCAGTTGAAAACGAGAGGGCGCTCGGGTCAGTTTTTGCAGAGAGGGAGGCGACCAATAGCGAGGTCGCTATTGGCCACCGAGAGGCAGCCTACTTGCAGAGCAAGATCGAGAGTGTCATGAGGGCCATTGGTTGTCGAACCCATCAATGAGGAGGAGTTGGGAGTCACTGTAAGGCCGCCAATTGGGTACCACCCGGGTGTAAGCAACAGGTTTGGTGAGCACTAAACGGGGCTTGTAGAGAGGAGGATATACAGGACCGCCAGGGCATGTAAAAGAAGGGCTTCCAGGAGAGGACGAAGGGAGAGATAACAGAGCAAGGCCAAGGAGGAGCCGGCTTCAGGGATTGTGCAGAGCCGTCAAGGGCGCTACAAGAGGTAGGCCGCCCAAGGGAGGGACTGCTGTGAGAAAGCATTGCAGAGAAGGCGACCCAGGGAGAGTGATTGGGGAGCGCAGTTGTTGGCCGAGCTTGAAGCAACATCATTGTGCACATTTTGCTCAAGAAATTTTCCTTGATATTTTTCCATTATATTCAGTATTAATCTCCTCTCTTACTGGTGTGTCTACTTTTATGGCGGCATATGTATGCAAGAAGAAGCTAGCCAGGGGGTTGGGCAACCTTGCCCTACTGATCGTGTTGAAGAGCGGCGGTGCATTCCAGAAGGTGTGGAGGATGTCAACATACCAAACAACGAGGTAATAGATCATGGCTTTCTCTCTCGCTTAGCAGATGATATGGTCGTACAAGAAGTCCTTGAAGAACAGGTTCGTGTTCAAGTAGTGGTGGTCGAGCAATCCGATTTGCTCTCGCATGAAGTGGTTGAAGATGAAGCATCAAAGGCTATGGTGGACGAAGGTTGGCATGGTGAGTCAGGTATGGCATGTATGCCATTTGAAGGACCTATAACAAAGGGTATGCTTGGAACACACGTAGGTTTACGTGTGGTTGGGCTATGCAAGAAGCAGCGGTAGTGGAAGACACGTTGCTAAAGGTGGGTGTTATGCTATTGATGGACATGCTTTTGAAAGTTGCTTTACAGGTAGTTTTGCACAGTTTGCAAAGCTCTCTTGATGAGAGTTCTACTATGGAGAGCTCTCTAGCAGGTGAGAAAATAATGAGGTATGGTGCAGGTGCTTCGCAGGTTGGTGTACACGCACGTTCATTTAGTGTACTAAGTCAGCATATGGATATATGTTGAAATTTTATGCTATGTGAAGCTGCACGAGAGGCTTATTTTTAGGTTTACACGTACAAAAAAAAGGTTGATTATGCATTTACTATGGACGCATGGCTGTGCTCAATGCCATGTATTTGATCCCGGCGGAGTTTGCATCACACTTGGGAAAGCTCACGGATTTCCATTTGATCCGGGGGGTTTATGCAGCTGATACGATCTCCCTCTCTATCTATCTATCTATACAGTTCTACTACATATAGCCCCTTATTATGCTATCATGTTCTCGCTTCTTATGCAGTCATCTTTTACCTAAATAATACTATGGTTGAGCATGAATGCTCAACTAGGGGGGTGGGCAATGATGGTGCACCCAATTTGTGTCGACACAGGGATAATCCAGCAGCGGGGGCACGTCATTAGACAGGTGGATGGTATCGTACTTTGGCAGGATTCAGATGCATGTTAGAGAAAATCTCACCGTGATGTGTATGCCATATGCGGCCTTTAAACTGGTCAAGTTGTGATTTTGGAGCTCTAATAGTCGGGATGCTTACAAATGCCTAAGGCTCGGTGATTGATATTTTTTTCTGTAGCCTCGATTGTGCTCTACAACTTTGGTTTTTGGCTTGCCATTCAGAGTTCTAGGGAGGAAGCTGTGCCACGATGAAGGTCGAGCTTGATCTCTTGGGAATTGTTGAATGTCGCATTAAGCTTGAAGTCGAAAGCAATCATGGTGATCGTCTCCTCACTCGGCTGAGATCTCGACATCAGAGGATCGACTTTGAGAAGCGGTTTATATTTACTTGCAGCCATGATGGCCCTGGCACAAGAGCCTAAATCCCGTGCTAAAGTATACGGAGCTAAACATGATTACTCAGTCACGCCTTGCTTTGCTCGCGGGAACATTGTCCAGGCGATAAGTCAAAAAAAAATATAAATATATTTCCTTAAAATATCCATGCTATAAAAAAAACGAGATGCTATAAAAGAAAACGAGCTACTGTTCAGGAATGGAAGGGGCGCCATCTGGGTGGTTGCATAGATCCACGTGAGTAGCCAGCGTTACGGGAGGATGGCCGCCAGAGGTTAAGGGGGACATATTTTTGCTTGATATTTGTCCATTATATTCAGTATTAATCTCGTATTAATTTCCTCTCTTACTGGTGTGTCTACTTTTATGGCGGGCATATGTATACTTCTTGTTAAGTGAGAGGGTGTCCCGGATTTGAGTGTGGTGCATACCCGTAATCTCGAAGTCTCTGATAGTGTTTAGCTTATTTATATATGCATAAAGTTTCTATGAAGGGTTGAGGATGGAAACCATGATTGTACATTTGATGCTTCGATTGGGGTAGTAGGGGTTTGGTTGCATACATGCTTGGACAATAGTCGTTGCTAGATTGTGAGTCAAGGTGTGTGTTTACTAGGGGATAGGGGTGATGTGAGAGCACTGGGCTATAGAGAGGTTGTCACTAAGTGTGCTGGTGGTGTTCCAACTTCCCCTTTTCCAGCGTGCCCCCAGGTCATTAAAAAATCTCTGGAGATTGTACAAATATTCTCAGTAGCTTCGGGGTCCCAGTGTAATATATAGAAGTCAAAGATATTGAAAAATGACTCATTTGACCCTTCTGTCTGGTCGTGGGAGATTGTCACAAAAGGGAATATATATCTGGGAGCCCCCTTGGGGGTGGACGTAACTCTCAAGCAAAGATTCGAGTGGGTGCTTGAAAAAATCAAAACAAAAATGAGTAGGTGGGAGTATGCTCTTCTCCCATTCCTAAGTTGGATAAAATTGATGAATGCCTTTATGATTCCTTATATTGCCTTCACTAGCCCGCTTCTCAAGATGGTTAAGTGTCACTAGAAAGAGTTCTTAAAATCAGTAAAAGGATTTTTATGGAAAAATAACACAAAATCTTCCAGGCCATGGCAATGGGCCCGTTGGGAATCAGTTGCTCGGCCGGGGAATCAAGAAGGCCTCGGAATTCTCAACCTTGTGGACCATGCAGAAGCTTGTTGCACCAAATTTGTTGTTTCCTTGGCTAAACAGGATCAAGTTTGGGCGCTCATGATCAGAGATATGATAGAAGCAGCTAAACTTAGCTCAAACGGTGGAAAGTGGAGAGGGGTGGAGGTTAATGACAAACTATTAGCCCCGGTGTTGTCTACCTTAAGACTGGGGACAGCTCAGGAGAATTGCTAAGAAAATGCAATAGAGCAGCAGGAGTCTTAAAGTGGGGGGAAGAAGCCAGATACTTCAAGAACTCCATCCTGCATTGGTCCCCCTAGCTCTCCAAAGTTGTAGATCCGCCACAAACGCCCTATTGGATTGAGACAGCCAGGAAGCTGAATAATAAGGGTCTGAAGCGACTTGAGCAGAGTTGGAAAACCATTGACCAGAGCTTGACAATCTAGTGATGCCAACTTGTGATTCGGAGTTGGATTGGAATGCCTAGAAATGGCCTGGAAGCATCTCTTGTGGAAACCTCATACTAAAAGCATTTATCAGACAATGATGCAAAAGAAGAATTGGTCTATCCCCCTTAACAAGCTATGGAAAAAGCATTGGTTGGAGGAAATGTGGGAGCATGTAATGGAGAACATATGGAAGCCAAAGGTTCCGCAGCACATGAAGGTTTTCTTGTGGAAGGTTATTTGGGATGCTCTACCGACGGGGGTGAAGAATCAGGAGAGGGATTGGGTCAAATCGATGCTTGGGGTGCAGGTTAGCTAGTGAAGATCTGTCCCACCTATTCATGGACTACTCAGCTATCAAAGGCCTTGCAGGGAAAATATGCAAGTGGGTCCAAAGAACATGAAAAATTAGTTTTTTCAAGACTGGCCTATTCCTTGGAGGTAAAAATTAAGGTAGTGATCCTGCACTTCTCGTCAGCACTCAGATCGTCAGATACTTCTTCTTTCATGATGTATGGCAGACAAGGAATCACAGTGTTTTTGAAGGAGGTTTTGAGGTGGCAAGCTTCGCAAAAATTATACAAGAAAGCAAAGTGCTAATATGGGCACTCGGGCGCAAGCATCACTCAGAGGATTGTTCTAGGACTACTTGTTCCTTGTTGTCAGCAGATGGAATGCCTAGGATGGGGGCAAATCTTGGCCATCGGTAAATAAAAGATCTCAGAATGACAAAAGTATGGATCTTGTGTATCAAGGATGTGGAGGTGGGTTGGTAGGGGTGGCTGCCCTGATAGCCGATGTAATTATGATCCCTGGAAGTTGTCATGGCTTAACATGAGCATGACAAGACCTTGTAATTTTTTGGGCTGCTCAATATAATTCACTCACAATTGTGAGTTTTGCTTTTTTTTTTTAAGATCTATAAAATTGTTTCTTTGAACTCACATGTTACGTTACACATTTTAAAGTGCATTCACTCTCCAAAGTGATGCTTCGTACATTGTAATGCAGCCACTTAATACTAGTTCATGTTCTTTATTTGGTGCATGATAGACCTTTCTACATTTGATGGAAAATTCAATTACATATGTAAGATGCCTTGGGAATAAAGTATGTGGCAACTTTATAGAATAATTCACCTCAATAAGAAGTGTGGCAAGTATACTTGCCAATCCAAGGTTTTCCAGAATCTCTTTTCCTTATGAGAGTCATTTCAAAGAGCACATTTAAGATTCTCTTAGTTTCACATGAAAATTTTAAGGATTTGTTGATCTGGTAAACAAAATTTGTAGAGATCAAAGAGTTTTTTTCATAAAGAAAGCTTGAATGTAGCCATGGTTTTGTAATTTCCACGTAGTATTGCATATCCTCTGAGTGTACCTAGCACATTATTAAACAGAGAAATAAAGAGAATATTAATTACCTCAATGTTAAATAAAGAAATAGAGATGATGTTAATAACGGAGGGAGAACGAAAGAGACAGGTGGGGAGGTCTAAAGGGTACTGCTATATTTGCATGAGGTCTCACTAAAATGTGTGAACATATTCATGTCTCATTAAAAGGTTTGAATAGAGATCAGAAATTTTCCACACAAAGAAAGAGTGCAGAGTTGCGTCACATAAGATGGGTGAGAACCAAGGCTTGAAGATGATAAATAAATGTAAACCAATTAAAGATTTGTCAATGGGTAAGTGCATCTAGAGTAGCTTGCAAAACAAAACGCGACTTAATTGTTGGTGCGGCAAAGAAGATGAATTATGGCATGATTTTTTTATTTTTTTTTTGGGGGGGGGGGGGGAGATTACTTGGATCCATACCAAAAACAAGGGAAGATCTATTAAAACTATATGGAATGCTAGTACATCATAGAGCATGCAAATATATAACAAAGATGTAGGAAGCATGCACAAATATTGAAGATCAAAATCTTACTCACACAATACTTGAATCCATCACTTTTTCCTATTATTATGGCTTAGTGAATATATATTTTAAACTTTGATTGATCGATTCTTCATTCAAATTTCACACCAAACAACCAATGACACCAATTTTCAAAGCATGAACAACAACTCCTAATTCCAAATCATGCATAAGAAAATTCACTTCTTGCCTTACAAACTTCCTAGATTCATATGTCACAATGCTTCCCTCTCATGGCATAAAATACATCCCTTTTGTTCCCCGCTTGCATCACATGATACCACGAAAGGTTTTTCTAGTTCTAAATTTTAAAAAATACAATTGTTAGACACCTTCTTCTTTAGTGTTTCAAATCAGGCTTAACATGCTCAGGCCATAAAAAAACCTTTGTTACTATTTGTAAGTTAAATTAGAAGAATCGCAATCTTAGAAATTTTATTGATATTCACTCATTCATATTGTGCTAACCCCATGAAACTCCTCACGTCACTCATAATTTTTTGTGGCAATAACTCTACAATTGTCTTGACCTTATCAGGATCAATATGATTTCCCTCTTTATTTTTCCTTATGCACTTCACAATCCTTTTCATTCTTAGAATAAACAAGAATATCATCCAAAAACAACAAAACAAAATCATCAAGTTATGGATGAAATATATTGCTCATTAAAAACATGATGTTGCAGGTGCATTGATCAAACCAAAAGTGCATTAATCAAAACTATCCTCCTAGCCTAGTTGAATTTGTTCTACTTTTTATAAATTTTTGCTTTTGCCACAGCATCTAAGAAATCAACACAACCTACACCCTTCACTTGAAACTTAGACACGTCTTGCAAGCCCTCAATAAATGACATGTTTAATGCATCACCCATCACGTCTAGAGAATACTCATGTAACTGCAGAAATTTCTCCTCATACTCATCCACGATCACAGGTGGTTTGTTCGGTTCTTTCTTCTTGTCACCAAAAAATTCCATTATTTTCTCCATATTGTAGTGAGTATAATAATACCTTTTCTTAGCTTGTGCATGAAGTTCCTTCCTTGCAATCACACTTTCATTGGTATGCATCTACTTGTACAATCTCCACCATAGCGTTGTAATGCTACAAATTCCTTGGTTAGCAATCTTTGCCTTTGCTCATTTGGAGAACTCTCATAAGGCAAATAAGTCTTCAAGTTTTTCATTCCATTGCTTCAAAATATTTTCTTATCTTTCCTATGCCATCAAATTTATTGATTTTAGGTGTCTTGAAAACTTGTTTGATGGATGCTTCTCCCTCATTGTCATCCTCATCGTTTTTCTTCCGTTTCTTTTTCTTTGACCTTTCACCTTGTGGAAGCGATGATGGACTGTTTTTGCCATTGGAAACTCCACCCAAATTTTTCCTCCACTTTCATTCTTACCTTCTCCTCCACTTCCACCTCATGCATCAGCTATTCCCTTTCCTTGATCAACTTTCTCATGCTTGTTAAGATCTGCAAGTGTGATTAAGGATTGAGATTGTACGCAAGATTGGATTGTGATTGAGAGTGAGATAGCTCCGGGGGGGGGGCGGGGGCAGACAGGAGGTTATGATGAGATATGCTCTTGTTGTAATCATTGTCTTACATCAGCACAAATTCTCTATTTCCTCCATCTATTTTGTGTACTCTTTATTTCCTATTTATAATTCAATCTATTTCTCTCTCCTGTGTCGTGATACAAGGAGGAGGTATGTAGATTGTTGCAAGAGAGTCTTGCATTGCATGAAAAATATGTCTTTAAAGATAAAGTTGCACCTTGGGACACGGAGGCAAATTCTTGACACTTAACATGGAGTGAGAGTTTTTGGCTCAAAAGAGTCCTCCACATACATAATTTTATAAATTTTGGAAGGTGGATACAAATATTAATCATTCTACATCCATGAGCCTAAAACGTCTTCTACTATTTATGAGGTCCAAACTAAGAAAGGAGTTTGATGAGGTTGTTATATTTGGAGATGCAAAGTACCTCACATGTAGAGCATAATGATTGTTGGAGAAAAGTTAGTAGATATGTCCTCCAAGCTTAGATTTCTTATAGACGAAGCGCAATATAGTCTCAAGAAATACTACCTTTGCTTCTTATGCAAAACTTGGGCTTGTAGATGAAGCAATGGATTTTACGCTTAGATAAACTCAAAAGGTGTGACACCTAATTATAATAAATTCATATTATAATTGTTGAAATATTGTGGTTTTGAGGGAGACATTAATGAAGGCTTTCAAATGCATTTAAAAAAATCATTTTTTACTAATACAAAAATACACAAATTGATATGTACGATAAATGTGGCTTGCTAACAAATTCTTAAAAAATGATGATGAGTGAGGGGTTTATGATGCAGTCTTCTGGATTGTGTTTATTTTAGGTTATGGTCGGCGAGCAGGTATGGGGCTTTTCTAGAAGTATACTACAAAACTAGGTGTCTCCAAATGCTCTTATGCACATCTACACCTTGAAGTTATGAGATGATCCTATTAAATTTGAAAAATGCCAGGGGATACATCCTAAGTCATAGCCTCAACTTGTTAGTACATCTACGTCTTGAAGTTTTGTGGTGATCTTATGGCATTTGAAAAATACCAAGAGATACATGCTAAGTAAGAGTATCAAATTGTCCAAAGCTTGGTTGTGCTTTACGCCAAAGGTGGCATACTCTCTAAAGCGAATGAAGGCTTTAAGACAATTTTGATAGGGATGTCATTTCTTGGACTACTCTAATTTGTGGCTATGCACTCTTTGAGTTTGGAGAGGGGCCTTCTGAATGATGTTGAAATATGTTTATAGATTGTGTTTTACCAAATCTCTTCACTTATGTGGTTGGATTAACAGCTTGTAGTCTACTTGGTGACATACAATTTGGTCAAGAAATACATTCAGATACCTTAAAGGATGGCTATGAGAAAGATCCCTTCATTTTTTGCTATGTGGTGGATATGTATTCATAGTGTGGTTCTCTTCACAAGGATGGACACTCTTTTAATGGGCTACCAAACTAGACTCTTAATATGTGACATGCCACAATTATAGGATATCTTCATCAACATTTTTATGTGAGAAATGTAGAGCAAAATAGGATCTTGTCAAAAGGAGAGTAGAGAGAGATACAAAGCAAAGTACATTATTGTAAAATAAAAATTTATATTTACAAAGTGATGGCATCATCCAACCATGTTCCCTCAAGATATAGCTTAGATGGTGATATAGACAACTAGAGCTAGTAGATAGGAAGACAAGGGGCTAGTTATACTTTGGTATACGATACCATGGTTCATGGAGATGTCCTCCTTATATAGTACTACGAGTGGTTGTTAGTTAAGTGTGTGTGTGTGTGTGTGTGTGTGTGTGTGTGTGTGTGTGTGTGTGTGTGGAATGTGCATTATTGACTATGCCAACCCATTGTCTGTATCCACCAATCACTAGCCATCAATTACTAGACATTGACTACCAGCCATCGACCACAAACTAGCATCCACCAACCATAGTACTAATGGTATGTATATATGACCTAATATCACATGAAGTATTCAAAGAAAATCCCCGGATACTAAGGGTGGATTCATGAATTTTCTTATTACCATCCATGATCACAAATAAGGACCTCATCAGTTTGCAAACTAGAATCCAAAAAATATAAATGCACTTTTGGATTCTCCTCGTATAAGGGTCTTATAAACCGTGAAACAAACATGATGAATGGCAAAACTAATAGGGGTGGGCATTTTAAATACACTAGCACTCTCCCAAAGATGCTTTATCCCATTCTGAGTCAATGACGGTGTCAAAGTAGCTAGTCTTTCCCAAAAGCTTTGGTGAATATATCCCCAAGATTATCTACAGTAGGATAATACCCTAGCTTTGGTGAATATATCAGCACAATTATCTATATGCACCAAGAGGTTCGGTGAATATATCAAATGATTATCTATAGTAGGATAATATCCTAACTCCACAATCTCCTCGTGAACATGATGATATGGAACCTCAATATGCTTTGTGTGTGCATGGAGGAGAGGGTTCTTGGAAATCACCATGCAACTCTTGTTGTCAAATGGAAGTGTTGCTGCTACATCAATAGAAACATCTAATTCCATGAGAAATCTCCTAAGGCAAATTGCTTCACAAGTTGAAAAACAAGCAACCTTATACTTAACTTCTATTAAAGAAAGAGTGATGGTTGGTAGCTTCTTGCTAATCCAAAAAAAAACTCCAAAATCAAAGAGAAAAATATCAAAAATTGGCTTTCTAGAATCATAATCTCTTATCCAATCAAATTCCCAATATCCACTTAGAGAATTTGTACCAATGTCATACAAAATTCCATGGTCCAAAGCTCATTCGAAATCGATGAGCTTATTCTTTGGTGGTTGATCCACTATTTCCAATGTGTTGTTCTCTATTATGTTGTTGTATTCCAAGTTGCATTGTTTCTTTTCACATTTGATCCGCTATGGCCTCTTTCCTAGAGGTTAGCTCCTTCATAGAGCCGACCAGTCCAATCATTAGGTCCATGTTGATGATGTTATTGGGAGTCTCTTGTTTGCTCCTCTATTCTATTTTACCTTCATAAACCATCTTCTTTTTCACAAGGATTGTGAACATGAGGATTTTGGTTATCAAAGAGCTACTGAGCCCACTTTGGTAGTGGCTTCTCCTATGATGCTGAAATAGGTTGGCTAGTTTTCTTTAGATTTTTCATCATCAAATAGATCCCCCTCTTCAATTTTTACCTATCTATGATCTAGAAAAATTTGGGTTATCTCTTTGTTTGATGAGAAAGGACATGTTTTCTCCATTGAATGTAGTTCTTCTTCAAATAGAGTATTGTGAGTAGTGACTATCTTCTTTGCCTCTAGATCATAAATTCTATATACCTTAGACTCTTCAACTATATCCTATAAAGACACACATCTTGATTTTGATTTCTTACCTTGTTATTTTGAAATCAAGAACATGTGGTAGAAACACCCAAAAGTTCTGAAATATAAGATCAAACATCTCTCACCAAAACAAGCTTTTTGAGGTGTTTTTCCTTTCAAAGCCTTATTGTAGCCTCAATTAAGGATATATACTATTGTATTTATTTCTTTGTCCCAACAAAATTTTATCACATCCTTGTCTTTAAAAATGCATTGTGACATCTCTACCATAGTCTAATAGAGACCTAAGTCCATTCTAATGTGTTGTGTAAGCAATAGTAAGGTGATGCTTGATGCCATGCTTGTTGTAGTAGATGTTGAATTCCTTTAAAATAAATTATCCTCCTCGATATGTGTGAAGTTTCTTGACTTTATTTTTTAGCACACAAATACAACACACCTTTACCTTTCTACTAAATTTGTATAATAGAAAAAAATAAAAAGATCCATCTAAGGTAGAAGTAATCACTTTACCATAGAGACATGTACCAATTCTAGAGGAGATTATAATCAATTATTACTCTCATGGAAATGCCTACCTTTGCAGCTTGTCCATCCTGCAAACCTCATATACTTCATTCATATCTAATATTTGAGGCATGTGTGCAACCATCCTAGATCTTTATATATATCTATTCAAGCATAGTAATACATAGGTGACCAAATCTCTCATGCAATAGCTAAGTAGTTTCTTTTCTTGTAGTTATCATAAGTGCAAAATTTTTTAAACATTGTTGCATCTTACTCCCTTTCCCATTGTATTTCATTGAGAATCCAAGATTTCTACTCATATTTGTTTGAAACAAACTTCAAGGTTACGATTAGTCCCGGGGCGGTCACTTTTTAGAATGTAAATGCTATCATGTGAGTTAACCGGAGAGGATTATTAAAAGATCAAAATGTATCAAAATGTATACATACAGAGGGGGGTGGGGGTTTTTTAAATAGGCACGTAGTGTAAATATAGTATGTATATTGAGTTATTATTAATAACCTCTTGAACACATGTGATATAGGAAGCTTTTGATAAGTGACCGCCCCGGGCGATTAGTGATTGCAGCAATTGAGATCATATTCTTCATGTTTTCTGGTGCGCATAATTCATCAAAGGATTCCTTAGTTTCACCTATTGTTGTGCTAACAAAGAAATTGTTTTATAACCTTCTGGTCGAAATTTTGCATTATTTCCAACAATTACACTCATGGGTTCCTATAGAGGCTTCCATGAACTATATTGATCTTTATTACAAGTTGTATGTTGGGATGTTCCACTATCTGGAATCCAAGAGCCATTGAAAAATGGATTTTTTGCTAACAAGCATACCTCTTCTATGGTGGCCCATAGTCAAATCTCTACCTCCGCATTCTTGGTGGGTCTTCTTTCCTTCCAAGAAGCTTTCTCGTGCTACGATTCTTGTCATCTACTTTCTTCTTCTTGATTACTTTAACTGCATGGCCTTTACTGTCACAATAAAAACAGCTACCTATAAATTTCTTCCTGTTGGGCTTCATCTTAGAGACATTTTAATCTTGTCCCCTTGCCTTTTGTGCTAGCCGTGAAAGTAGCATCATCTCCGTCATCCCTAGTCCTATGTTGTAGCTTCTGTTCAAAGAACATAACACTCAGTTTTTTAAATTTAAGAAGGGTTGTACGAACCTAACTATTTAGTACAGTAACAAGACCATCGTATCTAGTTGGAGTATGTGAATGCAATGCTGAGTTAAACGATCTAAGGAAACGACTATATGACAAGTAGCTAGTTGATCTTGAAATCCTAAATTTGTTCGAGAAAGGCCTCCACCTTCTCTCCATCACCAAGTGAATTATGGAGAGATTGTGTGTCTCATATTGGAAAGTCAATATGCTCCAACATTCATGTGCTTTGTATGCTAAATTGAAGTGATAACAAAATCACTTATACACATAGCAATGGTGTCCAAGTCATTTGCATTACTTCTCTTCTAGGCATGTAAAAGAGTAGCATCAAGAGGAATTACAAAACTTGGATGTTTCTAGATTAGCTTTTGCAACGAGATCTTGGTCATTATCATTTTTTCCCAATATTGTGTTTAGTAATTCATACACCTAGAATTGCAAAAATTCTACCATCAAGCTTGCCTTCCGTAAAGGCTAATGGATGAATGTATAGCAGAGTAGCACCAGCAAAAACATGACATTGGATTGATTTTGCAAGGTAATACATGTAATTCTCCTATAATCTTAGAAATGAGAACCTAATGCTCTAATACCCTGTGAGAAACATAGAACAAAATAGGATCTTATAGCAAGGAGAATATTTAAGAAAACCTCTTGAAATATTGTGTGATTATTTTGGTAGTTAAGTATTCTTTACTAAGGATTAAATTGTATATATAGGAAGTGTAATCTCTAAAGAAAGCATTCATATTGATCCCAATAAGATCAAGGCAATCATAGATTTTTTTATGCTGAAACTTTATTTGTAAAAGGTGTCAAGGCCAATGTTGAGGCAACAAAATGGAGAGCAAGCACTTTTTCCATTGATAATATTTTCCTCTTTTGCATGATTCCTCTTCTACAATGGTCAAAAGAGTACTCATCACATGTAATACAAATAGGTGTCATAAATTGGGCAATCAAACTCATTGTCTTCTCACCTTTTGTTAAATATCTTTGATGCTCTATAACTATGTAAAAATCAGGATGCGTCTCAAAAATAGCATCAATTTCCCCTTCCATATCATATGCATGACATGTCTACTCAACCATAACACTAGGAGGTTTCATATTATCTTGCCACCTCTCTTGATAGACACTCCAAAGGGGATAGAATTCCCCATAAATGAAATAAAAAACATATGAAGTCAAGGGTCTAGTGGAACTAGGAGGGATAAGATAACTCTCCCCAAACAATAAAATCAGCAATCTCCTCATCTCTATCTATCGACTGGCTAGCACCTAGATCTGTGTCAATGGTAGAATCAGTAGCACAAATAATGGGTCTAGAATGACATCAATGTGGGACTCTATGGGAAATAAATTGTGTAGCACAAGATCTCTCAATGGCTGACTCATGTCTTCAACAACATGGTCAATGGAAATCTCTGGTGAGCTATGGCTCATGTGAACCTATGGCATGATAGGTGGTCTACACAAATATTGAATGTCCATAGTATCTCACCAACTGTAGGTTGAGCTTTATTCACTTGTGGTTGTGAATGTCTAGCTTGTGTTGGCACTCATTGTGGGGTAGGCCTCTTAATAGATCGTGAGCATTGTCTAGATCTTTGTAGCATGGGTGTGGTCAAAGATATTGTAGAAGATCTATAAGGATGTGCTATGGTATGTGGTCTAGGAACCCAAATCTGTCTATGTCCTTTAAACACCATATTAATGAATTTGGGAATTCCCCAATCCCCACTTTCAAAATGAGTTTAAGATTTGACCACATGGCCAAATCTTAGCCAAAGTTTTGAGAGCATGGCTCAAAAGAGGTTTTCAAGTATAACTAGCTTGTGAAAGGGTTTGGCCTTAAAAAATAGTTTGAGATTTGTCCATATGGCCAAATCTATAAGACATTGGTGATTCCCAAATTGTCTCTAAAGTCTCAAACTCTCTAACATGGTGTTTTTATAAAATCATTGTGCCTCTAGTGACTATCTAGATGTGAGCCAACCCTGGGATAAACCATCATGTGTACTGTTGCGCTCAATCCCAACAAGTATATCATCAGTAGCTAGTGGTCTAGTCTGTGTCATCATGCGAGGCATGTAAACGTGTCTAGTGGCCCTAAAATAAGCTCTTTGTGTTGAGATATAGGCGTGATATATCCTAGGTCATACATAGGTAGTGCTACTCTCGTGAACATCCTCTAAGATAGGCTCTACATGATCTCCGGGTATCACAGCTGTCGCGATAGGAGTCACTCTAGGAAATATGGTCCATGTATCATTGGGTGTGACCTCTACTCTAGGGGGATGGTGGCAGTCATGGTATATAAAATACCTCATCTGCCTTGTCTCACATGGGGAATCTAAATGCTTAATCATCACTGAATCTGGTCGTGTGATGCCCATGAGCACCTATCTCAATGGAAACCTATGTCTGTTTCATATCTACAAGTATCTTGGTCTCTAATGGATCAGCCATAATGTCAGCACTCTCGTGGTCATGTGCGTCAACAATATCCTCAAGTGTAGGCTATGGTGGGACATCTACCTCTATGATAGGTGCACTAGAATCGACCATAAGTATAGATTATGGCAATCTATCTATCTCTAATAGCTCACGTCTTGTCTCTAGCATAAGAGAGATCTCACTAGGGATACCTCTAGTACAAACCTCTGGAATAGTCACTCTAGGTGCCTCTACAATAGCTCTTTGTGGTGTACTCGTCCTATTGTCAATCTGGGCATTTGTCTCATTCATCTCAATCACTCTAGACCCCAATCATTCATGTGTCTATGTGACGGAGAATTGGGAGGTGATCTTAGAGGTTAATTCTATCTAGTAGGTGTCAGTGGACTCTATGTGGCCATCACTACAGGGATCATGGCCATGTTGTGGAGAATAGGGCAAACCAGTCATCAGGGAATATCGAGTACATCTGTGTCCCTAAAAATCATATCGCGAGTATCTCCAATAAGATATACCATAATGCTCATGGCCGGCTCAAAATGTCTTTTGGTCTGTTCTCATCGATATCTACATCCACAATCATCAACATAGATCAATGTGTACTTTAATCTACATAAATGCATATCCTAGGATGTATCTAGGTGTCCAAACAATCATTGGGATGTGCTCTATCTACAACATCGTATGCACTGATTAACAGTGACATGTATGTGGCCGTGAGTGAATAACTCAGTCGAACCAAGGTGATGTATTTTAACTCTGACTACCTATCGTATCGTGGGGTCGATGTCATCCAAGAAGGTGCCTCTGGTGTACGAATGTCTATCAAGGTCAACAAACCAAGGCATGACTCCTCTATAGCCTAAAGAAGTGTAGCACAAGCTCAATATGGTGCTCTCTCCTCGTCGTGGTAACTCTATCATCATGTGGTACCTGCATGGTGTCTCTGAGTGGTGATCTATGTCTCACCATCGTATCGTATGCATGTGATCTAGCAGCCTCTCTGTCTAGTGTGCTCACTTTCTGTGGTGTGGTCTCTATAGCCTCTCTAGCATGTGTACTAGTAGCCTTCAAGGAGTGTGATATGGTTGTCGATGTGCATGGTAACTCTCGCAGTGCATTGGTAAGCCTCTGGCTCATGTGCTCTATATCTACCCTAGCCTTTGCCATGCCATCTCAACAGATGTCTCTCTGCTAGATGGTCTGGAAGATGTGAATCCTGGAGGTGATCCAAGCCTTGTCAACCATGTAGACGATGTGGTCATAGGGTCTGCTATAGGCTCAATTGCACTACATGCAATACAAAAATAGGGTCTTCCACATAACAACATATATGTAGCTCCATCATAAATGCTCATATAGGTACCTTGTAAGAAATCTGGTGGGAAATGTGTTGGAGGTAAGGTACTCTCGAAATATGGTGCTCTAGTACTCATGTGCTTCCGTCGATGCTCATCAACATAAAGAGGTCCACCATCACATAAGTACAAGGATAAATTCCGTGGTAGCTCCAAGGTGTCTGGGAAATCCTCACGAAGGGCTAGCATGAAACTCATTGGAGGATCCTCCGTCATAGGTCTATATGATGTACCAAAAGTATCCAGAATGTGATATGGCAAGTTCGAAGTGTGCTAGGGCTCTAAGCACCTAGAAACTAGGTGTCTTACGGTCCATGGACTGAAGTTGGATATACCTCCTCTACATCTGTATATATAGGCAATCTGTCTATCTCACCATAAATCCACAATAGCCTATTAAACAGGGCCTCTGGATCCATGATCACCAAATTCTAACAATTTAGGTCAAATCCGGTGTCAATAAGCGCATGCACTAGCTAGGGTCACTATGTGTGAGCAAGCTCTAAAAAGCGTCTCTTGGTCCAACTCGCAAAAGTAAAAAACTATCAATCAGCAGACCAAATCGGGCTGTAATGGTATGCAAGCGTGCAACTATTGACTAAAATCCGGCCAAGTCAAGATCTCACGTATGAATGGGCTCTAACTAGCATAATCTCATCAATGTCCAAGCCAAAAACGAATCTCTATAAAAAATCGAGGTCAAATGTGATCTATCATGGAATCTGCAATTGAATCAAGGCAAAATGCAAAAAAGCATGTAAACATGCTCTAAAGCTGGTAAACTAGTCGAATGTGGATCAAAATCAAAATCTGTGTAAACGCACGGTCTATACGTGCAATATGGCTCAAATCTGGTCAGGTATAGTGTACTCAGACAAAATCCGGTAAAAATTGAGCTCTCCGGGCGTACCTACTTTAAAAATGTGTCTAATCGTGCGTAAATGCCCATAAACGAGGCCTGTACGGGGTGTAGGATGCGTGTGTGATCCAAGGAGAAAAGTCAAGGAAGGAAAATGCTTCTTTTTTTCATTTTTTAAGTTTTGGATTTTCTATTTCTCTAATAAAATTAAAAATATATATATACACAAAGAAAAACAACAGACAAATGCAAAATAAAAAAGAAATGAATAAAACAAAATAAAATAGTTAAAAGCTCAAAGGCAGAAACAAGAAAATCAAATGCAATTTTATTTTGGTTATTACAGGTTTTTTTATGTTTTTGTGAAGTTTTTCGGAGTTTTAATGATTTTGTTTTACTTTTATTGATTTTTCAAATTTTTTTGAATTTTGTTGTGACTTGTTTTGTTTTTTTTGTCTAAGTTTTTGGAATTTTGTGATGTTTTAGAAAAAATTGAAATTTTTCTAATTGATTTTTTTATTTGCCCTTTTTTATTTTATATTCTCTTTTTTTCCACTTGTATTTTTTTATGATTTTTTGGGGTTTTTTTTCCTTTTTTCTTTTCATAAACCGAAATGAAATGCCGCCCAAATTTAAAGTGAATTTAAGTAAGATTAAAATGAGAAGAAGTGGGAATTTAATGAAATGAAATCGAATGCAAATGAAAAAAATGGAATGTAAGTAAAATGAAAATGGAATGTAAATGGAATGAGGTTTGATGAAATGAAATGAAATGAGGACTGTAAAGAAAGTCAAAGCGTGGCTGCCTTGGCAGTGTCGCAGGTAGCGTGAAAGGCGAAACTACGAAGGTGGGTCCGACATGGAGTGGTTCGCGGAGAGAGAGAGAGAGAGAGAGAGAGAGAGAGAGAGAGAGAGAGACCCTTTTTTTTTAAAGGTTTGTGTCAAAGAGTGTACGCATATGCGCGCGCGCACGTGTGTCTGTGTGTAAAGTGAGTGCTCGTGAGTGTGGTGTGTGTGTGTGTGTTTGTAAGTGTGTGTTTCTCTATGTCGTTCTGTGTGTTTTCTTTTTATAGATGTTTTTTCTTTTCTTTTTTTTTTGTTTTTTCAAAATTCTTTTTTTGTATATATATTTTTAAAAATTTTGGATTTAAAAATGTCTCTTGGTAGTGGGAGTTTTTTTTGAGTGATTTTCTTATTTTTTAAAAATCAAATGCAAACTAAAAATCAAAAGAAAAAGTATAAATTAAGACTAAAGCCAAAAAATTAATAAAACCAGGAAAAAAGCAGTTAAAAAGACGCAAAAAATTCATTCAATAAAATGGGAAAAGAGAGTGAGTGGAGTGTTGTGGGGGGGTGGATGGTGTGCCGTGGTTGAGAGAGAGAGAGAGAGAGAGAGAGAGACCTTTTTTTTGGGTGTGTGTAAAGTGACTGCTGGTGAGTGTCTATGTGTGTTTTTGTGTTTGTGCGTGTGTTGTTTTTTTAAATTCTTTTTTCTATTTTTTGTTTTGTTTTTTAATTCTTTTTTATATATACATATCTTTAATTTTTTAAATTAAAATTATCTTTTAGGGGGAGAAAGTTTTTTTTGAATAAGTTTCTTTTATAAAAAAATCAAGAAAAAAAAAGAAAAAGAAAAAATTAAAACTAAACCAAAAAATAAGAAAACTAGGAAAAAAATTAGGTTAAAAAGAAGACGAAAAAATTAATAACAAAAAATAAAAAAAGAGAGAGTAGTGGACAGATGTGGGGGAGATGGGGTGTGTGTTTTTTTCAAAAATTCTAAACAATGAAAAAACAAATTGCCGGAGACTTGAAAATTACTCAAAAAATATCCAAAAAATGCTACAATTATCCAAAAACTTAGGGAAAAAGCATGCAATAGGAAAGCAGTTCCAAACTGTCAATTTGCATCAAAGTTTACCATTTTTATTATTTTTAACATAAAAGTTCATCAAATTCTTTTGGCCACTAGAATTCAGGTGTGTTTGGATTTTTCTCTATAGGACTAAGCTTTATTGCATAGATAATTTCATTCTTTTTGTAGCCCTTCATTTGTTTGGTAAAGTTCACTAGTTGAAGTCGAAGTTTCCCCCGCTTCTTGATAATTGTAACTCTCGAGCTCCCCTTATTTACAAAAGTCAATAAAACATTTTTACAATGTATGAGAGCATCATATCATTGGCCTTAAGCCAATCCATTTCTAGAATTCCATCATAGACTCCTATGGTTAAGATATTGTGTGCATATAAGAAAAACACAACACGGGATAGCCTAGGCCCTAATCCCAAGTGTTGCATGGTATGGCAATGTAATCGCAAAGAACAGTATCAATTGCCTTTCAATGTCAACTTGCATAACCAAAACATCTTGTCGAGTGTATTTTGCATATTCCATTCCAACGACAACATTGGCGAGGTTATTGGTAATCTGACGTCGTGGGATGAAACGGTATTGAGATTGATGTAAGCCTTCATGAAGAAAGCACTTGAGTCAGTTAACAAGCATTTTGGCCATCAATTCATATACTACAAACATGAGCGTAATAGACCGCCAATGAGAAAATAATTCAAATAATGTATGCTTGGGTATCAACTTAAGCAAGCCTTCTTTCCAAAAGGAGGAGAATTCCTGTTGCTCCTCCCAAGCCGTATTCATCATGATAACAGTGGCAACTTTAGAGAATCCAAAAAAGACAAGAAAAATCCAAAAAATAAGACCATCCCAATAGGGAGCTTTCCAACAGGCCCAAATCAATCAAGCTAACATAAAATTTCGACTCCGTGAAAACAACTTCCAAGTCCTGGTCTGCTGCATCAAAAGAATGGGAGTCACATGCAACAGAAACAAGCGACACGCTTAGCAAGCTTCTTGCGCGGGAGGAGAAGAAGCCTCAAATATCTTGCCATAATGAGAGTGCAAGGCATGAGCCAATTCTCGTGAGGAGGTCTAACACACACATACACACATGTACACACACACACACAGAGAGAGAGGGGGGGGGGGGGGGGGGGGGGGGGGGGGGGGGAAGAGGCCTTACAGTCACCCAAATCCAACAGGTCATGTTTCATTCACGCAAAGGAGGAAAATGAACACACACACACACACACGTGCGCGCGCATGCATACGCACATACATGGAGAGAGAGCGGGGGTGCGGGGGGGCGCTTACGGTCAACCAAATCTGAGTAGTCTTCATTAACATATCCAACAGGTCATGTTGCATTCACATAAAGGACGAAAATGAGCATAGATGGGCTTGAGAGAGGAGAATTATTAAGGAAGGCATCGAAAAAACCTATGTCAACAGCCTTGAAGACAATTTTCATTAGGGTGGAAAGTGTGTCAAGTGGATAATGTGAAGCATGTGACTGTGTGTGTACCTCTGTATGCAATAGAGAAAACCCATTTGGGTCTCCAAAGATGCTTTCATGGAGTTAAGTCCCCTATGAAAACAAGGGACGACAATGTCCATGTTATTGAGTCACACGGAGAACCTGGAGAGCATGTCATGAGACAATGTACCCTGATAGTCACTATCACTATTCACTAATTGCCATGAAGTGCTGCTAGGGCTGCTTCATATATTCTCTTATCTCCGGCAGCAATCACATCAGTGCCTGCAATACAAAGAGTTACTTATGCATGGTGATTTGAAAAGCTCTAAAGACCATGCTTAGAATAGCCCTACCATGAAGTTTGCCAGCTGGAGATGGCCACCATCTCAATGGCTGACCCTTCCAATCTGTGAGCAGGCCTCCAGCTCCTTCCACTACCGGTACCAGTGCAAGAAAATCATAAGGCTGAAAATAACCATGTCAGCAAAATAAGAATTGATTTCATGCCAAGTAGTAGGTATGTACAATTTCGAAAAATTATTTATAAAAAAAAAAAGATTTCAAATGCAGAAGTGGAAGATGGTAGGTCTCTACAATTTCAGAAAAATAAATATTCTTTCAAAACATCTCAAAGAAGGCTGGGTCTAGGAAATGAAAAGCCTCATGAAAGTGGAAAGTCAAAAGACTATATAAAGAGGTGGTTGAGTGTTGTATGTCTTTTTACATTTGTATTCTTCTTTTTCTTTTACCTTTCTTTTATCTTGAGAGTTTCTTTGCACTATGTATGTATTGAATTTGATTTTCTTGGAGCCATTAGGTAGCCCATTAGGTAGCCTTAGCACTAGCACCAACCATATAATCATGTCCAAGGTACCTTCAACCCAGACTCAATGACAAGGTCGACGTGTCCAGCTGCCAGAAGGCCATACGCATAACAGTCACATCCATAGAGTGGAACCTTTACCTATTGCAAGCCAAAAAAACATAGATTACGAATAGATATGCATAAACAGAAGAATTTTGTCCATCATTATCATATTTCTGAACTGACAAGTCAAGACTCTCATACTCAACTATTGTTTACCATTGAAGCACGGATTTATAAGTCACAACATATGAATAAATTGACAGCATCAATGTCGCATACAGAGCTCACCTTATCCCTGACGCGTGAGAAAGCTTCTGCTGCTGCTCCCAAAAACAAATGGGGACTTGTGGTGTACCTGCGTATTCCAAAAGAGAAAAATTAGCTTTATTGGTTGAGGAAAATAGAGGTTTGATCTATCACTAGAGCAAGGCAACTCAACCACTCCTACAACAACTTCAAGGCAACAACTGTAAAAGACTTGGACACTCCCAAGTCAAGAATCAATCGCGACAGCACCAAATAACCACTTCAAAACAATTCACAAATCACATTAGATTTGCACTGGCCCGGCGGAGTTCCGTGCCTAGAGATATTGGCCCCAAAGACTGGCGCCCCTTTCGGTATTTCTTTTTGTATTGATCAGTTCAAAGTACAAGAGAGTGGGCCGATTTCTCTTCTACGGGAAATCCGATCCCCAAATTTTTTTTCCGTGGCACCTATGGCTTCATGCAAGGATGAGTTGACTCCCTCTGCATCTGAAGATGCGGGCAGGGATCACAACGAAGATTCAAACAGAGAGAATGGCCCATCTCAACCTACTCAGGCGGAGCAAAGAGAGATGAAGCGTCGTCAATTGATCAACGATGCAACAAAGATGATGCTCAATTTTGCGAAGGATTCGAAATTGGCAAAATATTCCTTTTCAGGAAGTGCATGCACAGTGGTAGAAAACCACTACACCACCCTTGAAACCCGCCCTGAAGCTCAGAGAGACATCAGTGACTTTATGAAATGGATTCCTGATAATGATACTGATTTGTTCTTGACTTCTTTTGAGTGCAAGAACTGATAGACGAAATGACTGCAGCATTTTGGTCTGATTGATCTCAAATAGACATGGTTGCAATAGGGGTTAGTTAATCGGACATCGATGAGGTCCCGATTGGACCTAGATGTGATTGCTAGCTACATTGCCGATAAATCATGGTCTAAGATCCGAATGAATGTTGAATGTCATGTGATGTCCTGTGATCTCTGGTGATGTCTTGTGATGTGACTGTCGATTTTGTACATGTACTAGATGTGTGTTCCTAGTACGCAGGTACTAACAGTCATAGTTTGCTAAGAGGATGTATGGCTTTTTTCGGTTTTGCAGGCGTAATCGCGGTCGATAACAATGCTTTCAAGAGGGAGGTATGTCACAAAGTGATGACGTGGCAGACAGCAAAAACCCGAATTTCTATCAAAAACCCTAAAATTCCTGCAAACCCTAATTTCTGCCAGCAATCCTAATTTCCGAAAATCGCGGAGGCGATTTTTTTTTATTTTTATAAATTATGAGCGATGCAAATCCTAGCTTTTTGCTACGTAAGGATTTTGGATGAGAGACAGAGTTGAATTGCTTTATTTTAACTCTCACTGAGAGAGAGAGAGAGAGAGAGAGAGAGAGAGAGAGAGAGAGAGAGAGAGAGAGAGAGAGAGAGAGAGAGAGAGAATTTGCTTTGCTTTCAAGCTTTTGGGGCTCTGCTTTTGGGCATCCCTTGTAACCTTTAAATTAGTGGTGAGGGCCTCACTTCTCAGAGCATCTGGACGCAGAGTCTGAGAGTGAAAACTGACTCACTATCTTGTACTTTGGACTGATTAATACAAAAAGAAATTACCGAAAGGGGCGCCAGTGTTTGGGGCCAATATCTCTAGGCACGGAACTCCGCCGGGCCAGTGCAAATCTTTTGTGATCTGTGAATTGTTTTAAAGTGGTTATTTGGTGCTGTCGCGATTGATTCTTGACTTGGGAGTGTCCAAGTCTATTACAACAACACCATAAAGGTGACCCAAGGAGTGCACCTTATGGTCAAATCCAACGCCATAATTGCAAGACACTTAGCAAAGGATTGCAGGTACGAAACTATGTGCTACCACATCTGTACAGCTATGTGCTACCACCTAGAGTTCTTCTAAGACACTGGAGCTACACATCACATATCACTTTGATTGGCTCTCAAACTACACTACTCTACAACACCCACTTGAGGTTCTAATCAAGAAATAGCAATTTACAATATGCTCGCAGGCATAGTGGTCTCGTACGGTTCCATACGTTTTGTGCATGTAACATAGTTGACACGTACGATGGGTACACGTACAAAGACGTACAGTACTACTTGAACTTCAAAAAATTAGACGCACGTTGACGTAATGAAAAAAAAACATACATCTTTAGAGCCTAGAGCTTACAAGTTACAGGAGAGACTAAACCAAGAAGTTCTCAAACTCAAGAGTCAAAAGTTAGAACGTGATAGTTCGGAAAAAGAAGAATCGTGATCATTGATTGCATTTGCCATTACATAAGTAGAGAGATACAAGTGACAAAAGTAGTACTAAGTACCAAAAAGTAGTGACAACTCATGGCCCATGGGTGCAAACTTTAAAGCATAAAGAGAGTGTCCTAAGTGCTCATATCGTGGCTCTCTAGGATCCGCAAGCCTAGAAATGAACTCATTCTCCAAAGTGGTGGCCGCCAAAGTAGATCCGCTATCCAAGCCTCGTCACAGATAGGTCCTAGGTGTTTGTGCCGATGCTCTACCACTCCCACGAGCAACTGGAGTCGAAGCTCCTCTACATGCTCTTGCCGAAGCTCGCACAACCACCTTCTTGCGGGACCGTGTACGAGAGACACGACGATCAATCTCCTCCAACTCCAAGTAGAGGTCTCGAAATATTTTCTCCTCCTCTGGATCGCGCTCTTTGTTGAGACTCTTAAGAGGCTCAATGGAGAGCTTGCACATCATACATGTGAAAGCATAAACAAAGAGTAGGTTGTAGCCAACTTGATTACTTGCCTAGCCATTGGCATCTCATGCATAAACCGCAACACACATAAATTGGAGCGACAATAAATAAGCCGCTCAATTGCTTCGTAGAGAGCTTGTTGCGGATCTTGGTGTGTATAAGAGAATATGCCCACCAATTCCGCTCACACACACCGGATGAACAATCCTAGAACAAGTAAAAGAGAGGCATGGGATTTGAATTATGGGAATCGAGAGATGATTCATGATATAAGCGAGATTATAAACTTATGATTTACGGCATATCGTGTACCTGTCCAAGAACCATCAATGCCACCCTTTGAAGATGGGGCAATGGATAGCCAAAACATTCCCACCAAAAAAAGAAGCTTCACTAAGGAATGTCCCTTCCAACACACAAAGGAAGCGAATGCGGTGCCCCTTTGGTCTCCATAGTTGATGAGCTCTTGGAGAAACTCTCCATGGTGTTCTTCTTTGAGTACTTGTCCCGCTTCTCTTGTCATTGGTCAAGCACAACAAGGTAGGTAGTTATTAGCATATAGAAAATAGTAGAGGATTATAATTTACCATGATCTGCTCCATCGAGACCTCTCAATCTCTTTGTAAGTCTCCTCCATGAAGTGGAAAAGGAGACCTACGGTAGCGGCTAGCCCCTTCCATGTCGGTCATCCGAAGCACCTTGTACAATGGTAAGACCACAATGACCAGACCCTTGACGGCTTGCCAAAACTCCTTCAAGCAAAGCTGTTGGATGGCTTTTGCATCTTGTTGGGCCAGTTGTGTCTCTCCTTCCATCCATGCTTTGAATTCATCCGCGACCATTTCCTTTTGCAAGTTGGTTTGCACATCATAGAGGTGCTCAAGGAGGAACCATAGCGGCAAAGTTCCAAAAGGCTTCTTCAACTCCAAGTCGGAGTAAGTGAGATAAATCGCAAGTACTCTCACCTTTTTGTTGACGAAGTTGACAACTGAGAGGGCTTAGGTTAGAATGTCCTTCACCCAGGTAGGCTGCCAATGTCCTCCATGAGGAGGCCAATGCAATGAGATGCATATGGAGTCCATACTATGGACGGAAACTCCGCCTCTAGCTTTTTGGCCATGGGAACACAATTGGAGGCATTGTCGGTGATTACTTGAATAATGTTGCTTGCAACGCTCTACATATGGAGAAAAGGAAAGTAAGAAGGTCCCAGGCAGCTGGCCAATAGCTGAACGGCTACGTCCTATGAACTAATCCCCTCATCCGTATCAAGTATCTCTTGTTATAGTTTGTACGTCTAGTTGATATGTCCCTCATGGACGTCTGTTTGGCATCTAGGGTCCGCAATTGCACCTCTAAAGCAATCTGCTTCTTTGGGAGAAGCTTGAGCATATAATGAAGAAAGTCTATACTAAATCTTCTTCGCATTCTTCATCAATTGGATGTGATTGATGAAAAATGGTGTATTGTTGAGGATGATGAATGATTGAATCTGTGCATTGACAAACTCCCATAGCTTCGCTCTCGTTGAATCTATTGGCTTCTAAAAGTCACTAATGACAAGGCCTCCAAGTTCGTAAGAGTCAAAGACCGCCTCATAGTCGCTTTCCAAATGGCATAGTTTCTGCCATTCAATTGCCAATTAGAAGGAAAGGTAGGAATCTCGATTGATTGATCACCTACACTGGAGTAGAACTGGGACCAATCTCCCCACTTCTCATGACTTGTTGCTCCACCATCGACTTCCTCTTCTCCCACTTCTTCATCTAGGACCGAGTTCAAATGAGAATCATCATCCCTTGACATTGTCGGTTGTACATGGGAATGTGAGGAGGCTAGGACGGGTTGGGATGAAGAAGAGTCTTCAAATCAGCCCACAACAACTACGGATCAGTTCCAAGAAGGTGGAACACAACACTAGCTAGTGCGAAAAATGAGCACCATAAACTTGTATTGATTATCAATCCGACTCGAGAGCACGCCTTGGCTTTGATACCATGTAAAATGTGAATTAGATGATAATCAAGTCTGCTACCATGAGCAAACCTTCTCTTGAGACTGGGCAATCACTAGATCTCGAGTGTCCCACTAGAGATCTCCTCTGTGTCGTCCTTCGTTGAAGCGTCCATGTGCTTGTAGTTCCTCATGTATCGCTTGTATCCAATGCTTGACTTCAGGTGACGCAACACGTCGCAATTTGCTGATGTGGAGATTGTGCAGAGCATATGGAAAGATCAAAAGGCACTTATTTTATGTGATCTATGACCCGTCGAGAATTTCATCCATCCACAGTTCCTCAAGTAGATGGACGTTGAATATGATCAATTTGCTGGCGAACTTGAGGCTGAGTTAGCAACAAGCGAACTTGAGGCTGAGTTAGCAACAAGCCGAACTCATAAAACAATTGGTGCTCTTCCGATCCATGGCAAGGGAGACTTTCACATCATAAATTAGGGCATTGCAACGCTCTTATGGGCATGCCATTGCACAACAAGAACGATGCTACCATTCACATCAAAAACCGAACCATTACTTTGGCGTAGAATGGAAAGCCAGCCGTCCTTTGAGTTCGATTGATCGAGACAAACCTTAAATGATTTTAATTTTGCTTTGTATTTAGATATATTTTATGAATTTTGTTTGAGAATACTGTTTGTAATCTGTTTGAAATAGAATTTATTTGTTTTGAACTTGTCTTGGTGCCGAGAGATTGCTTGATTTTGGTTTGGATGCTGGTTTCAATGTTGTTTTGGAAAACCTCTGGATGACGCGAGTTGTGGTATGATCCTCATTCAGCTGTATTTGTCCTAAGAATACTCATGGCCCACGCTTCGGTCATTGAGTTAGAGACCTCTAAATGACGCAGGTTGCAGTTCGAGTAGCGTTTAGTTTTATAAAAACCTCCGAGCAACGTAGGATGTGCTCTAGGGGCCCGCAATTTGGTTGTATATGGCCTCTAAATATCTCATGGCCCGGACTTCAGTTCTAGGGGGGAGTATTCATGGGGGAGTTTATGTCTCGCTGTCTTATGCTTGCATTTGTAAGAATTTGTGTTGAGTTGTGAAGCTTAAACTTCCAAGTTGGGTGAGATTGCCTGTGTATGTGATTCTAGTGCATCGAGACACCCCTTTAAAGATTAGCGCGGTCTGGGTGTGATGGCTAGCTTTGCTACGCCGGAATGAGCTTACTAAATGACCCTCCGATATGAAATGAGAGTACTAAATGACCCTCAGATTTTTAATATAACAATCTGATTGAGTTTTGCAATCCTAATCGTGGACAATTATTCTTCTTTCAAGAGGAAGGTATGTCACAATTTGTCGACATGGACCTTAATTCAATATCAAGGAGGTTAGGACTCTAAAATCCTAACCCTAACCTACTTATAGAGATTGGCCGAGAGGCCTAAAAACTAATAACTTGACCAACTTGCAGAAGATGGCCGAGAGGCCTAAATCCTAAGAAAGGATAGAACCTGAAAGTAGGTGATGATGGTGATAGGAACCCCCCCCCCCCTCCGCTCTTGGGAAACTGCTCACTTAGCATTTGGCTGCAATTCACGGACACATGCTTATGTGGCACCAGGAAATTGAAGTGCAAGCTTTGGGGGGGCATTAGCAGCTTTTGGTATTGTAGATTCTCATAGCACTTGCTTTTGTGGAGGCCAAGGGCCTTCAAACATTTAAGTCGGGGTCTCTTTCTAGCATTCCACCTTACAAGGAAGTAGAGCAGATCCCCGGTACTGGTATATTTTTGAATCAATATAAAGAAATACTGAAAGGGGCGCCAAGGTTTTGGGGTCAATGTTGTCTAGGAGTGGAACTACGCCACTTTGTCTCTCGCTTGGAATCTCTCTCTCTCTCTCTCTCTCTCTCTCTCTCTCTCTCTCTCTCTCTCTCTCTCTCTCTCTCTCTCTCTCTCTCTCTCTCTCTCTAAAACCAAGGTCATGGTATTTAATACCACCCCACAGTGGATCAGGAGGTCAGCGCCCGCATTCACATACGGCCAGGAGACTATGGAGTATACAGATGCTTACACTTACCTTGGAGTGGTTTTTAGTGGGCCAGCATTCTTATTGAGGAGGGAAGCAGAGACTAGATTGACCAGAGCCCATGCAGCATTGGGTATATTAGAAAGGATGTGTTTACAGGTTCAGTTTCAGGAGCCTCGGACGAAGCTCTGGCTCTTTGACACTTCTGTGGACTCTGCATTGCTTTATGGAGCTGAGATTTGGGGACCTTCATTGGATCATCATGGGAGGACAGGCCGCGCTGATGGATTGGGGGACATGGAGAAGTCCCTGGTCTCTATGGTCTCGCGGCTCATTAAAGCTAAGGCTTCAGTACCACGTGCTACTGTTCGAGCAGAGCTAGCTCCTTCCCCACTAGTGGTTGAGGCGCTCACCAGATCTGTCTCTTTCATACACCGCATGTGGGAACTTCCCAGAGACAACTATGCCCGCCTTGCACTTGAGTCCTCTCGACAGTTAGCCAGGCAAGGAGATACAACATGCTGGTATGGGGAGATGACATCATGGTTTCAGGCGCATGGGTTCAACATCGACAGATTACCTCCCTTTCAGTACTCACTGGATGCACCCTCTCTGACTCTTACACAGTCCGAGATCACCAGGCTTATCCGCCAAGACCTGACTCAGCTAGACACCAGAAGGATATGGATACAGCCAACACAAGAGCTGGGCATGAAGATGGCTTTCTACAGAGAGCATCTTCTCGAGCTTACGGAGGATGGTTTTGTGACGAGGCCCAGATACATGGACACACACTTGTCTCATGGGATACAATGTGCTATTGGCCAGGTACGCACATCTTCACACCAGCTACGGATCGAGACTGGGAGATACAACGGAGTACCAACAGAGGCCAAGACATGCCCCCTGTGTGATATCGAGCCTGAAACAGAGTTGCACTACACATACCACTGCCCCGTTTGCTACAAGATACGAGGCCGCTTCCATTGCTTGTTCAGAGAGGGCTTTGGATCACTCTGCAGAGTCATGCGATATGAGGATCAGAGATGCCTGGGTTTGTTTTTGCTCGAGCTGCGCAGACACAGAGAGAGCTTGATGAGAGGAGAGGGTAGCCAGTCTCAAAGACAGATCACAGACTTCTTTAGAGCTGCCATTGGACACCGGGAGGAGCTACTACCACAGCACAGCTCGTCGCCTCACACCAGAGGCACACTGATCAACCGAGCGACTGAGCTGGGGAGATCCACATGCCCACGATTGCGGAGGACCATACAGCATCAACGGAGGCTGCATCAGAGGTTTCAGATCACTTTGGCCCGACATGCACGACGCCCGGTCAGACTACTGAGGGCTGAGGAGTGTGTTTGCAGCAAGTTTTGGGCACTTGAAGAGCTCAATATCAAGCTGACTAGTGATAGTGAATGGAGGAGTTTGTACGTGTAGATGGGACGCTTCGAAGAATAAATAGTGGGCTGAGTTTTGGGCGCTAAATTTTTGTGTGGATAAGATTTGCAGATGGAATTGATGGGCTTTGCTTGCTTTGATTAGGGGCTAGATTCACACTAATCTGTGAGGTGCAAGAGGGTGATTTCAATGAGGTCGTCTAGGAGTGAGAAGTATTGCGTTATTGATGGATGTTGAACATGAAAACTTTTCAGGGACGGGATGAGAGTCCGCCGAAGGATGACCAAGTAGAAAAAACTCACAAAAGATTGCGGACTTTGAGAAAATTAATTGTAACTTCATCATATAGTCGATAAGCCTCGACGTTGTGGGTGTCGCCGTGGTTGCAAAAAATTGCTTGGGTGCTGTTTGGTGAAAATTTGAGGCGGGAACTAGTGAGAAGAGGATATGGTGAAGAGTCGAAGATTCTGAGATGGGAAATGTTGGGCGGATGATTGTACCACAGTTGATACGGTGTTTTGTGTGGATTGGAGGTTGAGTGGACTTGATTTTGGAGATAAGCAAGAGTAGCTACGGTTTCTTCCAAATATGTGTGCAGAAGTCGGGTAAGTGTTAACATTGAGCGGGCCGCTTTGACCAAGGTGCGATTTTTGTGCTCGATGACTCCATTTTGTTGTGGACGATCCGGAATTGTGAAACTGTTGGATACCTTGTGATGCACAAAATCGAAACTCATTACTTATGTACTCCCCACCATTATCTGTCCTCAGTGCTTTAATTTTGTGATCCAATTGAGTTTCCGCTGCTCCATTGAATGGTTGAAATTTGATAAAAGTTGTAGTTTTATCTACCAAGAAGTATATATGAGTGTATGTAGGTGGCACAAATTTGAGTGTATAAGCTCACGAGGATGAGTTGTGTGAGACTTTGACCTTGGAAATTTAAATTGCTGAGCTTTGCCTATTAAGCTTCAACAAATGTGATTTGTGTGATGGTCTTTGGCAGTCCTACCACTAGCTCCTTCTGTTACACCTTGTCTAGATGCGCTACAATGCCATCAAGTAGTGTAATAGCAGCAATCCCATACCTATGAGCAGGGTATATTCTCATGCGACGTACGGAACATTTCGTTCCATTCGGCGGATCTATCCCAACTTGTACGTCCCGTACGTTTTGTACGGTCAGTTTTTATGCGGCCATTTCTAGCTGTTGGCAGCTTTTGACTGTTGACTAGGGCCGTTTTGGGGTGCAAATTCTAGTAGTTTTGGCACATTGGATTCTATGTGTTGGGGCGTCTTAAGCTTTGGATGCTCCCCCTTCCACATGTGACATGAAGTTCATGTGACATAATGACATAATACATTGGATGCCACTTCTCTCATGCTCTCCCTCTCTCATGCCGGGTTTCTTGCACGATTGCGCAAGAAGGCCGTCATCCATGGAGTTACATCGGCTACAACTACAAGAGGTAAGAGGTGCAAGGGCTTCCACTCCCCGTGGTGGTGGTAGAGGTAGAGCATCAACAACACCCACGGAGGCTTCTAGGGCCTATGTGCGGCGAGGCTCCGGAAGCAGCTCGAGTGTGGCGGCCATCACTATGGAGAATGTTCCTAATCGTAGGCCTATCATTATGCAGCATAGAGAGCCAAAGTATGATGAGGAAGGAAATCTCATTAGTGATGGAGATTATGAACCGTCATCCTTCGACTCTTGTGAGGAAGAGGATGATGTTCCCAATGGGACTTTCTAGTTCATTTATGCAAAGACCCGCCAAGTCACATATGGACCAGGCTTATCGAATCTTGTGGTATTTAAAGCAATCATTCGTTGGGTATAAGGTATGCAATTGGAGGTACAAACTTCAGGATCGTTCTTCGAGGATGAGGTGATTCACATTGGGGCAATGATCTAGTGAACTATAGGTTCCAGCTTTTCATTTGGCTTAGGAGCGATTTCATGGAGCAAAAAGAAGCAGCCTACAATTGCCTTATCATCCACAGATGCTGAGTATCAGGTTGTTTGTAGTGGTACATGTGAGTGAGTGTGGTTAGGGAGGCTATGTTCGGAGATTGGTTTGTCACAACACATTACCACGGTGTACTCTCACAACCAGCATTTGTATAGCCATTGTGAGGAACCCGATTTTTCATGCCCAGACTGTAAGGACACGGGTATGACCAAGGCAAACAAGGTCCTAGCCACAGACAACTAGTTGCATATGTTCAAGCGTTCCTAAAGACAGGCTAAGATTCTATAAAGGGATACGGTTGGGTGGACATCAGCAAGCCACTCTTCATTTGTCTTTTCAGTGATATAAGTTAGAGCATCTCCCTTGAGATAGGCTCTACATTATAGCAACGTGAGAATAGCAAAATGAGAGTCAAAAGATAAGCGTCTCGCTTGAGATCAGCTCTACACTTAGTTACCCACTAGGAGCAATAAGGTCGCTGAGTTTAAGCATCTCGTTTGAGATAGGCTCCGCTATTAGTACTCGAGAAATACTTAGATGTTCCTTCTGGCCCAAGGAACAACCTCTTATGGAGATAAGGATTGCAATCGTTCGGTTTCATTTTTTGCTACGAGCAGATCATTCCACATATGCGTATCAGCTTTGGTACTTATTCCGTGGCTCAGTTCACCTGATGACTGATGCAAGTTTAGTTGAGCGAAACATTGATGTTCTTAAGAAGACATACTCCATTGATGTTTCCGAGGACAAAAACTCTCTTTCAAGGGGGTAGTAATGTAAGAACAAGGGTAAGACAAGGGCGGACAAGGTCCTAGGCATGGCCGGCTAGGTGTGTGCGTTCACAGGTTCCTAAAGATCGGTTGACGCCGGATACGGTTGGGTGTAGATCAAACCTCCCTTTGTTCTTTCACAAACCAAGTATATAGAGATACAGTACCATTTTGTTCATGAGAAGAGCATGGATATCTCTATTCAACTAGAGTGTTGTCCTTCATCAAATAACCCTGTTGATATCTTCACCAAATCTCTACGTAGCACAGGCGACATTATCCCTTCATGCCGACTCCCTTGGATTGGTTCCCAGTCCAAGAGTTGAGAGGGGGTGTCAGAGTTACATTACCTATCCGGTGGTGGCTCTAGTATCTCCCAGGAGCAATTAGGGAGTGAGACTGTTTTGTGGTTGTGTCCAGCCATACCTAAGGTAGACATACCTTCTCGATTGTACCGATTACGTGTTGTGTATGAGACAGAATCCCTATTCTTAGGGTTTCTCGAGGTCAAAGTTTCTAGTTATCTACGTTTTCCCGTTCTATGTTCGGCCAACGACCATACTTAGTCCCTTGGGCTAGTAAATTATCAATTGAGATGATGTGGCATATGTAATTGGGGGGGGGGGGGGGGGGGGGGGGGGGGGGGGGGAATTATTTATTTGTTGAGATGAGAGCAGGGAAAAATTTTGGAGTCCCTCAACTTCTTGTACGTCATTGATCCTGTCACTTGCAGATATAGCCATCGATTTGGGTCCACTATTCTTTCTAGTGTTTTCTCTCTCCTCTCTCTAGTGTTTTCTCTCTCTTATCTAGCATTTTCACTTGCGATATCTCTTTCCCTCTCTACCACTTCACTCTCCTGCTCCCCCCTCCCCCTTCTACAGTGTTTTCTTGTAGGTGTTGCACCAAGGCCCGTAGGGTGGGCAATCGACACACGAGGAGATCTGTCACGGTACATATCGATTCAAGATCTAGTGGCTGCTCAATCCCGAGAGGAGGCTTGCTCGCAATGGTAGACCTCATCATCATCCAATTTACCTTCTCCGCTGTACCTTTGACAATAGCATCTACTCTTAATCAAATCCATGGTGCCCCCGTCACAGGTAGCCTAAGTGGCACCAAGAGCTAGAGCTCATTTGAAACACCCGCACAACCATATCAGGGGCCTCAAACTGTATCCAATAGTAGCCAAGCCCAAGATCTACACATCAATGACTTTGCCCACCCCCACAAGAAGGGAAGCCTACAACAAACAGTTGGAACGAGTGCCGATAATCTTGCAGATGCTTGAGCGGAGCAGCAGCAAGCTCCGCTAAGCGATAATCTTTTGTACTAGCTATCGAGTGAAAGCGTTTTTATCAACCTGAAAGTAGGCGTATCATGGTCCTTTCTTACTTACTGAGAAGGAAACACATTGTCATCTTCTTTTTTCCCCCAAATTTGCATTAGATTTTCAAAGTTTTCAAACCAACCCCAAAATATATTTTTGGAATTAAAGCAGGGATTTCATCACCTTGTTTCCTATTTGTTTGGAAACATTCCAAGTATTTTTTGTTCTTGGTCATTGTTAGAGTTTAGATTCGTGTCCGATGGTTGCTCCAGTATCTTCCAGGAGCGATTTAGGGAGTGGGGGTTGTTTTGTGGCTGTGTCTAGCCGTACTTGAGGTAGACGTACATGTTCATGACGGTGCATTTCCTTGTGTTGCTCACCCTGTAGGCTTGCACGACGCGAGACCCCCGTTCCTAGGGTTTCCCGGGGTCAAGGTCTTGAGTCTTCTCCAGTTATGCTACTAAAGATGTGTCCTAGGTCACTTTCAGTAAGTTTTACATATTTATTAGCATTTTAGGCCATTTATTGGAATTGTGGGATTTTTGTAGTTAGTAGGGCAAACTTCCAGTTTGCCTGTAAATTCATACCATCCCCGTGTACTTTTGGCAAGTTATTCAGTGCACAAATCCAATGTTTGGGGCACACTCTCTCTAGCGTTTCTGGTGTGCCGGTGACTCTCCTCTCTTGTGTTTTCTCTCTCCACATCGATCTCTCCTCTTTGGCGTTTTTTCCATTGCGATCTCACTCTCTGTGGCTAGTGCTCCCCTGCTACACCACAAGGACACCCTCCTTAGTGTTCCGTTCTGTGTGGTGTGTTCCCGGGCCCGTTCAGTGGGCGGTATGCACTAGGAATAGATCCAAGATCTATTGGCTGGCCGTCACGGAGAGGTGGTTTGCTAGCGGTTGCAGACTAGTTCATAACGGGATTCACCCTTTTCCGTTGCACCTTTGACATGGTATGAAAGCCACTACCTGCCCTCCAATGAGATCGGTGATTTGTGCAAGTTGTGGTGCTGATTTTTCCCGACGAAAAGAGATGGTTTGCTGGTTTTTTTTGCGTTTTTCACTCTATTCGGGCTGATTTCGGCTGTAGTGGGCACATTTTCAGATTTTAACTTTTACCCCGACCTAGCCTTATCACATGCCTAAATTCTCCAGCACCATGAAGAGAAGTGATGTTTCTGAAACCAATTCAGCCTGTGGTGACAAAGTATATCATGAGGATGGGATCGGCAGCGGTGAGACCACTGTCAACGAGGAATGGGGGGATTGGTCCCACTTCTATTCCAGCGTAGGTGATCAACTAATCAAGATACCTACACTCCCTACCTTTCCCTCGGATTGGCAATTGAATGGAGATAACTATGCCAGTTGGAGAGCTACCATGATGGCGGTCTTTGACTCTTTCGGACTTAGAGGTTTTGTCTCGAGCAACTTTTAAAAGCCTAAGGACCCAGCGGGAGCGAAGTTATGGGAGCATATCAATGTTCGGATCCGGTCTTTCATTATCCTCAACAGTACACTATCAGTTATTCGCCATATACGATTGATGAAAAATGCAAAGTTGATTTGGGATCGGCTTTCTTCCCTTTATGATCGTGTTTCTCTAATGAAACGGATAGCTCTCGAGGTGTAGTTGAGGACCTTGGGTGTGAAGCACTCTTCCATGCGAGATCACATCAACAAGATGCGGGAGCTTCAGCAAGAGATACTTCATATGGGAAAGCTTATCAGTTCCGAGGGCATGGCCATCGAGCTTTTGGCCCAATTGCCTCCTCACTCAATACACCAACCTCTATTCTTCCTTGATTACGAGTGGCCGGCTGAATACTATCTCTTATGACAAGAAAGTTCCAATGGTATTGGATCAGGAGAAGAGGTTCAATACGGGCAAGAAGTCGGCCTTTGAAGTCTTGACCGGTTCTTCCAACAAGAAGAAGCAAAATGGTAAGAAGAAAAACAACACCACCAAAGACAAGAGGAGTGATGCCGAGCATGAAGCCTTGAAGGCAAAACTGCATTGCAACAATTGTGGTGAGAAAGGACATTATTAGACGAAGTGTCCAAAGCGAGTTGGAGATGCTTCGACTTCTTCGGCGGCAGTGGTGCAATCACCGATTGGAGATTCTCCCCTCGCCGGACTCTCCAAGGACATTAGAGGCTACGATGACTCTTGCGGGTCGAGATGATCATGATTGGATTCTTGACAGTGGCGCCTCACGGCACATGGCACCTTTAAAGGATCTTTTGTCCAACATGCGTAGTCCAACATGCGACAACATTGTGGTACCATTTTCATTGGCGCAAATCTGAAATTCCCATTCACAACGAGGGTTCCATGGAGCCCATTTTCGACGGCAGAGGAGTAATGTAAGGTGCAGCGGAAGTGAATGTTGAACTTTGCTCAAGATGAGTGCTCCGAACTGTGCTCAAGGGTTCCTTTTACTTACGAAAGGGAGAGCCTTCCGTTCCTTTAGTGAGAGAGTGCAATGGACACAAACAAAGTGGTGAACATTGTGAATGAAGGTGCTGAGACTGAGAGATAAAGAGAGAAGAGAATACGACACCAGGATGTTGTCAAACCCTCCTCCAAAGGCCCCACTCTCTATGGCGAGAGCGGTCTACTTTTGATTGCACAAATCGCTACAATGCTTGCACTTGGCGACGATGTCCACGACGATGAGGACGACAACAAGACGGGCTGAAGACTGAGAATGCTATGGGTTGAAATCTGCAAATCTTTATCTGCTGAATTCTGACTCTATGTCGGTGACGATGTCGATGACCACGGTACGACGACGACACGCTGAAAACGCAGATGCTGAAATCTGCGTTTTCAAGGCTGAAACTGCAAACTTCAATGGATCTGACCGTGCGGCGAGAATCTACTGCGGGAAGGTGAGATCTGCGAGGTTTGGGGGTTCTACTGCGGAAATTGACTGCTAAAAACTGAAAATGCTGAGTCTAGGACTCATTCCGTCACAAAGATCTAAAAAAACGCTGAGGTTGATCTGCAAACCAAAAACGTTAGGGCTGAAAATGGGTCCTGCTGCAAACACGCTGTGGATCTGCCAGTGCAAACCACTGACGCTAGTGCTCATCTATCCTTTGTTGTCGCCAGGCTGATGCAGATGCAAAAACGTTGGCTGATCTGGGTTCCTGATCCAAAAACGCTAGCTCATCTGCAGTGATGCAAAAACGCTAGAGAATCTTGGCATCCTGCTGAGAAATTGCTTGTGAGCAAGCGCTCCTGTTGTGCTTCTTCTGCCAAAAAGTGCTAGCGCTAGGTTTCTATATATACAAACTTAGCAAAATTGCCGTACCTAGTTTCCAACAAAAGTCACTTAAAAATAATAAGTTAAAAATATCAAAAATAGGGAAAATAGGTCTATGCACTGTGAAAATGCTCTTTATGGATTCTGATGGAAATCCGATGATCATGTTGCGTGCAACCAAAGGATATGCATCTACTCTAAGTGTTTGGACATGCACGATCTGCGAACAGACTCACAAAAGTGCCAGATCACTTCCTATTCTAGACTGACTTGATTGAACTGAACCCTGGTCATGCTATAGCTTGTCCACAGACACATAGGGTTGGATGTGTCACGTGACATCCTCTCCTTTTCAAAGTGAGGTACTGGTACCGAACTGTATGGCGTAGAGGGAGATGCCAACAGAGTTCGGAATCTTGGAAAGGACTCTTCGCCGGCCCACTCTGATGCGTGGGTCATGCGATACTTGAACTTCATAGAGGTCTGCAATGCTTGCTTCTCTGGGCTGCGCCGAAAGTGACACAAAGTCTTTGCGGCTCCTTCAATGCTTCAACTTCCTCTATAGTCATGCGTCTATCTTCTTCAAGAATCTCCGAGGATAAAAATTTCTGAAACCACTTCCAGCACAAAAACATAAACATACCCATTCCATGTAAAGTGGCTCGAAAAATGCTTGTCTTTTGAAAAAACTATGCATGCAATGCAGATGAACAAAGTGACGGAGTGCCAAACCGTTCATCAAACACACGCAAACAATGGGGTCAAATCTTTAATTTTTGATAGGACTCAATCAACTGTGGCAAATCAGAATCGAAATGCCTATGCTTGGTGCTCAATCCTTCTTATGCTCTTTCTGTAGCTGTGTCATGCCAAGGAAGAGACATGGAATGTGAATTCCTTGAATGCATACTTTTAAGCTTTTGATGAGAAATCCGCATACTCATTCATGAGTGAATCATGCTCAACGTACAATATGGCATGCCTAAGAAAAGGGATCACATAAAGACGCTGACTAAAAAACAGGAAACGATAATGAATGAAACACTCGAACAATACGTGCTGACTAATCATGCGAACACATAGTACTTCTTGTGAGGGTTCTTTGGACCTAGGCTCGAGAGCCAAGATCGGTTCTTCCTGAGGGGTTCTTTGGACCTAGGCTTGAGAGCCAAGATCGGCTCTTTCTGAGGGGGTTCTTTGGACCTAGGCTCGAGAGCCAAGATCGGTGCTTCGTGATTGATCGTCTCTGCAATGAGGTTAGCTTCACTAGAGAAAGTATCAACTAACACATCATCCTTGTGAACAATCTCATCATCTTCATGCAAATCATCATGCTTGTCATTATCATGCAATTCATCAGGCTTGTCATTATGATTCAAATCATCATGCTTATCATAATCATGCAAATCATGTGTGCCATGCTTTGGAGAAGAAAAGACTCAGAGAGTCTCCTTTTCCCGAATCTCTTGCATCTGTGCCTGCACTTGAGAAAAGAGTCACAACATCTCTTTCATGTGTCGATCGTTCATTTCTTTACTTGCTTTGCTCTCGCGATCAAATTCTGCTTCTCTTGCTTTGGCTTCCAAGCGTGCTTGCTCGTGCTCACGCTCTTTGGCTGCCATTCTTTCTTCTTATTCACGATCTATGGCTACCCTTCTTTCTGCGGATTCACGATCTATGGCTGCTATTCTGTCTCCTTTTCTTGCTTTGCATTCTAACTCCCTGTCCATCATCATCTTGTCCAAAGCCTCCATAGGAGTTAGTGCAATCCTTGGCGTAGACGGGAAGGGGGAGAGTCGGAAAAAACTCCTGGTGAAGAAAATTCTTCTTCACCACTTCCCCGCTCATCACCTTCATGTGAAGTATCCATTCTGCTTCGGGTGATGACCATACACTGAAGTCGTGGGTTCTTGTGGGTTCTTGAGTTCACGAGGAACTTGGGTTCTTGGGGTCCTTGGTTCTTGCGGTTCTTGAGGCTCTTGAGGTTCTTGCGGTTCTTCTTTCGCTTGCAATCTGTTAGAGAAGGATCTTCTCTTCACCCGAGCTATACTCTTCCCTACAGGCGCACCCCTTGGCGGCCTTCCACACCAAGATTGCTCTTTCCCACCTCACCTCGATTGGTCGGCCGCTACCTGCACGGTCCGCTCTCAATGAGTGAAAAGAAGCACGAGGGATTGTTGGACAAGACCTTCTTTGTTGGGATTCCTGTCACTCTTCAAAAACACGACTAGGAATCGATGAGCCCAAGAGGCCTTGGGTTACGTGCGATCGCAACAAGCTAAAAAAATTATGTGGTTCTTTCCTTGAGTGATCCAGAGACCTGCCAAAGCTCTAATACCATGTAAGGTGCAGCGGAAATGAATGTTGAACTTTGCTCAAGATGAGTGCTCCGAACTATGTTCAAGATTTCCTTTTACTTACGGAAGGGAGAGCCTTCCGTTCCTTTAGTGAGAGAGTGCAATGGACACAAACAAAGTGGTGAACATTGTGAATGAAGGTGCTGAGACTGAGAGATAGAGAGAGAAGAGAATACGACACCAAGAAGTTGTCAAACCCTCCTCCGAAGGCCCCACTCTCTATGGCGAGAGCTGTCTACTATTGATTGCAGAAATCGCTACAATGCTTGCACTTGCCGACGATGTCGACGACGATGAGGACGACAACAAGACGGGCTGAAATCTGCGAATCTTTATCTGCTGAATTCTGACTCTATGTGGGTGACGATGTCGATGACCACGATACGACGACGACGCGCTGAAAACGCAGATGCTGAAATCTGCGTTTTCCGGGCTGAAGCTGCAAACTTCGATGGATCTGATTGTGCGGCGAGGATCTGCTGCGGGAAGGCAAGATCTGCGAGGTTTGGGGGTTCTACTGCGGAAACTGACTACTGAAAACTGAAAACGCTGAGTCTAGGGCTGAGTCGGTCGCGAAGATCTAAAAAAACGCTGAGGTTGATCTGCAAACAAAAAATGCTAGCGCTGAAAATGGGTCCTGCTGCAAACACGCTGTGGACTTGCCAGTGCAAACCACTAACGCTAGTGCTGATCTGTCCTTTGCTGTCGCCAAGCTGATGCAGATGCAAAAACGTTGGCTAATCTGGGTTCTTGATCCAAAAACGCTAGCTCATTTGTAGTGATGCAAAAACGCTAGAGAATTTTGGGGTCCTACTGAGAAGTTGCCTGTGAGCAAGTACTCCTTCTGCCTCTTCTGACAGAGAGTGCTAGCGCTAGGTTTCTATATATGCAAACTTAGCAAAATTGCCCTACCCAGTTTCCAACAAAAGTCACTTAAAAATAATAAGTGAAAAATGTCAAAAATAGGGAAAATAGGTCTATGCATTGTAAAAATGCTCCTGATGGGTTCTGATGGAAATCTGATGATCATGTTGTGTGCAACCAGAGGATATGCATCTACTCTAAGTGTCTGGACGTGCACGGTCTGCGAGCAGACTCACGAAAGTGCCAGATCACTTCCTATTCTAGACTGACTTCACTAAAATGAACCGTGGTCATGCTGTAGCTTGTCCACGGACACATAGGGTTGGATGTGTCACGTGACAGGGTATGCATGCCTCCAAGGTACTATATGCTCCAAAGCTGGGATTTCATCTCATGTTTATGCACGAGGTGTGCAAGCTTGGCATGGAGGTGATCTTTACAGAGGATTCGGTAGCTATTCCGGATCGGCAATCCCACAAACAGGTCAGAGGGGGCTCAATGGAGAACGGACTCTACAAGTTCCATACTCTTTCTTCAACAACACAGATACCCACAAGCGATCTTTGGCATTACAAATTTGGTCATTTGAACAATGATGCTCTTTGGCTTGCTTTTCGTGAGCAAATGCTCACAGGCTTACCAGATGTTGGGAGTAAGCATGGAAAATGCATTACTTGCATTCGTGAGCAGCAACATCAAGAATCTATTCAGGGGCTTGCTACACTCCGAGCCATTGCCATATTAGAGTTGGTTCACACAGACCGTTGTGGACCTATGCATACCCATTTCCTCAGCAAGGCTCTTTATTTCATGTTATTGGTGAATGATTTCCACCGCTTTAATTGGGTATACTTTCTAGAACACAAGCATGAGGCATTTGGCCTCTTCAAGAATTGGCGTACTCTTGTGGAGAAGGAAAGCAATCAAGTGTTGAAGACTATTCGATCGGACAAAAGTGGGGGGTTTACTTCCACTGCCTTTATTCAATTTTGTACGGACCATGGCATCAAGCGACATCTTGTGAATACCAGTTCACCTTCAAAGAATGGAGTTGTGGAGCGGAAGAATAGGTCAATGGTAGAATGGCACAGACCATGCTTGAGCATCGAGATTTACCAAAGTCCTTATGGGCCGAGGCAGCTGCAACGGTTGTCCACACCATCAACCGATCTCCAACCTGTTCAATTTCTAAGAAGACACCATTTGAAGCCTATTTTGGTAAGAAGCCCGAGATCCTTTCGGTTTTTTGGGATCGATGCCTATGTCCATGTACCGAAGGAGCAAAGGAGGAAGTTTGACCCCCAAAAGCCGAAGAATGATTTTTGTCAGCTACAACTCTCTTTCCAAGGGATATCGCCTCTATGATCCAGAGAAAAGGGATTTTGTACTCAGCAGTGATGTTGTCTTCGACAAGATTTTACCTTCACAGAGGGCTTTTGCTCCCAAGTATTCCACGACAACCCCGATTTGCCGATAGTTGGAGACCCGGATTTTAATTTGCCTCTTGATAAGCCCTCTTCTCCTACCCGTGCCCCTCAGGCTTCAGAGGAGCATGCACGCAATCCCAATGATGTAGATTACAATGGTTCTCATCATAGTGCCAAGTTAGATCTAGATATACCAACAACTCCTTCCGCGGGGAGCACAACCGACAAGTTACCAAAGTGGCTATTGGAGATTTTGCGAGACTCAGCAACTTCGGATTTTCTATCCGCTTGGCATGAAGCCCGTACCATATGGCAATCTGAGTGACTTCGACTTGCTAAGGTGGATGACCCTTTACTATAGGTTAACTATGCTTTGATATGTACAGTGATCAAGGACAGAGATCCTCTTACACTTGAAGAGGCACTTTTATAACCAAAGTGAAAGTTGGCTACGTAGAGAGAACTTGATTTCATCAAAAAGAACAACACTTGGGTGTTGGTTCCGCAACCTGCCAAGCCGAGAGTGATTGGTGTCAAATGGGTCTACAAGACCAAGTACAAATGTGATGGTTCTTTAGACAAGCACAAGGCAAGACTAGTTAAGCCAAAGGCTTTTCTCAAAAACCCACTCTAGACTACGAGGAGACCTTTGCACCGACCGCAAGGATGACGACCATTTGGATTGTTTTTACCCTTGCTGCCTTTTTTGGGTGGCCGGTTTTCCAAATGGATATTGTTTCAACATTCCTCAATGGTGATCTCCAGGAGGAGGTGTATGTGGAGCAACCTCCAAGGTTCGAGAATCCAGACTTCGCAGACATGGTTTGTAGGTTGCTCAAGGCTCTCTATGGCCTTAAGAAAACCCCTCGAGCCTGGTACCAAAAAATTGATATATTCTTCCTACGACACTCCTTTCGACGATCTTCAATTGACCCAGACTTGTACATTTACCAAAAGGGAGGATTAGTGACACTTGTTATCCTCTACGTCGATGATCTTGTGATTACAGGTAGCCATGTTGTGCACATCCGCATTAGCAACCTTGGTAAAGGAGTTTGAGATGACAAATCTTGGCTTGCTTCATCATTTTCTTGGATTGGAGGTTTGGCAAACAAAGGGGGGAATCTTTCTCTCTCAGGAGCGGTACATCCAAGAATTGCTGGGAGCATTTGGTATGACCGTCACCGAGTGCAAACCTATCTCAATTGTTCACATCTAACCCTATGTACATGTGGACAAGCTGTTCCTACTTCTAGGGTTTAGCAAGCCTAGAAAGTGTTCTGACGACCTTGTGAGCCTGTACGTGGGCCGTACATGTCCAAGCACTTAGAGTAGTTGCATACCCTCTGATTGCACAACCCATGATCACTAGCATGACATCCAATACCTAGCATGAACATTTTTACCACCACATCAACCCAGTTGCACTTGAATGTGAACCACTGCTATAAGGTCATTTTATTAAAAAAGACTTTAATATAAATGAAATCGTGGGGGCTGTCTTGAGGTTGCTCGACCCACTCCTTGGCAAGTATAAAAGGAAGGCCTTGGGCGCTAGGAAGAGGCAGAAGCAGAGTTACCGGGGAACGCCCCCTAGCCCCCGTTCCGGCGTTCCCGGGGGCAGTTCCCTTCCCGAACGTTCCGAGACGTCCCGGAACGTTTGACGTTCCGGGTGGCCAGTGCAAACCGGAACGGCCGTTCCGTAACGTTCCGGAACGCCCCCGGAACGTTCCGGAATGCCCCTGGAACGGCCAACGGCTACAAACAAATTTGGCAAAAATTGAAAAAATTGAAGTAAATGTTTGGGCTTTGTTTTGAAGTGTGCAAGGCCTCAAGGACTCATAAAATGCACCCCCCTCCCCCTTTCTCTCCACAAGCTAATCCTCAAGGCTCAAGCTCTCTCCCTCTCACACTCTCAAGATCTCTCCCTCTCAAGACTCACTCTCTCAAGGCTCAAGGCTTCACGCCTTCAAGCTCTCTTCCTCTCCCTCCCACTCTCTCAAATCTCTCCCTCTCCCTCTCCCTCTCACTCTCTCTCGTCTCTCCCTCCCTCTCTCTCTCTCTCTCTCTCTCTCTCTCTCTCTCTCTCTCTCACATCATCATCTAGTCATAGCAAGGTTGAATGGTCTTCAAAACGAGTTTTTTGTGAGTATTAGAGTCAAAGCACTCTAATACTCCTTGTATTTAAACACAAGGAGCTAAAAATGCACTATTTGGGTGTTTTTTATACCTCCCGTTCCGCGCCGTTCCCGTTCCGGACCCCTAGCCGTTCCCCCGTTCCGCAGGGATCCCATCGCTGTTCCCGTTCCGCGTTCCGGGTAACCATGGGCAGAAGACATGCAGAGAGCACAGTGCCCCGCAAGCAGTAGGCCCTCACATCGTTTTCTCCAGCAACAAGCCTAAGCGTTTTCAGCAAGCACCAGCGTTTTTGAAGACTCCAGACCAGCGTTTTCAGCCCTTGGCATTTTGCCAGCAGGCCAGCACTCGCCTTGCGGTATACCCCACACCGTCCCGCAACAGTTCCATCACCAGATTCTTCAAGCGCTATGAGATCAGCCAGAGTTTTAAGAATTTAGCCATAGATTTCAGATTTCAGCCCATCAGTTTTCAGCATAGCCTCGTCGTCGCGTCGTTGCCAACAATTCCAGATTTCAGCCCTAGGACAGCGCCCAGATTTCAACCAGCTTCAGCCGTAGTGTTTTTCATTTTCAACCCTCAGTCTTTGCCGCCGTCGTCATCATTATGGACATCATCGTTGTCGTTGACGCTCTAGGAATAGAGAGGGGGGCCCTTGGAGGGGGGTTTGGGAACCATCTAGTGTCGTCTCCTCTTTCTCTCTCTTTAGCACTCTCTTGCACTCTCACTCACAATTTGCATTACACTCTCTTGTTTTTGTTATGCACGAGTTCCTGAGTCCAAAAGAACAAAGCTATAAGCCAAAAGGAAGAACTGTGTATTTCTAGGATATAGTGAAGAGCCTAAGACATATAGACTCTATGATCCAGAGGCAAAGAAGATACTCACTAGTCGAGATGTGGTGTTTGAAGAAGGGGCACATTCAATGGAGAAAACAATTTCGTCCACTTTCTTATCAAATGAAGAAATAATCAAACTTGTGTCATATCAAAGTCAAGTAAAAATTGATGATGAGGAGTTGTGTCACGTGCACATCTAACCTTATGTTCATGTGTACAAGTTGTTCCTACTTCTAGGGTCTAGGACAGCCAAGGAAGTGTTTTGGCAACCTTGTGCGCCTGTACATAGGCCGTGCATGTCCGACACTTAGAGTAGATGCATATCCTCTAATTGCACACCTAGCATGAGAATTTTTTTACCGCAAGAACCAATTGCATATGAATTACCTCTTATGTTACTTTATTTAATAAGTGACTTTTTTATAATCAAATACCCACTAATCACTCATCCTCACCTTACACCATCATTCACTTCCGCTACAAATTACATTGATATCAGAGCTCTTTGGTAGTGTTTGGTATCATCACTCAAGGAAAGAACCACAAAAAAACCCAAGACCACTTGGGCGTGTCGATCCCTAATCTGTGTTTTTGAAGATTTGCACGTAACCCAAGAAAGAAGGGCTTGTCCAACCTCCCCTCATTCCTCTTTTCCACTCATTGAGAGCGGACCTTGCACTTAGCGACAAGTCAATCGACGTGAGCTGGGAAAAAGCAACCTTGGTGTGAGCGCAAGGCCCCTATGGGGTGCACCTGCAGGAAAGAGTCGAGCTTGGGTAAGAGAAAAGCCTTCTTAAACATAGATTGCAAGCCAAGAACCTCAAGAACTCAAGAAACTCAAGAAACTCACGACCCTCGAGAACTCAAGAACCTCAAGAACTCAAAGAACCCCAAGTACCCAAGAACTCAGTGCATGGTCGTCACCCGAAGCGGAATGGATACTTTGCGTGAAGGTGATGAGAGTGGAGTTGGAGAAGACGAAGTTTCTACACCAGGAGGATACTCTCCACGAAAGGCGAGCCACTCAAGGAGCCTCGCGAGTCATCCCGTAGCAAAGGTAGAGACAACGACTCCAACAATCAAGTCATTGAGAAGTTGACGTTTAGTAAGTATGACAGTAAGATGAATGCTTCTATGATTCATTCGTGGTTGCATCAATTTAATGCTTACTTTGCGACTAACAAGAAAACACGTAACACTAAAGTTTTGACGACTCCCGTGTATGTAGCACGGGATGCCATTAATTGGTATCAAGCTTGACAAGAGTCGCAGTTGGTTGAGCATCTTGAGCATGCCGAGGAAGGCATTCTCCTCTCTCTCAATTGCAGCGACTTCCAAGAGAAGCTCAAGGCTCGCTTCATGCCACCACAGTACCTAAATTGGTTATAAGAAGATTGGCGTGGTCTCAAGCAAAATGCATCTCCTCTCGTGTCTTTTTCTAACTATATTTCAAATTGGCGTCCAATTGCACAAATCGGATGCCGAAAGATAAGAGGCTTTCCTTTTCGGGTTACACGAGTATATCAAGTTTGATATGCAAGTCTTTAGCCCTACGGACTACAACACGACAATGGAAATTGCTCTTGCCCAAGAAATGAAGCACAACAAAGGCAAGCCTCCGGAGGCCAAGTCGTCTCAAAAGTACCTCTCAAAACCCTCAAAACCCACCAAATGGTAAGAACCGTAAGACGAATGGTAAGCATAATGGAAACTCTTCTTCTGGATCGTCTTCCACACCTAGAGCACAGAAGTCTCACAATGAATCTAAGGGAAAGAACAAATCTCAAGATAAACCTAAGTTAACACCTGATGAAAAGTCTGCTCAAGAAATTGTAGAAGGATGGTTAACTCTAGAAGAAAGAGCCGCTTATGGCAAAGAAGGAAGATGCTATTAATGTCACACTAAGGGTCATGTTAAAAAAGATTTTCCTAAGAAAGCACCACCAAAAGCATCCACAGAATCTACATCTTCGTCAGTACTTTGATAAACCCAAAAAGTACACAACATGTCTCTCATGAGCACCTTGATGAGTCTCTCTTTAAGTGTTTTGGGATATGAATCTTCAACGTGTTGTGGTCTTGTTTGACTCTGACGGCATGCATGATGTGGTCAGTGATTCTCTTGTAAAGAGGACTCGCCTAGAAGCTCTTCCAACATCTCCTATCGAGGTGTCTAGATTCGCTCCCGGCATGCACTCTTTAATCACGCATGATTGTCCTAGTGTGTTAGTCTCTATTCAACAGGCATCTTTCCGTTGACAATTTGTTGTTTCTCCTCTCTCAGGACGTGATATGATTTTCGGCATTAAACAATTTCGTGAGTATGCTCCACTCTTTGATTGGAAGGCAAACACGCTCACTCTCTCACCGAAAGGTTCCTCTCCCGTGGTCATCTGTGGCAAGCAGGGCCTCCATTCTTTACCTCTCATTTCTCATGTGCAGCCTAAGCGTGAGTTACGACGAGGAGCTCAAGCAGCATTCATCTATGCCACTCAAGTGACGCAAGACCTCAAGACCCAGAACGATACTCAGGTTCGTTAAAAGGAAAAGTAGAAAGAAGGTGAAGATGCCAAAGCTAAGAGAAAAAGAAAGCCTCGAAGGAGGTTCCAAGTTGCAAATCTTCCATTGGGAGATGACGAGCATGCTTATAACCTTAAGGAGGATCTTGTTGGAAGGAAAGCAAACGTCACATTTGGGCAACTCATAAACATGGTTCCTAATCTCAAACGCATATGGAAGGGGCTTGTAAATCCAATTGATATGGAGCCTAGGCATGGATCTGTGAGGGTCTAATGTATTGGTGAGCCAAACATTTGTCTAGTTGTAGATGCTTGGCATAAAAGGCAAGGATTGGGAGAGGCTTCTATTGATGGTGGTGCCCAAATATACGTAATCACACAATCTTGTGTGGAGAAGTTGAGACTTATTATTTCAGGTGACTGAAAAGTTTAGAATACGGTTGGCCAATCATGATAAAGTCAAATGTTTGGGAGTTATCAAAGACTTTGAAGTAGAGGCATTTGACGTCAAGACACTTGTCAATTGTCATGTCATGCCTACAAGCCTTCGAGCTTTTCCTCTTACTCTTGGGAGACCTTGGCTGAGAGTAGTGGGAGCTATCCAAGATTGGGGATATGGGACCATTACTATCTATAACAAGAAAGGAAGTAAGAAGAAGTTTGATATGACCAACAAGCTGCCACTAGAAATTTATGAGGAGGACGAAGAATATTCAACTTCAAGTGGAGAGCAATCAACTGACGAGGACAATACTACTAATTCTAGCTCCCACAGTGAAGTTGGTGTCTCTTATTTGCTTCTTGAAGAGGAAAAGGATGAGGATGCTCGTGTCTTTCAAGTGTCAGATGATGGAGGTATGTCAAGTCGTTATGAGCAACTAGAAGAGCTTATGCAACCAAGAGTGGATCCTTTGGTCAAGGAAGACATGTTACAAAAGATGCTATGCTCGGATCTTTCTGCAGGTGAAAGAAATGAGTTCTTAAGGATGTTAAAGAAGTTCCCAAATCTTTTTATCGCCTCCTACCAAGAAATAAGGGGTTTTAAAGGAAAGGATACCGATTGAACTCAAGGATGCGGCAATACTTGTCAGGCAAAAATTTAGAAGACTTGGACATGAGCAAATGGCAGCTTTAAGAGAAGAGGTGAATAAGCTTTTGCAAGGAGGTTTCATATGCCCTCTCGATAATGCAGGATGGGTAAGTCCTATTGTGGTGACCCCCAAGAAGGATGGACGATGGAGAGTCAGTGTTGATTATCAGCCATTGAATGCAACCACAAAGAAGGATCCTTATCCCTTGCCTTTTATTGATAAAGTTTTGGACTCAGTTGCAGGGCATGAACGATATAGTGTGTGCGATGGTTTTTTACGCTATTTCTAAATGTCTATTGCTCTTGAAGATCAAAAAAAGACAACTTTCATAACTCCATGGGGATGCTTTTGTTATTGTGTCCTACCATTTGGACTTCCCAATGGACCTGGCAAGTACCAAAGGAAAGCTAATTGGGTGTTCACTCCATATTTAGGAAAGTTTGTCAAAGGTTTCATTGACGATTTTTGTGTGTATAGTACTCGACTAGATCATTGTATGAAGCTTGAGATGGCATTTCGACGATATGATGACTATGGAGGACAATTAAATCCGAAGAAATGTCATTTGGCACAACCTAGAGTCAAACTTCTGAGACATGTGATATTAGAGAATGGAATAGATCCAGATCTTGAAAAGATCAAGGCATTAATGTCTCTACCATCCCCAAAGGACACAAAGCAGTTAGCCACTTTTATCCAAAAAGTTAGGTATATGAGTAGATTCATGTCCCTATCATCACAGATTCTTTATCCTTTACACCAAGCAGCAAAGGTTGACCCCTTAAATTGGACCGTTGAATGTGAAGAGGTTTTTGAGAAAGTCAAGAAGATTTTGGGTTCTCTTCCTAATTGCAAGCTGTAGATTGGGAAAAAGAGTTTTATGTGAACCACATCTGTCACACGGGGACGTGGCAACTGTTAACTATGTCACGAAGATGTGGCAACTGCTAACTTCAGTTGTTGGTTTCTTTCCAATGGGTTTTGTTTTATTTTTGAGACCCTCTTCTTGAAGTAGCAAACGGTCAGACATTGTATGGCCAATGTGAATGGTACTTTCACCCGCAGATGGTGGTGGTCGGCACTGGAATTCGTATGGTAAGAGGATGTCTAGGCTCAGAGCAAGATCATATAGGTCCCCCCGTCGCACTTAGCAAGTTGGTGGATACTAGGAAGTGAACTCAATAAAGGCCCAAAGTCAAGGTATGACTACTAACAGAAAGTATCCGACAGTTGGGCCACATTGCACTTTTGGATGTGGTCCCAATGAGGATAGATGGTTAGATGACCACAGGGAGGCCAACGCAATCATGTCCTAAAATTTAGGAAACTGCTATTTTGGGCCGTGAAATGTGTTCGGGTCATTACCTCTGGTATGACGAGCGGAACATTTTACAACCTGCCGCGAAGTCAACTGGGCGACCAGTCGGGAGATTTTTAAGCGGCGAACCCGAAATGGGAAAATGCTTGTAAATGTGCCAAGTGGCAAAAATTCATGAGCTTGCCTCTTCCAAAAAAATGGGCGCTGAATTTTTAAGCTGGGAAGAGCCTCCTTTTGCATTTTGTCACAGGTTAAGAGCTATGGAGTGCTTCCTTTCCCTCTTAAGTACAGTACAATGCCAGGAGTGATGCCCTACACGCTACGCACTGCTCTCTCTCTCCCCTACGAGCAGTATGTTATGCCCCACTAGTGGGCTTTTCATTTGACCAATGTACAATTATGTGGGTTCATGCGCGATTGCCGAGGCAAGAGCCTCTTGCACAAGTACTGGATTAGCTAGCGGCTAATCCCCGGTAGGTACAGGTGAATTCGGAGAGGTTTCACGTCAAAAATCTCGTCCGATTCAAAGGGCAAGTAGCCCTACAGGTGCGGGAGCTCGAGGTCTTGCTGTAGATGCGACCGGCACGCGAAACGGAGCCCAAAACAGGGAATTACAGCCTGCTGTGTATTTTTGCAGGTTTAGGGTTTCGGCCCTAAACGGACCCTAATACCCCCAGGAGGTTCGGGGACGCGAGGGGCCCGCTGTATAGGTGAACTTGCGCATTTTCGGGGCAGAAAGCAGCGAATTCAGCGTGCTGCAGATTCTCACCAGGTTTTGCAAAGTGTCTGTATGCGTCGGGAAAGTCACCTATTGCGCGGGGATACTAACTGTGAAGCGTCCTAGTACAGTTATGCTGCCGAAATCGAGCCAGAACAAGTGTTTCTTAGCCTAGATTGTGCGGGGCAGCTTGTAGGAGATCACATGTTTTATTCCCTCTGTTAAAGAATAAAGAAATACCGAAAGGGGCGCCAATTTTGGGGCCTACAGGTTGTCAGCGTCTGCTTGGAGCATTCTAGCTCCTGAGCCGTGTGTGTACTTAGGTGTTAATCCCCGTTACAGGTTACCTTTGCAAAGTGCTGTGTATGTGTGTGTGTGTGTGTGTGTGTGTGTGTGTGTGTGTGTGTGTGTGTGTGTGTGTCTAAAGTAAAGTAAAGAATTTCGGGTGAAAGCCAACACCTACCGCCCCACGGGCCGGTTTCACCATCAGTGGGAGAAGGTGCTATTGTTGCCATGCTTTTACAAAAAGGAAAAGGATCACAGTATATAAGGCCCATATATTGTGCCAGCCACGTTAAGAATGCTATTGAGAGGTTATTCTGAAGTGGAGCTTATTATGGTTAGTGTTGTATATGCTTGTATAAGAATCAAGCATTATCTACTACTACGGTCTTTTACCTTCTTGACAAGCTATTATGTACTTCCTCAATTGTTCAATAACTCAAACATGTCAAAGACAATGACGAAATGGATAATTGAGCTTCAAGAGTTTCAATTCTCATTTATGGTCGCGGAAAGCACTGGCTACTTTGGCAGATCTTCTTGCGTATAAAGAGAGTCCAATTTTGTCAAAGAGGAGGCCGTGAAGCAAGAAAGGGTGAGAATTCAAGAACTTGAAAATGAATGCTTGATGTATTTCGATGGCTCATATAGGAAAAGTCTTAATGCAACATCTAGAGGTTATGATCCCAAAGAAGTTTTGATTAGAAAGAAAGGCCTAAAGCTTGATGCAAAAAGCAACAATGAGGCTGAATACATTGCTCTTCAAACTGGTCTACATATGTGTTTACAACTTGGAATTTATCGTTTACGAATAAGGGGTGATGCCTTGCTAGTGGTTAAGCAAGTTTTGGGAGTGTGGAAAAACAAAAATCCATATTGGAAGAGCCTTTGTCTGCCAGTGAAGCAATTGCTAAAACAATTTGAGGCTTGGAGCATCATGCATGTTGATAGGTCTCAAAATGAACAAGCTCATAATGTTGCACATGAAATGATTACTGAAGTGTTTGTCATTAAAGCTGATAAGGCTATGCATCATGGAAGAGAAACCTTGTCAAAAGAAGAAGATTTTTTGCAAACGGGCCTTCTACCACAAGACATTCTAGCATCAAAGAAGTATGCACTCATGAGAAAAGCTGGAAAAGATGTCCTTTATGATGATGTTCTTTTCATGAAAGGGAGTGATTTGATGCTACATCATGTACCTTGGAAGGAAGAGATTTATAGAATTTTAGAAGAGAACCATGAGAGATCTTGTCGTGGACACTTTGCAATGAAAGTAACTTTACAAAAGATCTTATAAGAAGGATATGTATGGCCAAGCATACAAAAGGATGTCCATCATTGGTGCAAATCATGTTTACCATGCCAACGTATGGGTAAGAGAGTACTCAAAGCTGAATATCGCAACATTATGTTAGCTTATGATGTGTTTGAGAAATGAGGCCTTGATGCCATAGGGTCACTACCTATGACTGGTAATGGAAAATGTTATATTCTTACTACAATTGACTAGTTGTCAAGATGGGCAAAGGCAAAGGCAATAAAGAAGATCACTAGCGAGGATGTTGGAAAATTTGTGTATGAGGATATATTTTGTAAGTTTGGTGTACCATTGGAATTGCTCTCTGATAATGGTCCGGGCTTTTCTGGAGAGTTGATTGACTATTTATGTGAGAAGTTGAAGGTAAAACGTAAGTACACCACTCTATATTATCCGCAGTGCAATGGAATGAATGAGAGATTCAATGGACACCTTATGAAGATACTTACCAAAATGACTCAAAGTCCTAGTTAAACATGGGATCTTGAACTTTCATGTGCTTTGTGGGCTTATAAAACATCTGTGAAATCAAGAACAGGATTTTCTCCATTTCAATTGGTATTTGGAAACGAGGTGTTGTTGCCCATTGAAGTTGAGATTACTTCTATCAAGATGCTCATAAAGTTGAATGAAGAGGCAACGGACATGCTTGAAGAGAGACTTTTGCATTTACAATGTTTACAACTCAATCGTACTCTTGCTTTTGAGCACTATGAGAAAAATCAACACGATCAACAAAAAAGGTTCAATGAAACTGTGAAGGACAAAGAGATAGAGGATGGGTGAAAAGGTATTACAATACAATAGCAAAGTCGATCACACCTTTCAAAAAAAGTTTCAAATCAAATGAGAGGGTCCATTCATGGTAGCAAAGTAGTACAAGAATGGCACTTATCAGCTTTCTGAAAAAAAAAATCAAAAAAAAGATCCTTTTATTAGTTAATGAAACTGCCCATAGGGCTACAACCACCTCTACTAGAGAGGGCTACAACAATCATAAGGGGAGACTCTCCCAATCAACAAACAACATATGTACAATGAAGCTAAATTAGGAGATGGGAGGAGGGAAAAGCCACACAGGTGGACGGTAGTGCCATCTAAGCACACCCTGGACAAAGGTAAAGAAAGGCCCAGGGCACCAGTGTCGAACGAACACCTCTCTACGCTACCGCATGCGGTCGGAGCTGCCTTGGAGTCTCTCAAACTGTCCCCTCAGAGTATGGATCAGCTCTACCCAAAAATCTCGAACTATCTCTACTGGTGGTACAAGGCAAGCCTCAAAGATGCTGAAGCAACGGACCCGCCAGATGAACCAGAGTGTCAGGCCACAGACGAGCTCCAAACACTCCTCTCTCTCACTGCACCACTCCTGTGAAGTAAGCTCTGTAGCAGGCTGGAGTGTAGGTTGACCCCCCTTATCAATATCATCCTGCTGGTGGAGGATAGCTCAAACTGTAGTGCCAGGCCCATGTGAGTGGACCAAGCAAGTATCCCCCCAAGTGTACTGCCATGATGTGGAAAGAGCTGGCATCCGCCCAAGGACACAAAGCCAAACCAGTTGTGCCATAGGGTAGTCTCAAAGACAATGACGTTGTTAGGAGATTTTTGGAAGAAGTGATTGCGCATATGTACATACACATGCATGGTGCATCGAATAAAAGATTGCCCATTTCTAGAGCCAGGTGGTTACGTGGGGCCCACATGTGTACAGGTAGGACAGCGTGTACATAGTACATCGATTTTCATCATCACTAGTATCAGTGTGTTTTTCTATAATAATGAGGAGTTGATAGAGTGTAAAACTTCTCGAGGAAGCTAGCGGGCCGACGCCATGAGGTAAGCAAGTGCATCAGATGACATCCAGTGGCGTCAGGAGATCGAATGGGATCAAGACTTGCACTTGGATAAATGAGGACACAACGGAAGTGTTTTCTTGTGATGAATTATGCAAAAAGTCATCATGAGAACTAGTTGTGGGGCCACTTCACGTGAGTGCGGGATGCATTATTAAGAAAAGTTGAGTGCCAGGTGTACGGATGGATGTACAAGGGTAACAAAAGCGCACTGCGTGGCCATTTTTTGGCTTATTCGGGGTCGTTTGAGGTCAATCAAAAGGCCAAAGGTGCCCAAGGGATAAAGTGAAGTGTGGACACTGAAAAACTTGAGAAAAAAACCGGAAGAACGTGGAGCGAAGAGGAGGAACAGCCGCAACTCAATTTTTGCTATTTTGGAGCCTGTTTTGGCCATGAACTGCTCATCCGAGCTCGGATTTGAGCACTTTGATATTGTAGACTGCGGTTTTTGGCCGTTCCGAACGCAAAGGCGCTGTCCATTTTGCCAAATTCCTCATTGTTTTCCTTTTGTTTTGGCTGTGTAAGTTTCTCCTTTGAGCGAGGCCTCTGCTCAAATTTGTGATTATATCTGGCATATTTCATCCATACGGTGTGAGCTATTTGCCCCATTGGTGTTGGGCCAAGATCAACTATATCTAAGCATCAGAAATCTTCCTCCTTTGAGTTGGTTTGTGTGTGTGTGTGTGTATGTGTGTGTCTGTGTCTGTGTCTGTGTTGAGTGGGCAAATGGATAGTCTCTCTCCTCTCACTCCATCGGTGTGTTCCATGTCTTGGTCAGGTGGGTTGTGTAAGCCGAGTGGTGCCCCATATATAGTGTGTGTGTGTATGTGTGTGTGTGTGTGTGTGTGTGTGTGTGTGTGTGTGTATCATCCCAAGAGTGTGTGTTCGGTGATTAGAGAGACGTTGTGTGTATTTCCACACATTCTTTTGGCGCTCCCACGAAGGATCTTCTTTGAGTACCTTCAGCTTCAGGATTACTGATTACAGGTTACAGGTTACTGGATATAGGTACAGGTATAGGTATAGGTAGCTGGAGTAGAGTTATATACTGGCAAGTCGAAGTCACCTGCAGTTGCCATGGGTATACATCATTTGGCGCCTGTTTGAGCGCATTGTCTGGTATTATACGTTACTTGTAGATACTGCCATTTGCCATTGTACGCCTTTGTGGAGCCATACTTAGTTTTATTTGGCAGTCCCAGCCATTTCTGAGACTTGGTCTAGAAGATAGTCATTTCTGAGACTTAAGTCTTGACTATACGATATTTGCATAAACCTTTCTGAGGGGGTCGTGGTGAGGTTTTATTGAGCTGGGGGATTCTCAAGTGTGAGATCCTTTCAGTGATACATGTGGCTGGAGCACCCTTTTCGTGACCTCATCATAGTCTATGTACTAGTGAGTTCTACCTGATGCTTGGGTACCATTGTTGACAGGCTATGTATACATATACAGTCGATATCTTAGGTTTTTATTGCTCTAATTCTGGGAAAACTATGCCAAAAAAATTTCAAGTTGTGATGGCAGGTTTTTTTGTCTTTTGAGCAATTGATGTTATTATGCTGCTGAAATTTTGGTAAAATCAGAGGGTAATTAGTCAAGTGTGCTTTCTTGGGAGCTACATGGATAGCTTTTAATGGATAATCACGATGGACCTCAGTTCACTCCTTTTCATTTTGCACAAAGAATTCAGATAAATGTTCATGTGGATAGGAAGATTTTTTGCTAGCAGCACATAGTCTTTATGTTTGGGCCAAGAAGATTAAGAGAGATACTGGAATCTCCTTTGCCTGTTGTAATTCGGATGATTAACTATGAAAACGCATTTGATGTGCATATGTTCATCCTTTTCTAAAAGCTTGAGCTCCATTGAAGTTTCTGGGGAGTGAGTCAGTTAAAAGTTTTGGGTTCTTACACCTGTGTTAGCACGGGTTCTCAAAGCATTGAAACTTGGATAGCCATGCCTTTCTCTTATCCGGAATTTCATGAAAGAAGTGACGAAGATGTGGAAGACTTTTTGGAAAAGAAGGAGGTGGCTCCATTAGCAACCAGATTCACGATCCTGCGCAGATGTTACATCTTCTCCAGATTTGTTTGAAGAGTGATGCACGAGTTTGGTCCAAAGCATTTGAAGAGGAGTTGCGTGCGGCTAATCCACCTGTGAGATTAAGTTGGGACAATCTACGGCATGGATTGGAAGTGGAGTTTGTGAAGACAGAAGATCCTGACAAAGTGTGGCAAGAAGTACAGGGTTTGGGGTGAGCCAGTAGATGCATACATATGTAAGTTTTCAATGACATCGGAGCGGATGTGCAAGGCCTTAACACCACAGGTAACCCCACCTGACATGATGAAGAAGGACAGGTTCTTGGCTGGTCTTTGGGAGAATATACATTGGAGAGTGGAGCTAAAGAAGCCTAAGACATATAAAGATGCACTAGATGTAGTGAGGAACAAAGAGGGGAAGCTGAGAAGAATGAATCAACTAGAAGTAGAGTCATTGCCCAGGAGGTGAGAGTTTCAGCCTATGGATTCTTTGCAAGGTCGCATGCCAAGGGTTCATCATGAATCAATGGTTTCTGTTACTCCTCAGGTTATGCGAGCAGCGGTCACTACAGTAGTGCAAGATGATGGGCCAAGGCAAGACATGAGGCAAGTGGTAGATTTAATAAAGAATCTCAACCAAAACATGCTAGGTAATGTGGGAAATAATCGAGGTCGGGTAAGGTTTGCAAATCAGCCAGGAGGTGAAGAAAAACCAAGGAATGGTGTTGAACAAAGCAATGGTAGGGTTTGGAGACAAACGCCCACGTGTTATAATTCCGGAGAGTTGGGCCACATCAGCCCGCAATGTGATAAGCCACCAAGGATAGGGGGAGACATGTATCCATTGCCAAGAAAGGTGCTAACTAGGTCAAATGATTATGGCATTGAAATTAAGGAAGAAGAAGGAACCAGTGAATTAACCCAAGAGGCAAAGGGAAAAACAAAAGTGATAAGTGTGGTCACGTTGGGGAAGGCAGCAAAGCTGGAGGATACATTAGTGATGCCTATTCGGAAGAGGACCACACAGGATAAAGAAGGAAGAAGTGACACAGGTCCTAGTAAGAAGAAGGGAAAGAGCCATGAAGACGAGGATGTCAAGGCCAAGAGGAAAAGAAGGGCTCGTCGCAACTTTCATATTTCAGATTTTCCAATAGGGGATGGGCAATTAAGCTATGACTTGAAGGAGGATCTGACAAACACAAAAGCAGATGTTATTTTTGGGAACCTTATAGAGATGGTGCCTAACCTAAAGCGACAGTGGAAGAGGATGGTTAACCCAATGGAAAAAGAACCAGAGAGAGGTTCAGTGAAGGTGTTGGTGATGGATGAGCTACCAGACATTTGCCCAATAGTAGATGTGTGGCACAAAAGAAAAAATATGGGACAAGGTTATGTTGATGGTGGAGCCCAAATATGTGTCATAACACACTCATGCGTTGAGAAGATGCGTCTTACCGTGACTAGGGTGTCAAGCTTTCGGATCAGATTGGCAAACCATCAAAAAGTAAAATGTTTCGGTGTTGTAGAGAGCTTAGAAGTGGAGGCGTATGATACAAAGGCGGTGGTTGATTTTCATGTGATGCCAACGAGGTTGGGAGATATCCTATTATATTGGGCAGACCATGGTTACGTGCAATAAGAGCTGTTCAACATTGGAGACGTGGTACGATTAGCCTCTATGGAAAGACAGGTACCAAGAAGCTATATAATATGGATACAAGGAAACTATTATAGGAACTTTATAAATATGAGGATGCGTCTAGTGATAAAGACTATTCCAGAGTGTCTGATGAGGACAATGATAGTACTACCAGCAGTGATGAGGATGTTGATGTTGCATTTCTTCTGATGGACAAAGAAATCCATGAGTCTGGTTTAGTTGCATTTGCAAATGAGATTGAAGATGAAAGTGAAGGGCCTTATGAAGTGATTCAAGGGCTGATGCAAACCAAGGTTGAATTGTCAAAGAAGCAGGAATTGATGACACAAATGATCAGTGGACACCTCTCAGCTATGGAGAAGGAGATATATTTGCACATGTTGGCTACTTTTCCTGATTTGTTCATTAACTCATATGAAGAGATTAGAGGGTTCAAAGGAGAAGAGATGCATATAGAGCTTAAGGAAGGTGCTAACCAGTGGGGCAAAGGTTAAGAAGGATGGGTCGAGCAGATGGAAGCCTTACAGGAAGAGGTGGACAAGCTATTGAAGGCAGCGTTCATAGTCCCACTAGAGACCACAGAATGGGTGAGTCCAGTAGTGGTCAACCCAAAGAAGGATGGAAAGTGGTAGATTTGTGTAGATTTTAAACCCTTAAACGCAACCACCAAGAAGAACCCATATCCTCTTCCATTCATCGATCAAATCTTAGATTCAGTGGCAGGTTATGAGAGGTACAGTGTGTGTGATGGTTTTTCAGGCTATTTTCAATTGAAGATTGCTCTTAAAGACCGAACAAAGACAACTTTCCTTACGCCATGGGGTTGTTATTGCTACACGGTATTGCCATTTGGGTTGACAAATGGACCATCCTTTTAACAAGAGAGAGCAAATTGGGTATTGTCACCATTCATTGGTAGTTATGTTAAAGATTTCATGGACTACTTTTGTGTCTATAGCAGGACTGAACACCATGAGAAGCTCCAGATGGTATTGGCTCAATATGATGAATGTGGAGGACAACTAAATCCAAAAAAATGTCATCTAGCACAGCCAAGGTTGAAGTAATTGGGCCATATGGTGTCAGAAAATGGGACTGAGGCTGATCCAGACAAGGTTAAGTCTATTATTCTTCTTCCATCACCTAAGAGTAGAAAGCAATTGGCAACCTTTATACACAAAGTGAAGTACATGGCGCGATTTATTTCATTGTCTTCACAGCTCCTTTATTCATTACAACAAGTGGCAAAGCATGATCCATTGCAATGGGATGACAAGTGTGAAGAAGTGTTTCAAGAGGTGAAAGAGGTGTTAGGGGGGTTGTCAGCCATGCAGGCTCCGGATTGGGAGCAAGTGTTTTATGTAAATCCATCAATAGGGGATGATGCCATTGGAGCCATGCTATTGCAAAAGGGGAAGGGCAGCCATTATATGAGGCCAAGGTATTGTGCAAGCCGAGTGAAGTTGGTAGCAGAAAGAAAATTGTTGGCGGTAGAGCTAGTGATGGCCAATGTAATATTTGCATGTCGACGATTTCGTCATTACTTGCTAGTGTGGTGAAGAAATGGGTAATTAAGCTGCAAGAGTTTGAGTTCTCTTTTTTAGTGGAAGACAGTACAAGAGCTACCCTAACTGATTTGATGACTTACAAGGAGAATCCCCTTCTTGTTAAGGAAGAGGTAATGAGAACTTAAAAGGGTAGTTGAAGTGCCACAGATCAGCAATGCACATGTGTTGTTCTTTGATGGCTCATACAGAAAGAGCCATGATGCAGCTTAAGGGGGTATAGCATTTTACGATCCATAGGGGAAGCTAGAGCCTAGTATGCAAGAGAGGGTTCAAATTGGATGCTCATAGTAACAATGAGGCTGAATATGCTACTTTAGAAGCCGGATTACACATTTGTTTGAAGTATGGGATTAGAAGGTTGAGCATAAAAGGTGAGGCCTTGTTAGTTGCAAAGCAAGTGTTAGGTGTGTGGAAGAGCAAGAACACCTTATTGAAAGAAATGTGTTTCAGAATTAAGGGCCGGTTAAAAAAGTTCGAAGCATGGAGCATCAGACACATTGAACGTGCTCTAACTGGTGAGGCACATGAAGCAGCTCAAAGCATGATTGGGGAGCTATTTGTGTTAAGGACTAATTTACCTCTTTATCATGGCCGGGAAAGTTTGACTCAAGAATAGGAGTTTTTGCTAACAAGAATCATTCCGAAGGACATTCAGAAGTCTAAGAAGTATGGTTTTGTGCGTAGAGCATTCAAGTACAAATCGATTGGTGATGTCTTGTACATGAAAGGGGCTGATCTCCTGTTGAGACGTGTACCTTGGCCGGAGGAGCTTTATAGAGTGTTGGAAGAGAATCATGAAGGCACATGTGGCGGACATTTTGCTCTTAAAATCACCTTGCAAAAGATCTTGCAAGAGGGGTATGTATGGCCTAGTTTGCAGAAGGATGTTCACCATTGGTGTAGGTCTTGCAATAGATGTCAAGCATTTGGAAAGAGAGTGTTAAAGCCACAGCTACGAAAAACCATTGTGGCATTTGATGTGTTTGAAAAGTGGGGGATTGATGCAATAAGCCCGTTACTTATCACAAGCAGGGGCAAAAGCTATATTTTGACTACAGTCAACTATCTCTCTAGATGGGCAGGAGATAGACAGAGGCTACAGCAGTAAAACAAATCGCTGCAAAGGATGTGGCAAAATTTGTGTACGATGAAATATGTTGCAAGTTTGGGGTGCCACTGGAGCTACTTTTGGATAAGAGGCCAGGATTTAGAGCTAAACTATTAGACTTTTTATGGGCGTAGATGAAGATTACACACCAATATACCACTCCTTATTATCCACAATGTAATGGCTTAAATGAAAGATTCAATGGTGAGTTGGTCCAAGTTCTTTTGAAAGTGACAGGGCACCAAGGAAAGAATTGGGATTTGGAATTGCCTAGTGTATTATGAGCTTACCGTACTTCGGTGAAGACATGTACAGGGTTTACTCCATTTCATTTGGTATATGGAAAGGAAGCACTATTGCCCGTGGAAGTAGAGCTGCCTGTGGTCAAGATGTTAGAGAAGTTGCTTGGGCAATCCAGTGATGCATTCAAAGAGAGTCTCTTACAATTACAAGAGGTTCAGCTGGATAGAATGAGCGCATTAGAATATTATGGGGAGATGCAAGATAAGGCTTTAACAAAGATAAATGAAAAGGTCAAAAGTAAAGGTATCAAGAAACATGACTTGGTTTTGCGCTACAACAGTAAGCTGAACAAGACATTCCAAAAGAAGTTTCAAGTTAAGTGAGAAGGCCCTTTCAATATAGTACATATCAGCTGAATGGTACATATCAGCTGGCTAACCTGGATGGGAACTACATAAGTCAAGGATAGGATTGCATCTTAAATTATATCATGCTAGATTAATGATGGTGGAGCAAGATGAGTTGTCTGCAAAACAAGTAATGTATGTGAGGGATGAGGAGACCTGTGACGCGGCTAGTCTCATATCTCTTTTTGCTACTGCTAATCATGAATGATCTAGCATGCTAGGGGATGGGCAAATTATGTTAGGAGTTTCTTGGAAGAAGTGATTGCGCATATGTACATACACATGCATGGTGCATCGAATAAAGAATGCCCATTTTCCAGAGCCAGGTGATTACGTGGGACGCACATGTGTACAGGTAGGACAGCGTGTACATAATAGTACATCGATTTTCATCGTCACCAGTATCAGTGTGTTTTTCTATAATAATGAGGAGTTGGTGGAGCGTAAAACTTCTCAAGGAAGCTATCAGCGGGCCAACGCCATGAGATAAGCAGGTGCCTCAAATGACATCCAATGGCGTCAGGAGGTCGAATGGAATGAAGACTTGCGTGTGGATAACTGAGGACACAATGGGAGTGTTTTCTTGTGATGAATTATGCAAAAAATTCATCGTGAGAACTATATTTGGGGGCCACTTCACGTGATTGTGGGATGCATGATTGAGAAAAATTGAGTGCCAAGTGTGCGGATGGATGTAGAAGGGTAACAAAAACGAATTGCGTGGCCACTTTTTGGCATGTTTCGGGGTCCATTTGAGGTCAATCAAAAGGCCAAAGGTACCCAAGGGATAAAGTGAAGTGTGGACACTAAAAAACTTGAAAAAAAAACCAAAAAAACGTGGAGAGAAGAGGAGGAACAGCCGCAACTCAGTTTTTGTTGTTTTTGGAACTTGTTTAGGCCATAAACTGCTCATCCGAGCTCGGATTTCAGCACTTTGATATTGTAGACTAGGGTTTTTGGTCGTTCCAAACGCAATGGCGCTATCCATTTTGCCACATTCCTCACTATTTTCCTGCTGTTTTGGTTGTGTAAGTTTCTCCTGTGAGCGAAGCCTCTGCTCAAATTTGTGATTGTATCTGGCATATTTCATCCATATGGTGTGAGCTATTTGTCCCACTGGTGTCGGCCCAAGCTCAACTATATCTAAGCATCAGAATTCTTTCTCCTTTTGAGCTGATTTGTGTGTGTGTGTCTGTGTTGAGTGGGCAAATGGATAGTGTCTCTTCTCTCACTCCATCGGTGTGTTCCATGTCTCGGTCAGGTGGGTTGTGTAAGCCGAGTGGTGCCCCATAGTGTGTATATCATCCCAAGAGTGTCTGTCCAGTGATTATAGAGACGTCGTGTGTTTCCATCTCACTCACAACGTTGACTCTCCAAAGGATGATCGCAAGCTGCACATGCTGCCAAGAGGCCACTATGTACAAGCTAGCTCCCATTGCTGTAGCTCTATGTGCAACCAACCACTAGAACAAAGTGACTCGCCGCGGCTGTTTGGCGTCCCACAACCTCGCCCAAAAAGCTGACAAGAACTCAGTTGTGAGACCCTCTACCTACCAATGAGGTGCTTCAGCAGGACGAGCATCTCTCCGTGCTGCCAATACGTGACGTCCGAGTCGAGCGGCGTACTGAAAGAAAGGGACACCTAGATGGTGGGTTGAGAAGAAAGGGTACCTCCAAAACCACTCTCCAAGATCCCACTGCACTCGTGCCAGTGGACAGCTCTCCCAAGCCCACAGCCTCCAATGACCTATCTCAAGAGTTGTTGGGTCAAGATCTATGACACAAGTCCTCCCACAGATGCCCACAACTCTGATCCTCTGAAAACAACACTTTGCAACTTGTGGGGCCTCTAATGAGACTCTGTGGAATCGACCCTCACCTTGTAGCTCGAAAAACAAGGAGGATACAGTCTCTCAATAAGCCTGAACAACAATGAGGGCCTCTAGTCTCGTGAAGCCCCCATCCATCTGGCCACTGCTATTAAAAGAAGATTGGCGTGGTCTCAAGCAAAATGGCACTCATGTTCTGTCTTTTTCTAACCGTATTTTGCAGATTGGACGGATGCGAGCAACGTCGCCATAGAAGTTGTGCAGCAACAGCATGGCCGTCCAGTTGCATTTCTCAGAAAAAAATTGAGCAATGCTAAAGAGAATTATTATGTGTATGAAAAGAAAATTCTCTCTATCATTCGTTCTCTCAAGCAATGGAAGCATTTTTGTATGATAGAGAGTTTACTGTGCGTACTGATCATCAAGCCCTCAAATGGCTTCAATCTATGCCTAGTACACATTGGAGTGACTGCAAAGCTCGGGGGTCTTAGTTTTTTGAGCAATTTGGAGGTTTGATTGAGTATTATGTTCCAGGAAAAGCTAACCTTGTTACAGATGCGTTACGTCACAAAGGACAACTTTTGGCGACAAGTTCAACAGTCTCTATTCAAGAAGTCTCTTATGACAACATGAAGAACAAGTATACAGATTCCGAGTTTGGTAAGCAATGGTTGCAACCTCTTGCTTCCCAAGGGCCTAACAACTATCTCATTCGTGAGCGTCTTTTGAATTTTTGTCACCGTCTTTGTTTGTTGCCTCCTCTTAGGCAAGCCATATTGCACGATACACATGATGCACTCACCAGTGGGCACAGAGACATGAATACCTTTTTAGAAAAGGTAGCAAGATTCTTTTTTTGGCCTAAACTGCAAAAAGAAGTATTCGAGTATGTCACACGGTGTTCCATTTGTCAAAAAGTAAAAGCTCCTCGGGTGAGCAACAAGGCCTCTTACTACTGTTGCCTATTTCCGAAGAGCCATTTGAAAAGATTTCCATGGATTCTGTGACTTACCCTTCCACCTGTTTGCATTCAAGGAACACACGGTGTCTAACCATTGTTCATCGTTTTAGCAAGTTTTGCATGTTGATTACCCCTTCCCGTACCAGATTCCTCAGCAAATCCCACTAACGCCATCAGTTTCAGCCAACGTTTTCAGATTTTACCGCATTTTCAGATTTCAGCCATCAGCGTTTTTACATAGCCTCACCGTTGTCATCGCCGGCACAATTGCAAATTGCAGCCCTAGGACAACACTCTTAGTCCTAGCGTTTTTCATTTTCAGCCCTCGATCGCTGTCATCGTGGTTGTCATCGACATCATCATCGTCAAGTAGAGCATCTAGAACCATTGTACCAGACCTTTGTGCAATCTTAAGCAAATACCTCTCTAGCAATAGAGAGGGGGGGTTTGTGAGTTGTCTGGCGATAACTCAATAAAACTAATCAACGAGTTGTAGTATATTTTCCCTATTTTTGACATTTTTCACTTATTATTTTAAGTGATTTTGTTGGGAACTGCGTAAGGCAATTTTGCTGAAGTTATATATAAGCAAACCTAGGACTAAGCTAATTTGGCAGAAGAGTAGGGAGAACACAAGTGCAGCAAGTTCCTCCCTCTCTCTCTCAAGCAAGATCCCCCCACCTAAGCTAGCGTTTTTTCCACCAAGCAACATCAGCCTTGCCTTGGCAATTTCAGCCTCAAGCCAACGTTTACAGCAGCCACCTTTCCTCGCCAGCAAGCCCACTCATTAGCCTTGCGAGACTCATTGATTTCAGCGTTTTCATGATCTGCTGTCCCAGCGTTTTTTGCCCTACCAATAGCATTTCTGCAGCAGCATAGCGTTTTTCAGCAGTGCTTCAGCACCATCAGAACAGCGTTTTTGCAGCAGTAATTCAGCGAGCAAGACAGCATCAGAACAGCGAGTCTGCAGCAGCATTACAGCCAGCAGAATCAGCGTTTTCTGTAACAACCATTAGCGTTTTGGGAACTAGGAAGCAATCAAGAGTTTTCAGCCTTCAAGTCTACAACAGAGATAGAGGTCGTCGTCATCGGCACCGCCGTCATGAAAGCATTCAATCTCCCCGATTTGCATCATTTAGCTTCAATCTACACTTGTACCAGCTTTGTGCAATCAATAGCGTAGACCTCTCTCGCCATCGAGAGAGAGGCCCTTGGAGGAGGGTTTTACAACATCCCTAGTGTCGTATTCTCTTCTCTCTCTATCTCTCAGTCTCTGCACCTTCAAGCACAGTGTCTACTCACTTTGTTTGTGATCACTTGTACTCTCTCATTGAGGGAACGGAAGGCTATCCCTTCCGTAAGTAAAAGGAACCCTTGAGCACAGTTTGGAGCACTCATCTTGAGCAAAGTTCAACGTTCATTCCGCTGCACCTTACATTGGTATCAGAGCTTTGGCAATGTTCTGTATCACTGAAGAAAAGAACCACAAGAATCACTGAATTTTTTTTGCTTGTTACGGTCGCACGTAACCCAAGACTTCTTCGGCGTGTCGATTCCTAATCGCGTTTTTAAAGAGTGACAGGAACCCCAAGAAAGAAGGGCTTGTCCAGCCTCCCCTTGTGCCTCTTTTCACTCATTGAGAGCGGACCGTGCACTTAGCGGCCGGCCAATCGACATGAGGTGGGAAAAAGCAACCTTGGTGTTAGCACAAGGCCGCCAAGGGTTGCGCCCGCCGAAAAGAGCAAAACTCGGATGAAGAGAAGATCCTTCTCTAACACAGATTGCAAGCAAAAGAAGAAACTCAAGAACCTCAAGACCCACAAGAACACAAGTTCGTCGTGAACTTAAGAACCAAAGATCACAGTGTATGGTCATCACCCGAAGCGGAATGGATACTTCGCATGGAGGTGATGGCATGAAAGTAGTGAAGAAGAATTTCCTCACCATGGAGGTTTTCCTGACCCTCCCCCTTCGCCATCTAGGCAAGGTATTGCACCAAATCCTATGGAGGCTTTGGTCAAGACAATGCTGCACATGATGGCACAACAACAAGAAGCAGTGCGTTGCGCTCGCATAACAAGAAGCAACTTGCATTGCCTTGGAGCGTGAGCGTGATTAAGCGCGCTTGGTGGCCGAAGAAATACAGGCAGAGCGTGCGGCACAGAGTAAACAACGCATGCAAGAGTTGGTCCGACATGTTCTCGCCTCGAAGTCCGAGCCAGTAAAAGATGTTGGTAATTCATCAAGTGGCACAAGCCGAGGTTCGGACTCCAACAACCCAGTCACAGAGAAGTTGACTTTCAGTAAGTATGATGGTAAGATGGATGTCATGGCTATTCATTCTTGGTTGCATCAATTTAATGCTTAATTTGCGACAACTAAGAAGACACAAAATAGCAAGGTTTTGACGGCAGCCATGTACCTTGCCGGTGATGCCATAAATTGGTACTACGCACGGCAAGAGGCACAGTTGGCCGCGCACCTAGAGGAAGCCAACGAATTCACGCCCCTTCCTTCATTGGACCGATTTCCAAGACAAGCTCAAGGCGCGGTTTATGCCACCTCAGTACCTCACACGATTGAAGGACAACTGGCGTGCTCTCAAGCAGCACGGTATGCCAGTTATGTCTTTCTCTAATCGTGTTTTGCAACTCGGCACTCAATTACGCAAATCGGATGCGGAGCGCAAGGAGGCATTCCTTTATGGATTGGACGAGTATATCAAGTTTGATGTGGAGGTACTTATCCAAGCGATCTCAACTAGGCGGTAACGATTGCTCTCGCACAGGAGATGAAGCACCATAAGGAAAAGCCTAAGGAGAACAAGACTTCTCAAGCAACCTCTCAGACTTCTCAGAACCCGCAGAATGGTAAGAACGGTAAGAATGGTAAGAATGGTAACTCTTCTAGCCCATCTTCCTCTAATCCTTCGGAAAAACTATAACAATGAATCTAAGGGTAAGCTAAAGCACTTGCAAAACCTAAGCTAACCCCGGATGAAAAAGCTGCACAAGGAATTATAGGAGGGTACATCACGGCTGAAGAACAAGTGATTTATGCTAAGGAAGGTAGATGTTATCAATGTCACGTCAAGGGTCACATTAAGAAGGCTTGTCCTAAGACAGTCCCACCCAAAGAACGAAAGTCACCCACAGCAACCACAAGCGATTTAATGAACCAAGTTGAATCTTCTCATGTCTCTGACACACACCTTGATGAGTCTCTCGTGAAGTGTTATGGTCATGTAAAGGGTCAACGTTTTATCATATTGTTTGATCCAGGGAGTACGCATGATGTGATTAGTGCCTCTCTTGTTGAGAGAGCCTGCCTAAAGGTTAGTCAAAAATATCCTCTTAAAGTCTAGCTTCGCTCCTGGTATGGACTCTCTCACCGCGAAAGAGTGCCTTGATGTGTTGTTTACCGTTCAATAAGCTGCTTTCCGTAGGAAATTTCTCGTGTCTCCTCTTTCAAGATGTGATATGCTTTTAGGCATTAGCTGGTTTCGTGAGCATAACCCTCTCATTGATTAGGAGGCCAACACTCTCACATCAAATGCAAAGACTGACTCACCCATCATCATTTGTGTTGAGGAAGGTCTACATTCTTTGCCTCTCATTTCTCATGCAAGTAAAGCGTGAATTACGACGAGGAGCACAAGCGGCATTCATCTATGCTGCTCTAGTTTCCCAGAGCATTCAGGCTCCAGGCAAGTATTCATATTTGTTTACCAAGTTTAAGCATCTTTGCCTCACTGACACAAAGGCTGGCAATTAAAAAAGATCCAAACTTTGATCAGTAGGAGATTGAGAAGCAAGAGGAATCCTAGGGATCCAGGCATAGGCAGTCAAAGAGAGCAGAGAGACGCTCTCAATTTGATCAATTTTAGAGGGAAAAAAAGGGCAAGAGTAGAAAGCATACATATGAAAGTGATAGTAGAAAAAAGAGCTACAAATCACGACACACAAACCCAAAGCAAAACGTAGAACCCAATATGATAACTAAAATGGATGATAACAAAAAGTGGGATGCAGATATTGATCACTAGTCAAATTTATTTACCAAGTTTAAGCATCTCTTTTTACATGATGATCTTCCAATCCGTCTCCCACCCGAGCGGTCGAAGGACCATCACATCGAGCTTATGGAGGGGCCGAGCCTGTCAGTAAGGCTCCCTACCGTTTGAACAAGACACAGGAGAAAGAGTTAGAGCGACAACTCACGGAGTTGGTGGCTAGAGGATTCATACGTCCTAGTGTAAGTTCTTTTGCTACTCCTATTTTGTTTCTTCGCAAGAAGGATGGTTCGTCTCGTTTGTGTGTTGATTACAAGGCATTCAACAAGATGACCGTCAAGAACAAGTTTCTGATGCTTTGCATTGAGTATATCCTTGATAGGCTCAATGGGGCAAAGGTATCCAACAAGGTCAAACTTAAGAGTAGATACCATAAGGTACGGGTATTCAAAGGCGACATCTTCAAGACCGCTTTTCGCACCGAGCGAGGGCAATCGGAGTATGTTGTTATGCCTTTTGGATTGACAGGTGCCGTGGGTACATTTAATCGTCTCATGGTAGGCCATTTCGGTGATATGGTCGGTGTATGTCTGTTCATCTTTTTGGATTATATTTTCATTTTTTTATGCATCGTGGGAACAACATGAAAAGGATGTCGAAAGGGTACTAACCCGTTTGGATGAGTGTCAGTTGTAAATTGCCGCTAAGAAGTCGAAATTTTTTCTTATTGAAGTCACTTATCTGGGTTATATCATTTCTGCAGAAGGCGTCAAGCTAGATCCCGCGAAGATGAAACAGCTACGTAATTGGGATTTTCCCAAAACTGCATATGATGTGCGTTCTTTTCTTGGTTTATGTCAAGTATATAGTTCGTACATAGAGAATTTTGCACGCATTGCCGTACCTATGACTGATGTTTTGAAAGGGGTAAAGACATGCCGTCAACGTGTAGACTTGCCCGAAGCAACCATAGAAGTTTTTGCAACTCTCAAGGTTGTGGTGACAAAAGCATCGTGTATTATCCTTGCCTCTTAGGATGAGCCCTTAGAGGTATGGACGGATGCGAGCAATGTCGTCATCGGCGCCATGCTTCAACAGCATGGTCGTCCTATAGCTTTCCTTCGCCGGAAGCTCAATAGTGCGGAAAAGCACTATTCAGTTTATGATAAAGAACTTTTGTCTGTCATTCACTCTCTTAAGCATTGGAAGTATTTTTTGTATGGTAGAGAGTTTACAGTTTGCACAGATCATCAAGCCCTCAAGTGGCTCGAGTCTATGCCTAGTGCACATTGGAGTGATCGCCAAGCAGAGTGGTCACAATTTTTTAAGCAATTTGAAGGTTTGATTGAGTATGTGCCTGGAAAAGCTAACCCTGTTGCACATGCGTTGACTCGCAAAGGACAGATTTTGGCTCTTTTGTGAGGGTCCAGATTTTCTATTTAGGGTGTGTCTTTCGACAACATGAAGAATCTGTATGCGGATTCCGAGTTTAGTAAGCAATGGTTGCAGGCTCTTGCTTCCCAAGGGCCAAGCAACTACCTCATCCGTGATGGTTTGTTGTATTTTCGTCAACGTTTATATTTGTTGCCCTCTCTCAGCCCAACCACATTACATGATGCACATGATTCTCTCACGGGTGGGCACAGGGAAATGAACACCACTTTGGAAAAGATAGAAAGATTCTTTTATTGGCCTAAAATGCGCAAAGATGTGTTTCATTATGTCACAGAGTGCACTATATATCAAATGGTAAAAGTCTTCGGGGTAAGCAGCAAGGCCTCTTGCTTCCGCTGCCTATTCCCGATCGACCATTTAAAGATATTTCCATGGATTTTGTGACAAACCTTCCACCAAGTTTGCATTCAAGGAACCCTCAATGTTTGACAATTGTTGATCGTTTCAACAAGTTTTGCATGTTGATTCCTTGTGAAGCCACAGTCACTGTACTAGATGTAGCACGGTTGTTCATAAAGTATTGATACCCCCTCTATGGTTTGCCAAAATCGATTGTTTCAAACAGGGGTGTTAAGTTTACGTCCAATTTTTGGCGCGCACTCTTTGAAAATTTTGGCACTAAGTTGAATTTTTTATCGGCTTTTCATCAGCAGTCAAATGGTCAAACAGAAATTTATAATCAATTGGCTTTTGATGTGTTAAAATCTTATGTTCATGATCAGCAGTCTCAGTGGGAGATCTATCTCGCATTGGTTCAGGCTATTCTAAATGACTCCTTTTCTTCTGCTATTGGTCGAACTCCGTATGAGGCAACTTTTAACCGTCTGTTCCAATCACTTTTCACTCGCTCGGTCAATCAAATGCCTTATGCTAATGCTGAAAGTCAGTCATTGGATGAGATTTCTGAGAGTGTGAAGCTTCGGCTAAGCAAGGCTCAAGAATCTTATTCATGGCAGGCTAATAAGCATCGTCACGATGTTTCGACCAAGGGATTGGATGTATTTAAGAATCATGAAGCAACGTCTTAAGCAAGTTGAAAAGAAGTGTCCCAAGTTGTCTTTTCGAATGTATCGTCCATTTCCACTCATTTAAATGAGGTTTCAATGAAATTGCAATTGCCTAACTCATGGTCAATGCACAACGTTTTCCATGTTTCTTGGTCGAAAGTGTTTCAGGGAACGACTCCAAAGGACATTTAGGAAGAAGAAGAACCAGAGATCATCGATGAAGCTCAAGTCATGGAGCCAGAGCAAGTGTTGTTGCATCGAATTCGACATGCTTCAAAGAAGCAAGTGAGACAATACTTTTTGAAGTTCAAAGATCGCGGAACCCACGAAGCAGTGTGGGTAGATGAAGAGTTTTTCAAGGATTACCCAAAGTTGTTGGCAGACTACAAAGAGGCCATGCAACTCGGTACTAGTAGCTCACTTTAAAAAGGAGGGGATGTCACGTGACACATCCAACCATATGTGTCCGTGGACAAGCTACAGCATGACAAAGGTTCAGTCGGTCCAGTCAATCTAGCTAAGAAAGTGTGCTGCCACTTTTGTAAGTCTGTTCGCAGATCATGCATGCCCAGGCACTTAGAGTAGATGCATATCCTCTAGTTTCACACAGCATGATCATCAGCATTACCATCAGAATCCATCGAGAGCATTTTCCAGTGCACAGAACCTATTTTCCCTATTTTTGACATTTTTTACTTATTATTTTAAGTGACTTTTGTTGGGAATTGCGTAGGGCAATTTTGCTAAAGTTATATATAAGCAAACCTAGGACTAAGCTAATTTGGCAGAAGAGCAAGGAGAACACAGGCACAAGTGCAGCAAGTTCCTCCCTCTCTCTCTCAAGCAAGATCCCCCCACCTAAGCTGGCGTTTTTTCCACCAATCAACATCAGCCTTGCCTTGGCGATTTCAGCCTCAGACCACGGTTTACAGCATCCACCTTTCCTCGCCAGCAAGCCCACTCATTAGCCTTGCAAGACTCATTGATTTCAGCGTTTTTATGATCTGCTGTCCCAGCGTTTTCTGCCCTATCAGCAGCGTTTCTGCAGCAGCATTGCAGCCAGCAGCATGGCGTTTTTCAGCAATGCTTCAGCACCATCAAAACAGCATTTTTGCAGCAGTAATTCAGCGAGCAAGACAACATCAGGCCAGCAATTCTGCAGCATCATTGAAGCGAGCAGAATCAACGTTTTTTGTAACAGCCATTAGCGTTTTTGGAACTAGCAAGCAGTCAAGAGTTTTCAGCCTTCAAGTCCACAGCAGAGACAGACGTCGTCGTCGTCGGCACTGCCGTCTTTATAGCGTTTAGTCTCCCGCATTTGCATCATTTAGCTTCAATCTACACTTGTACCAGATTTGTGCAATCAATAGCGTAGAGCTCTCTCGCCATCGAAAGAGGGGCCCTTGGAGGAGGGTTTTACAACATCCCCGGTGTCGTATTCTCTTCTCTCTCTATCTATTAGTCTCTACACCTTCACGCACAATGTCTATTCACTTTCTTTGTGATCACTTGCACTCTCTCATTAAGGGAACGGAAGGCTATCCCTTCCGTAAGTAAAAGGAACTCTTGAGCACAGTTTGGAGCACTCAACTTGAGCAAAGTTCAACATTCATTCCGCTACACCTTACAAGATGATGATGGACAGGAAGTTAGAACGCGAAGCAAGACTGGCAGAATTGGCTCGAGAACGCGAAGAAAGAAAAGCAGAACACGATCGCGAGCGCAAAGAAAGAGTGGCAGCCATAGAGCGTGTGCGCGAGCAAGCACGCTTGGCGGCCGGAGAAAGAATGGCAGCCCTAGAGCATGAGCGCGAGCAAGCACGCTTGACGGCCGAAGACAGAAGGGTAGCCTTGGAGCGTGAGCGTGAGCAAGTGCGCTTGGCGGCCAAAGATCGACAAGCAGAGAGAGGCCAACACATCCAACAACTGGTCCTACTTTTTCCTAACGTGCAGGCGCAGATTGAATAGAATCAGGAGAAGGAGACTCTCTCAGTCTCTTCTTTTCCAAAGCATGACACACATGATCTGCATGATAATGATAAGCGAGATGATAAGCATCATGATTTGCATGATAATGATAAGCATGATGATTTGAATGAGCAAGATGTGATTATTCACAGGCATGATGATTTGCAGGAAGAAACTGTGATTGTTCACAAGGATGATGGTTTAGTTGATACTTTGTCTAGTGAAGCTAACCTCATTGCAGATTCGATAGGTCACGAAGAACCGAGCTTGGCTCTCAAGTCAAGGTCCAAAGAACCCCCACAGGAAGTATTCTGTGTTCAAATGATTAGTCAGCACACATTGTTCGAGTGTTTCATTCGTGATGCTTTCCTATATTTTAATCATTGTCCTTATGTGATCCCTTTTCATAGGAGGATCTTCTAAGTCTGTTGGCTGAAAACGCTATGTCACCTGCCGGGGGTCTTGCTAGGAAGGTGCACTATTGAATACGCGGTTCCTGTTGCCTCTTCTGCCAGAAAGTGCTAGCGCTAGAGTTTCTTATATATTTGCATCGCTAAATTGCCCGACCGAGTTCCCAACAAAAGTCACTTCAAAAATAATAAGTGAAAATTGGCTAAAATTGGGAAAATAGGTCTATGCAATGTAGAAATGGTCCTAATGGGTTCTGCCTGAAATTTGATGATCATACTGTGTGCAACCAGAGGATATGCATCTACTCTAAGTGACTGGTCATGCACGGTCTGCGAACAGACTCACAAAAGTGCCAAAACACTTTCTAATCTAGGCTAACTGAACTGAACTGAACACTGGTCATAAAAAACCTTGTCCACGTACACATAGGGTTAGATGTGCACGTGACATCTCCTCCTTTTCAAAGTGAGGTACTGGTACCGAACCGTATGGCGTCGAGGGAGATCGCCAACAGCGTCTGGAATCCTGGAAAGGACTCTTCGTCGGCCCACATTGATGCGTGGGTCACGCTATACTTGAACTTCATAAAGGTCTACAACGCTTGCTTCTCTGGGCCGCGCCGAAAGCGACACAAAGTCATATGTGGCTCCTTCAATGCTTCAACTTCGTCTATAGTCATGCATCTTCTTCTTCAAGAATCTCCGAGGATGAAAATTCCTAAAAACACTTCCAACACAAAAACATGAACATACCCATTTCATGTAAAGTGACTGAAAAAATTCTAGTCTTCTTGAAAGACTGTGCATGCAATGTAGATGAATATATAGACGGAGTGCCGAACGTTCATCAAACACATGCAAACAATGGAGTCGAATCTTGATTGTCTGATCTAAATCTATCAACTGTGGCAAATCACAATGGAAATGCCCATGCTTGATGCTCAATCCTTCTTGTGCTCTTTTAGATTCTGTGTCATGCCAAGGAAGAGACATGGACTGTGAATTCCTTGAATGCAAACATGTCATCTTTCCACGAGTAATCCGCATACATCCGTGCTCATTCATGAGTGAATCGTTCTCATCGTACAATATGTCATGAGCATTTTCACCAAGACCAGCCAGTGTTTTGCAGACAGAAGATCAAGCTTGGCGTTAGCAAATTGCATGAGCAGAAGCCTAGCGTTTTTGCAGCAGGACCCAGATTAGCCCCTAGCATTTTTGAATCAGCAAGCACTCTAGCGCTTTTGCAAATTCGTCGCGACAGAACCACAGGTAGCATTAGCGTTTTCAGTTTTCAGCATCAAGACACTGTAGAACAAGACCCGAACCTCGCAGATCTCACATTCCCGCAACAAATCCACGCTGCACGGTCAGATCCGCGAGCGTTTGCAGTTTCAGCCCGGAAAACGCAGATTTCAGCATCTACGTTCTCAACACGTCGTCGTCGCATCGTCGTCATCGCCATCGTCACCGACATAGAGTCAAAATTCAACAGATAAAGATTTGCAGATTGCAACCCTTAGCGTTTTCAAATCTCAGCCCGTCTCGTCGTCATCCTCATTGTCGTCGACATCGTCGGCAAGTCCATTGCATTGAAAAAATTTGTGCAATCAATAGTAGACCGCTCTCGCCATAAAGAGTGGGGCCTTCGAAGGAGGGTTTGACAACATTGTGGTGTCGTATTCTTCTATCTCCCAGTCTCAGCACCTTCATTCACAGTGTCTACCACCTTATTTGTGATCATTTGCACTCTCACTAAAGGAACGGAAGGCTCTCCCTGCTGTAAGTAAAAGGAACCCTTGAGCACAGTTCGGAGCAATCATCTTGAGCCAAGTTCAACATTCACATCCGCTGCACCTTACAGGACAAAATGTTATGCTTGCATTAAGGAGAATAAATAACATTACCTCATGGATTGATACTTCTTTTTAGGCGTTCTCAGATCTTATGTTCCGTTGGGTCTTGAACTTTAGAGTTCATGCACGGAACAGTGGGCTTGGCTTTTCGCTAGGAATTGTGTTCACATGTCCATGCCTAGAAATGCCTCGTAGACGAACTTTGCACAAGGTTTGGTACCATCCTGTACTTCTGTGGGAATGTCTTCAAGTCATAGACTCATGAGTGAGGACCATCCATATCGATGTTGCATTGAATAGCATATTTATGTGCTTCCGTGCTTGATTTTTGAATCCTACCTTCTTGCATGAATGCCGTGAATAGTTTTAGGGAATGGAGACTTCTACCCGAAACTGTGCGTATACTGGTTGTTAACACATTTTGTGGCTTGTGAACATATGGTATGTGGTAAGTATAACCCTCCTTTTGGGATGAGAAATCCTACGATTAGAGCCTTCAAAAACCTTAAAGTCACTTATAACATTAATAAATGTGTGTTCACACACATTTTTAATCTTTAAGTAGACATAATGGACTTAAATTAAAGCCTTTTGACCAATTTGAGAATTTTGACAAATGGCAAGTCTAAAGAGACTTATCTATAAGAGAATTTGCGAGTTTGAGCTTCTAAGGCATTTTGCGGGCTGAAAACTCTATTTTTGCAGCATTTTTCTGCGCTTTAAAGGTTTTGATAGCCATCTCTACCTTGGGGGAGCCTCTTTTCATCATTCTATGCCAATTATCTAAATATATGGATCTGTTATACATCAAAACAATCAATTATAATGCTGAATTCTTTGTTTTGCAGCACTTTTCTTACAATTTCAGCCATCCCTCTTCGATGGAGATCATGTGAAAACTCTCTTTTCAACATATGTCAAAAATGGAAGAGTTTCATCGCGAAGAATTGCATCGGAATTGAAGATTTCTGCCATTCAACGACTTCCATCACGAAGGCTTTGTTCAATCTACTCTACTGTAGGCATTCTCTTGTTCTACATGCTTGCAAAGTTTGTGCTTCTTGTTTGGAAGGCAAATGCAAGCAAATGGAGGAGGATGTGAGAGCTTGAGAGAGTAGATAGAAGGAACAAGCAGCTTGGAGAATCGACACCAACATTCACTTGTTTGCAATGCTGAATTTTTCAGCTTGCATCACTATGGAGGTCAGGCATTGTATTGCCCATGATACTATGTACAATTCTCCCATAAATAAAGAAAAGTTTTGAGGGAGGGGCCAACAGTTCCGGCTCATTGTGTGCCTTGTTTCATTTCAGCTTTGTCTTTGAAGTATACAAGTGTTTGTCCTCTTATTGTCCAACCCAATAACACCTGCATAGCAATGTCCGAGGCGCAAACATAGGCAAAATAGAAATAAAAACATGCAGACAGCTCATCTGTAGAATCAGACTATTAGCCATCATGAGTGAAAACTAGTGATGCTAAAACCATGTAAGCCACCATAAGTGAATTTCTCAATAACAAAGGAAAGATGCTATGCAGTCTTATGCTACAAGCTCAATTGGCATTCATTGCAATTATCATTAAAAATTATGACTCCTTGGCTTGCAAGCATAAAAGTTACAAACTGGTTAGGTAACCTTACAGATATGCATTACTCAGGGAGCTGCACAAACGTGTCTCAATTTCTTCACCATTCAGGATTGATTTCTTCCCTTTTACTCCAACCCAACGCTCACGCAAGACAGGTTGATCAATTATTCCAATGATCTGCAGTACAAGATCTTCTGACTCTCACACATGCATTCGTCCGATTTAAAAAACAACAACAGCAACTACATACTCGTTGGCCAAGTGGCTTCCTAATGGGATCCAAAAATTAGAGCTCTTTCTTTCATTGACATCCATTCTAGATCTTGATCATGTTTTCTTGTGAGAAGTTTTTTTAAAGTGGGGCCAAATCAAAACCTCAAAAAAGCACAGCCTAACATAAAAGGAAACATAATTCATCTTGCATCAAAGTAGGTACACAATAATTTTACAGCTATTCAATATTTCCAGCAAGCGAAGTAACTCTTACTGGAATTTCTCTGTATAACAAACTAATAAGCGTTCCAAATACTGGCTTCCCTGCATAATAACAAGTGCCATTGTCAACCACATATGTTTCCAGAAAAGCTGAAATATATTCTATACAAGGGGAAAGGCAAAAGAATAGTGTGCACACAAGTGCATATGTACATTATGCATATATACTATACACACATATTTGTGGATGAATTTTAAATGTTTCATTTACACGCACATACGTATGTATGCAAGTGTGTATATATTGACTTTCATGGTTGCTTGTATTTATATTGATACTTATGCTAAGTACTATATTGAAAAAAATAAGCATCCTGGTTAAACTAGTTCTCTTTTCTCCTGCTCTATGCAAAGTGCAACACTCAAGGTAAGCTGTGGAAGGGCCCTCAAGGAGTTCTCTACACCTGATACAAATGCTCTTCATGGTACTTACTTTATAGATAACTTGCACTAGAAACGGACTTGTAGAGACAGAAAAACACTTGCAGTGTGTACCCTCTGCTTTATGACAGACATACGATCAACAAACGGTTCCTAGTTACAACTAAGTCTAAAAGCAAAAAATCAATAATCTGGAATATTCATAAAAGATGTCCTTAAAAGCCAAAATTGTCACGCATAACAAAATACACACCTGTTATGAAACTTTTGGTGCCATCAATAGGGTCCAAAACCCATACAAATTCAATGTCTTCTGTGGGTGATTCCAGTCCCCATTCCTCACCAAAACTTTAAAATCAAAAGACAGTACATAAATTACAATCATTTAACAAAAAACTCATCACGTTGAACACTTAATTGATTTTGACCTCAATCAACAATTGAAACTAGCCTCATGCATATCCACACTCTCCTAAATGGTTTCCTTGTTCATCAAGTATCCACAATTACAAAACCTAGCAAGAAGAACAGAAGCTGAACAAAACCTCAGAATTTCCCTTTAGCGCAAGGCTTTGCTTTATTTGCATTATCTACTTGGAAAAAGACATTGCTCCCAAGAAAAGGTACATTGAGTCCAGTGGCACTCAACAACAAACAATTTGCGCGCTTACCCGTGGCGTCAACAAAATACATAATTAATATGTAAAACTGAGGATTAGTTTCTTTCCTCAAAACAACAAGAACTTGTTAACAGGTCCTAAATTAAGCAACTGTGTGATATTGTCGTTCTTTCAATCATGCAAATTCATGATGGCATGGACTATACATGGACCAAATTTGTATGGCATGCCATATTCATAATTGTCAATGATTATGGCAGTTGTCTATGCACATTATGTGCGTGTTTGGCTCGCGTCAGCGAGTCATGTGCGTAAGGTAAATTCTAGGGAAGCACTTGTTGGATAGGACAACAAAAGCGTATATGTGACAGACATTTGTGGTCAGCAATGCATAATAGAAATGAAATGAAATGAAGAGAGAGAGAGAGAGAGAGAGAGAGAGAGAGAAAGAAAGAAAGATTTTTAACGTCTATGTCAGGCCGAAATCGGCCTATGAGACAAATCAAATGTACATGTGGTGTATGTCATCCGTCTATCGGAAAGACAAATGAAACAAAACTGATACAAAACTGAACTGAATGTAGGTAGTGGAGTATCTGAGGAGGGATGGAGCTCTATCTCTAGGGGTATATGCATGTCTATATGCTCAAGGTAGTACAATCATGAGAATGCATCAAGCTATCTAGCTCCATCCTGTACTAATGGGGGGATGTAAGATGTGGTACATGGGCGGGTCTGGTGCCAAGGCTACCCGGATGAAAGCTGTCGGGTCGGCCCTCATCTGAGCCACTCGCTCCTCAGTGGCACGGCGCTCCCGGGCTCGGATCTCCTCGATCTGTCGGTGGTGGGAGCTCGCGCCCCTGTAGCCTGTGACTCGTGGTCGTCGTCTAGCTCGGCTCACCTCCGCCTGTGGGAGTGTCACTCCCCTCTGAGTGTCTGGTGAGGGAGGGGCGGCAATCCTCTGAAAGAAGTCTGTGAGCTGCGACTGTCTCCCCTCTGTCTGTGTAGCTGTGTGTGGCTGTAGTAGTGTGTCCCGATGGCTCTGTATCTCTAGTAAGAAACGTCCGAGCTGTCTCTGATCTCGAGAGTCCATGATCTCTCGGAGAGTGGGCTGTCCTCTGAATAAGGCCTCATACCTGCCTCTGATCTCAGTGTATGCTCTGCATCTACATACAAAGTGCTCCTCACTCTCCACCTCCTTTGTGCAGGCTCTGCAGACTCGCTCCTCCCTGGGAACACCAGTATGTCTCCCGATCTCAATCTCTAACCTGTGTGAAGCCACTCTCAGCTGACCAATCGCCACCCGTGAGCTATGTGGCATATATGTGTCCATGTAGCGTGGTCTCTGTATGAACCCCCCAGACAATATGGTGAGAAACTGGTCTCTGTAATCTGACATCCTCGTCCCCAAGCCAGGTGACTCCCAGACTCTCCTAGTGTATAGCTGCCACAGATCCTGTCTCAATATCAAGTTCCTCTCACTGCGAGAGAGGTGAACATATGGTGAGTGGGGGTCGTACTGGAATGGTGGTAGGCTCTCCATGTCAAGACCGTGTCCCTCAAACCATGCTCTGACCTGTGAGTACCATGCTCTCTCATGCCCACTCTCTGATAGCTGTATAGCTGCCTCAAATGCTCTACGAGTAAGTCTGTCAGGAGGTAGCTCTCTTATCCTCTGGATGAAGCAGGCTGTCTGGAATAGTGCCTCTACAACCATAGGTGGTGTGGCGAGCTCGGCTCTAATAATGTCATGTGGCACTGTCTTCTTGCTGAGGAGCAAGCGTGAGATCAAACATACCTGTGGCCTCTCAAGCTGTGTCCACTGGTCAGCTGTCAATCCTGGTGCCCATACTGCCGCCGAGTACATCAAGGCCGGGGTGACTAAGGTGTCGAAAAGCCACCCCTTCGTGCGGGGCTCCTGAAAGTGTGCCTGGTGGCATCTCCGCTCTAGCATGGCCAGAGCTGCATATCCTCGGGTGAGCCTGTCAGCAGCAGCCTGCCTCATAGTGAAGGGTCCTGGTAGGCTGGTGAATGTGATGCCAAGGTAGACATAGGAGGTGACTACATCAACCTGTCCTCCTGCTGCTGTGAAGGTGGCAGCGCTCCTCACTGCACTGGATGTGTGAAAGATCATAACCTTGGTTTTGCCAAGGTTCACAGTCAACCCCCTGTGTGTGCTGAATTCGTCCAAGGCCTCAAGATGGCGTTGCAAGCCCTCGGGTGACTCTGAAATCAACACAATATCATCAGCATATAACATGATGTGGACCGGAGTACCTGCCAAGAGAGAGAGAGAGAGAGAGAAATGAAATGTTATATTAAACGTCTTCAAAAGGCCAAATGACCTATGAGGTAAAACTGATACAATCCTTGTGGATCTAATCCAATGTCTGGGTACAAAATAAAATAAATAAGATGAGGTAAAGTGAAAGATTAAACTAAAAGACTAAGATTGTCACACTGAAATCGTCATCATCAATGCCCGAGGATGTCCAACATCGGGCGTTGTCCAAGAAAGTATTGCATCGGTCACTGAAGAGCTTCGTCAATGTCCGCCTCTGTAAATAGTCGTACTGGGCATCTCCCGTGTCATGCTAGAATAGCCCTAGTTCTGTGATGGAGCCTCCATCGATGTCGTGGTGGGCCCCGTAGACATGGGTGTCTGACTCTCCCGAGCTCAATGGCTCTGTCCACTAATATACCTCTAGTAGAAGTGTGCTTTGAAGTTTGTTGTGAAGCATGCTCATTTGGCTGCTGAGTCTCTACTCTGAAGAAGTTAGTGATCTCTGTTGGGTTAAAGGCCCTAAATGACCTCCTTTCTGTACATTTTTATACTTTGTCCAGGTTCACAGTGAACCTGAACACATTTTTTAAAGTCACTTATAATAAAAGTGGGAAAGGCACAAAACCCAACAAGTGGGTTTCCCCAAATCGTACGAACTCGCTCTCTCTCTCTGCGTTTGATCTGCAAAGCCATCTCTTTCTTGCACTTACGCCAGGCTCTACCTGGCCCAAACCTGCACTCTTTCACCTCGCGCATCTCCCGATAGTCTCTCCTTCGCGCTTTCAGCTGGTATCAAATCCCTAGGGTCCGAAATAGGACCCACGCAGGCTGCGGGACAACAAGCTATATTGCTTTCCCGCGATGATTTTCACTACCATCGCGAAGCCCCTTGCAAAAAGGGTCTAAAAGAGGTACTTTGTACTATTTTCAATGTAAAGCTTTGCTTGGCAAGTTTCTTGTTGTTGCTGAAGTTGCTTCACATACAGAATTGTGGCATAAGAGACTTGGCCATATACCCAAACGGGTATTCATGTGCTTTCCTCGATGAAGAGAGTTGATGTAAAAGGCAAAAACTTGGATTTTGTAACGATTGTCTTTATGGAAAGCAAAAGAAATCTTCTTATTACTCTGGTCTCTCACAAAGCTAATCCTCTTGATCTTATTCACTCCAATGTATGCACTATGCCTGTTAATTCTTTTGGTAGTGCATTGTATTTTGTTACATTCATTGATGACTGTACTAGGAAAGGATGGGTGAATTTGTTGAAAAATAAGAATGAGACTTTTAATGCTTTTAAGAACTTTCATGCATTTGTCACTACTCAAAAAGATGCTAAGCTTAAATGTCTCACGTCGGACAATGGAGGAGAATATGTATCTACTGAATTTCAGTGTTTTTGTGATGATAATGGGATCAAAAGGGAGTTGACAACACCTTATAATCTGTCTTCGAATGGTGTGGTTGAGAGGTACAACCGTACTTTATGTGAGAGAGTGCGTTGCATGTTGTCCACCACTAATCTTTCCCAAGAGTTTTGGGGAGAGGTATTAAAAACTGCAGTTCATATTTACAAATCGCTAGTACGCTGAAAAAATGACATTCCAAAGGAGATTTGGTCTAGCAAACCTGCCTCTTATGATTATTTGAGAGTATTTGGCTGTGAAGCTTTTGTTCATGTACGCTATGACTTGAGATTAAAGCTTGATATGAAGTCCGTTAAAGGAGTCTTCCTAGGTTATGGGGAAGAAGGTTACCACAATTTAGAAAGGTAATTTGCAGCCGAGATGTAGTGTTCAATGAGGCAAAATTGCTTAAGAATGCTAAAAAATCTGATTCTAACAAGAAAACAGACAGATTTCAACCTTTTGTGCCACCCATTGATGTTGAAAAAGAGCTTCATGATGCATTACCGCAAGCTGAAATTGATAATCAACCGGTTAACCTTGAGCCAACAGAGGTAGGACATGATATTGATGCTCCTAATGAGAATGAACAGCCACCTTAATTGGCTGAAAATGATTTTCAGTAGCATGATAGAGCTGAAAATGAGTTGCCTCATGATGTAGAACCGTTGCTTGAGAATGTAGATCATTGGGTACGCAGGTCAACTCGTTTGAAAAGGAAACCGCAGAGATTTAGTCCCTCTTTGCATCATGTAATGTTATCAGATGAGGGTGAACCTCTTACTTATAAAGAGGCTAAGTCATGTGAGTCAAGCAGTAAGTGGGAGCTTACAATGCAAGAGGAAATGAAATCCTTGCATGCAAATGATACTTGGGATCTTCTGCCATTGCCCAGGGGAGAAAGGCTCTTCCTAACAAATGGGTGTACAAGATTAAGATCGTGGATGAAAAACCCAAGTACAAGGCAAGATTGGTCGCAAAAGGATATGCACAAAAAGAAGGAATTGCTTTTCAAGAAATATTTTCCCCTCTCGTAAAGCTTACAACATTACGTGTCCTTTTTGCTGTCGTTGCGATGCTTGATTTGGAATTGAATCAAATAGATGTAAAGACAGTGTTTTAGCATGGTGATATTGAGGAGGACATATACATGAAAAAACCTGAGGGTTTTGTAGCTCCTACACGCGAGGAACTAGTATGCAAACCGAAAAGGGCTCTGTATGGTTTGAGACAATCATCACGGCAGTGGTATAAGAAGTTTCACACTTTTATGATGTCTCAAGGCTTTAAACGCAACCATGCAAATCATTGTCTGTATACGAAAAGTAATGAAGATGGTAGTCCCATCATACTTGTTCTCTATGTTGACGACATGCTGCTCGCCGGGAAACATAAGACTAGTCTCGATGCTCTAAAGCGTAAGCTAAATTCAGCATTTGCTATGAAGGATTTGGGTGATGCAGAGCATATTTTAGGCATGCGTATCAAAAGGGATAGAAAGCTGAAATTATTGTTTTTATCTCAAGCAAAGTACATTGCAAAAGTACTTGACAGATCTAATATGGCTGATGCTAAGCGTCTTGGAGTACCTTTACCTCCATACACCAAGCTTAGCAAAGCAGATAGCCCAAAGGATGAGGTGGCATTGAGAGCAATGAAGGGAATCCCTTATGCATCAGCTTGTGGTTCTCTTATGTATGCTATGGGTGCCACTCGTCCCGACATTGCTTATGCAGTGGGAGTTGTTAGTCGATACATGTCGAATCCTAGCAAAGCGCATTGGGAAGCTGTCAAATGAATTATGCGATATTTGCAAGGTACACAATCAAAGTGTATTTTTTATGGCAAAGGTGACTTAAAGTTGCAGGGATATTGTGATGCAAACATGGTAGGTGACATGGATACCATGAAATCTACCAGTGGATATGTATTTGCTATTGTTAGTGGTGCAGTCTCTTAGGTTGCAAAAAATTGTAGCATTGAGTACTACTGAGGTTGAATACATTTCAGCCACAGAGGCTTCAAATGAAGCCATTTGGTTGGGCCGACTTACAAAAGAACTTGGCATATCTGCTCATACTCCAATGTTGGGATGTGATAGCCAGAGTGTTGTCTATTTAACCAAAAATGCCATGTTTCATAGGTGTACCAAACACATAGATGTGCAGTACCACTTCATACGTCTGGTATTGGAGGATGGTCTAGTCACCTTGACTAAGATCAATACACAAGATAACCCAGCAGATGTTCTCACCAAGAGTCTTGCCAAGGCTCAACATGAGCATTGCATACAGCTGGTGGGAGTTGGTGTCACAATCTGGACACGTGGCTGTCTCGGGTAGACACATATTTGGCTGGCTGGCTGCAAAGAAACCCTAAATGCTAACGTCGCTAGTTGTACCCGAAATTTGCAGAGGATATGCCACGTGGCAGTGTACGGACGCCAGTGCGTTTTGGGACGCGTTTCACGGGCCTGATGACATGGCAGCAGTACACGGCAGTTTGCTTTTCTGGCTGCTTTTGTCTACATAGGAGAAAGTCCCACGCAAAAACTTTAGTAGCTTTTGGGCATTACTTTAATTCCCTAAAAGAGGGCTTGTGAGAGAGAAAATCTTTATTTTTTACAAGGCTTTTTGAAACAGCTCTTGGGGCTCTGCTTTTGGCATCCCTTGTAATCTTTAAATATGTGAGTACGCCTCTCACAACTCAGAGCATCTGGACGCAGAGTCACTTGTACTTTGAACCCAGATTAATACAAAAAGAATTACCAAAAGGGACGCCAGTCTATGGGGCCAATATCTCTAGGCACGGAACTCCGTCGGGCCAGTCTCGAATCAATTGTGAACTGTGAATTGTTTTGAAGTGGTTATTTGTGCTGTCGCGGTAGATTCTCGACTTGGAGTGTCCAAGTCTGTTACAGTGGTATCAGAGCACGGCCGATTTCTCTTCTACGGGAAATCCGATCCCTAATTTTTTTCCCGCGGCACGCTTCAGGCAAAGATCAGTCGACTCACTCAGCATCTGGAGATGCGGGAAGGGATCACAACGAAGCTTTAAGCAAGGAATACGGCCCGCCTCGGCCTACTCTGACGGGGCGTCGAGAGATGGAGCGTCAACATTTAATCGGTGACACAACAAAGATGATGCTCAATTTTGCGAAGGATCCAAACTATGCAAAATATATGAGCGGGACCTCTTTTGATGAGGTGCATACGCAGTGGCAGAAGACCACAAAACCACCCCCCAAACCCGCTCTCAAGAAACCTCCTACTCCTGGGAAGTATACAGAGAAAGAATTAGTAGAGGTGGTTGATGCACGAATTGCTCAGCTTTTTGACGCGCAGAACAAAGTTAAAAAGCACGACAAAAAGCAGAAGAAAGGCACTGACTTCCCAAGCTATTTGGGTCATCAATCTACTTTTCAAAAGGCAAAAAAACAGAAGAAGCGTGTTTGATTTGAAGGACTACCTAGTTCTTCTTCTGCCAGTTCTTCTAGCTCATCTGACTCGAGCGAAGAAGACAGAAAAAGCAAAAAGTGAAGCAAAAGACAACGCTTCGGAAAGGGCAAGAAAAAGGCAAAGAAGTCTAAATCTTGCCCCATGAGTGACAGTTCTACAGAGGAATCGTCTACAGACAGTTCAGACTCTGACGACAGCAACTTTTATGCAAAGAAGAAGAATTTTTATAAAGCCAACCAGAATGACTTTCTGGAAGACAAAAGCAAGAAAGTCCGAGAGTTTAAGGAAAGTGGACGGTCAATTAAATTTGACACGTTTTCTGGTTATAAGGATGCTTCGAAGGCTATCGTTTGTACGGCAGTTTGACATCGCTTTCGCGGGAGGGCGTTACTCAGAGCACTCTAATTTTTGGAGAGCTGCCTCTTACTTTAAGGGGAATGCTCGAACTTGGTGGTCCACACTTCTATTAAACAAGACTGCGTCAGTTAAATGGCTGCAATTCAAGAGGCTTTTTATTTCTTCTTGGCTGACTCAAGAGTATGAACACGATATACAAACTGCTTGAAACCATCTTCGGATGACCAAGAAGGATACAGTGGACACTTATTGCGAGAGATTCTGGAGCTCTTTTCTACCCGCCTCTTCATTTAAGAAGATCTCGTTCAAGGAACAGATTAAGCGGTTCACCTTGGGTCTACCTACAGAGATCCGAGATCACTGCTTGGAACAAAAGTCAACTTCCCTTTATCGACAATGCAATTAGCAATCGCATCTAGATCCACTCAGGACCTCATCGATGCCCGATTGACTAACCCCTATTGCAACCATGTGTATTCTAGATCATTTAGACCAAAATGCTGCAGTCATTTCATCTATCAAATCCTCCACTTAAAAACAAGCCAAGAACAAATCAGTTTCATATTCAGGAATTCCATTTCATAAAGTCATACAACAGAATACTGTCAGCTCTCAGTATCCCTTAAGCTCAAAGAGACATCAGTGACTCTAGTATTCTAAAAATCAAGGCATCTGTTGACAAAGGAGCGGAGTAACTCCCCTCTTGTGCATCCCAATGCACCAGATCTGCGACCAAGTTGAAGTCGGGGTTCCATTTGGAATAGACTATGCTAAACCAATAGCTTCAAGGTAAAGTTTCACAATCTGAGTAGTATCTGCTAGGTCCTCTTCCTCCATCCACTTCGCATCCAATGCAGGATAATTCTTGAATTTAACCAAGAATTGCCTTCTTACTTTACCCTTATTATTTGTGTCCATATGTGTCAAAATCTGTTCAGGAACAAGGATCTCCTCGTTTTCTTCCACTGCGGGTTGCACATCAGGCTCCCCATGTCACAAAGTGATGGCTACCGACAGCAAAAACCCTAATTTCTACCAAAAACCCTAAAATTTCTGCAAAACCTAATTTTTGCCAAAAACCCTAATTTACAAAAACCCTAATACCCTAATTTTTGGAAACCCTAACCATAATTGCTGGCTGAAACCCTAATGGGCTGGAAACCCTAATTTCTGGCGCTAGTGCCACGTGGCAACAGGTACGGAAATCCCGGAAATTACGGAAGCTGAGGAAAAAAAAGCAACAAGCGACGCAAAATTGAGCTTTTGGGGCTTTTTTTTTGCTACGCTTCGAGAGAAAGAAAGAGAAAGAGAAAGAGAGAACTTGCTTTATTTACTTGCTCTCATTGAGAGAGAGAGGGAAATTGCTTTTGACTTCAAGCTTTTGGGGCTCTGCTTTTGGGCATCCCTTGTAACATTTAAATACACAGATTAGGGCTCACTTCTCAGAGCATCTCGACGCAGAGTCTGAGAGTGAAAACCCTAACCGCTCTTTGTACTTTGGCAATTGATTTGATACATAAAGAAATACCGAAAGGGGCGCCAGTCTATGGGGCCAATATCTCTAGGCACGGAACTCCGTCAGGGCAGTGCAAATCTATTGTGATCTGTGAATTGTTTTGAAGTGGTTATTCGGTGCTGTCGTGATTGATTCTTGACTTGGAGTGTCCAAGTCTGTTACAGTGGTATCAGAGCACGGCCAATTTCTCTTCTACGGGAAATCCGACCCCCAATTTTTTTTCCGCGGCACCTATGGCTTCACGCAAAGATCAGTCGACTCCCTCTGCATCTGGAGATGCAGGCAGGGATCACAACGAAGATTCGGAAAGAGAGTATGGCCCGCCTCGGCCTACTCAGGCGGAGCAAACAGAGCTGAAGCGTTGTCAATTGATCGGCGATGCAACAAAGATGATGCTCAATTTTGCGAAGGATCCAGAATTGGCAAAATATATGAGCGAGACTTCTTTTCAAGAAGTGCATGCGCAGTGCAGAAAACCACTACACCACCCCTGAAACCCGCTCTCAAGAAACCTTCTGATCACAAACAGTATTCAGAGAAGGAATTACAAAGGTGGTTGATGCACGGATTGCTCAGCTTTTTGACGCGCAAAAGAAAACCAAAAAGCACGGCAAAAGCAGAAGAAAAGCACGCCTAAGAAAGAAAAATGGAAAGGAGAGGCTTTTTCGGAAGCTTAATATGCGATACTACAGACCTTTCCAGATCACTAAAAAGATAAATGATGTCTCCTTCCGATTGAAACTGCCAAATACTTGGAGGATTCACAATGCAATCCATGTGAGTCTCTTGAAACCTTTTAAGGGTGATGTGCCTGATGATGGGGAGCCTGATGAGCAACCCGAAGTGGAAGAAAACGAGGAGATCCTTGTTTCTCAACAGATTTTGGCACATAAAGATACCACGACGAAAGGTAAAGTCCGAAGGCGGTTCTTGGTTAAAGTCAAGATCTATCCTGCATTGGATGTGAAGTGGATGGAGGAGGAGGACCTAGCAGATACTCCTCAGATTGTGAAACTTTACCTCGATGCTTTTGGTTTAGCATAGTCTATTCCAAACGGAACCTAGAATTCAGCTTGGCTGCTAATCTGGTGCAGTGGGATGCACAAGAGGGGAGTCGCTCCGCTCCTTTGTCAACAGATGCATACCTAGATTTAGATACTAGAGTCACTGATGTCTCTTTGAGCTTCAAGGATACTAAAAGCTGACAATATTCTGTTGTATAACTTTAATGAAATGGAATTCTTGATTATGATACTGATTTGTTCTTGACTTCTCTCAAGAGCAGGAACTGATAGAGGAAATGACTACAGCATTTTGGTCTGATTGATCTCAAATAGACATGGTTGCAATATGGGTTAGTCAATCGGACATCGATGAGGTCCCGATTGGACCTATATGTGATTGCTAGCTACATTGCCGATAAATCATGGTCTAAGATCCAAATGAATATTGAATGGCATGTGATGTCCTGTGATGTCTAGTGATGTCATGTGATGTGACTCTCGATTTGGTACATGTGCTAGATGTGTGTTCCTAGTACGTAGGTACTAACAGTCAGTGTCTACTAAGAGGATGTATGGCTTTTGTCGGTTTTGCAGACGTAATCGCGGTCAATTACAATGCTTTCAAGAGGGGGGTATGTCACAAAGTGATGACGTGGCTACCGACAACAGAAACCCTTATTTCTGCCAGAAACCCGAAAATTCCTGCAAACCCTAATTTCTGCCAGAAGCCCTAATTTTTGGAAACCCTAACCCTAGCTGCTGGCCGAAATCCTAATGGGCTGGAAACCCTAATTTGTGGCGCTAGTGCCACGTGGCAGCAGGTATGAAAATCCCGGAAATTACGAAAGCTGAGAAAAAAAAGCAATTGGCAATGGAAAATTGAGCTTTTGGGGCTTTTTTTTTTGCTACGCTTTGAGAGAAAGAAAGAGAAAGAGAGAACTTACTTTATTTTCTTGCTCTCATTGAGAGAGAGAGGGAAATTGCTTTTGACTTCACGCTTTTGGGGCTTTGCTTTTAGGCATCCCTTGTAACATTTAAATACGCGGATTAGGGCTCACTTCTCAGAGCATCTCGACCAAGAGTCTGAGAGTGAAACCCTAACTGCTCTTTGTACTTTGGCAATTGATTTAATACATAAACAAATATCGAAAAGGGCGCCAGTCTTTGCGGCCAATATCTTTAGGCACGGAACTCCGCCGCGCCAATGCAAATCTTTTGTGATCTGTGAATTGTTTTGAAGCCCGGGGGATTCACCATGGAAAACTTACCGCACCATGTAAGTGCAGAGGAGGGGGGGTTTTTTAGAAGTTACATAAGCGTATAAGTTAGGAGTAGACCCCCAATAATTTATCTCCGAAGTTGAAAAATAAGAGAGGGGGGTATCATATTTGGAGGGGGGGGGGGGACCTGACCTAGGTTGATTGCTTGTAATGATTGGTCACCAATGTGCACTAGAACCTTGATGAATTTAGGAAAAGTTTTTTATCAGGTCACACTATAAATTTTGCATCAAGCCGGTCATAGATAAGGATTGATTTGGAGCAGGTCAAGGGTTGATTTACACCAGCTTTGGATGGGTCAGAATTGGAGAGTAGCAAGAGTGCAAGTTGATCGGGCACATAGTTTGAAAGTCAAACTAAGACACATTGAGGGTCCATTTAATTATCAATATAAGTGGTTCCTTAGTACATTGCCAGTCACTATGCTACACACTCTTTGACTTGTTTTACTCCACTAGATCATGTGAGACCTAGATTTTATATGTAGGATAGAGGTATCATAGTTTTCTTCATTGATTGCCGTATAAGCGTAGAAAGGGGGTTCATATTCCCTAATATGCGTCGTATAGGTGTTTTATCAAAGTTATTCGCTCGCAGGTGACGTCCTGTTTTGTATATAGAGTGAATCCCCCGGGTTTTAAAGTGGTTATTTCGTGCTGTCGCGATTAATTCTTGACTTGGAGTGTCCAAGTCTGTTACACCCCATCTTCACCCACACCACCTTTGAAAGGTTTCAAGAGACTCGTATCAAATAAATTGTGAATCTTCCAAGTGTCAGGCAGTACCAGTCAGAAACAAACATCCTTGATCTTTTCAGAGATCTGGAAAGGCCCGTAATATCTCATACTAAGCTTTGGCACAAGCCTTTCTTTTCCCTTTTTCTTTCTCAAGCGTGCCTTCTCAAAACCTAAGAGCGCCTAATCATCCTCCTTCAATTTCAAATCGCGACGATGGAATTCTGCTGCCTTTCTCTGTCTTTCCTGAGATTTCTGCAAAGCTTCGCGGACCTTCGCACGTATACTCATCCGCTTCAAAAATCTTACCTTTCGTGCTTAGGAAGGGTGGAACCTTCATAGCACCTTCAACAATCTCAAATGGTGCCTTCCCCGTCGAAGAGTGTATCGTGTTATTGTAGGCAAATTCCACCAAAGGTAGATACTTTTTCCATTGAGTCTTTTGATCCAAGATGTAAGACTTCAATAAATCTAAAACCATTGAATTGGCAATCTCAGATTACAGTCTGCGGGTGGAAAGATGACGAGAATTGCAACCTCATGCCAATGTTCTCTCAAATTGCCTTCCCAAACAAACTCGTAAATTTGGGTCCCTATCGGAGACAATCGTCTCAGGCATGCCATGTAATCTGAAAATCTGGGCCACAAACAGTCTCGCTAAGTGATCCGGCTTGATTGTTTTCTTCATTGGAATGAAATGAGCTTGCTTGCTAAATCTGTCAATAACTGTCCAGAATCCAGATAGCATCGTGACCACTCTGTGTTCTCGGGAGATCAAAAATGAAATCCATTGCAATACTTTCCCAGGGCCGGGTGGATATGGGCAAAGGCTGTAACAATCCCAGTGCTTTATGCATGTCAAACTTGACCTTCTAGCATACAAAGCACCTGCGCACAAACTCGTCCACATCCTTCTTGAGTCTCATCCAAAAGAAATATCTCTCTACCCTTTCATGGTGGTAGCAATGCCGCGGTGACCCGTAATAGGCAGACAATGGCATTCAGTCATAATCTTTTCCCTCAACGGCTATGTAACGCACAACATGGTTTTCCTCATCAAGTAGCCATCCCGAATGGAATATCCCGCTATTGTCTCCCCATCTCGTATCCGTGTGAGAACGTCTCTACAAAATCAGTATCTGTGACATACTGGTCGACCATATCCTCGAAGCTTCTATGATGTATCGCAGAAATAGCCAGGACCAACGGCTTCCGAGACAAAACATCTGCCACCAAATTCTTTGTCCCTAAACATGGACAATCTGGAAGTGAAACTGTGACAAGATGTTCGCCCACCCCATCTGCTTTTCCGATAGCTACTTTTGTGACAAGAAGTAGCGTAAACTCTGATGGTTTGTAAAGACAGTAAAATCCGCACCGAGTAGGTAGTGCTGTCATTCAGTAAGAGCATGGATAACCGCCAAAAGCTCTTTCTCATAATTCTTTGCTGTTAATTTTGTCCTTAAGAACAATCGGCTCTCATAAGCAATGACATGGCCTTCTTGCATTAAGACCGCACCCAGACTACGACCACAAGCATCACAATATACTTCAAATGACTTTTGCAAATCAGAGGTCAAAACTGGTCCCGTAGTCAATTTCTCTTTCAAAGTCTGAAAGGCAGTCGCCTATGTGGGTCCCCACGAGAAAGGGGACTCCTTTCTGTGTCAAAACATGCAAAGGGGAAGCAACTGCCTGTAGTACGAACACAATCCCAAGAAGCTTCTAACTTCATGGACATTCTTCAAATCGGGCCAATCACGGAGAGTCTTTATCTTGGCCGGATCCATCTGCACTCCTGCTGCTGCTGACACAATGTGTCCCAAAAAGTGTATCTTTGGTAGGAAAAATTCACTTTTTTCTTCGCATTAATCACTAACTTGTGATCTCGTAATGCCTGAAAAACCTGAAGTAGATGATCTCTATGTTTTGTCTCATTCTTGGAGAAAACGATGATATTGTTAAAAAAAGTGCAAACAAATAGCCTGTACTCTTTAAAAATCGAGGGCATCATCTGATTAATTGTCGCAGGAGTATTGGTAAAGCCAAAACGCATCACCAAAAACTCAAATAACCCAAAAGTCGTCCAAAATATATACCTTCATAAGTTCAGAATAGTCTGAACTCAGGAATTATAAGAGGGAATAAAGCACTCATAAAACTATAAAAGCAAGGGACACAAGAAAAGAAAAGAAAAACAAAAACAAACAAACAAACAAACAAACAAACTAATTCACTTTGTTTGCTACGAAACAAAACTAGATAAAAGAAAACATTATTATTTTAAAAATGTTTTTAGAAAAGGCATGTGTAAAATAAATTGACGCAATGTATTTGGCTTAAAACAAGTACTCAACTTTAAGCAAAAAAAAAAAGATAAGACATCTTAAAAACATAATCCTAGAAATCAAACTTCACACAACAACTTCTAACGAAACACATTCTTAAGTCCTCAGGTAAGCTAAATACGAAATCAAAAAATGAATACTACTACAAACCTACGAAGAGCAAAGAACCAAACTTGACAATATGTGATCTCAACTTCGTTGCTTGTCCAAACAGGAAGAATAAGATTATCACCTTTATCATGCATAGCTTGGACAACAGCTATGACATCCCTACTCACGTCGTCAGTGCCCAAGAGTAGGTGCAGGTTTATATAGAGGTCATTCATGCTTTGAACGTACTCTACAAAACCAACGAGTTGAGTTTCTGTCACCCTCCGGAGGTGATGGGCATACTCAGCCATGATAAAGGCTAGCATTTGTCAAGCTATATTAAAAATACTAGAAGCGCTAAAGATCAAACAACAACATAAGGTGTTATTAAGTCAAACAATAAGTGGGCTTTTTAGCTCCCCACTTCTATTGAATTTACTACTGACTATCTTGAACATTCCAAAGGAAGAAACATTAAAAATAAACTTACTACGATGCAAAAATGAACGAACGTTTTTCATGATTCTTTTGAATGAGTATTCTTTTTCAACTAGTTGGCAAAATTGAGCAACAAAAGTAGATTTACTAGAACAAAGACGAGAAAATCTAAATAGTTGAGAGCAAATGACACCGTACTTAGCTAAAAGAGAAATGTTAGAAGAAATGTGAGGCATACGGATGATTTTTAGATTGGCATATTTTGGTTCAAGGCGCTTATCATAGATATCTACTTCTAATCCCAAGGAAGTCTGAAAAATCTTAAGGTCTAAAAAGGCACAACAATCACTATTTGTGGTACAGTTAAGTTCACAAAACTCCTTGGGATAAATTCCTCCGCCTAAAGAACTCGAATTCAAGTACATAAAATCTTGAAAAGAAGGAACGTCAGGGACAAAAAGATCATCTACAAAGCGTCTTACATTGCATAACTTGTGCAAAAATATTGGGCAAGTGTTAGCAAGGACAAGACGCTCCATAAAATCAAACTCATAAGTAAAAAGATAGAAATTAGTAAGAAAAACAGCACAATTGGTACCCATAGGGATACCAATTGTTTGCTTGAAAAGAGAGTCGCCGATGGTTATATATAAATTGTTCAAAAGAAAATCTAACCAAGATATGATGTCAATGTCATCTACAATCCTAGTGAATCTCTTTCTTCCTTTGTCTACATTATTTACATTCTTATTTTTCAGCCATAAAAAGTCAAAGTTCAAGGCTGACTTTTCTACTAGCAATGCCTTGTACCTATCCTTCTCAAGCTTGTATGCAAAAACTTTTGAAATAAGAGACTTGACTCTAAATTTAAGGTCCTCCAAATTTAGCTTCGTGTATAGCGTTGTAAAGTCAAAAGTTTGGAGACATAAAGGAGAAGATTTCTCCTTGAGGCTTCTTGAATTTAAAACAGGAATCACACCTACTGAATCATTTAAAATCCAACTTGAATCGGTAGGTATGACTGCTTCCTTTAGCATATTTTTCCACAATTCATTTACGCTAGGTAAAATGGCTTTGCAACAATAACTAAGCCATTTGGAAACCTCGGTCAAAGAGGTGTTACAAGAAGCAGCTATAAATCTAGGCTTTATAGGGTTCTTGTGGAACTTCCAAACGGTATATAAAAAAGGTAATTTAGGCTGGCACTTGAAACCAAAAGACTTACAAAAGTCTTGATGTTTCAAGATAACCTCTTGCATTGAAAGATCACAATCATTGTAAGTCTGAGAGTTTACTTCACCTAACAAGCATTCTAAATAGAACTTTTTGCACGTAACAACAAAGTTATTAGAGCACTTATCTACATAAGAGATTACAAAATCCCGATGAAATTTCCTAAGAGCATCACGATCAGAAGAAGATAAGCTATTCCTTCCTGAGGAAACGTTCCGAGAGCAAGATGCTAATTTCAAAGAAGCTGTCTTGATGATTACAGACTTCGAATGGGTAAAAATACCTTGAACTCCTAAAGACTCCTCAAACTTTACTACGAAACTAGAAATTCCTTTTTCTATGGCTTTGAGAAGGCAAGAGTCATTTGAGGAAGGGAGCCTATATTTAGTATCTCTTGAGAAAAGGTCTTTCAAGGAATCCGAAGGAAGGATAGAACAATCGACAGTAACTATATGACCCAAAGCTCCATTTGCGTAAGAAGAAAAGGCAGTTTTACTCAAGGGCAATCAATACTTGAGATTGCTAGCCTCTCTTGCTTTTTAAGATTACGTCCTATGTCACTATAGTTGAAAGCTTTTTGTCCTAAAGTTTTCATATATTTGAAAGCTACGACAGGATGGTTCCATACCTTTCTCACACAAGGAGGGAGAGCATCCAAAGCTACTTGAGATCTCAAAATAGAGCTTAATCCAATCTTGTCTAAGTCAGGGGAGGTAAAGATAGTTATCAACAAATATTTCTTTCCAACCAAGGTATTTTTTAGACTAGGACACTTGGACTTCACAAATTTGCCTAACAGTACTCGAAGTTGAGTACTATGAAACTCTCTTAGCTCCAAATCTTCAAAAGAGTAGTTCTCAAGGGTATACAAGAGCTTAAATAGGATCCTTATATTATACCTTTCAAATAATTTATAAGAAAAAGAACCCAATTCCATGGCTCTAGATAGGTAAATCAATCTCTGTTTGAAATCTCTATAAGCAAAAATTCTATGGTTAGAAGGGTCATCACTCTCAATTCTAGAGATTGAAGCCCTAGGGAGACCTTGTACTCTACTAGAAATAGTGTTGTGCAAGACAACTGGATTGATTTCAAGGATAGAAGGCGGACCTGAACGAGAACCTTTAGGAATCCAAGTTCTTTTAAACTGACTTGAAGGGAGAACTAACTCGGGTTTGGGATACCTTCGCCAAAGCATAGGTTTCTTATGGCTGTCTTGTAGACGTCTCCCAGTGCGATTCGGATCTGATGATATCCACTCTTCAAATCAATCCTGCTAAAACACAAGGATCCCTGTAATGTGTCGAGTATATTCATCGATCCTAGGAATCGGAAATCTGTTCTTGATGGTGATTTTGTGGAGCTCTATAATCGATGCACATTCTCCAAGATCCGTCTTTCTTCAAAACCAACAACATTGGAGAGAAATACGGTGAAGTACTAGGCTCGACAAGACCCTTTTCCAAGAGGTCTTTCACTTGGTTCATAATCTCTTCGTTCTGTGCTCAGCTCACACGGTAAGGTGGTCGGTTCGGTGGCGTGCTTCCAGGTATCATATCATTGGTATGATCTTTAGGACGAGCGGGTGGTAACTCGCCTAGTAGGCCTTCTGAGAAGCAATCGGCATTAGAGTGGAGAAAATCTTGGCGTTCTTTATCAAGTTCAGACATATTTGTCCTATCTTCATCACTCGATTCTTTCAAAAAGATCGAGGAAACAAACAGACTGGATTTCATTAACTTTGAAATGGCCGAAGCCGATACAATAGGGACAGACTCGCCCTTAAGTTTTATATCGAGTACAATGGTTCTATCCTTCTCTGTGGTCAAAGTCGCTTTCCTCGCCCGATAGTCGACCACGGTGTTGTTCTTGTGGTACCAGGGAATTCCCAAGAGGACATCACAACCTTCCAAAGGCATTATGTGAAAGTCCTCATGCCCCAAATACCCCTGACGATGCAACCGAAGTTTGCCATTGACAGATGTAATGGCTACGTCCCTGTCGGGTGCCGCTAGAACAGCCTCCGCAAGTGTGGTCTAAGATCCGAATGAATGTTGAATGTCATGTGATGTCTAGTGATGTCCTGTGATGTCGTGTGATGTGACTGTCGATTGGTACATGTGCTAGATGTGTGTTCCTAGTGCGTAGGTACTAACAATCAGTGTCTGCTAAGGCAGTTTATGGCCTCTGTCTGTTTTGCAGGTGTAAACGAGGGCAATTACAATGCTTTCAAGAGAGGGATATGTCACAATCTGGACACGTGGCTGCTCCTGGTACACTCACATTTGGTTGGCTGGCTGCAAAGAAACCCTAAATGCTGACGTGGTTGGTTGTACCCGGAATTTGCAGAGGATATGCCACGTGGCAATGTACAGACGCCAGCGCGTTTTGCGTCGCGTTTCACGGGGCCTGATGACGTGGCAACAGTACACGGCAGTTTGCTTTTCTAGTTGCCTTTGTCTACGCAGGAGAAAATCCCATGCAAAAGCTTTAGTAGCTTTTGGGCATTACTTTAATTCCCTAAAAGAGGGGTTGTGAGAGAGAAAAGCTTTATTTTTTAAGAGGCTTTTTGAAACAGCTTTTGGGGCTTGCTTTTGGCATCCCTTGTAATCTTTAAATATGCAGGCCTCTCACAACTCAAAGCATCTGGACGCAGAGTCGGAGTGTGAGCGTCTACCCGCACTCTCGTACTTTGAACACAGATTATTACAAAAAGAAATACCGAAAGGGGCACCAGTCTTTGGGGCCAATATCTCTAGGCAAGGAACTCCGCCGGCGGGCCAATGTCGAATCAATTGTGAAGTGTGAACTGTTTTGAAGTGGTTATTTGTGTTGTCGCGGTAGATTCTCAACTTGGAGTGTCCAAGTCTGTTACAGTTGGCTAGCTTAAAGGCGTCATTTATGCCTTTAAGTGGGAGGTGTTTGAGTTAAAGGCCCTAAATGACCCCCTTTATGTACATTTTTATACTTTGTCTAGGTTCACATTGAACCTGGACACATTTTTTAAAGTCACTTATAATAAAAGTGGGAAAGCCTAAAAAACCAAACAAGTGGGTTTCCCCAAATCGTACGAGCTCGCTCTCTCTCTCTCTCTGCTTTTGATCTACAGCGCCATCTCTTTCTTGCAGGCTTTACCCGGTCCAAACCTGCACTCTTTCACCTCGCGCATCTCCCGGTAGCTTCTCCTTCACGCTTTCAATCTCCCTCTGTGAATGTCTCCCACTGCCTCGTCTCCTCAAGAGACTCTCCCTGTGTCTGCGCAACTCTGGCAAAAACAACCCGAGGCATCTCTGATCCTAATATCTCATGACTCTAGCCAACGGTCCAAAGCCCTCTTTGAATAGATAGTGAAAGCGGCCTCGTATCTCATAGTATACCAGACAATGACAAATGTGATGTAACTCTGTCTCTGGCTCAATATGACACAACTAGTATATCTTGGTTTCTACTGGTACTCTCTTAAATCTACCAGTCTCAATCTCTAGTTGATGGCAATGATGTATGCATCTGACCAATAACACATCGTATCCCATGAGATAAATGAATGCTTTTGAGCAAAAAGTTGGCAAGCTTTTAAAGGTGAAAAACGTTCTCGGACGGGTAGCAAGTTAGAAGATCATGCCAGCTATTTGGGCCACTAATGTCCTCTTTCTCTAGTTCCAACAAGGATGAGAAGAGGCAGAAGAAGTGAAAAAAGAGCAAGAAAAGCAAGTCGAAGAAAAGAAAATCCAAAGAAAAGTCTAGAACACCAACACTTCATACAGTGATACCCATACCTTTGGTACCATCTATGGTAAGAGGAAGAATGACTTGTTACGAGCCACTAGGTAAGAAAACATAGAAAAGAAGAAGAAGAAGACCAAGGAACTGAAGGATGGGGGTCAATCAGTGAGATTTGACACTTTTTAGGGTTACATGGACTTTGATCGAGCCAAGCCCTCTCTTTCATAAAGCAATCTGAGACCGTTTTCTCTGGAGGCAACTTCTCGAAAGCCTCTGAAGTACAAAAGGCAACATCTTTTCTAAAAGAAAATGCTTAGACATGGTGGCCCACACTGCTTCTTCGTAGCAAAGCCCCGACAAACTGGGTGAAATTCAAGAAATTGTTTTCTTTAGTCTTGTTGACACAACAGTATAAACACGTTGTGATTACGGCTTGAAACCATTTGAAGAGACAGGAAGATAGACTTTGGCTACTTATAGTCGTTTTGGGAATACCGTTTTGCCAATTGTTTCTTTTCAAAAGATTGCTTTTATCGAGCAAATGGAACGGTTTTGTTGCAGATTACCCAAAGAGATCCGGCAATACTCTTTGAAGCAAAAGTCTAAGAACATTCAACAGCTTATGAAACATGCGATAAACAGCTTCTCCATGCACTCAATCTCCTTGACTTATGCAACAGACGAGCCAGTGTTTAAGTCATCGACGAAGGAGTCTTTCAAGGAGAAGAAAAAGGGCAAGAAGCAACAGAAGAAGAAATCCACACAGCCTAAATTGACCTTAGAGCAGCGTGCAAACTACTTCAAGGAGGGCAAATGTTATGGCTATGGAGAAGTGGGACACACCTTGGCAAAGTGTCCCAAGATAAAACCAAAGGAGAAAGCAGAAAATAGACCAAAGAGTTCCAAACCGGCAGTGGAGCGCACAAAGAAAGGGAAGACAAAGGCAAGACTGGTTCCAGATTTCATGGGACAACCTTACAACATGGGGGTGAAAGTACCTAGCTCTGCAGAGCGTGGGGCAAGGTACGAGATCAAGAGGCCTCTAATATTTTTTTGACGGAGGAGACAAGGCCAACTGCATTTTATTGAAGATGGCAGCTCGCCTTGGAATAACACCTGAAGAGACTGAAGCACAAATAGATGTAGTTCTTGCGACACCCGAGCATGACGTCGCCATTACACCTGTCATTGTCAAACTTTGGTTGCATTGCCAAGGGTACTTAGGGCATGACGACTTTTATATCATACAATCACGAGCCTTTGTTCATTTGGAGATTCTACCCTCAGAGGATTCTCCAAAGGTTGAGATGGCTCTTGCAATTCAAGATAGTCATGATTGGACTCTTAACGGTTTTGTCACAAGCTTGGGCACCCCAAGTTGGGAATCTGACATGACACATAAGAGAATCACTTAAAATACTTCACAACTTTAAAATCATAGTTCAATTTGGTCAGCACGGCCTGGCGTAGTTCAGTGCCCAGCGGTATTGGCCCCAAAGACTAGCGTCCCTTTCAGTATTTCTTTTAAATTAATGCTTGATCAAAGTACAACTCCCGCAGGTCCTCGGCTCTCGGACTCTGCGTCCAGATGCTCTGAAGAGTGAGGCCCTTAGGGCTCTTTTATTCTTACAAGGGATGCCCAAAAGCAGAGCCTCAGACATCATCAAACTCAAAAGCAAATTGTCCCAAAAGCAATAAACTCCCAAAAACTGTCAAAAGCAATCAGTGCAATTTTCGAGCTACCACGTCAGTGCGAATTACGGATGTTTGTACAGTGTGCCACATCAACACCTATCAACGTGAAACGCAGTTGCCTGCCTCGTCAACATGTCAGCACGTTTTCCGAGATTTTTGCCAGGTCAGCTGCTTGGGTGGTCATGCCACGTCATCAGTTTGTGACAAACCCCCCTATTGAAAGAATTGTATTCGCCCTCGATTACGCCTACAAAATCAAACATAAGCCATAAACCAGTTCAATAGACACCGACTCTAAGTACCGACGCCCTAGACGACACAAATCCAACACTTGTACAAAGACGACAGTCACGTCACATCACATTCAGATCTCATTTACATCACATAATATGACATCACATGACAGATCAAATCAATCACAGAAAAATTCATTCCAAATCTCAAACCATGACTGCCAGAGATGTATTTAGTAATCGCATCCAGATCCATCCTGGACCTCATTGATGTCGAATTGACAAATCCTTATTGCGATCATGTCTATAGAGATTTTCCACTCAAGCACTGTCGTGTGCGAGTAATCATTCGCCTCAAGCACTATTGTGTGCGAGTAATCATTTCCGGGGATCCCAATCCATCACTAAGTTCATACTAAAAGAGTGGTCCAATCATTCAGTTCTAGTTGTGTGGCTATCTCATCCCGCGGAAACTCTTGATGCGCACACGACAGTTCCATTGAATCATTTGTGATTCAAACTCATGATTCGATATCAGGTTCATTCGGGAGTTGTCACTGCTTCAAAATCATCATCATCTCATTCTTAATCATGTTATTTGTTCACAAATAGCAGGTTCTTCCAGTGATTTTTCATTCAAAATTTCATGATACTTATCGTTGTTAGGTTCATTTTGGAGTTGACATTGCTCCGAATTCGTCATCCATTATCGCCGATTTCACCTGTTATCTGCACACATCTAGCAAGTTCTTCCAAAAAACATTAATTTCATATATAAATCAAACTTACCTTGGGAAATTCATGTTTCAAAGTTCTTCATTCACACACTTAGTTCATACTGAATACAGTGTTTCAATCATCTACTCATCTCATCCGTCTAGAAGTCTTGATGCACCGAGATCACTGTGTAGCCATCTCATCCCGCAGGAACTCTTGATGCGCTCACCACAGTATCCAATCATCTCATTCATATGGGAATCTTGATGCACTAGAATCATTCAACATGCGTCATCATCCATTCATTCAAATTCATCATTCTTATCTTGAATCGATGTATCCATCCTTGAGCTTCCGTCGTTTCCAATCTCACCATCTCATCCTCGATTTCACCTGCAAAACAGGCAACGAGATAGCTCACCTCGTTGCAAAAGAGTGGATGTCCAGATCCATGATTCCCAATCCATACAGATGCAAGTTCCTCGCTCCTATTTCCGGTTATCTGTCACAAACAACCAGATTGTCAGTACATCAATAGCTCTCTTAGTGTCCTCTCCAGTATCTAGTGCATCTTCTCGTCAACGGTTCTGTTCCAGCTCTTCTTGCGAGTAAAGTTTCCGCTTTTCTCCACTCATTTCCTTTCAGCTTTCCACCCCGTCCTGAGAGGAGACTCAATGGCCTCACACAATCTCGAATGAATCTCATAAATCGGATAATCCTTCAGGTGCTTCATGTCTCGTGGCGGATTCCAGCTTTTCTTTGTCTTTCCGCTAAGAGATGTTATCTCTGTCAAATTCTCCACGAGAACCCACGTGTAATCTGGGATTCTTTATGGATTATGTCCTGTGAGACAGAGCGATGTAGACGAGAGCCCGCCCGATGCGCAATAAAGTAAGGGTGGGAGTGGCTAATAAGTCCGCGGTCGAGAAACCAAGGTTCTTCAAATAACAACTTTCAAAATGCCCAAGTGCCCTCTCTGCTCTTTGATAGGACAGGTATGCTTTGAGAAAAGCACACGACTGATGCTCTGATACCACTATCACAGGCTTGGGCACCCCAAGTCGGAAATCTTGCACGACCCACAAGAGAATCACTTAAAATACTTCACAATTTTAAAATCATAGTTCAATTTGGTGGACACGGCTTGACGTAGTTCTGAGCCCAGAGGTATTGGCCCCAAAGACTAGCGCCCCTTTCGATATTCCTTTTATATTAATGCTTGATCAAAGTACAGCGCCCGCGAGTCCTTAGCGCTCAGACTGGGCATCCAGATGCTTTGAAGAGTGAGGCCCTTAGGGCTCTTTTATTCTTACAAGGGATGCCTAAAAGAAGAGCCCCAAAAATCATCAATATCAAAGGCAAATTGTCCCAAAAGCAATAAACTCCCAAGAGCTATCAAAAGCAGTCAGTGCAATTTTCGGCAGCCACGTTAGCGCTATCAACACGAATTACGGATATCCGTACAGTGTGCCACATCAACACCTGTCAACGTGAAACGCGGGCTACCTGCCACGTCAACATGTCTGCGCGTTTTTCAGGATTTCTACCACATCAACTGCCTGGGTGGTCATGCCACGTCATCACTTTGTGACAGCTTTGGCTAAGGAGTTTGAGCTAACAGGTCTCAGTTTCCTTGATTACTTTCTTGGATTGGAAATATGGCAGACAGAGGGAGGCATCTTTCTCTCTCTCAGCAACCCTATGTCCAATAGTTGTTAGAAGCATTTGGTATGACTCAATGTAAACCTAACTCATCTTCTATGGATCCCAATCAGAAGTAGTCACAATAAGACCCCTCACATGTAGCAGATGCTACAAAGTACTGAAAGTTGGTCGCTTCTCTTATTTGGATTCTCAACACCGAATTTGATGTCAGTTTCTCGGTGGTATTTGAAGGTGACCAAGTCATTAGGCATTTATTACGCAGCTGGAGGTACAAACTCCAAGATCATTCTTCAAGGCCGGAGTGAATCAGATTAGGGTGGAGATCCCGATGGACGACAGATGACTACAGGTTACACCTTTTCTTTTGGCTCAGGAGCAATCTCACGGAGAGGTAAGAAACAACCTACAATTGTCTTATCTTCCGGAGAGGCGGAGTATATTGTTGTTTAGACCACCATCTACTCTAAAAATCAGAGTTAGATAGCCATTGCGAGCAACCGCGTGTTTCCCGCTTGGACCAACCATATAGAGATGCAATACCATTTTGTTCATGAGAAGACCAAGCATTGCTCTATTCGACTAGAGTATGTTCCGACATCAAATAACCCTCCTAATATCTTTACCAAACCTCTTCCACAGGTGATGATATCCTCTTATGCCAGCTCCCTTGGACTTGTCTCTTCTCCAAGAGCTAAGAGGGGAGGGGGTGTTAGAGTTCAAATTCTTGTCCAATGGTGGCTCCAGTATCTCCCAAGTGCAAATTAGGAAGAGGGTTGTTTTGTACCTTTTTTGTCATAAAATCTAATATCTAATATCTAACCAACCCAAATGATTTTCTCATATTAAATTGATCACTTAATGTGGGAGAATAAACGGGAACAAGTGTTAAGATATAGACATGTTCTTATAGATCTATCTCAACACGGGGCCAATGGTAAAGGGGCCCAAATGAGAGATGGTCTATCAAAAGCAAGGCTAACAAATGGAGCATAAGACCTTAGGGTTAGCTTCATTGAAGACCTCCAATAATGTGTGTAAAAGTCCTTTGACCTTAGGTAAGCTAGGGTTGAGCTTGAGGCGCGGGAACCCGACCCAGCTCGAGGTGCTTGTCCTGCTTGTCATGCTTGATGCCTAAGGTGCTTGAGCTGCTTGATGATTGAGGTACTTGAGATGCTTGAGGTGCTTAATGATTGAGATGCTTGACATGCTTGAGATGCTAGGGTTGCACTTGAGGTGAGAACCCGGCCCAAGCTTAAAGTGCTTAAGAGCCAAGCTTGTGGTGGGAACTGGGCCTATGCATGAGGGGCTTGAGGTGTCAAAAAGTCAAATATTCAATCCCTACAAGGAGGGAGCGAGCCCTACATAAGGGGGGATGAGAGAGAGCACCCACACACACACAAGGCATGCATGGTACAAAGAAAGCAAAAGGGACACTTGTCAAGTTCCTCCTCATGTTGCCCTCATGGTGTGCCTGAAGCCTATTGGTTGGCCACCCAAGGGGTCCAATGATAATTTAGGAGATTTAATTAATTGATTTAGCATTTATCTAGCCCTCTCTCTCAAAGGGGAAAGGGGGACACTTGTCTCAAGGCTACCCTTGCTGCCTGTAATGCCTCCTGCTTATGATTGGCTAGGCATGGAGGGGTCCAATGAGCTTCAAGCATGAGCTACAAGGGGGGGTCGACCAAAGCAAGCTAGGGGGTTGCTTATCCCAGGGGTATACTCACCCACACACACTCACAAACACTCTCATTGTGTGCTATGCAAAGTGCAAGAGCTCCCTCTCCTTCTCCAAGCAAGTAGAGGTTGAAACTTGAGAGCCTACACCAACACTCTTGGATATGGAGTGCAAATCCAACCAAGAGCCATGCTTCAATGCTTAAGCTTGCCATCTCCTTCTTCTTCATTACTATGCTATTATGTATACTAGCAACAAGAGTTATGATAAGTGAGGAACTAATTCTTTCTCCTACGAAATGTTTCTTCTTCCTCTTCCCTACCCTCATTCCCTCCTAGCTCTCTCCACCTTCGAAGGGTGTTTGACGTCTTGGGACTAAGGCTTGGGATAGTTAAAGCATAATTAAAGCTTTCTTCAAGTTTATGTTATGTTTGTGATGCATAAAGCTTTCCATCTTCATTGCATCACCTAAGTCACAAGGAACACAAAGATTGTAAAAAGTCTCTCTTAATGGGAGAAATCATAATACAAATGCCTATTGGAGGGGGGACCGGCTCTACATAAATCCGGTCCTCAACTGTTGTCATGTTCTCTAAATTCTCTCTCTTGCAAAAGTATTGTTCATGCCAAGTTAACTAATTGCTATGATTATGTTGCTATCTTCAATTATGTTCACCCGCTATGTTCACAAAGTCATTTCTCAAAAGTACTCTCATTAATTTTCGCTACTCTCAAATTAAATAGGCCAATTCCATTACATTGGTATCAGAGCCTTTGGTTTCTCTTTTCTTGCTTAAGAAGAGAGGTTATTAAGTAGCCTATAAATGGTTGATGTTGTTAATTATATTAGGGTAAGTGAAACTGGGATCTATTATCGGTTTTGTTGAGCCCACTAGGTGGGAGATTGTGTACACCTCGGGAGCTTTGGACTTAATAATGTAGTCTTTTTAGACTTGCCTACGGCTTTACCATTATTGAGCCATAAGAAGTCCGAAAGGAGCTAGCCCTTGGCAACTCTGCTATGTTAGACCTACTCCTCTACTCTCTATCATTAACCACTTCGAGCCGTGGGTGTAGATACTTAAGAGCCGATTTTCAAAGGCTAAAAGGAGTGGCAACTAAGGTTTTGAATTGCCAAAGCATACACTAAGTACATACATAAATTTTGTTAACATGATTAACAATAATCAAGAGAGTAGAATGAACATTGATAGCTTTGATTTTGCACATGAAGGTGCTAACGATGATGCTCCCATGTTTGTGAATTATCTCGTCACTAGGTTGCAGCAAGCTATGGGCAACCCTGCTTTGCAAGCCGAAGTTAGTCAACAACTTCATGCTTATGGAATTTCCCTTCCTCTCCAAGAGAAGAGAGAGCTTAGGAGGCCTCTTGAAGAGACCCCCAAAAGAAGACTCTCTCCCATTCGAGAGGAGGAATCCAAAGAGCAAGAAAGCAATGAAAGTTTAAGTTCCTCTGAAGAAGTGGCTCCACGAAGACGGCGGTCTAGACGATCCCCCACTCTTCCAACAAGAGGAAAAGATCAACACATAGTCCTTCTCCTCATCACTCTGAAAGGCAAGAGAGGAAACAAAGGAAGAAAAGGGCTAGAAAGAGGTCACCCTCTTCTCCTTCTTCTTCACCTTCCTGCTCTTCCGACGAAAGTTATGGCTATTCTCCTAGAGAATACAAGAGGGGAGGATATCGCAAATCATTTCCTGCATAGCGAAGGTCACAAAAGCTAAAGAAGTTCAAGGAGGGAGGAAAGAGTATCTCTTTTCTCACCTATGATGGCACCTTTGGTGCTACCGACAGTGTTGGCCTTCATCCAGCAATTTGATGCGGCCTTTGGAGACGAGGGCTTCACAAAGTCCTCCAAGCTACGCAATGTAGCTATGCACTTCCAAAAATCAGCTCGTCAATGGTGGGCTAGCCTTCGTGGCAATGGTGAAGCCCCAAAGACATGGGAAACTCTACGAGTTTCCATCATGAAGCAATTCCTTGCAAGCGATGCAAAAGACAAAGTGCGAGAGACTCAAAGAGAACTATGAACTCAAGAATTGGTCCGATGGGTACTTGCCTCCAAGACCGAACCACCCAAAGATCGTGGGAGTTCATCAAGTGGTGCAAGCCACGACGCGGATTCCAACCATCCAATCACAGAGAAGTTGACTTTCAGTAAGTATGACGGTAAGATGGATACTACGGTTTTTCATTCTTGGTTGCGTCAATTTCATGCTTATTTTGTGACAACTAAGAAGACAGGAAATAGCAAGGTTTTGACGGCAACTATGTACCTTGCCGGTGATGCCATAAATTGGTATCACACATGACAAGAGGCATAGCTAGCCGTGCACCTAGAGGAAGCCGAGGAATTCACGCCCCTCTCTTTTAGTTGGGCTGATTACCAAGACAAGCTCAAGGCGCGGTTTATGCCACCTCAGTACCTTGCACGATTGAAGGACGATTAGCGCGCTCTCAAGCAAAATGGTATGTCAGTCATGTCTTTTTCTAATCGTGTTTTACAGCTAGGTACTGAATTACGCAAATCGGATGATGAGCGCAAAGAGGCTTTTCTCTTTGGATTGGACGAGTATATCAAGTACGATGTCGAGGTGCTCGATCCAATCGATCTCAACAAGGCGGTAGCGATTGCTCTCGCACAGGAGATGAAGCACAACAAGGGAAAGCCTAAGGAGAACAAGACTTCCACAAGTACCTCGCAGACTTCTTAGAACGGTAAGAATGGTAACTCTTCTAACCAATCTTCCAACAATCTCTCAGAAAAGAATTCTTCCAATGAATCTAAGGGTAAGGCTAGCACAATTGCTAAACCTAAGCTTACTCCAGATGAAAAGGTAACACAAGGAATTGTAGGAGGATACATCACATCGGAAGAGCAAAGCACTTATTCTAAGAAAGGTCGTTGTTTTCATAGTCACATTAAGGGTCACATAAAAAGAAAATGTCCTAAGCTTTAATCGAATGAATCTAAAGAATCCACAGAACCCACTTCCTATGGCAATGCAATTAATGATAACACGAGTGTACCCCAAGTTTCTCATGACCCTCCCATTGATGATTCTCTCATTGAATGTTATGGTCGTACATCGGGGCAGCGTTTTGTCATATTGTTTGACCCAGGTAGTATGCATGATGTAATCAGTTCCTCTCTTGTTCAGAGAGCGAGCCTCGAAGTTAGTCCGAGATCTCCTATCGAGGTCTCTGGCTTTGTTTCCGGTATGGACGCTCTCATCACGGAGGAGTGCCTTGATGTGTTGTTTGCAATTCAACAAGCTGCCTTCACTAGAAGATTTGTTGTTTCTCCTCTCTTAGGATGTGATATGATTTTGGCCATTCGATGGTTTCGTGATACTAACGCTCTCATTGATTTTGAGGCTAACACTTTAACTCTCAATGCCAAAAGTCATTCTCCTATTGTCATTCATGGAGAGGACATTGTTCATTCACCATCTCTCATTGCTAATATGCACGCCAAGATTGAAAGGATTCAGGGAAAAAGACTCTCTCAGTCTCTTCTTATCCAAAGCAAGACACACAAGATTTACATGATTATGAGAGGCATGATGATGATTTGAATAACAATGATAAGCATGATAATTTGCATGATCAAGATGTGATTTCTCACAAGCATGATGAGTTGCATGAAGAAGATGTGATTGTTCACATGGATGATGTGTTAGTTGATGCTTTTTTTAGCAAAGCTAACCTCGTTGCAGATTCGATCAATCACGAAGGATCGATCTTGGCTCTCAAGCCTAGGTCCAAAGAACCCTCACAGGAAGTATTATGTAATTGCATGCTTGATACGTACGCATTGTTCGAATGTTTCATTTGTTATCGTTTCCTATATTTTAGTCAGCATCGTTATGTGATCCCTTTTCCTAGGCATGACATATTGTATGTTGAACACGTTTCTCTCATGGATGAGCACGAATGTATACGGATTTTTCATGAAAAGTTGAAAGGTATGTATGACAGAAAGTCACATTCCATGTCTCTTCCTTGGCATGACACAGTTTCCGAACAAGCACATGAAAGATTGAGCACCAAGCATGAGCATTTCCGTTGTGAATTGCCACAGTTGATTTCTCTAGATCATAAGAGAAAGATTCAATCTCATTGTTTGCATGTGTTTCATGAACGGGTTGTCACTCCATCTCTATATTTATCTACATTGCATACACAGTCTTTAGCGAAGACAATATTTTTTCCACTCACTTTACATAAAATAGGTATGTTCATGGTTTTGTGTTAGAAATGGTTTCGAGAATTTTCAACCATGGAGATTCTTGAAGAAGAAAGAAGCAGGACTCTCGATGGAGTTGAAGCATCGAAGGAAACTCAGAAGACTTTGTGTCGCTTTCGGCGCGGCCCAGAGAAGCAAGCGTTGCAAACCTTTATGAAGTTCAAGTACCGCACGACCCACACAATAGAGTGGGCCGGCGAAGAGTCCCTTCCAGGATTTCGGATGCTCCAAAATCCTGTTGGCGCTCTCCCTCGACGCCATACAGTTCGGTACCAGTACCTCACTTTGAAAAGGAGGGGATGTCACGTGACACATCCAACCCTATGTGTCCGTGGACAAGCTACAGCATGATCAAGGTTCAGTCAGTCTAGTCAGTCTAGATTAGAAGTGATCTGGTACTTGTGGTTCTTCTGGTTCTTTCCTTGAGTAATACAGAACACTGCCAAAGCTCTGATACCAATGTAAGGTGCAGCAGAATGAATGTTGTTCTTTCTCAAGATGAGTGATCCATATTTTGCTCAAGGTTCCTTTTAGTTCTTATGGAAGGGAGAGCCTTCCGTTCTTTATGAAGAGTGTTGTGATCACGAACAAAGTGAGTGGATATTGTGCGTGCAAGTGTATGAGACTGAGAGATAGAGAGAAGAGAGATACGACACCAGAGACGTAAAACCCTCCTCCAAAGGCCCCACTCTCGTCGGCGAGAGTGGTCTACTTATTAATTGCACAAAGGTGTACAATGATGATGCATGGACTGATGCAACTCGTGACTATGTTGGTGACGACGATGATGACTTTAGGGCTGAAATCGGTGCTCTTCTATCTGCTATCCACAAAAAGGGCTATGGCTGAAAATCTGGGCCTACTTTGCGGTGCTGAAAACGCGGATTTGGCTGCTGTTTTTGAGGCTGAAAAACCCTGATTTATCTGCTGTCTTATGGCTGTGAAAACGCTGAGTAATTGGCAGGTCTATGGCTGTGTTTTTGTTGCTGCAATCGAAGGCTGAAAACGCTGAATATCTGCTGCGACAGAGGGCTGAAAACGCTGTTCCTTGCAGATCCTTTTGGCTGAAAACAATGGCTTACTGCAGTCCTTTGAGGGCGATCCCAAAACGCTAGGCCTTGCAGGATGATGGTGATAGCAAACCGCTAGGGTTGGAGGCTGTCGACGAGGTGTTGCTTGTGGAAACGCAAAGCTGCAAGGGGAGATGGCGCCAACCAAAAACGCTTGCTGAATGGGGATGGGCTCGCCAAGGGATGCTTGGAGAGGGTCTTGCTGAGAGAGGGGGACTACCTGTTGCCTGGGGCCCCGTTGTGCTCCTTGCTCATTGCCCAAGAGTGCTAGCCTAGGGTTGCTTATATATTAAGTTACCCAATTTGCCCTACCTACTTTCCAACAAAAGTCACTTAAAAATAATAAGTGAAAAATGTCAAAAATAGGTAAAATAGGCTAAATGCACTGGAAAATTCCCCAAAATGACTCTGATGGAATCTGATGTAAATGCTTATGCTTATGCGGTGTGCAACCAGAGGATATGCATCTATACCAAGTGACTGGGCATGCACGGTCTACGAATAGACTCACAAAAGTGCCAGATCACTTCTAATCTAGACTGACTGGACTGACGGGAACCCTGTATGGTGTAGATTGTCCACCGACACATAGGATTGGATGTGTCACGTGACATCCCCTCCTTTTTAAAGTGAGGTATTGGTACCGAGCTGCATGGCTTCCTTGTAGTCTACCAACAACTCTGGATAATCCTTGAAGAACTCTTCGTCTATCCACACCGCTTCATTGGTTCCTCCATCTTTGAACTTCAAAAAGTATTGTCGTACTTACTTCTTTGAACCATGGCGAAACCGATGCAACAACACTTGCTCCGGCTTCATGACTTCAGCTTCATCAATGATTTTTCGTTCATCTTCTTCTGAAACGTCCTTTGGAGGTGTTCCCTGAACACTTTTAACCAAGAAACATGGAAAACGTTGTGCATTGACAATGAGTTAGGCAACTGCAATTTCATTGAAAACTCATTAATCTTTTTGATGACTGGAAATGGACCATACATACGAAAAGACAACTTAGGACATTTCTTTCCAACTTGCTTAAGACGTTGTTTCATGATTCGTAGATATACCCAATCTCCTTCCTTGATCAAGACCTCCTGACGATGCTTGTTAGCCTGTCCAGAATAAGATACCTGAGCCTTGCTTAGCCGAAGCTTCACACTCTCAGAAATCTCATCCAATGACTGACTCTCAACATTGGCATCAGGAATTCGACTGACCGATCTAGTCAAAAGTGACTAGAACAGACGGCCAAAAGCTGCCTCATACGGAGTTTAACCAATAGCAGAAGAAAAGGAGTCAATTAAGAATAGCCTGAACGAATGGGAGATAGAGCTCCCACTGAGACTGCTAATCATGAACATAAGATTTTAACACATCAAAAACCAATTGATTGTAAATTCTGTTTGACCATCTGACTGTGGATGAAAAGCCGATGAAAAATTCAACTTTGTGCCAAAATTTTCAAAGAGAGCGCGCCAAAAGTTGGACGTGAACTTAACATCCCTATCTGAAACAATGGACTTTGGCAAACATAGAGGGGTACCAATGCTTAATGAACAACCGTGCTACATCTTGTGCCGTGACTGTGGCCTTACAAGGAATCAACATGCAAAATTTGCTAAAATGATCGACAATTGTCAAACATTGAGTGTTTCTTGAATGCAAGCTTGGTGGTAAGTTAGTCACAAAATCCATAGAGATATCCTGAAAAGGTCTCTCGGGAATAGGCAGCAGAAACAAGAGGCCTTGCTACTTACCCCGAGGAGCTTTTACTTTTTGACATATAGTGCACAGTGTGACATAACGAAACACATCTTTCCGCATTTTAGGCCAATAAAAGAATCTTTCAATTTTTTCCAATGTGGTGGTCATTCCCCTTTGCCCACCCATGAGAGAATCATGTGCATCATGCAATATGGTTGGCCTGAGAGAGGGCAACACACATAAACGCTGATGAAAAATAACAATCCATCACGAATGAGATAGTTGTTGGGCCCTTGGGAAGCAAGAGCCTGCAACCAATGCTTACCAAACTCCGAATCTACATACTGATTCTTCATGTTGTCAAAACACTCACCCTCAATAGAAAATGTGGTTCTTGACTCAAGAGCCAAAATCTATCCTTTGCGACTCAACGCATCTGCAACAGGGTTAGCTTTTCCAGACACATATTCAATCAAACCTCCAAATTGCTCAAAAAATTGTGACTATCGTATCACTCCAATGTGCACTAGGCATAGATTGGAGCCACTTGAGGGCTTGATGATCTGTGCGAATTGTAAACTCTCTACCATACAAAAAATGCTTCCAATGCTTAGGAGAGTGAATGACAGACAAAAGTTCTTTATCATACACTGAATAATTCTTTTCCGCACTATTTAGCTTCCGGCTAAGGAAAGCTACTTGACGACCGTGCTTCTCAAGCACAGCGCCTATAGCAACATTGCTCGCATCCGTCCATACCTCGAAGGGATCATCCCAAGAGGCAAGGATAAGACACGATGCTTCTGTCACCGCAGCCTTGAGAGCTGCAAAAGCCTCAATGGCTGCCTCGGGCAAGTCTACGCGCTGACGGCGAGTCAAGGTGGTACCAAACGTACTGTGCGTGGCGTATAAGTACGTACTATACGTTGTTCCGTACAAGAAAAAATTTTATGTACGTAAAAATACGTACTCTTGGTAAAAAACTGCAAAATACTCATTTTCTAGGACTTCTCCAATATAAATCAAGAGAGAAGCCAACAACTTATAGAGACATTCAAAGACATGTTTTACAAGACAACCACATACTGTGTAACTACTGCAAGAGACTTAAAAGTTAAGACGACATTGATAATTGAACAAGAACATCAAGGCTCAAGAGTCAAATGAGATCTGAAATAACAATGAACACACTAATGTTGAAAACATCAAATAACAAAGTACCATAGGTGATAGCCTACAAGGCCCACGCCATAACAAAAGGCTCATCAGCCATCATAACTGAAACCATCCTACTCAAAAAGTCTGTCTATATAGTAGTAGATACTAGAAAGCACTAAATAGCTAGCTAAAAGCTAGCACATCATCCATGTGATGGCCCCATCGTCAAAAATCATCATCAGATGCAGATAAAGACTCTGTTGAAGAGACCAAGTCCCCATCCGTCAGGACATTGCCCTCTTCGTCGTACTCTGGCTCTGCCATCACGGACATCTGTGCCACATGTAGATCATCCTCTACTGCCTCTGTCGAAGCCTCAATGAGACGAACAGCCTCGTTTGCCCGTTTCCGAGAAGAACGAACAGGTAGCTTCCCTTTACGAATGCTCTCTCTTCGAGCACTATCTGGGTCTGGATCATGCTCACGTAGAGGAATAGCCAAAGCTCGTGCGCGTGACCTCGTCACACGCCGATCAACACTCTCCAACTCCCTGTGAAGCAGCCGAATAATCTCCTCCTGCTCATTTCTGATCTGCGCCTCCACCTCCTCTATAGCAGCAGGATCTGCCACCATCTTCACCTTGGTTGGGTCCGCCTGTTGAAAAATGAAAACAAAGGAAATATTATTTAGTATGTACTAAGTACTCAATGGCCGAGTGTATCATGATTCATGACTCAATCATTCATGTGAAAATTAATAGTAGACTTGCTTGGGTGTTCCCAAAGCGTGGTAGGCTCGCACAAGCCTCATATTTGCTCGGCAATAGACTAACTTCTCTAGTTGAGAAGTACTGAGACGATTGCGGATCTTCGTATGTATCAAGGAATAAGCGCTCCAGTTGCGCTCGCATGCACCAGCCGAGCAATCCTACAACAATGAGCATTGAGATTTAATATATCGCAATAGCAAGTACTAAGTACATTGTGCAAAAACTGTAAGTCTCAAGATTCTCAATTACCTGTGAAAGTACTCGTAAAGCGAGATGTCTAAGCGTTGGAAGACCTTGTCTCCCATAATTCTGCCACCATGTAAGAGGGAACTTGGTAGCCTCTGGCCTCAACACCACAGCTCTAGCAAAGGATGGTCCTAGATTGTTCATGAAGCTAATCATCTCTGCATCAATCTCCAGTTGATCGTCCATGTGGTACATCATATTGATGTAATCATCCTTGAGCTTTAAGAGAGTCCTCTCATGGAAAAGCTCTGGCGTCTTGTAGAAAGGATGAAGCAATGCAGCCATCCCGTGAATGGGACGACTCATGAAAGTCCATCTCCTTTTTACAATGGCCATGATGTCATCTCGGCTGAAATTTTCAGCAATAAAACAAAGTTGAATTGGCAAATTCAAATGACAACAAGTCTACTAGAAGATTTCAAAAGACAAGTACTTACCAGGTCTGTGTCAGAGACACGCACTCTGTAAGGTGTCTCTTCATCTCCATGAAGAGATGATAGACTAGGCCCAATGTAGAGCCCTCCATGTCTGTGACTCGAAGAAGCACATACACTGGCTGCAATGCCACTGTCAAACTCTGAACCTGTGTCCAAAAGGACTCATCGAGCACCCGTCGCTGTATGTATTTAGTGGGCTCTGTCTGCGAGTGATGCATCAATCTCCACTTCGGGTCCACGACTGTCTGGAGAAGTGGATCCCTCAATTTGAAGAGTCTCTGTAGCACTAAATACATATAAGCAAATCTAGTCTTTGAGGGTCGCACCATATCAAGTGTACTGTGGCTCCTGAAGATAGCTAAAGCTTGATGTTTCTTGCGGAAAAAGGTGGTCATCTTAGTGGCATCTGTAACAATAGGCAATACCCAAGGCAACTTGCCTATATCCTCCATAAGTAAGTCAAGACAATGCGCAGCACATGGAGTCCAAGAAATCCGAGGGTGAGCTGCCTCGACCATTTCACCCATAAGTTTACAATTTGAGGCATTGTCAGTCACAACCTGTACCACATTATCCTTCCCAACCTCATCAATAACTTTCTTGATGTGCCCAAAGATAAACTCACCACTGATGTGCTCTCCGGCCTTGCCTGCATCCAGAGCGCGCAAGAAGTATGTGCCAAGACAAGACGACACAAGAATATTAATGATGTGCCGCCTACGAACATCACTCCAGCCATCTGATATGATGGTGCACCCAAACTGCTGCCAACCAGCCTTGACCGGGACCAAAGCCTTATCTATCAAAGCCTTCTGCTCATCAAGCATTGTAGTGTGCATCTTCTTATACTCCACCCCTGACCATGAATCTGTGTGACCAACATCATCTATAGCCCGGACCATCCTCTTCCATTGCTCAGTCCTCAAAACATTGAAGGAGATGTTGCACTCAATGAGAGTACGCGCAATCTCCATCTCAGCCACCTTTTGACGCTCCTTCACCCAAGAGAGAGAGTTCATATACGAAGGCAAGGTGCTTTGCCTACGTGCATCCATATCACCTTGATCTTCCTCCTCCTGCACAACTCGAGCCCTCTTTCTACTAGAACCAGCAGTGGGATGATCCTCTTGAACCTCGGAAGATGAACCACCAAAATCCCCAATGAGAGCATCATGAAGAGAATCCTGTGTGTGCTGGCTACCTGTATTTTTTTTTGGTGTTGGTACTTCGGGAAAATTCTTCGCAATCAGCTTGTCCCTAATATCCTGTGGAACCTTTTTGCACCCTCCACAATTGTTGGTCGTGCCAATGCCCGTCAGATGCTTAACGACACGAGAAATTGTACTCGTGAGCTCAAAATTACAGTACTTGCATTGCCATCGTCGAGTGCCGGAACCCGCTTGGCCTGGAGTGTTGATAATGCGGATGACATTGGTATGCTCCTTCCAGTACGGGTTGCATGGCTTAGGCATGATGAATCTGTCGCAAACAATAAGACACACGCGACACGAGTGAGACAAAGAGACACAGAGACAGAGAGGGGGAGCCCCGGAGCGAGAGAGAGAGAGAGAGAGAGAGAGAGAGAGAGAGAGAGAGAGAGAGACTTTACCTGCACAGTGACACTTTGTTTCTCTGCAGAGATAATTGACTGCGTTACTGGTTTTCTGCAACCCAATGCAAGCGCCTAAAAAATAAGGCCAAAAAACTGGTCGCCTGGGCCTAGCGAAACCCTCAGGCTGGAAAGGGAGTAGAATTTTTTTATAAAAAAAACCAGCACCGTACGGTACGGATCCGTACAGATCACCCGTACCGTACGGAAAGGATCCGAACGTACGTGTTGATCCTACCTTGCGGCGAGTCTTTACCCCTTTCAAAACATCAATCGTAGGTGCAGCAATGCGTGCAAAATTCTCTATGTGCGAGCTATATGCTTGACATAAACCAAGGAAAGAACGCACATCATATGCAGTTTTGAGCAAATCCCAATTACGAACATGTTCCACCTTCGCGGGATCTAGCTTTACGCCTTCTGCAGAAATGATATAACCCAGATAAGTGACTTCAGTAAGAAAAAATTCAGACTTCCTAGCTGCAATGTACAATTGGCACTCATCCAAACGAGTTAGTACCCTTTCAACGTCTCTCTCACGCTGTTCCCACAATGCAGAAAAAATGAGAATATCATCTAAAAAGATGAATACACATACGCCGACCATATTGCCGAAACGACCTACCATGAGACGATTGAACGTACCCACGGCACCTGTCAATCCAAAAGGCATAACAATATACTCCCATTGCCCTCGCTCGGTGCGAAAAGCGGTCTTGAAAATGTCGCCTTTGAATACATGTACCTGATGGTATCCACTTTTGAGATCAACCTTCCTGAAAACCTTTGCCCCATTGAGCCATCGGAAACTTGTTCTTGACGGTCATCTTGTTTAATGCCTTGTAATCAACACACAAACGAGACGAACCATCCTTCTTGCGAACAAACAAAATAGGGGCAACAAAAGGACTTACAATAGGACGTATGAATCCTCTAGCCACCAACTCCATGAGTTGTCGCTCTAACTCTTCCTCTTGTGTCTTGTTCAAACGGTAGGGAGCTTTACTGACAGGCTATGCTCCCTCCATAAGCTCGATGCGATGGTCCTCCGACCGCTCCGGTGGGAGACCAGGTGGAAGATCATCCTGCAAAAAGACATGTTTAAACTTCGTAAACAACTCTAAATACTTACCTGGAGGAATGCTCTGGGAAACTGGAGCAACATAGATGAATACCGCTTGTGCTCCTCCTCATAATTCACGCTTTACCTGCACATGAGAGATGAGAGGCAAAGAATGCAAGCCCTCCTCAACGCGAATGATGAGGGGGAATCAGTTTTGACACGTAGAGTGAGAGTGTTAGCCTCAAAATCAATGAGAGGGTTGAGTTCACGAAACCATCTAATGCCCAAAATCATATCACATTCTGAGAGAGGAGACACAAGAAATTTCCTACGAAAAGAAGCTTGTTGAACAATAAACATCACATCAAGGCACTCCTTCGTGATGAGAGAGTCCATACCAGGAGCGAAGCCAAAAACCTCGAGAGAAGCTTTTTGACTAATCTCTAGGCGGACTCTCTCAACAAGAGGGAGACTAATCACATCATGCATATTGCCTGGATCAAACAATATAATAAAACGCTGCCCCTTTACATGACCATAACACTTCATGAGAGACTCATCAATGTGTGTGTCAGAGTCAGGAGAAGATGCAAGTTGGTTTGTGATAGTGCTTGTGGTTGTTGTGGGTGCCTTTGGTTCTTTAGGTGGGACTGTCTCAGGACAGGCCTTCTTAATGTGACCCTTGACGTGACATTGAAAACATCTACCTTCTTTAGCATAGATCACTTGTTCTTCAGCCGTGATGTATCCTCCTACAATTCCTTGTGAAGCTTTTTCATCAAGGGTTAGCTTAAGTTTTGCAAGTGCTTTAGCTTTACCCTTAGATTCATTGTTAGACTTCTTTTCCGAGGAATTAGAGGAAGAAGGGCTAGAAGAATTACCATTCTTACCATTCTTTCCATTCTTAGCATTCTACGTGTTCTGAGAATTCTGAGGGGTTCCTTGAGAAGTCTTGTTTTCCTTTGGCTTTCCTTTGTTGTGTTTCATGTCCTGTGCGAGAGCAATCGCTACCGCCTTCTTGAGATCGATTGGATCAAGTACCTCCACATCATACTTGATATACTCGTCCAATCCATAAAGGAATGCCTCCTTGCGCTCCGCATCAGATTTGCGTAATTGAGCCGAGCTGCAAAACACAATTAGAGAAAGACGTAACCGGCAAACCATTTTGCTTAAGAGCGCGCCAATCGTCCTTCAACCGTGCAAGGTACTGAGGTGGCATAAACCGCGCCTTGAGCTTGTCTTGAAAATCAACCCAACTGAAAGAGAGGGGTGTGAATTCATCGGCTTCCTCGAGGTGCGCGGATAGCTGTGCCTCTTGCCATGCGTGGTATCAATTGATGGCATCACCAGCAAGCTACATAGCTGCCGTCAAAACTTTGCTATTGCCTGTTTTCTTAGTTGTCACAAAATAAATATTAAATTGATGCAATGGCACGTGACACATCCAACCCTAAGTGTCCGTGGACAAGCTACACCTTAACAGGGTTCCGATCAGTCCAGTCAGTCTAGATTAGAAGTGATCTGGCACTTTTGTGAGTCTATTCGTAGACCGTGCATGCCCAGTCACTTCGTGTAGATGCATATCCTTTGGTTGCACACAGCATAAACATAAGCATTACATCAAATTCCATCAGAGTCAGTTTGGGGATTTTTCCAGTGACTTTAGCCTAATTTCCCTATTTTTGACAATTTTCACTTATTTATTAAGTGACTTTTGTTGGGAACTGAGTAGGGCAAATTAGGTAAGTTAATATATAAGCAACCCAAAGCTAGCACTCTTTGGCAGAGGAGCAAGGAGCACACAGGCCCTCAAGCAGCAGGTACCCTTCTCTCTCAACAAAAACCATCAAGCATCTCCATTCAGCCCAGCCATTTGGTGGCGCTATCTTCTCTAGCTCCTTGGCGTTTTTCCACAAGCAACCAAGCAGAAGCATGACCCCCTAGCCAGCGTTTGGATCGCCATCAAGAGCTTCCATTTCCCAGCGTTTGCCTCAGCGTTTCCAGCATTAAAAAGGCAGATTCAGCCATAGCAAAAATGCAAGTTCAGCAGTAGCAAAAACGAAACAGATTCAGCCTTAATGTGATGCAGAAGATAGTCATTTTCAGCCTCGAAAACACAGCCAAAACCAGGGATTTTCAGCCATATGAAACAACCCCAAAGTTCACAGATTTCAGCCTCTAAGTTGCCGCCGTCGCCATCATCGTCGTCATCAACATAGTCCAAAGTTGCATCAGTCCATTGCATCGTCATTGTACCACTTTCTGCAATCATAAGTAGACCACTCTCGCCGACGAGAGTGGGGCCTTCGGAGGAGGGTTTTACAACGTCTCTGGTGTAAAAGTCTCATACACTTGTACACACAATATCCACTCACTTTGTTCGTGATCATAGCACTCCCCATAAAGAACGGAAGGCTCTCCCTTCCATAAGAACTAAAAGGGACCCTTGAGTAAAATGGATCACTCATCTTGAGAAAATACAACATTCATTCCGCTGCACCTTACATTGGTATCAGAGCTTGGGAAGTGTTCTGTATTACTCAAGGAAAGAACCACAAGATTTTTTTTTGCTTGTTGCGGTCGCACGAACCAAGTTCGCTTGGGCGTGTCGATTCCTAATCGTGTTTTGTTGAAGAGTGACAGGAATCCCAAGAAAGAAGGGCTTGTCCAGCCTCCCCTTGTGTCTCTTTTCACTCATTGAGAGCGGACCGTGCACTTAGCGGCCGGCCAATCGACGTGAGGTGGGAAAAAGCAACCTTTGTGTGAGCGCAAGGCCGCCAAGGGGTGCGCCCGCGGAAAGGAGTAGAACTCGGGTGAAGAGAAGATCCTTCTCAAACGCGATTTGCAAGCGAAAGAAAACCTCAAGAACCCAAGAACCCAAGCACCCAAGACCCTCAAGAACCCAAGTTCCTCGTGAACGTAAGGACCAAAGATCGTAGTGCATGGTCGTCACCCGAAGCGGAATGGATACTTCGCATACAGGTGATGAGCATGAGAGAGGCGACGAAGACTTTTCCCCACCAGGAGATTTTTTCAACCCTCCCCCTTCGCCATCTACGCCACCAAGTGTACCAAACCCTATGGAGGAAATGGTCAAGCAAATGATGGCCATGATGGATAGACAAGAAGCAAATCGCCTTTTCTGGCACTAATGTTTGCTACCACAAAGTTCCGCTCCTATCTTCTGCCTAGACCCTTTGTAATCCAGACAATGGAGGAGGTTTTCCCATATGTAATGCGACACATGGATGTCTCATCTAGGATCTCTAAATGGCTAGTGAGATTACAAGAGTTTGACTCTACCATGCAAGTAGAAAACTCCACCAAGGCTAGTTTAGCGGGAATACTCACTCATCGCCATTATGAGAAGAAGAAAATGAGATTTCTAAATTCTACCCTTGCAAAGAGCTAAAGGACTAATCTGCAACGTGGAAACTGAGTTATCATGTACAATCTCCAAAATGGTGAAGCCTATCATCTACCTCTTGCGGGTGTTGGATTCCATGAAGCCTTGCATCGGCAAGATACATGAGGCCATGGACACCATGATTGACTCTCTTGAAAAACTTGTGACTGACCCCGATAGGTATTCACGTCGCACGAGTCGCTTTTAAGTTTTCCCTATGCTTTACAAGTTTACTCTCTTGAGTTTGTAACTTTGTTTTGAATCTTGATAACGTAGGTACGAGGAGATCCAAGATTTGTGTGTGTCAAGGTGGAATGCCTACCATTCTCCTCTTCATGCGGCCGCTTATGTAGTGGATCCACAATTCCAACAAGGGAACCAATGGAAGGACAAAGAGGTGATGAATGGTTGGCAAACCATCCTTGTGCGCCTTGCGCCCGACCCAAAGAAAAGAACCGAGATTCAGAGGCAAATCAATGTCTACAGGAATGGAAAGAGAGAAATTTGTCACATGTCTGCTGCACAGACATCTCGCTTTAAGATGGGGAGTGCTCTTTGGTGGGAGGTGTTTGGGGTAGGATTGGGCGGTTTACAGGATTTAGCTATTCGCATTCTTAGCCAAGCATGCACTACCAGTTGCTTGAAGCAATTTTGGAGCGTGTATGCTCATGTAGCCTCAAAGAAGAGGAATCGTCTTGATGTGCAAAGAGCCAATGATCTCATATATGTCTCATCAAATTTGAAGATGCTTTCCAAGTCAGACCAAAGTGATGATTTCGCGGAGTGGGCACTTGCAGAGGATGATCCTATCCAAGAGACAGATAGATGCACACACAGAGAGAGAGAGAGAGAGAGAGAGAGAGAGAGAGAGAGAGAGAGAGAGAGAGATTGAGACAACACCACTTCAGGATGATTTTTTGGATCAAATGGACTATGCAGAGCCAGTTGACATTCAGTTGGCACCATGGGCCAACATGTAGAGTCTAGACTCTAGAGTCTAGACCTCTTGAGTCTTGAGTCTTAGCTCTTGACTCGAGTCCTTCCCTTTTTGACTCCCATTTATGCTAAACTCTATGTATTCACTCTTCACTTGTACATCATTATGTTTTGCCCTTTGGCGAGGATGATTGATGCTTGATCACCACACCAACGGTGTACCGTGTCGCGCACGCCGCATGCCCTTTGTTATATTTTGGAATTATATAGTATGAGTGCAAAACCCACTTTTTCTTTGCAATCTTGTGCTCTTAGTGGTTCACTGTTGTCTCAATATTAAATTTGCAAAGAGCTAGTGTTGAATAGTGATTTGACATAAGGAGAAAGAAGGGAGTACTTAACAATGTTGGACATGTTGCCAAGTCTTTTATCACATCATACTAGGAAATAAAGGGTTTTGTTGGAGATCCTGTGAAGATCCAACTAGTTGAAGGGGCAAAGCCAATACGACAAAAATTAAGAAGGATGGAAAAGGAGTAAATGAATGCTTTAAAGGAGGAAGTGGATAAACTTTTGGATGCAGAGTTCATTGTGCAGTTGATAATGTTGAATGAGTGAGCCCTGTAGTGGTCACTCCAAAGAAAGATGGGCGTTGGAGAGTTTGCGTTGATTATAAGCCATTAAATGTAGTGACCAAGAAAGATCCTTATCCCTTACCTTTCATTGGAATACTTTTAGATGCATTGACTGGCTTTGAAAGATACAATGTCTGTGATGGTTATTCATAATATTTTTAGCTTATCCTTGCTCTTGAAGACCGGAAAAAGACTACTTTTATCACGCCATGGAGTTGTTTCTGCTTTTGCTACCTTCCTATTGGGTTAACAAATGAACCTGGAGCTTTTGAAAAAAAAGTGGATTGGGTCCTTACCTCGTTCCTTGGGAAATTTGTCAAAGGATTCATAGATGATTTATGTGTATACAGTTCAAAGAAAGAGCATGTTCAAAAGCTTGAAATGACTTTTGCAAGGTATGATGAATGCGTCAGTTGAACCCTAAGTAGTGTCATTTGGCACAGCCAAGGGTGAAGCTTCGTGGAATGTGATTTCAGAAAATGGAATAGAAGCAGATCCAGAGAAAGTGGAAGCTTTGTTATTGCTGTCATCCCCATAGGATATCAGACAGTTGGCCACTTTCACACAAAAGGTTGAATATCTGTCTCGATTCATACCTTCGACATCACAATTACTGTATCCATTGCAGAAAGCGGTTAAGAATGATCTCTTGGAGTGGACACGTGATTGTGAAGATGTTTTTGACAGAGTCAAAGAGGTTTTGAGTACACTACCCATTATGCAAGCTCCTGATTGGGAAAAGGAGTTTTATGTTAACCAATCAGTGGGAGATGATGCCATTGGGGCCATGTTATTGCAAAGAGGGAAGGAATCTCGGTATATAAAGTCTGTTCATTATGCTAGCAGAGTGAAGACTCCTCATGAAAGAGATTACTATGAAATTTAATTAGTGATGACAAGTATGGTTTATGCTTGCAGACGATTCAGACATTACTTGTTGCAAAAGTCGTTCACCTTTCTCACCAGTTATTCATTGCTTCCTTAGTTGTTCAATAATTCGAATATATCAAAAACAGTGATGAAATGGGTTATTGAGCTTCAAGATTTTCAATTCACTTTTTTGGTAGAAGAGAGTACTCGGGCCACCCTAGCAGATTTACTCACTTATAAAGACACTCCTGTTTTGGTTAAGGAAGAGGTCGTGCGAAAGAAGGAAGTCGGGACTCTTGCCATATCTGATGCTTCACTGTTATATTTTGATGGCTCTTATCGAAGAAGTCATGATGCTGCTTCGGGAGGCATTGTCATTTATGATGCACAAGGAAAACTTATAAGGAAACAAGGGCTGAAACTTGATGCAAAAAGTAACAATGAAGCAGAGTACATGGCTCTTGAAGGTGGTTTGCACATCTGTTTACAGTTGGGAATTAGACGCTTACAGATCAAAGGAGATGCATTGTTGGTTGTGAAGCAAGTATTGGGAGTATGAAAGATAAGAATCCTAAACTGAAGAATTTATGCTTCAAGGTGAAATCTTTGCTCAAAAAGATTGAAGCATGGAGTTTGCATCATATTGAAAAGTCTCAAAATGAAGAAGCTCATTGTGCTACCCAAGAAAGATCACTTGTGTGTTTGTCTTGAAGGCAAATGCCTCTTTATATCATGCGAGGGAAGTGTTATCAAAGGAGATGGAATTTTTGTTGACAGGTGTTTTACCTGAAGGTCTACCATCCTCCAAAAAGTACGCTTTTATAAGAAAAGCTAGGAAGTATAGAATGCTTGATGATGTGCTTTACATGAAAGAAAGTGATTTGGTTTTGCGTCGTGTGCCCTGGAAAGAGAAAATTTACAAGATTTTTGAAGAAAATCATGAGGGATCTTTTTGCCATGAAGATCATGTTGCATAAAATCTTGCAAGAAGGCTATATGTGGCCAAGTATTTAGCGGAATGTTAACCATTGGTGCAAGTCTTGTTTGCCTTGCCAAAAAATGGGAAAGAGAATTTTGAAGCCTGAATTACGAAAGACAATTCTAGCTTTTGATGTATTTGAGAAATGGGGTCTTGATGCTATTGGACCCTTACCCATGACTAGCAAAAGGAATACTTACATTTTGACAGCAGTGGATTATTTGTCGCCTTAGGCAGAAGCTAAAGCTGTCAAACAGATTACCAGTAAGGAAATGGAAAAGTTTGTATATGAGCATATAGCCGTGCTTTATAGCTCGTGAATTGGACTTGTACATATTGAGTTATGAGCATCCGGAGTGGGCGGCCTCAACTTAGAAAGTGATTGAAGGTGCATGTGACGAAGGCAATTGGGCCAACTTGGTGATTGGAATTGGAAATGCTGAGATTTAAGATTTCTTGAAGTAGCCAAGATAATGGGCTACAAACCGTGTGTTACGGTGTGTCATTCGATGACCGAAGCATCAAGTTATGCTTTTGGGAAGGTTGTTCGATACGTTCTCGTGCTTGGGGGAGAAGCTGGAAATTAATTGGGCATGAGGGAGTTGGGAGGATTGGGGAGGAAGTTGCCATATGGCATGGCAATTATCCCACATGAGAAGGGGAAAAGGGGAGAATGGGGGGTATATAGGGTAATGGGGAAACCCCCATTAGTTGTATCACTTTGTGGAGAGCTTGGCTTGATGAGCTCGTGGGCTCTTGGGGAGAGAAGGGCGCCTTTTCCAACTGTCCACACTGCCTGCCCAAGCGCCTTGTCACATTTTTGGTCCTCTGGACAATCGCCCACCCCCCCCCCCCCCTTCCCATGTGCACAAAGTCACCGACATGGCCCTAAACTTTGCCAAAAAAGGCCTAGAGTGGACCAATTAAAATGAAACCCCCAAGAGGCCTTGTCGGCTGAGGAGAGAGAAGAAAGAAATTTGATTAAAAGGGACAAGTGAGCCCCATTTTAATAGCTGCAACACCTACACACTTTCCAGAGAACGCATTTTTGAACAAGAAAGAGTACAACCCCGGTTTCGAGTGGCCATAACTCTTTGATCTGTCATCTGTTTTTTGCCTATGGATACTCTACGGACATCTCCACGAAACGAGCTTCGTCATGATGTCCTCGGTTTCTCCTAATTTCGATGTTTCATACTTGAGGGGTTTTCATAAATCTTTACAAGTGTTTATCACAAGTGTTTTCGGCAGTGTAATAGTTCTTCCTTTCGACGGTGTGATTCATGCAAGGCTATAGAGGCACTCGTTTTTCTTGTCGTTTACACGCTAACAACGGGAAACTTTGTATAGCAGTTGTACGACAACCTGCAAAGTTTTTGGCGGGCAGCTTTTCGGCACCTCTGTTTTAGCAAGTCGTTGCTTTTGAAGATGTTCAGTTTAGGGCATCTCTGTAACTTATAAAAGAGTGCCCAAGGGGTAAGCTCTAGCAAATCAGCGTGGAAGCAAACACACCGCACACCTCCCAACCATTGTACTTTGCGAATCATCAATAAAGAAAGAAATACCAAAGGGACGCTAGTCTTTGGGGTAGTGCAAAGAAAGAAATAACAAAGGGGCGCTTGTCTTTGGGACACCAATCTTTTCCTCTGAAGCTCTCTTTATTACAATTTGTCAAGTGCAGCGGACACAAAGCTCTGAGACCAATGTCAGGTATTGCGAAAGTGTTTAAGGATTTAACTCGAATCTAGTACTCCGCACAAACACAAGGTTACTTTACTTCACTTGAAAGAACTGAACTGAATGAAAGAGAGAGAGAGAGAGAGAGAGAGAGACAAATGTCACAAGGCGGCACAACGTGCCAATAGAAAAGAATAGACTGAACAACTTTAAGCACTTCAAATAACAGCTGAACTGAGAGAGAGAGAGAGAGAGAGAGAGAGAGAGAGAGAGAGACAACACGCGACACGGAGTGGCGGAATTCCACCCCAAAGAGTATTGGCCCCAAACCTTGGCGCCCCTTTCGGTATTTCTTTATATTGCATCAACACAGTACAAGCCAGTACTCCAGACTCTGCACCTTCTTCAGGAAGCATGCCAGAGAATGAGCTCTAGCCTCATATTTAAAGGCCCTTGGCCTGAAAAGCAGTTACAGTAAAAAGCCTTTAAAACTCAAAAGCTTCTGGTTCAAAAGCAAAGCCAAAAAGCTGTCAGTGCAATTTACGGAAATCCGTACAACCTACCACGTCATCAACCAACGCAAAACTCGAAAATCCGTACAGCCTCCCACGTCATCATGTCAACGCAATTTTCGGAATCTGTCTGTTGCCCTTAAGGTTAGGGTTTCTACAGTTTTCGGGTTAGGGTTTCCAAAATCCATACAGCCTGCTACATCATCATGTCAGCGCAATTTTATATGTCTGTTGCTCTTAGGGTTAGGGTTAGAGTTTCTACAGTTTTAAGATTAGGGTTTCCAGAATTAGGGTTTGCAAGTTTTAGGGTTAGGGTTTCTACAATTTTAGGATTAGGGTTTCTAGAATTAGGGTTTGCAGGTCTTAGGGTTAGGGTTTCCAAAATTAGGGTTTTAGCAATTAGGGCTTCAAGCAAAAATTAGGGTTAGGGTTTCCAAAAATTAGGGTTTTCGGCCACATCTGTAAGTTGACTCCATTCTTTAGGCTTTGACACGTCAACAGTTTGTTACATCTCCCCTTCTTGAAAGAGAGTAATCGTCCGCGATTACATCATATCTGCAAAACAACTCAAGTTAGTTCAAAAATTTCCCAGGGTCATTCCGAGAGACATTCCGAGGGACAATCAGTTTGCTCTTTTTATTAAGCAGTTAGCTTCTCATTTCTGCTCTTTTGATCAAGGAGTTAGCTTCTCCTTTCTCCAGATCGGAACTCTTGATATTCCGGCGTAGTAAAATTAGCCATCACACCCAGACCGTACTGATCTTCCACGGGTGTCTTGATGCACTAAAATTACATACCTAGGCAATCTCATCCAATTAGGAATATTCAGTAGTTGGCACATCACAATGCAACACAAATGCTCACATATGCATGTTACAAGACATAGAAACATAAAGCCGCCGAAACACTCCTCCCGCATAACCTAACAAGGTCCGGGCCGGGAGATAGTCAACGACTCCCTCATCACTCCTCTCGCATAACCTAAAAAGGTCCGGGCCGGGAGATATAGAGGCCTTTTATAACCAAACGCCCCCCAGACCGTAGCCTGCGTCGTTTGGAGGTGCTGAGAGTAACCACTGCTCAGACTTCTTAATACTCCTCTCGCATAACCATCCACGTCCGGGCCGGGAGTCACAACAAAAATTATTTTACAAGCATACAACCAAACGCTCCCCAGGCATCGGCCTGCGTCGTTCCGAGGTTCAAACAATACCAAAACAATATTTCTCACTTCTTTACCTGGGAGTAAAATCACCAATCATTGAAACCAGTATCAAACCAGAGTCAAACAATTCAAATCGGCACCAAAACAGGTTCAAAACAGATACCATCCATTTCAAACAATACTTTCTTAAACAAAGTTCAAAAGTATCTAACTATAAAACAACTAGAGAGTTCATTCAGGATTTTGTTCGGACAACCGAACTTTGAGGACGACTGGCTTGCCCTTCTGCATCACGGTGATGGTTCAGTTCCGGACTTGGAGAGTCGCATCATTCTTGTCATGCCAAGGCATGCCTAATAGAACGTCACAATTGCGCAACTTCATGGTGTGGAAATCAGCTTTCCCATGATAATCTTGAATAGTCACCTGGAAGAGCACTAATGAGCGGTACTACTTTCTGAGTTTGCCCTGTGGCTAGCTCAGCTTCAATTTCTCCAACCCTCTGCATCATAATCAAAGTGCATCTGCTTTAAGAATTCTGGATGGATGAAGTTCTCTGTAGCTCCGCGGTCAAAGAAAATAAGGGCTTTGAAACCATTGACTTTGCCATATGCTCAACACAGTTCATTTGTACTCTCAAGGCGTATGCCATAAATATCAGGAACTAGTCCAATAGCGGGTCTAGCTCTCTTAGCAAGAGCTGGCGCTGGGATTCTGTCAACCGTTGGTGCGAGCGTTGGCTCCTCTGGTCTATCAGTGCGTTTGGGACAATTAGAATGATTATGCCCTGTTTGAAAGCATCCACAACATCGGCCTTCTTGTAGTAAGGTGTCTCGTGTTGAGGCGTCAAACAAGGCCTTTGCAGTTGATTTTCACGAGACTCTCGAGAAATTGTTCGTTGCTGCCGAGAGTTGTGGTTAGTGGCCAGAGATTCTTTTGTGGTAAACTCTAGCTTTCCCTTCGTCAGTTTGTAGCCGACCGCGGCATGGTCCATAAGTTCTTGCATGGTAGAGACTTGCTTGGATAGACAATATTCCTGCAATGGTGATGGTAGTCCAATGGTGTATCGCTCGCATTGGGCCTCCAAGGGAACAGATCTAAAGAAGGACACCAGAAGGTACACGTCGAGAAACCTTTGGTTATATTCGTCCATGGTTTCAGTGGCAAGCATTTTCAAGTTGCCCCATTTTGCCAAAATCCGCACTTCAAACATAGAAGTTATGTAACTACGTGCAAAAACTGTCTTTAAAGCTTACCAGGTCCTTGGAGCATGCGGTTGTGTCGCGATTGAACTCCACCATTGCATAGCATTATCTTTAAGAAATCCCGCTGCTCGAGAAATCTTGGATTCTTCTATATAGTTCCCTAAAGCATAGATGTTGTCGAATTGCTGTAGGAACTGCAATGCTTTCTTGCGATCTTTCACCCCGGAAAAAGTGAAAAATTTGACTGTAGTGCCACCATCTTTGAAATCTTTGGGTTGGTTTGGCGCATATCCCGGGTATGGATAATAAGGGTATCCATATGGGCTCCAACCATTGTAGCCTGGTGGCGATGGTGGTGGAGGTGGGGGCAATGGTTGTGGCAAAGGCGGTTGCACTAGATCAGGGTCAGATGGCTGCACCATATTCCTGAAGACTCCCCCAATCGGGACAGACGGCTGAGAAGGTTGCCGGTTAAAAGCTCTCGTACTTTCTGGTGCCGGAGGAGGTACCACCTGGGGCATCAGAGGGGGTAACATGTAGTTCAAAAATTGTTGAAAACCTTGCAGCATTGGAAGATTCTGCTGAGGATGCCGCGAAAGAATGTCGTGAAGCTCGTTGAGCAGAAACTGCAAATATTCTGTAGAATCCATGAATTCCAAGTATTGGGTTCTTAATTGGCTTATGCCCTGTAAGACACTGCGGTGAAGACGGGAGCGCGCCCGATGCGCGATGAAGTAAGGGTGGGAGTGGCTAATGAGTCCGGGTTGGAGGGCGAAGAAACCTCAAATAAAATAAAATTCCAAAAGCTCTGTCTGCTCTTTCGTAGGACCGGTATGCTTTCAGAAAAGCACACGCCTGATGCTCTCATACCACTGTCACAAGGCGGGCACCACGTGCCAATAGAAAAGAACAGACTGAACAACTTTAAGCACTTCAAATAACAGCTGAACTGAGAAAGAGAGAGAGAGAGAGACAACACGCGACACGGAGTGGCGAAATTCCACCCTAGAGAGTATTGGCCCCAAACCTTGGCGCCCCTCTCTGTATTTCTTTATATTGCATCAACACAGTACAAGCCGGTACTTCAGACTCTGCACCTTCTTCAAGAAGCATGCCAGAGAATGAGCCCTAGCCTCATATTTAAAGGCCCTTGGCCTGAAAAGCAGTTACAGTAAAAAGCCTTTAAAACTCAAAAGCTTCTGGTTCAAAAGCAAAGCTAAAAAGCTGCTAGCGTAATTTACGGAAATCCGTACAGCCTACCACGTCATCATGTCAGCACAATTTTCGGAATCAGTCTGCTGCCCTTAGGGTTAGGGTTAGGGTTTCTGCAGTTTTAGGGTTAGGGTTTCCAGAATTAGGGTTTCAACAGTTAGGGTTTTTGGCAAAAATTAGGGTTTAGGCCCTTCGGCCACAGCTGTAAGTTGACTCCATTCTTTAGGCTTTGACACGTCAACAGTTTGTTACAACAAAAGAGACGACACTGAATGTCGGGTCCCAAACCCTCATGGGCCCCCTTGCTCTGTTGCAAAGCAAGGACTTTCTTTATTCTTGCACAATGCTGATACAATGACTAAATGCTGAGATGTTGGTGCTAATGGGTAATGATGCTACTGATGTTGCGTACTAATGAGATATTGAAGGAAACTGTGGGTATTGGGGTACTGCGTGTATTGAAGGTACTTGGGTATTGCGGGTACTTGTCGACGAAGATGAGGTACTGAGGTATTCTATGTCAACGACGATGACGACGACGACGAGGTACTGATGGGTTCTATGTCGACGACAATGACGATGAGGTAATGAGGGGTTCTGTGAGTCCTTAAGCTCAGCTAGGCCAAGCAAGAACGACATACTAGATGTTGCGGTACTGTGTCGACGACGATGTCGAAACTAATGGGCTGAATCTGAAAATGCTATTGATGCTCATGGCTGAAACCTGAAATCGCTAGGAATGCTGATGGGGATCTGCTAATGTGGCGAAGCTACGGGCTAATCGGCCGTCTTCGTGGATGACAATGGCTGAAAACTGAAAAACGCTGGCTATTCTTAGGGCTGAAAACTAAAAACGCTGGTGTAAACACTAGGAGGACTGAGACCACGGTGAGGCTATGGCTGTCTGCGATCTGATGCGGGGTGCCAAGGGCAAAGCAAAACGCTGCTGCTGATGGCTGATCTTAGAAAACGCTCGAGATGATGACATCCCAGGTGCTTGGTACTGCTTGGTTCCTCTATTTTCTATTGGTGCACCAAGGGTTGGTTAAACAGGTACAAATGTCTGGGTCGGGCAGCCATCCCAACAAGGGTAAAAGTCACTTATTAATAAAATGCACTTTAAGAGGTGGTTCACGCGGCAAATTGCCTACGTGCTAAAATGTTGCATTGTGCAAGAGAGGGTATGCAACTATGGCTTGCCTGGGCATGCACGTCCTGCTAGAGGCTCACAAAATGTCAAGCTAGGTTCTAAGCTAATGACTCGTGCTAGACCATAGCAGAAACATGTCCACGTAGCGCAAGTGAAGTGCGCACGTGACACAATTCCACCTTTTTTGTCAACTTATCCTCTATCCTACTCACCTCATTTTTCCTACAACTTCTCAAGCTTTGTTATTTTGCTTGACAGTTGCGGACAGCCCTTTCCATACATCATCATTGGCATCACCACGACCCTCATCCACATGCTAATGACATTGCTAGCCTTGATCAACTCCTTGAGAATATGGCTTCACCATACTACACACACGAATGACGTGAGTTAACTATCGGACTCTTCTCCTTTACCGCCACAACAAGACTCGAGAGATGCTGAAGCACTTGTTGAGCTTCTTTCCACAAATTATACGGGAGCACCAACAAAACTGTCACAACTTCATCGGTTGGAAAAGATGCATTGTTCTCTTGCATTCAAGATCCACCGCAAAACTTGTTTCTTGGATGGCGTGAATTCAAATAGAAAAATCTCTTTTGCAACCTTCACAACTTCCCTTTTGCATGAATCTCAGTCACATGTAATCTTCAAGGAACAGCCAAGGTAATGTATTAGTGAATCCTCCTGTTCCAAAAGTATTCATAGGTCTGCTGCCTTATTCAATCTACACAAGGCTTGTTTCTTAGAGATGGCATGAATTTTTTCAGGAAGAAGAATTAACCCTCAATTGTCAGAAAATTTGTATTATTGTGAAGCCATGCTTTTGACTTATGACCCAGTTTGTGCTTTGTGTTGAAAACTTCTTTAGAGGATTCAAAATCAAAATGAAGGATCTCAATACGGATTTATCGTGCATTATCTCATGTCAAATGAAACATGTGAAAGTCAATTGCTCGACTCCTGCTTATTTCCCTGCTTCTCTTTGACAAATTCACTTTGATTGTTCAGAGAATCGATAAATTCGGTGATCATAAGCTTGAAGCTTTTTTCCAATGTTTCTAGTATTTTTGGCATTAATGAGTTCATTTGACATTATGAATTCATGCACCTCATATATATTGCACCAATAATGGATCCAAGTTCGAGATTTGTATATACAAGCATATATAAGTATATGTGTATGCACATAATATTTGTGGACAGGTGATATCCCGACATAATGAAAGCAAGTATATAGCCAGATCTATGTATATGCCATTTATGTTAATCTATAACATATCTCTGCACACTCATGTTTGTCCAATATTGAAACATGAGGAAAACGACGAAAATCCCATGTCTGTCTTGATCTAGTACATGCATAAACAAATTACAACTGTGACTAATTTAGGTTCTCAATTGGAAATAGAGAAGAAATAGCATCTATTGAAAACTTACATTTAAAAAAAACACTCTAGAAGCCCATTAGTTGAAAATATACATTGCATGAGATGGAAACCGCTTAGAGACAAGAGAGCGCATGGCTTGTTCAGCAGCTTGATCAGCAATTGTCACAGGACCTACAAAGACCAATGCAAAGAATTATTGCATATTATACTAAGATGAGGGTCGCCAAAACTTATAGCAATAATCACTCAGAATAGAGGATCGAGAAATGACGAAGCCAATTTGCCGATAAATTATAATCCATTCACTCATATTACATGCAAAAATCTTGTGTAAGTGAAACAAATAAACAGTAGGCCTCTTTAGCAGGCTGCCCATGCACAAGAAAATGGCTCACTAGTCACGATGTAGATCAAGAGTCCCAAGGGTTCCAAATAAAAAATTGGTTTTGCATTCATATTATTACTAGACAAAATGCACATTAGCCTTAATTGATGCATTAAAAACAATGTTCATAAACATGAAAAGGTTAACCTAAAGCAAATATTCAAGATTTTCTTCTCAAAAAACGCATTTGTTTATTACACAGCGAGAACAAAAGCGTGAGCCTTCTCATGTATACCTTTCACTAACCCTTTTTTACAAACTACAGAAAGCACATCCCTTTTTGAGCAAGTTGACAATTCGAACTCCAGCCAAATGCCTCCCTTCTTAAGAATTTGTCAAGAGGACATTTCAAATTTACTCTGAAGAGATATTATGTTATAGGAGACCATCAATTCAAAAATTCCACCCCCCATCTACAGCCTTTAAGATGCATAATGCACGTGCTGACTCACAGAGAGTCCAACGTCCTTAATTTACAATTCCTTGATTAGGAGGTCAATAGGTCATGTGTATCTTGCCTACTTGGAGAGGGAACTGTGGATTGTCGAAAGAGGCGATTAGTAAGAAAAGCGCACAATAGTCTTATAGGCTAGATTTAAGGCTCCAATAGATTCCAAAAAGATATTCTAGATGTGTCATCAGATGGTTGACTAAAGCATCATAAGTAAAACAAAATATTTCTTAAATTTCAATCCATCTTACACAAAATATTCACAGTGCATTACGAATTGGATTAGAGCACCATAAAAGAAATATCTTCATACCGTCATGAATTGTTGAATTTAGGGTCGAAGGAATGCACACAAAGCTTGGAGAAGACAAAGGAGATGTTCAAGGGCACACAACATAGGACGACTTATTACTCGGTGTGCAAGCACAAAGACAAGTGATGCCCTTGTCATAATAGGCAGCAGAAGATGACACACATTGGCCTCCAATCTGGTGGGCGGCTCTACTCCAATCTAGTTCTCGACTCCTGTAGGCTGCTTTGCTATATTCTGCAATATCATACACACATACGAGGCAATGGTGGAGAAGAGACGCCAATGGATATGCTGCTGCAATTGCCAATCATGGGGCTGCTTCACAAAGGGTGGTCGACCTACACTGTTTGGTAGACTCTAACTCCATGCAGCCATGCATTTGACCATCATGCACAACACAGTACAATCTCAAAGCGTACACTAGGCTCTAGCACCAAAAAACACACAACAATCAAATTGTCACGTGCACATGTCTCGATGTGGAACATGGATATGCTAGCAGTGCAACTTCAAAGCCAAGGTTTTTCTTTAGAGTCTAAGAGAATTAGTTCCAGCAATTTTGTGAGCATGTTTGCACGACCTACATGACCAGACTAATCCATCATAAAGCCTCTCCTAGTTTTGGGACCCTCTTGCATTGAGGATGTTCGCTCTTAGCGCTATATAAGTGGCCTGGTGGCGCTTCTCTCAGCAAGAAGTCAGCACGTAGTACGCAGTACCAGGGTCCAGAACAAGTACCCCGCAGCACCGCAGTCAGCACCTCAACAGTTCAGCAGCCAGAGTTTTCAGCATACTTCAGTCCAGCATTTCCATCATTAGTAGCAGATCAGCGTTTTCATCCTCAGTCCAGCGTTTTCAGCCTATCGCCGGTGTTTCCAGATTTCAGTCCATCATCAGCATCTACCCTCAGATCCAGTAGCGTTTCCAACAGCACCTTCACTTGCAAATCAAGACCAGCCCTAGCGTTTTTTGCATTTCAGCCCATAGCCTCGCAAAACCAAGCATCTACATCAAGTTCCCACCAGCTTGAAGTATTCAGCATCAACATTCATCATTTAGCCATTGTACCAGCATTTGTGCAAGTACTTAAAGCACATACTTGCTCTAGCAACAAAGCAAAGGGGCCCTTAAGGGTGGTTGGGACCCGACATGCAATATCGTCTCTCTTTTCTCTCTCCCTCTGCCTCTCTGGAATCGGCCCGTGGGGCGGTAGGCTTTGGCTTTCACCCGAGAATCAAGCCTAAGGCTCTCTCCCTTTCACCCTATTATCCCAATCTGAAAGCGACCCTAGCGCGAGTGGTCCGTGGAGAAAATGGCCCAAAAAAAAAAAAAACACCAACCAAAAAAAAAAAACTTACCGTATAGTACGTACTGTGCCGTACCGTATGGCTGTACCGTACGGAATCGTAAGGTACGTACGTACGGATTCCACCTTGCTTTACTTTAGACACACACACATAGAATGTGCATAGGAAACCTCCGACGGGAATTAACACTTAAGTGCACACAAAGCTCGAAAACTAGAATGCTCCGAGCAGACGCCGACAACCTGTAGGCCCCAAAAATGGCGCCCCTTTCGGTATTTCCTGCTCAAGGAGGCTCTTGCCTCAGCACAAAAGCATGAACCCACACAGCTGTACATCAGTCAAATGAAGAGTCCTCTTGTGGGGCATCACATAATTGCACGTAGGGGTAGGGGAGAGAGAGAGAGAGAGAGAGAGAGAGAGAGAGAGCAGTGTGTAGTGTGTAGGGCATCACTCCTAGCACCACACTGTACATGAGAGGGAAAGAAAGCACTCCATAGCTCTTAACCTGTGACAGTTGCATAATGAGGCCTCCCCTCTCTTAAAATTCAGCGCCATTTCTTGATAGAGGAGGAAAGTGCACAGAATTTTGCCACTTGGCGCGATTACAAGCTTTTTCCCGTTTCGGGGTTGCCGCCTAAAAATCTCGTGACGGGTTGCCCAGTTGACTTCGCAACAGAGTTGTAAAATGTTTCCCTTGCCATACCGGAGGTAATGACGCGAACACGTTTCACGGCCCAAAATAGCAGTTCCCTAATTTTTAGGAGATGCTTCCCTTGGGCTCCCACAGGTCATCTGACCATCTACCCTCATTGGGACCACATCCAAAAGTGCAATGTGGCCCAACTGTCAGATAATTTCTGTTGGTAGTCCCACCTTGACTTTATGTCTTTATTAAGTTCACTTCCTAGTATCCGCTAACTTACTAAGTGCGACGGGGGGACCTACATGATCTTGGACTGAGCCTATACATCCTCTTACTATACGAATTCCACTGCCAACCAACTTCCCGTCTGCGGGTGAAACCATTGTTCACATTGGCCATACAATGTCCGACCGTTTGCAACTTCAAAAAGAGGGTCTCAAAAATAAAACAAAAATCATTGGAAGAAACCAACAACTAAGGTTAGCAGTTGCCACGTCCTCGTGACATACCCCCCTCTTGAAATCGCAAATGTCCTCGATTGCATCCCATAAATACACGCCACTGATGATCTTGTGCTATCAACACTCTTTTATGATCGCATGTATCCGCAAGAAAGGTCGTTCACATAGATACAAATGACTTGATGAGATCTTCAGACTTTTGTCATTTCCATCTATTATGATTTCTGACATCTTCCTTCGGAATGCAACTTCTACCAGAGTGGGGTACCCTAAAATGCTTGCCATGGAAACCCTAGCAGATTATAACTTAAAATTTCTTGACATCTCTTAGTAGGTGTCTCTTTTCGAGTTGATAACCTTGGAGGTTCGGTGTGATTGCTATGTCTTGGAACTATCATCGCCGCCAGAGGAACACTGTCTGTCCAAAGAGCTGATGGACCATGCTATGGTTGCCTACGACCTTATGGAAGGAACCTAACCCTAAACTTTTTGGTGCAGGTTTCAAGATGGAAAGTCAGTCGACTTTTCGAGCTCCAGATTGCTTTGAGTTTTGTTTGAGAACTTGTTTGGTGATCCTGTTTGGAATTTGTTTGAAATGGATGATATCTCTTTGAGTCTGTCTTGGTGCTTATTTGAATTGTTTCACTCTGGTTTTAATACTGGTTTCAATGATTGGTGATTTTACTCCCGGGTGGAGTAGTGAGAAATGATTTTTGAGAATGCTTGTTTGTACTCATGGCCCGGACCCTTGAGGTTATTTGCGGGGGGGGTATTGAATGATTAGAACGTGCTATTTTTACTCATGGCCCAAACCCTTGTGGTTATTTACGAGGGGAGTATTGTTGTTGTTGTGGTTATTTACGGGGGGAGTATTAAGAAGTCTGAGCAGTGATTACTCTCAGTACCTCCAAACGTCGTAGACTGCGGTTTGGGGGGCGTTATGTTGTAAAAGGTCTCTATATCTCATGGCCCGGAAGTTTATTTGCGGAAGGAGTGATAAGGGAGTTGTTGGACAACTCATGGCCCGGACCTGGATGGTTATTTGCAGGGGGAGTGTTCATCGGCGGCTTTATGTTTCTATGTCTTGTAACATGCATATGTGAGCATTTGTGTTGCATTGTGATGTACCAACCATTGAATATTCCTAATTGGATGAGATTGCCTGGATATGTAATTTTAGTGCGTCAAGACACCCACGGAAGATCAGTGCGGTCTGGGTGTAATGGCTAATTTTACTATGCCGGAATGTCAAGAGTTCCGATCTGGACGAAAGGAGAAGCCAACTCCTTGATCAAAAGAGCCAAAAGGAGAAGTTAACTCCTTAACAAAAAGAAAAAGAGTAAATTGATTGTCCCTCGGAAATTTTTTAGCTAACTTGAGTTCTTTTGCAGATATGCTGTAATCGCGGACGATTACTCTCTTTCAAGAAGGGGGGATGTCACAAACTGGTGACGTGTCAAGCCACTGAAGAACGGAGCCACTATGCAGATCACAGGCCGAGGGGCCTAAACCCTAAGAAGAAGAAGCAAAAGCTAAAGAAGAAGTCCTACGAACTTATGCGACCCCGTCCCATGGGGCCCAAGAGACATAAAGGAATTAAAATAAAGCAAGACCCACACACACATACAAAGGCTTGCGCAAAAAATGATGACATGGCAGCTATACGGACGCTTCAGATTTTCCGTTGGCTGATGACGTGGCAGATTCTACAGATTTTTGCGTTTTGCGTTGATTGCTGGCGTGGCATTTGTACGGATTTCTGTGATTTACGCTGACAACTTTTGGGCATTGCTTTTGAACCAGATGCTTTTGAGTTTGAAATCTTTTCATGTAAACTGCTTTTGGGGCCTAGGGCCTTTACATATGAGGCCATGGGCTCATTCTCTGGCATGCTTCTTGGAGAAGGTGCAGAATCTGGAGTACCGGCTTGTACTGTGTTGATGCAATATAAAGAAATACCGAAAGGGGCGCCTAGGTTTGGGGTCAATACTCTCTGGGGTGGAATTCCGCCACTGCGTGTTGCTTTTCGTCTCTCTCTTTCAGATCAGTTGTTATTGAAGTGCTTAAAGTCTGTTCAGTCTGTTCTTTTCTATTGGCACGTGGTGCCCGTCTTATGACAACGATCCACTCTTCGACGAGGAAGGCGCCATTTGAGATCATTGAAGGTGCTCCGAAGGTTCACCCTTCCTTAGCACGAAAGATAAATTTTTTGAGGCCGACCAGTCACGAGCGACTTGGACACTGCATTTGACAAGGTCCAGGAGTTTTAGCGAAATCTCAAAAACGACACAAGAAGGCAACAAATCAACACTGTAGCGATTTGAAATTAAAGGAAGATGATTGGATGCTCTTACGTTTTGAGAAGACACGCCTAAGAAAGAAAAAGGGAAAGGAGCAGCTTTTTTCAAAGCTTAGCATGAGATACTATGGCCCTTTTCAGACAAAAGAAAAGATAAATGATGTCACCTTTAGACTAAAGCTACTCATACTTGGAAGATTCACAATGCATTTCATGTGAGTCTATTGAAGCCTTTTAAAGGCGATGTGTCCGATGATGGGGAGCCAGATGAACAACCCAAAGTGGAGGAAAGCGAGGGGATACTTGTTCCAGAACAAATATTGGCACACAAAGACAGAAAGATAAAAGGTAAATTGATTAGGCGGTTCTTGGTTAAGTTCAAGAACTATCCTGCATCGGATGCGGAGTGGATGGAGGAGGAGGACCTAGCAGATATTGCTCAGATTTTGGAACTTTACCCTGAAGCATTCCGTTTAGCATAGTCTACTCCAATAGAACCCCGACTTCAGCGAGGGTGAATCTAGTGCAGCGGGTTTGCACAAGAGAAGAGTCACTCCGCTCCTTCGTCAACGGATTACCCCGATTTTGAATAGAGTCATTGATGTGCCCTTTGGGTTTCACGGATATTAAAGGGCTGAGTAGTATTCTGTTGTATGACTTTATAACTGGAATTCCCAAAAATGAAAATGATTGATTTGTACTTGACTTGTTTGAGTGCAGGAACTGAAAGACGAAATGATTGCACCATTTCGGTCTCATAAATCTCTATAGACATGATTGCAATAAGGATTACTTGATCGAGCATCTGTGAGGTCCAGAATGGATCTAGATGCGATTACTAAATACGTTGCCGATTGATCATGGTCTGAGATTTGAAACGAATTTGTATGTGATTTGTCTTGTGATGGCAAGTGATGTCCTGTGATGTGACTGTCGTCTTGTACAAGTGCTAGATGTGTCGTGTCTAGTGCGTCGGTACTAACAATTAGTGTCTACTAAGACAGTTTATGGCCTCTGTTTGTTTTGCAAGCTTAATCGAGGGCGATTACTATTCTTTCAAGAGGGGGGTATGTCACAAACTGGTGATGTGGCAGGCCCCCGAACACACACACAAACTGTACGGACCCCCGTGGAATGCGTCGACAGGCTAACATGGCAAACTGTATGGATCCCCGCAAATTGCGATGACTGCTGACGTGGCAAATTTTCGTAAAACGCGCTGACTTGCTGACGTGGCAGATTTTCGGAAAATGTGCTGACTTGCTGACATGGCAGTCTGTACGGATTTTCGGAAATTATGCTAGCAAGATTTTGGGCATAATGCTTTTCACTTAGAAGCTTTTGAGTTTGAGATTTTGGGGCTTTGCTTTTTGGGCATCCCTTGTAATAATAAATAAGTCTTTTGGGCCTCATTACTCAGAGCATCTGGACGTAGAGTCTGAGTGTTAGTTCCCGCGGACTCTTGTACTTTGCATACAGATTAATATAAAAAGAATTACCGAAGGGGGCGCCAGTCTTTGGGGCCAATACCTCTTGGCACAGTACTACACCGGGCTGTGTCGTCTTTTGTGAAATATTTTAAAGTGAATCTCTGCTGTGTCGCGATAGAATCTAGACTTGGGGTGTCCAATTTTGTTACAAATTTCTCACAAAACACACTGACATGCTGACGTGGCAGATTGTACGGACAGTCCCGCAATTCGTGCTGACAGTGCCATGTGGCAGCTGTACGGATTTCCACAAAACACGTTGGCAGCTTTTCGCCACCCGCTTTTGGACTAGATGCTTTTGAGTTTGACTGCTTTTTATGTAATTTCTTTTCAAGTCCAAAGGCCTTTAAATATGTGCAGAGGGCTCAGTCTTCGGTACTCTTCTGGGTGAAGGTGCAGAGCGTGAGTACTCTCTTGGGGTGAAATTCCGCCACTCCATGCCTCGTGTGTCATGCATCTCTTTCAGTTCAATTGTTATTGAAGTGCTAAAAGTCTGTTCATTCTATTCTTTTCCGTTGGCACGTGGTGCCCGTCCTGTGATAGTGGTATCAGAGCTTCAGGCAGGTGTGTGCTTTTCTGAAAGCATACCAATCCTACCAAAGAGCAGACGGAGCAAGATGGTGCTTTCAAGTTTTATAGGGAGTTTATTAAAGAATCTTCATGTCCTGACCTCGGACTTATTAGCCACTCCCACCCTTACTTCATCGCGCATTGGGCGCCCTCCCGTCTTCATCGCTCTGTCTTACGGGACATAAGCCATAAAGATCACTTGCAAAGAAGGACCAAATTTTTTTTTCGAGCTACCGTTTTTCTCAGAGGCAATGCCATGCAGTGTTGGATGTCTACAGCTACCAAGCTAATCTTTCAAGAAAATTTTTGCCCGAAGTTATATGGTTTTTGAAAGCTTCTGGCAAAGTGGGGTATCCTGAAATGCTTGCCACAGAAACCCTTGCAGATTACGACTTGAAATTTCTCGAAATCTCTCATTAAGTGTCTCTTCCCGAGCTAAAAACTTTGGAGGTCCAGTGTGATTGCTATGTCTTGAGATTACCATCACTGCTACAGGAACACTGTCCAAGAGCTTATGGACCATGGTGTAGTCAGCTACGACCTTATGAAAGAAACATAACCCTAATTTTGGTGCAGGTTTCAGGATGGAAAGCAAGTCATCTTTTCAAGCTCGACTGATGTCAAGATTGCTTTTTAAATTTGAATCTGTTCGAGAACTTGTTTGGTGATCCTATTTGGAATTTGTTTAAAATGGATGGTATCTAGTTTAAACATGTCTTGGTGCCGATTACACCCACGAAGGGTCTTAGAAGACTCACGTGAAATGCATTATGAATCTTCCACGCATCAGGCAACTTCAGCCTGTAAGCCACATCGTTGACCTTGTCAAGCACTTGAAAAGGCCCGTAGTAACGCATACTGAGCTTACGAAACAGCCGTTCCTTGCCCTTCATTTTCTTTAACCTTGCCTTTTCGAACCTTAACAGAACCCAATCACCAGGTGATAGCAGCAATTCACGACGGTGACAATCAACAGCCTTTTTCTGCTTTGCCTGAGTCTTTTCCAAGGCAACTTTAATTTTCTTATACATTTCATCCATGTTCTCAACATATCGATCTGCCTCAAAGATCTTGTCCTTTGTATGCAAAATGGGAGAACTTTTTTGCCACCTTCAACAATCTCAAAAGGTGCTTTACCAGTTCCCTGCATACGGTGGGACATGACTCTCTTCCATGACCTTATGTCGCAATGGCCTTGTGACACAAAGTCTGCCATGCATCATCATAAAACCATCTCTGAGGAGGTAGTGCTCATGATGTTGCCCCTCTTGCAATTGTTCAAAGATCCTTGCAAAATCTTCATCAGTAGCATACTGTTTCTTCATGTCATCCAACTCATGATGATAAGGAATTGAGACGGCTGAAATTTGTGGCTTCCTTGCTAACGCATCGACCACAACATTCTTCTTGCCTTCCACATACATAATCTGAGAGTGGAACATGGAAAGAATGTTTGCCCATCGCATATGCTTTTCGGATAACTTTGACTGTGTCAAGAAGTATCGCAAGGTCTGATAATCTGTTTGGACAACAAAATCAGCACCTAAGAGGTCGTGCTTCCAGCTAGAAAGCACGTGAATCACGGCCAAGAGTTCTTTCTCATAGACTTGCATAGTCCTCTCTGGCCCTTGCAAAATTCGGCTTTTATAAGCTACTACCCGTCCATCTTGCATTCTCAAGGACCCTAAGAAGATGGAGCAACCTGATGCCTCATCATCAAGCCAAGGGGAGACACTAGGTATACAACTCCGATGCTACTGCCACACGCGTCACAGTGGACCACAAATGACTTCCTGAGATTTGGCAAAACAATTACTGGATCTGAAGTCAACTTTTCCTTTAAGAGACTAAAAGCTGAAATCTCTTTTTGGGTCCATCTGAAAGTGACCTCTTTCTTTTGCAAAGCGTAAAGAGGTGATGCTATCCCTGCAAAGTTCCTCATAAACCTTCTATAGTAGGAACACAATCCCAAGAAGCTTCGGACATTGTCCACAGTCTTCAAGTCTGGCCATGTCTTAATAGCTTCCACCTTTGCGGATCCATTCTGACACCATCCTTTGAGACTATGTGGCCAAGAAAGTGGATCTCTTCCAAGAAGAATTCACTTTTCTTAGGATTGACAAGTAGCCTGTGTGACTACGCAGCTCTTCAAACACAATGGTCAAGTGACGCCTATGCTCCTCTTCATTCTTCGAATAGACTATCATGTCATCGAAGAACGTCCCAACAAACTGTTGATGCGAGCGGAAAATCCGGTCCATCATTTTGTTGAACGTGGCAGGAGCATTTGTTAGCCCAAACAGCATCACTAGAAATTCATAAAGACCAAATGTCGTTCTAAACGCAGTCTTGTGCACATCCTTTGGCCTTATACAAATATGATGGTATCCACTCTTAAGGTCTATCCTGCTGAAAATTGCAGCACCCTCTAAACGATCGAGAATATCATCAATTCTAGGAATAGGAAACCTATTCTTGATAATATTCTTATTCAGCACACAGTAATCAATACACATGCGCCATGAGCCATCCTTCTTCTGCACTAGGAGCACTGGGAGCAAAAGGGTGAAGAACTAGGCTGAATCAGCCCCTTCTCTAATAACTCCTCAACCTGGCGCATAATCTATTTCTGCTGCGCCGCACTAGCCCTGTAGGGAGGTCTATTTGGTGGGCTACACCCTGGTGTCACAAGACGGGCACCACGTGCCAATAGAAAAGAACAGACTGAACAGACTTTTAGCACTTCATTAACAATTGAACTGAGAGAGAGAGAGAGAGACACGACACGCAACATGGAGTGGCGGAATTCCACCCTAGAGAGTATTGGCCCCAAACCTTGGCGCCCCTTTCGGTATTTCTTTATATTGCATCAACACAGTACAGGCCGGTACTCAAGACTCTGCACCTTCGCCCGGAGGCATGCCAGAGAATGAGCCCTAACCTCATATTTAAAGGCCCTTGGCCTAAAAAGCAATTACAGTGAAAAGGCTTCAAACTTAGGCAAAAGCAAAGCTCAAAAGGTGCCACTGTAAAATCCAGAATTCCGTACAGCTGCCACGTCAATAGTCAACGCAAAACGCGGAAATCCGTATAGCATGCCACGTCCTCAATCGGCGTGATTTTTTAAAATCTGCCACGTCGTCAGCCAGCTTCGCGATTTCTTGTGTGTGTGTGTGTGAGTCCTACTTTATTTTAGTTCTTTATGTCACTTGGGGCCCCATCGAACGGGGTCCCCATAAGTTGGTAGGACTTCTTTAGTTCTTCTTCTGTTACTTGTTCTTCTTAGGGTTTAGGCCCTTCGGTCAGCATCTGCAAGTTGGCTCCATTCTTTAGGGCTTTGACACGTCAGCAGTTTGTTACATCTCCCCTTCTTGAAAGAGAGTAATCATCCACGATTTCAACATACCTGCAAAACAACTCAAGTTGGCTCAAAAAAAATTCCGAGGGTCATTTCGAGGAACAATCAGTTTGCTCTTTTTATTAAGGAGTTAGCTTCTCCTTTCGGCTGTTTTGATCAAGGAGTTAGCTTCTCCTTTCAGCTCTTTTGATCAAGGAGTTAGCTTCTCCTTTCGTCCAGATTGAAACTCTTGATATTCCGGCGTAGTGAAATTAGCCATCACACCCAGACTGTACTGATCTTCCACGGTAGTCTTGATGCACTAAAAAATTACATATCCAAGCAATCTCATCCAATTAGGAATATTCAATAGCTGGCACATCACAATGCAACAAAAATGCTTACATGTGCATGTTACAAGACATAGAAACATAAAGCCGCCAATGAACACTCCTCCCGCATAACCTAACAAGGTCCGGGCCGGGAGATATTCAACGACTCCCTCATCACTCCTCCCGCATAACCTAAAAAGGTCCGGGCCAAGAGATATAGAGGCCTTTTACAACCAAACGCCCCCCAGACCGCAGCCTGCGTCGTTTGGAGGTGTTGAGAGTAACCACTGCTCAGACTTCTTAATACTCCTCCCGCATAACCATCCAGGTCCGGGCCGAGAGTCACAACAACAATACTCCCCTGTAAATAACCACAAGGGTCCGAGCCATGAGTTAAAAAAACAACACTTTTCAATCATTCAATACTCCCCCCCGCAAATAACCTAAAAAGGTCCGGGCCATGAGCTCAGAGGACTGTACAACCAAACGCTCCCCAGACCCCAGTCTACGTCGCTTGGAGGTTCAAGCATACAGCCAAACGCTCCCTAGGCATCAGCCTGCATCGTTCGAAGGTTTTCAAACATAAAACGAAACGCTCTCCAGGCATCGGCGTGCATCGTTCCGAGGTTCAAACAATACCAAAACAATATTTCTCACTTCTCCATCGGGAGTAAAATCACCAATCAATGAAACCAGTATTAAAACCAGAGTCAAACATTTCAAATCGGCACCAAAACACGTTCAAAATAGGTACCATCCATTTCAAACAAATTTCAAACAGGATCACCAAACAAGTTCTCAAACACATTTCAAACTTAAAAAGCAATCTCAACATCAGCCGAGCTCGAAAAGTCGACTCACTTTCCATCTTGAAACCTGCACCAAAAATTTGGATTAGGTTCCTTCCATGAGGTCATAGCCGAGCATAGCATGGTCCACCAGCTCTTGGACAAACAGTGTTTCTTTGACGGCGATGGTAGTCCCAAGGTAGCAATCGCATTGGATCTCCAAGGTCATCTGCTCGTGAAGAGACATCTACTAAGAGATGTCGAGAATTTTAAAGTTATAATCTACTAGAGTTTCCATGGCAAGCATTTCAGGATACCCCACTCTGCGAGAAGTTGCACTCCGAAGGAAGATATCGGAAACCATATAACTTCAGGCAAAAAAATTTCTAGAAAGCTTGCCAAGTCCTTGGAAGTGTGCGGCTTGGTAGCTATAGACATCTGCATGGTACTGTCTCTGAGAAAAACAGCAGCTCGAAACAAATCTTGGATCCTTCTCTTGCAAGTGATCTTAATGGCTTATGCCCTGTAAGACATGAGCGGTGAAGACAGGAGCACGCCCGATGCGCGATGAAGTAACGGTGGGAGTGGCTAGTAAGTCCGTGTTGGAGGGCGAAGATACCTCAAATAAAAAATAAAAAATCCAATAGCCCTGTTTGCTCTTTTGTAGGACTGGTATGCTTTCAAGAAAGCACACGCCGGATGCTCTGATACCACTTTCACAAGACGGGCACCACATGCCAATAGAAAAGAAGAGACTGAACAAACTTTTAGCACTTCATTAACAATTGAATTGAGAGAGAGAGCGAGAGAGATGACATGCAACACGGAGTGGCGGAATTCCACCCGAGAGAGTATTGGCCCCAAACCTTGGCGCCCCTTTCGATATATCTTTATATTGCATCAACACAGTACAAGCCGGTACTCAAGACTCTGCACCTTCACCAGGAAGCATGCTAGAGAATGAGCCCTAACCTCATATTTAAAGGCCCTTGGCCTAAAAAGCAATTACAGTGAAAAGCCTTCAAACTCAAAAGCATCTGGTCCAAAAGCAAAGCTCAAAAGCTGCCAACGTAAAATCCAAAATTCCATATAGCTACCACGTGAGCAGTCAGCGCAAAATGCAAAAATCCATACAGCATGCCAAGTCATCAATCAGCGTGATTTTTGGAAATCTGCCACATCATCAACCAGCTTTGCGATTTCTTGTGTGTGTGTGAGTCTTGCTTTATTTTAATTCTTTATGTCACTTGGGGCCCCATCGGACGGGGTCACCATAAGTTCGTAGAACTTCTTCTTCTGTTACTTGTTCTTTTTAGGGTTTAGGCCCCTCTGCCAGCATGTGCAAGTTGGCTCCATTCGTTAGGGCTTTGACACGTCAGCAGTTTGTTACACCTGGCACCAAATCTATCCTATGGTCCTCAGGTCTCTCTGGCGGCAATTGCGACGGCAATGAATCAAAAAAACAGTCACTAAACTTTTGCAAAAATGCTAACCTTTGTTTATCTAACACAGATAAATTTGACTGATCGTTATCTGAGACATCACGTGCAAAAATCAAGTACACAAAAAGATGATTCTTTATTACAGAAGTGATAGCAAAAGCAGATACAATAGCGACAGACTCCCCTTTGAGCTTTACATCCAAAACATGAGTTTTGCCCCTATGTTGAAGGGTGATCGTCTTGCCAAAGACATCCAGCACGCCATGTACTCTGAACATCCAGGGAATCCCAAGTAGCGCATCGCACCCTTCCAATGGCATGATATAGAACTCTTTTGTGTCCACATACGACTGAATATGCAGACACAGCTTTCCAATAATGAGTAACACACTCTTGAGTGGCCAGGACATGCCAACCCTGCCTGAGCTATGTACCCCATCTCTTCAGCTCTGATGCCCAGCTTCATAGCTAACTCTGGTAAGATGAAGTTGGCTTTGACACTTGGATCAAAGAATATGAGTGTCATCTAATCCCTAACTTTACCCCATGCCCTGCATAATTCACTGGCATTTGTACTGGGCCTATCACCCACCATGTCTGGCACCAAACCTGCCGTGGGTTTAGGCTTCTTGCCTTTCTAGTCCTCTTTATCCTCTAAGTCAGCTGGTCTTTTCCTATGTGGACAATTGGTAGCAAAGTGATCAGGCTGCTCGCATATAAAGCATTTATTTTCAACCATTAGGACCTTTTCCTCGAGCGACTAGCGCACAAAAGGCTTCCTATTTTGTTTCTTTGCCTGCGCTCCAGAAGTCCCGGCTCAATCCTTATCTTTGGTGGCCTTTTCTGACCCCTGTGATGCTTCAGGAGCCGTTTTCACAAAGGGCTTCTTCGCTGAAATTTTCTTTTGCTGGCCTCCTTTCTCGTTGCTCGGAAACCCACTGTCCTCTCCTTTCAGCAAGGCAAGACCAGTCTTAGCAACTTCCATTAGCTGAGTGAGGGTAGCCACTCTGTTCTTGGTACAATAACCATGAAGCCCTTTAGGCAGCCCACAACAATACTTCTCTGTCTACTTTGTCAATGGCACAAATCTGTAGGAGGTCACTGAGAGTAACGCTTTACAAAACCTCCGATTGTACTCCAGCAAGCTCTTGCATGTAGCCGAAGTAAGCTGGTGCCAATCTGTCATGACGTCGGCTTCAAATTCATTTGACAGCCAAGCAGATGCAAACATTTGCTTGAGGTAAACCCAAGTGGTGGGTGCTTGTCCTTGCATTAACAATGGCGTCCACCATGTAAGCGCATTGTCCTTTAAGAAAGTGGCAGCTTTCCTGACCTTCGAGGCCTCCGTAAAATTCCCTCTTGCATAAGCTGTATCAAACTGCTAGAGGAAAGTGAGAGTCTTTGCTTTATCCTCAAAGCCACTGAAGTATTGAACTTTACAGTTGCACCACCTCCTTTGTAAGCTTTCGGCTTCTCCAGTGCCCCCAAGTTGTCATAAGGAATGGTCTGCAACATGGACATTGTAGTAGGCATGAGCGGCACATCTTGGCCATTAACATTTTGCGTCAGAGGTGCAATATCTGGTTGCTGTCCGAAAAAACCAACCATGCCAAAATGACCCTGTGGCACCCCAAACTGGCATGCTGATGCTACCATACATGGGGTTTGGCATCATGCCTTGCATACCCCCAAACACTGTTCCCGGCATGTACGGCTGACTTCCAGGCGCATAACCAGCCATACTTTGGAACATTGATCCACCCCCGAAATACCCAAGATGTACCGTGGGTGGTGGAAAAACTGGGTGCATTGCCTGGTATCCAGTTCCCTGTCCATTCAAAACAGCATGCGGGCTCTGAAAGGTGGCGGGCTGAACTGGCATAACCTGTGGAATAGGCGTTCTAGCCACCTGTTCAAGCACGGGAGGAACCTGTTTAGGAGCCCCCGACTCCGCAACATGCGAGTGTTTCCTATCCTGCTAAGTCGCATGAAGTACTTGGGCTTGAGCCTCAACAAGCTCTGTACGCGGTGTAGGTTGCCTATTTTGCTGTTGCACTGGTGACGCTTGCAAGAACTCCATAAACCTTCGATTCTACACCAGTTGCGAAAAGACATTCACCGCGGCAACTGACTGAGTCATGAACACATCATCCTCAAGTTGCCCAGTCATAAAGCCCTGTACTACTGGAGGGACATTCACATCAACGGGAGGTACAGACTAACGTGGCCATGAGCTCTCGCCAATCTCGAACACCATAGCAATTTCCCGTCTGTCCTACGAAGAGGAACCCTCTTCCATAATGCCCTTCCCTTTGTCGACCATAGTGTAATCCCGCATTCCTGTACTTTGTCTTTATCCAAAAGTGCAATGTGGCCCAACTGTCGGATACTTTCTGTTGGTAGTCCCACCTTGACTTTATGCCTTTATTGAGTTCACTTCCTAGTAACAAAGGCTTAAGGCGTTCCTGTCTATTCAAAGGCTTAAGGCGTTTGCAAGCAGTGCAGTGTTTTTAACTCCACTTTTGAGGCATGTAAGGTGTAGCGCGGATAAGGTGTCGTGCTCTCTACACTGGGTGGTCCTCAGTGCAATGTGCGTGACAATCTCACTCAAACAGACTGAATCTCCCTCAAACAGACTAAACAGAAAGGAACAATAGACGCCAACAAAGCTCACAAAGACACAACAACAGAACAGAACATATGACTCGACTCTCTCAAAGACTGATACAGACTCTGGCGTGGCAGCACACTTAGCTCCAGCCCAGGACTCACAGGTACAATGGGGTGTCGAGGCTAAGATGTGCCGGGATGGTGAATCAGTGCTCTGTGTCTCTACACACTCTAAACGACTACGTACAAGCTCAGAGGTGAAGAAGATAATCGAATAACCAACCGCTACTACTCATATGTACCACCATAAAGAGCCACCAACGCCTCATAAATGTCAGCCATGTGGTGATCTAGCCACGAGGTCCACTAGACCACCGTCGGTACCCTGCCACGTGTCACTCCCCAGCCCAGAGGGTCCGTCCAGTGTCCGTCCAATGTGAACCAGCCTAGACCTGTCCTGTGAAAGACACTGTACCGTGAAGGACATTGTAGCCCTGCGTGTGAACCAGCCTAGACCTATCCTGTGAAAGACACTGTACCGTGAAGGACATTGTAGCCCTACGTGTGAACCAACCTAGACCTGTCCTCTGAAAGACACTGTACCGTGAAGGACATTGTAGCCCTGCTACAAGTTGCCCGCCACAAGACCGCTCACCGTCTCGGTGAGAGGAATACTGAAAAAAACTGTGAAAGAAAACCACTAGATACTACATCCGTACATTTCTTGAAGCAGGTGCTAGGCCCAACCATGACCTTACATGCCTCAAAAGTGGAGTAAAACACTGCCCTGCTTGCAATGCCTTAAGCCTTTTAATAGGCAAGAACCCAATATGATTGCATAGTCCAAGAATCCCAATCGGCAAAACAGACAGCTTGGCTCCTCAGCAAAGAGATATGCTCAATTTGGATCCAGCGCATCTTTATCCTCCATAACCATAGTGAGAAGAAAATGACATGGTCCTCACTTGCAGATGAAATTGTTGAAAAGACTGATGATCAGAAGCTCGAGGAATAATGCAGGTGAGGTTAAGCTCTATCTTAATGGCAGAACAAAAAGCATTAACAACAACAGGATGCTTGAAAGCCACAAGGAGCGCAAGTGAATGCTTGAAAGCCGAGGGGTGGGTAGGTAGTACCCAGGTGAATGCTTGAAATCCGAGGTAGGTAGGTAGGTAGGGGGAAGGGCGAGAGGTAGGTAGAGGGAGGGCGAGGTCGAGGGAGATAGGGCGAGGGCGAGGGGGTAGGTAGGTGGAGGGGGAGGGCGAGGGCGAGGGGTAGGTGGGAGGGGAGGGCGAGGGCGAGGGGGTAGGTAGGAGGGCTAGGGCGAGGGGGTAGGTAGGTGGGAGGGGGAGGGGGAGGGCGAGGGCGAGGGGGTAGGTAGGGGGGCTAGGGCGAGGGGGTAGGTAGGTGGGAGGGGGAGGGCGAGGGGTAGGTAGGGGGGCTAGGGCGAGGGGGTAGGTAGGTGGGAGGGGGAGGGGGAGGGCGAGGGCGAGGGGGTAGGTAGGGGGGCTAAGGCGAGGGGTTGGTAGGGGGGCTAGGGCGAGGGGGTAGGTAGGTGGGAGGGGGAGGGCGAGGGAGTAGGTAGGTGGGTGGGAGGGCGAGGGCGAGGAAGGTAGGGAGAGGGCTAGGGGTAGGTGAGGGCGAGGGCGAGGGAGTAGGTATGGGCGAGTAGGGGGAGGGCAAGGGCAAGGGCAAAAGGGAGGAGGTGGGTAGGGGCGAGAGGGATAGACAAGCGATCACGACAATTTCATCTGTTGAACAACAGAATGCAGGAACATGCACCAAGGGAGGATTCTGTAGGAGCCAGCACCAATGGAGGGCCTGCCGCCAGGAGCCTACAGCAGCAGGGGAGAACATTAGTGCCTGCTCTCTATTGTTTTGGTGACTCTCATGTAGATGATGGGAACAACAATGTTCGGCGCTCTTGATAATCTCTTTGCCACAACTGTGAACCCGAAGGATGTGGGCATTCTGATTGTGGGTAAGGTCGAGGGGGTAAGGGTAGATAGGTACAAGTAAGGAGCAGACCGCTATCATGAGCAAGACAGCTATCAAGATCTTGGAATTCATCTTGCAGGACGGGCTATGAGAATGGAGTTTGCTAGACATAGAGGAGAGCTTTCTTTTGGTTGAAGAAGAAAGAGACACCAAAGGGGTTGATGTTTGAGGGGGAGTGAACTCCTGGAGAGGAGATTTCTTCTTGCTTCTCTGCTTCTTCAAAGGCTCAGGTGGCTCATTGAGTTTCGTAACTATGGAAACATTTGAAAAGGGTGTACCTTCAGGCAAACAGTGAATAGAGACTCCATAACAAGGCATAGACTTGGTAGCATCCAACCATTCCAACAGATCCTCATCCGACCCGTCAGGTGGAGTAGGCTGTTCATGTTCAGGATTGGTTTCCATTGACAAAGAAACTTGCTGCACCACGGGATCCATACCTCCTTCTAAGAGAATCGGTTGCATCGAGGAGCCAGAAGTATGTATCCACATTGCATCGTTTCCCCAATCGTGGTGTGCTTTAGTGTGTCGCAGCCATGGTCTTCCAATAAGCAAGGGAAATCCGCCCTCAACCTGGGGAAGACGAACCACCACAAAATCCAAGTTAAAAGTAAAGTTTTGTACCTGCAGAGGCACATTGTCCACGATGCCCACTGGGTATACTGTTCGTTGATCGGCCAATGTAACTGTGAAGGGAGCAGGGCGAGTAGGCTGTAGACCTCGAGCTAACATTGTGAACTCGGGCATCAGGTTGATGCCAAATCCACCATCCACTATCACTCCTGAGAAATGCCGACCCAAAACGGACACTGTCAGGCGAGGGCTTCTATAATCCGTGAGTGGAGTAGCAGGATTGGATATCATATAGGACTCTGACGGTCGCACTAGGAGGTGCCCGCCACTAGGACCTGCTCCAGGGTAAAGTGATTGAACAATTGCAAGGGTGTCACTTCTAAAACTCACATCTAGCCGCAACATGTCATAGAGGGACACTTGTTGGAAAGTGTTCTTCAAGACTGTCTCTGCTGTACGCTTCACTTTCTACCTGTTGTTGTTCCTCTGGTACCTTGATCTTCTGTAGATCGGAAACTGCTTCCAAGAAAGCTTCATCAATATCTGAGAGCAAAGATTTGGATTCTTTCATGGCACTAGGGGATGGCTTGTTAACAGCTGCAGGCAGGGTATCCACTGGTGTGAGAATGTGTGGGGAGTTGAACTTGATGGAATGCTAAGACCAAGAGAGGCTCTCTGGGCCCCGGTGAGGACGCCCGATGGCTCCTCTGTCAACTGCGGCGGCTTGTTTTGAGGGGTAACCACGTGGGTAGAAAGGGGCGGCTGAGAAACACTGCTCACTACTATCAAGTTGAGCTTGGGAAAGGCAAACTCATTCTAGCTTTGACTTGAGTTCGAAGCTGTGGATGCACGAAGTTTAGGGCAATCCTTACTGTAGTGATCCTTCGTTTCAGGGCAATGACGGCAAGGAGGGGACCCTTCTGGCAGGGGGCATTTGCTTTGGTAATGCCCATATTCCCCGCATCTGTAGCACAAAATGGGCCGATTCAAAGGGCGAGTCGAAGGGCGAGGTGGTCCTTGCTCCTAGTGCATTGAGTTTGAGGTGGAGGCATAGAAGCTTTGAGGTGATGAGGGAGCAAGGGTATGATAAAAGCTTTGAGACGGAAAAGTACTTGGCATACCTTGCATAGGAGGGGCTGTCAGCAAAGGTGGCATATGGTGTGGATGGCCACAGGGAGAAACCATGTTGGATGCAGGTGCTGGCCCTTGCTGAAGAGAAGGACCAAGACTTTGTTGTATCTGCCGTAATCCCTTGATATAGTAGCAATCCTTGTCTTCATGCCCAGACTTCTCGCAGAAGTGGCAATAAGCCCGAAGGGGACAGTCTTGTGGAGGATGTCCTAGAGAGCGACACGAGCTGCACCATACCATAGCCTTAGTCTCTTGTTGAGACCGAAGCTCTTCTAGCTCTCTCTTGATTTGATCCAAAGCCTCAAGATGTGGGGGTTTCTCCTGGCGAAGAGAGATATTTTTCTCCTCTTGAAGAGCGCGTTGAAGTTTTAGGGCTTCAAGTTCTCTACGTAAAGAAGTCAACGGATCAACAGGACTTTCCGAAAACACAGAGGGGGTCTCTATGTGAGGGGAGTTGTTGAACAGCTTCCTAGCCCCCTCTATCCTAGTAGCAGCTGCAATGAACTCCTCCAAAGTGGCGTCGGGTCGGAGACTCTCTCTGAGTTTTTGTTGAGAAGTTTTGGAAAGCGCCTTCTCCACCCACTTCTTCACCATGAATTCACCGGGTTCCTGAGGAAGCTTGGCAACCAAAGACTTGGTCTTAGTCATAAGCTCTGCAAAAGTCTCCTCTAGCCGGAGCACCATGTTGGCTAACTCATCCAACACCTTCTCTTGGTAGTCACCGGGCTTGAAAGCTGCATAGAACTATTGCCTTAAGGCTGCCCAGGTTGCAAAATGGTTCTCTGCAAACTAGTTGTACCATTTGTCTGCTAAGCCATCCAAGGTGGATGGAAAGAGTACCAAATAAGCATCTTCCCTGTTAAGACCACGACCCCTACAGAGAGATACAAACCTCCTTGCATGGTCGTCAGCATCTTCTAAAGAGAGTCCTTTGAATGTAGGGAACTTGATGTTTACCTTAGCCAAAACGCTAGCCAACGGCTCCATGGCCCCTTGCTGAGCCTGAGCCTGTTGCTCAGTAGCCTGCTGTAGCAGAATAGGAGAGAGCTTTACTGGGGAAGGTGATCTGGAAGATGTGGAACCGGATGAAGGAATGGGTTATGTATGTGAAGGTATAGGTGATGAGGTTGATGGACTTCTACTAGGTACCAAAGGTCGTCTTCTGTTATAGTACTTCAGAGGGCTCAGTAGTGCGCTTTGACGCTCAACTAACCGCCTTGTATGTGTCATGCAGTGACCACCAATCCAACCAAGCTTTGCGCAGGAAAAACTTGAACTGGTTGAAAACTGGTCTAGACTCTACTAGACCAGGTAAGTGACTAGACCAGGCTGGACCAGGGACGAGACCTAGACCAGGGTGGACCAGGACCAGGGACGAGGTCTAGACCAGGCTGGACCAGGGACAAGATCTAGACTAGGGTCCAGGAGAACTAGATAGGGACGAGGAATGGTTGGACCATACAAGGTAGGCAACAAGGTAGGCGAAGCTCGGCAAGGTAGGACAAGCTAGCTAGCTTCAAGATTTGTACCTCACAAAGTGAGTTTTCAGTTGAGGTCCCACCGTGATCGCCAAAATGAGAGCACTTGTAGCGCGGATAATGTGTCGTGCTCTCTACAGTGGGTGGTCCTCAGTGCAATGTGCGTGACAATCTCACTCAAACAGACTGAATCTCCCTCAAACAGACTGAACAGAAAGGAACAATAGATGTCAACAGAGCTCACAAAGACACAACAACAGAACAGAACATATGACTCGACTATCTCAAAGACTGATACAGACTCGGGCGTGGCAGCACACTCAGCTCCAACCCAGGACTCACAGGTACAATGGGGTGTCCAGGCTCAGATGTGCCGGGATGGTGAATTAGTGCTCTGTGTCTCTACACACTGTAAACGACTATGTAAAAGCTCAGAGGTGAAGAAGATAATCAAATAACCAACCGCTACTACTCATATGTACCACCATAAAGAGCCACCAACGGCTCATAAATGTCAGCCATGTGGTGACCTGGTCACGAGGTCCACTAGACCACCGTCGGTACCCTGCCACGTGTCACTCCCCAGCCCAGAGGGTCCGTCCAGTGTCCGTCCAATGTGAACCAGCCTAGACCTGACCTGTGAAAGACACTATACCGTGAAGGACATTGTAGCCCTGCGTGTGAACCAGCCTAGACCTGTCCTGTGAAAGACACTGTACCGTGAAGGACACTGTAGCCTTGCTACATAAGGTCATGGTTGGGCAGAGCACCTGCTTCAAGAAACGTACAGATGCCAATCAAGAACAACCAAGAAACAAGAAAAAAAGAGAAATGAAAGAAACAAAAAAGGAGCAAAAAGAAAACAAACCCGAAACAAGGAGGGCACCGACAAAACAGCTGGACCAACAGAGGAAGAAATGCCCGAACAACTCTCGAGGAGTCTACAGCACCAGGAGGAGGATGGCTGTTGTGGGAGGCGAGGTCACGCAAGCAACCTTCTCTAAGCAGAGACAGTGGTCCTGACAAGCTTCATGCTGATGGATGATAAGCGGCACCTCTGAAGACCGGAGCTAGCCTGCAGATTCCCAGTCGAGGGGCCTAAACCCTAAGAACCAGCAACAGTAGAAGGAGCAATAGCAGAAGGAGTTTTCACCAACTTACAGAGCCTTGCCGAGTGGCCTATTTTTAAAGAAGAGTTCCCACCAACTTATGGGACCCCAAGATCTCGTTTAAAAAACAATTTGAGCGGTTTTGCTACAGAGATTTGAGATCACTGCTTAGAACAAAAGTCTGATTCTATTCAAGAATTGATGGGTCATGTGAAACGGGGTTTCGCCATACATTCAGGCAATCTGACTTACCCCACATATGAGATCATGACTCAGAGAACCGAACAGACTTCTAATAATGAAAGTAGAAAGAAGAAGAACCCCCAAGAAAAGAAAGATAAGGATTCACGATCCCGACTCACTCTTCGGGAGAGGGCCAACTACATCAAAGAGGGGAAGTGTTTTGGATGCGGGGAACATGGGCACATCTCCGCGAAGTGCCCTAAAAAGACACAACAAGAACAGAATGAAGAAGGGCCAGAGAGTTCGAAAGCAGAGTTCAAAATCATCTGAGGAACGTGGACAAAAAGGCAAGATGAAAGCAGGACTGGTTCCAGATTGCATGGGTACTGACCCAAGCACGATTGATGAAAGTACAGAACTTTGCCGAGCTTGGGGCAAAAGTGAAAGATCAAGAAGCCCTGATTTTCTTTGATGGAGGCGCCAAGGCCAACTTCATTTCACCTGAATTGGCGGCGCGGCTCGAGATTACACACGATCGGATGGGACCACAAGCAGAGGCAGTTCTAGCCGCACCCGGCAGAGACGTGGCCATTACACCTGTCATTGGCAAACTTCGGTTGCATTGTCAGGGGTATTTGGGGCACGATGACTTCTACATAATTCCCTTAGAAGGTTGTGATGTCCTCCTGGGAGTCCCTTGGTACCATTACACTTGTCATTGGCAAACTTCGGTTGCATTGTCAGGGGTATTTGGGGCACGAGGACTTCTGCATAATGCCCTTGGAAGGTTGTGATGTCCTCTGGGAGTCCCTTGGTACCATAAGAACAACGCCATGGTCGATTATCGGGCGAAGAAAGCGACATTGGCTCCTGAAAATGGCTGAAACATTGTACTTGATGTGAAACTGAAGGGCGAGTTTGTCCCTATTGTATCGGCTTCGGCCGTTTCGAAATTAATGAAATCCAGTCTGTTTGTTTACGCGATCTTTTTGAAAGAATTGAATGATGAACATAGGACAAATATGTCTGAACTTGATAAAGAACGCCAAGATTTTCTCCACACTCATAGCGATTGCTTTTCTGAGGGCCTGCCAAGCGAGTTGCCACCAGCTCGGCCTGAGGATCATACTATTAATCTGATACCTGGAAGCACACCACCGAACCGGCCACCTTATCGTATCAGCCGAGCCCAGAATGAAGAGATTATGAACCAAGTGAAAGACCTCTTGGAAAAAAGTCTTATCGAGCCGAGTACTTCACCATACTGCTCTCCGCTGTTGTTGGTTTTGAAGAAAGACGGATCTTGGAGAATGTGCATTGATTATAGAGCTCTCAATAAAATCACCATCAAGAACAGATTTCTGATTCCGAGGATCGATGATATTCTTGACCGACTACAGGGATCCTCTTGTTTCAGCAGGATTGATTTGAAGAGCGGATATCATCAGATCCGAATTGCGCCGAGAGATGTCTACAAGACAGCTTTTCGGATGACCTTTGATTTATTTGAATTTTTTGTGACACCTTTTGGCCTTACCAATGCTCCAGTAACCGAATGATGGACAGGATTTTCAGAGAGTACAGATTTTTTGTTGACACTTTCTTTGATGACATTATTGTCTTCTCCAAGGATGAGGCAGAACATAGAGAACATCTGCTACAGGTCTTTCAGGCATTGCGGGATCACAAGTTGGTGATCAATGCAAAGAAGAGTGAATTTTTCTTATCAAAGATACACACACATCGTCTCAGCAGCAGCAGGAGTGCAAATGAACCCGGCCAAGATTGAGACTATACGGGCTTGGCCTGATTTGAAGAATGTCCATGAAGTTAGAAGCTTCTTGGGCTTATGTTCTTACTACGGCGGTTCATTAGAAAGGTTGCAGAGGTTGCTTCCCCTTTGCATATCTTGACACAGAAAGGAGTCCCTTTCTCGTGGGAATCCACTGAGGTGACTGCCTTTCAGACTTTGAAAGAGAAATTGACTACAGGACTTCGAATGCACATACTCTAAGATCCGTCTTTCTTGGAGAATATACTTTGAATGAGCTTTTGGCGGTTATCCATGCTCTTACTCAGTGGCAATATTACCTACTCGGAGCTGATTTTACGGTCTTCACAGATCACCACAGTTTACGCTACTTCTTGTCACAAAGCAGCTATCGGAAAAGCAGATGCGGTGGGCTAACATCTTGACACAGTTTCACTTCCAGATTGTCCATGTGCAGGGACAGAAGAACTTGGTGGCAGATGCTTTGTCGCAGAAGCCGTTGGTCTTGGCTATTTCCGTGATATATCGTAGAAGCTTCGAGAACATGGTCAATCAGTACGCCACAGATCCAAATTTTGCAGATATATTCAATCGAATACAGAATGGGGAGGTAGTAGCGGGATATTCCATTCGGGATGGCTACTTGATGAAGAAAACGATGTTGTGCGTTACACAGCCGTTGAGGAAAAAAGGTTTTAACCGAATGCCACTATCCACCATTTACGGGTCATCGCGGCATTGACACCACCTTGAAAGGTGTAGAGCGATACTTCTTTTGGCCGAGTCTCAAGAAGGACATGGACGATTTTGTACGTAGATGCTTGGTATGCCAGAAGGTCAAGTTTGACAGGCATAAAGCACAGGGATTGTTACAGCCTTTACCCATTCCCACCCGCCCCTGGGAAAGTATTGCTATGGATTTCATTTTTGATCTCCCAAAGACACAGAGTGGGCACGATGGTATTTGGACTGTTATTGACAGATTTAGCAAGCAAGCTCATTTCATTCCAGTAAAGAAAACAGTCAAGCCGGATCATTTAGCAAGATTCTTCATTGCCCAGATATTCAGATTGCATGGCATGTCTGAGACAGTTGTCTCCGACAGAGATCCCCGATTCACGAGGTTATTTTGGAAGGCTATTTGGGAGAACATTTGCACACGGTTGCAATTCTCGTCATCTTTCCACCCGCAGACAGATGGGCAATCTGAGATTGCAAATTCATTCGTACTGTATTTGATGAAGTCTTACATTTCAGATCAGAAGACTCGATGGAAAAAGTTTTTACCTTTGGTGGAATTTGCCTACAATAACACGATTCACTCTTCGACGGGGAAGGCACCATTGGAGATTATTGAAGGTGCTCCGAAGGTTCCACCCTTCTTAAGCACAAAACATAAGATTTTTGAAGCCGACCAGTACACGAGGGACTTGGACACTGCTTTTGCCAAGGTCCAAGAGGCTCTTAGGAAAGACACAAAATAGCAACAGATCGGCACCGTTGCGATTTGAAATTAAAAGAGGACGATTGGGTGCTATTACGTTTTGAGAAGGCACGCTTGAGAAAGAAAAAGGGAAAGGAGCGGCGTTCTCCAAAGCTTAGTATGAGATACTATGGACCTTTCCAGATTAAAAAAAAGATAAATGATGTCTCCTTTAGACTGAAGCTACCCGATACTTGGAGAATTCACAATGCTTTTCATGTGAGTCTCTTAAAAGCCTTTTAAAGGCAATGTGCACGATGATGGGGGCCAGATGAGCAACCCGAAGTGGAGGAAAGAGAGGAGATACTTGTTCCAAACCAGATACTGGCACATAAAGATAGAAAGTAAAGTGATAAGGCGGTTCTTGGTTAAATTCAAGAACTATCCCGCATTGGATGCGAAGTGGATGGAGGAGGAGGACCTAGCAAATACTCCTCAAATTGTGAAACTTTACCTTGAAGCATTCGGTTTAGCATAGTCTATTCCAATAGAACCCCGATTTCACATGGGCGAATCTAGTGCAGTGGGTATGCACAAGAGGGGAGTTACTCCACTCCTTTGTCGACAGATTGCCCCGATACTTTGATTTGATATAGATTCACTGATGTCCCTATGGGTTTCAGGGATACTGCTGAGCTGACAGTATTCTGCAATATGACTTTATGAACTGGAATTCCCGAAAATGATACTGATTGATTTATTCTTGACTTGTTTGAGTGCAGGAACTAATAGACGAAATGACTGCAGCATTTTGGTCTCATAAATCTCTATAGACATGATTGCAATATGGATTAGTTAATCGAGCATCTGTGAGGTCCCGACTGGATCTAGATGCGATTGCTAAATACGTTGCCGATTAATCGTGGTCTAAGATTTGGAATGATTTTGAATGTGATTTGTCATGTGATGTCCTGTGATGTGACTGTCGATTGGTACATGTGCTAGATGTGTTGTTCCTAGTGCGTCGGTACTAACAATCAATGTCTGCTAAGACAGTTTATGGCTTCTATCTGTTTTGCAGGCGTAATCGAGGGCGATTACAATGCTTTTAAGAGGGGGGTATGTCACAAGCTGGTGACGTGGCAACCCTAGAAGTTGTCACAACTTATGGCCAGTGACGAGGGGATCCCGAGGACACGGAATTTTATTACAGCATGCTGCCCTGCTAAACGGATACCCAAAAATCACGCTAAATTGCTGACGTGGCAGGGCGTATGGACTTCCGCGTTTTACATTGGCTGTACGGATCTCCGCGTTTTACGCTGACTGTACGGACAGATTCCGCAATCGCATTGACAGCTTTTTATGGCAACTTTTGGGCTTATTGCTTTATTTTTAAAAGCTTTTCAGCTTTTGATTTTGGGGCTCTGCTTTTGGGCATCCCTTGTAACAATAAATAAGTGGGCACTGCCTCACTTCTCAGAGCACCTGGACGCAAAGTCTGAGAGTGAGCACCTACCCACTCCCTTGTACTTTGAACACAGATTAATACAAAAAAAAAATACCGAAAGGGGGGGCGCACGCCAGTCTTTGGAGCCAATATCTCTAGGCACGACATTACGCCGGGCCATGTCGACTTAATTGTGAAGTGTGAACTGTTTTGAAGTGAATCTCTCTTGTGTCGCGGTAGAAATGTGACTTGGGGTGTCCAAGTTTGTTACACTAAACCCTAAGAAGCCGCAACAAAAGAAGGAGCAACAACAGAAGAAGTTTTCACCAACTTACAAAGCCTTGCTGAGTGCCCTATTTGTAAAGAAGAGTTCCCACCAACTTATGGGACCTCGTTCAATGGGGCCCAAGTGACCTAAAGAGATTAAATAAAGCGGGACCCACACACACACACACATACAAAGATTTGCGTGGAGCCTGATGGCGTGGCAGACTGTACGGACTTCCGCAATTTGCGATGCTAACGTGGCAGGTGTACTGATTTCCGTGAAACACGTTGGCAGCTCTTGGCGCTAATGCTTTTGGACCAGATGCTTTTGAGTTTATAGCTTTTCATGTAAGCTGCTTTTGAGAGACCAAGGGCCTTTAAATATAATATAAGGGCTCATTCTCTTGCACGCTTCCAAGTGAAGGTGTGGAGCGTGGAGTACCGGCGTTGTATTGGGTTGAAGCAATATAAAGAAATACTGAAAGGGGTGCCAACGTTTGGGGCCAGTGCTCTCTTGGGGTGGAACTCCGCCACTCCTGTCTCGTGTCGTGCTCTCTTTCTGTACAGTTGTTATTTGAAGTGCTGCCGTTCGCACGTGGTGCCCGTCCCGTGACACATGGTATCTACAATCATATGTGCTAGCTTGTGACCCTATGCGATGACGAAGAGGAGCTGCTCGCGAGGAAGGACAAGATGATAGGAGACCAACTCATTAGTTAACACTTGTGTATAGGGAAGTGTTGGGCCTCAACCAATAAAGAGGAATAAGCTCAAAGCTTTGCGAAAAGCTTCACAAGGCATAACCTTTTGTTAAAAGATTTGCAAGGTAGTCTTGTGTAGGCACATGTCACAAAGTGATGACGTGGCTGCCCATGTGTACACACACATCGCCAAGAAAAATGTAGAGTCGCTGAAAATGCTGACATGGCTGACTGTGCCTAGTCCCGAAAATTACAAAGCACAAGACACGTGGCAAGCTGTACAGACGTCTGCAAATTGCGGGCATAGCTTTTGCATTGCTTTTTGGCTACGCACTTGCAAGAGAGAGAGCCTTGGTTGCTTTTGGCTACGCAAGAGGAGAGAGAACCCTTTGCTTTATTTTATGCAATTGAGGAAGAGAGAAAGAAAAACCCTTTTTTATTTATTTTAAGGGCAGATTTTTATGACAAGCTTTTGATCCCAGCTTTTGGGGCTCTGTTTTTGGCATCCCTTGTACTTTTAATGCGTGGGCAAGGCCTCACAACTCAGAGCATTTGGACGCAGAGTCTAAGTGTGAACGCCTACCCACACTCTTGTACTTTGAACACAGATAAATACAAAAAGAAATACCGAGAGGGGCGCCAGTCTTTGGGGTCAATATCTCTAGGCACGGACCTCCGCCGGGCCAATGTCGAATCGATTGTGAACGGTGAACTGTTTTGAAGTGGTTTTTTGTGCTGTCGTGGTAGATTCTTGACTTGGAGTGTCCATGTTACAGTGGTATCAGAGCACGGGCGATTTCTCTTCTATGGAAATCCGATCCCTATTTTTTTCCCGCGGCATCTATGGCTTCAGGCAAAGATCAATCGACTCCCTTTGCATCCAAAGATGCGGGAAGGGATCACAACGACGATTCACGCAAGGAGTATGGCCCGCCTCGGCCTACTCAAGCAGAGCGTCGAGAGATGGAGCGTCAACGATTGATCAACGACGCAACAAAGATGATGCTCAATTTTGCGAAGGATCCACAATTTGCAAAATATATGAGCGAGACTTCTTTCGAGAAGGTGCACACGCAGTGGCAGAAGACCACAAAACCACCCCCAAAACCCGCTCTCAAGAAACCTCCTACTCCCAAGAAGTATACAGAGAAAGAATTAGAAGAGGTGGTTGATGCACGAATTGCTCAGCTTTTTGACGCACAAAACAAAGCTAAAAAGCATGACAAAAGGCAGAAGAACGACACTGACTTCCCGGGTTATTTGGGTCGTCGGTTTACATTTGAAAAGGCAAAGAAACAAAAGAAGCGTGTTCGATTTGAAGGAATACCCGGTTCTTCTTCTTCTTCTTCTTCTGACAGTTCTTCTAGCTCATTTGATTCGAGCGAAGAAGATCGAAAAGGCAAAAAGCGAAGCAAAAAGCAACGCTTCGGAAAGGGCAAAAAAAAGGCAAAGAAGTCTAAATCTCGCCCCGTGAGTGACAATTCTACAGAGGACTCGTCTACAGACAGTTCGGACTCTAATGATAGCAACTTTTATGCAAAGAAGAAGAATTTTTACAAAGCCAACCAGTATGACATTCTGGAAGACAAAAGCAAGAAAGTCCGAGAGTTTAAGGAAGGTGGACAGTCAATTAAATTTGACACGTTTTTTGGTTATAGAGATGCTTCAAAGGCTTTGTCTTTTGTACAATAGTTTGACATCACTTTCGCGGGAGGACGCTACTCAGAGCACTCTAAGATTCGGAGAGCTGCCTCTTACGTTAAGGGGAATGCTCGAACTTGGTGGTCCACAATTCTATTAAACAAGACTGCGCCAGTTAAATGGCTGAAATTAAAGAGGCTTTTTATTTCTTCTTGGCTGACTCGAGAGTATGAACGCAATATACGAATCGCTTGGAACCATCTTCGGATGACCAAGAAGGATACAGTGGACGCTTATTGTGAGAAATCCTGGAGCTCTTTTCTACCCGCCTCTTCATTTAAGAAGATCTCGCGGTTTACCTTGGGTCTAGCTACAGAGATCCGAGATCACTGCTTGGAATAAAAGTCAGCTTCCATTCGCGAGTTGATGAGCCATGCGAAACGGGGTTTTGCCATTCACTCTAGCAGTTTGACCTACCCCCCAGATGCGATCATGACGCAAAGAGCCGAATAGACTTCGACAAATGAAAGTAGAAAGAGGAAGAGCAACCAAGAAAAGAAAGATGCAAGACCCAAACTCACTCCACAAGAAAGAGCTCGCTACATCAAGGAAGGGAAGTGCTTTGGATGCGGGGAAACTGGACATATCCCCGCGAAGTGCCCTAAAAAGGCCCAGAAAATACGGAACGACAAGGACGACGAAAGGCCTAAGAGTTTGAGAGCAACAAAGGAACGTGGAAGAAAAGGCAAGATGAAAACAAGACTGGTTCCAGATTGCGTGGGTACCGGTCCTAGCACGTTGGGCGAGAGTACAGAACTTTGTCGAGCTTGGGGCAAAGTGAAAGACCAAGAAGCCCTGATCTTTTTCGATGGAGGAGCCAAGGCCAACTTCATTTCACCCGAATTGGCGGCACGGCTCGAGATCACTCCCGATCAGATGGGACCACTTGCGGAGGCTGTTCTAGCGGCACCTAGCAAGGACGTAGCCATTACACCTGTCATTGGCAAGCTTCGGTTGCATTGTCAAGGGTATTTGGGGCATAAGGACTTTTACATAATGCCTTTTAAAGGTTGTGATGTCCTCTTGGGAATTCCCTGGTACCACAAGAACAACACCGTGGTCGACTATCGGGCGAGGAAAGCGACTTTGACCACAGAGAAGGGCAAAACCATTGTACTCGATATAAAACTTAGGGGTGAGTCTGTCCCTATTATATTGGCTTCCGCCATTTCTAAATTAATGAAATCTAGTTTGTTTGTTTACTCGATCTTTTTGAAGAGTTGAATGATGAGGATAGGACAAATATATCTGAACTTGATAAAGAACGCCAAGATTTTCTCCATTCTCATGCCGATTGCTCCTCAGAGGGTCTGCCAGGCAAGTTACCACCCGCTCGTCCTGAAGATTATATCATTGATCTGATACTTGAAGCACACGACCGAACTGGCCACCTTACCATGTGAGCCGAGCCCCGAACGAAGAGATTATGAACCAAGTGAAAGACTTCTTGGAAAAGGGTCTTGTCCAGCCTAGTACGTCACCGTATTGCTCTCCACTGTTGTTGGTTTTGAAGAAAGACGGATCTTGGAGAATGTGCATCGATTATAGAGCTCAACGAAATCACCATCAAGAACAGATTTCCGATTCCTAGGATCGATGAATATACTCGACAGATTACAGGGATCCTCGTGTTTTAGCAGGATTGATTTGAAAAGTGGATATCATCAGATCCGAATCGCGCCGCAAGACATCTACAAGACAGCCTTTCGGACGACTTTTGGGTTATTTGAGTTTTTGGTGATGCCTTTTGGCCTAACCAATGCTCTTGCGACATTTAACCGGATGATGGATAGGATTTTTCAAGAGTACACGCTATTTGTTGGCACTTTCTTTGACGATATCATTGTTTTCTCCAAGAATGAGGCAAAACATAGAGATCATCTGCTTCAAGTCTTTCACGCATTACTAGATCACAAGTTAGTGATTAATGCGAAGAAAAGTGAATTTTTCCTACCAAAGATACACTTTTTGGGACACATTGTCTCGACAGTGGGAGTGCAAATGGATCCGGCCACGACAGAGACTATCCGTGATTGGCCCGATCTGAAGAATGTCCATGAAGTTAGAAGCTTCTTGGGATTGTGTTCGTATTACAGGCGATTCATTCGAAAGTTTGCAGAGGTTGCTTCCCCTTTGCCTATCTTGACACAGAAAGGAGTCCCTTTCTCGTGCGGACCCATAGAGGTGACTGCCTTTCAGACTTTGAAAGAGAAATTGACTACGGGACCAGTTTTGACTTTGCCGGATTTGCAGAGTCATTTGAAGTATATTGTGATGCTTGTTGTCACGTGCGCACTTCACTTGCACCACGTGGACACACTTCTGCCATAGTCTAGCATGAATCTTAGCTTAGGACTGAACCTAGCACTTTTGTGAGCCTCTAGTAGGACGTGCATGCCCATGCCAGTCACACTTGCATACCCTCTCTTGCACAAGAACATTCATTTCAACATGCAGGCATTTTTACCGCGTGAACCACCTTTTATAAGTCATTTTATTGAAAGTGACTTTCGAAATTCTTATTGTAAGTTTGTTGGAAAAGTAAGTAGGGCAAATTGCTAAAGATCTATAAAAGAAACCCATTGGGTACTCAGTAGAAGTAGAAGCAACAATGACACAAGGAGGCAGGCACCCAGCAGACAAGCAGCACTTCAGCAGGAGCCCTAGCGTTTTCTCAAGAAGAAGAAGACCCAGATCAGCCTAGCGTTTTTCAAATTTCAGCAGACAGCCCAGCATTTTCAGTTTTCAGTCGTCGTCGTCCCCATCATCATCTCGTCGTCCCCATCATCATCGTCGTCATCGCAGTCTCGGACCTGACGACGACACCGTCATCGTCATCGTCATCGTCACAGTCACCATCATTGTCGTCGTCGACGACATCATCATCGTCGACATAGACTAGCAGTACCCGTCGTCGACATCACCGTCTTCGACATAGATCCCGTCGTCGACATCATCGTCTTCGACAAGGAACCGTCGTCGACTTCACCGTCTTCGACACAATATTATAGTTAACTTCATCGTCGTCGACAAAGAACCTTAGTACCTCGTCGTCGACTTCATCGTCTTCGACATAGACCTCTTCGTCGACCTCCCCGTCTTCGACATAGACCGCAGGACCCGTTGTCGACATCATCGTCTTCGACATAGACCCCTTCAGTACCTCAGTACCCTTCAGTATGTCAGTACCAGTACCCAGCATTAGTAGCAACAGTACCCATTAGCATCAGCATCTCAGCATCAGCATCAGCATCATTATAGTAACATTGTGCAAGGATAAAGAAAGTACTTGCTTTGGCAACAGAGCAAGGGGGCACTTGAGGGTTGGGACCCGACATCCCTGTGTTGTCTCTTTTCTCTTTCTCGTCTCTCTCTTTTTCCTTTAATTCCGTTTAGTTCTTTCAAGTGAAGTAAAGTGTCCCTTGTGTTTGTGTGCGGAGTACTAGATCCGAGCAACTCCTTGTTCTCTCCACTGCACTTGACACTTGTGGTCGTAGTCTGGGTGCGGTCTTAATGCAAGAAGGCCATATCATTGCTTACGAGAGCCGATTGTTTTCAAGGCCAGAATTGACAGCACAAATTTATGAGAAAGAGCTTTCGCCAGTTATCCATGCTCTTACTCACTGGCGGCACTTCCTACTCGGAGCGGATTTTACTGTCTTCACAGACCATCAGAGTTTACGCTACTTCTTGTCACAGAAGCAGCTATCGGAAAAGCAGATGTGGTGGGCGAACATCTTGTCACAGTTTCACTTCCAGATTGTCCATGTTCAAGGACGGAAGAATTTGGTGGCAGATGCTTTGTCTCGGAAGCCGTTGGTTCTGGCTATTTCCGCGATACATCATAGGAGCTTTGAGGATATGGTCAACTAGTATGCCACAGATCCGGATTTTGCAAACGTTTTCACACGAATACAGGATAGGGAGACAATAACGGGATATTCCATTCGGGATGGCTACTTGATGAGGAAAACCATGTTATGCGTTACACAGCCGTTGAGGGAAAAGGTTATGATTGAATGCCACTGTCCACCTTTTACGGTCACCGCGGCATTGCTACCACCATGAAAGGGTAGAGAGATATTTCTTTTGGCCGAGACTCAAGAAGGATGTGGACGAGTTTGTGCGCAGGTGCTTTGTATGCCAGAAGGTCAAGTTTGACAGGCATAAAGCACAGGGATTGTTACAGCCTTTGCCCATACCCACCCGCCCCTGGGAAAGTATTGCAATGAATTCATTTTGATCTCCCGAGAACACAGAGTGGTCACAATGGTATATGGACAGTTATTGACAGATTTAGCAAGCAAGCTCATTTCATTCCAGTGAAGAAAACAATCAAGCCGGATCACTTAGTGAGACTGTTTGTGGCCCAGATTTTCAGATTACATGGCATGCCTGAGACGATTGTCTCCGATAAGGACCCAGATTTACGAGTTTGTTTTGGAAGGCAATTTGGGAGAACATTGGCACGCGGTTGCAGTTCTCGTCATCTTTCCACCTGCAGACTGCAATCTGAGATTGCCAATTCAATGGTTTTAGATTTATTGAAGTCTTACATCTCGGATCAGAAGACTCAATGGGAAAAGTATCTACCTTTGGTGGAATTTGCCTATGATAACACGATACACTCTTCAACGGGGAAAGCGCCATTTGAGATTATTGAAGGTGCTGTGAAGGTTCCACCCTTCCTAAGCACGAAAGGTAAGATTTTTAAAGCGGATAAGTATGCACGACTTAGACACGGCTTTTGCCAAGGTCCGCGAAGCTTTGCAGAAATCTCAGGAAAGACAGAAAAAGGCAGCAGATCGCCATCATCGCGATTTGAAATTGAAGGAGGATGATTGGGTTTTGGGCCGTTCCGGACGCGATGGCGCTGTCCATTTTGCCAAATTCCTCACTCTTTTTCTGTTGTTTTTGCTGTGTAAGTTTCTCCTATGAGCGAAGCTTCTGCTCCAATTTGTGATTATATCTGGTATATTTTACCCATTTTGTGTGAGCTATTTGCCCATTGGTGTTGGCCCAAGCTCATTTGTATCTAAACATCAGAAATTCTCCTCTTTTGAGCTGAGTTTTTTGGGTGTGTGTGTGTGTGTGTGTCTGTGTGGAGTGGGCAAGTGGATAGTCTCTCTCCTCTCACTCCAGAGGTGTGTTCCCTGTCTCGGCCAGGTGTGTTGTGTAAGCCGAGTGGTGCCCCATAGTGTGTGTGTATATCCTTCCAAGAGTGTGTGTCGGGTCGTTATATAGGCGTTGTGTGTGTTTTCATCCCGCTCACAACGTGGACAGGGCCTCACAACTCACAGCATCTGGACGCAGAGTCTGAGTGTGAGCGTATGCCCGCACTCTTGTATTTGAACACAAGATTCATACAAAAAGAAATACCAAAAGGGGCGCCAATCTTTGGGGCCAATATCTCTAGGCACGAAACTGTGCCGGGCCAATGTCGAATCGATTGTGAACGGTGAACTGTTTTGAAGTGGTTATTTGTGTTGTCGCGGTAGATTCTCGACTTGGAGTGTCCAAGTCTGTTTACAGCACATAAGCAAGACCAGTCTCTTTTGCAGATACAAGCTTGAAACGCTCAGTTCCTCGCAATTGCCCTCTCAGTGAAAAAAGTGGTGGCTGACTGCAACCCGCAGTGTCCAAACTGGTCATAAACGGTTGAGCAAAAGGCACTCGATAGAACTATGAAAGTTACCTTTGTACTCAGGTTCACAAATAGAAGTGCCCACGGTCAGCTACCTATTGCTTAACCGCGATAGGCATGAGTTATGAAGCATGAAGCAAAAAACACTTGTCAACACACGAGTGTGACAGCAAGCAACCCAATAACCCACTTTGAGTTCAAAAAAATGTAAAACTAGCGGCAATGATTTCCCCTTGGTATAGAGCCACCCGTCTCTCAAAGAGTTGTCTCTGGCTTTCGGTAGGTGCATCAATGGATATTTGGAGTGGAGTTGGTAGGAGGGACTTCTGATGTGCCGTTTCCCACACATCAAGCACTTTCTTTCTTCCTAGAGGAGCACTTTGCTGTGACACTCAGTCTGAGAGGAGCATTTGTTAGTAGCGCTCGACTGGTTGTAACTTACTTTTTGCTTCCTTGTGATGTGTGGGACAGTTTGATTTATATTGTTTCTTCTCTTACATGCGAAGCATGTACATGTACATGATTGTAGGTATGTATGTTAATAAACTGTTTGATGCAAGGCTTGCACAGTTGGAAAATAGCACAAGAGAGATCAGAATGCGGTGGACCTTCTAAAATGGTTAGGAGACCAAGCATAAACAAGTTGCAACTGACAGCCTCAGAAAACACAAATGATATGGTCATGCATACTCAGCATGCCTTAGCGAAAGAGCAATCACAGTGAATTACACTGTTGAAAGACGAGCAGGAAAGGACTTAAAAACAAAGCGTTTGACAAACAAAGGCAAACATGTACAAAAGGAAGGATCGAGGTATTACTCAGGTCTTCTTTATCAGTGATTTCAATCCGCTTCCGGAAGTACTTCAGCAAGATCTCTCCTGCGGCATCAGCCAACTGATGGGCAAGTTCCACAAACTCGAGCATAGAGGAAGGGCTAGGTTCTTGAGCTCCGTCGGCTCCAGAGGGTGCAGACAGGGCATGTGATGCCACCCAACTCCTTGAATTTGGCATGGAGGGGGCGATAAAATGACCAGAAAATGAGACAGGTTGCCTGGCCGTTGGAACAGTGCGTGCCGACATGCGAGGCCAATGGCCAGCGACGGAGATGATGTCCTTGTTCCGGACGCGGGCAGGAGTGACAAACGCTTCAAGTCCGAGACATGCCTCCATTCGAACTGGAATGTTGGCGGGACTCCGGGGGAGAGAGAGAGAGAGAGAGAGAGAGAGATAGCTCTAGCACAACGAGCCGGACGGCAGCTCGGGAGCCAACAGTTGATGCTGGGGAATCTTCCCTTGCTGGCTGGCGATATTGAGCACAACCTCTCCGGCAGCAGCTCGGCCAGCGAGTGGAAGAGGCTTGCTGACTTTTGATTGGATGGCAGGAGGCTGGAGACGTTGCCGGGGGAGGTGAGGCGTGGGCTACAACGGCCAGCCAGCCACTTGCCGGCCAAAAAGAGCACTCGACACGTATGCACTCGCCCCTGCAAGATTCTCTTTGGCTGGCCGGCTGCTCTGGTTGTGCTCGTGCTGAGAGAGAGAGAGAGAGAGAGACAGAGAGAGAGAGAGAGAGAGAGGGGGGTAGTGCTCTCTAGAGGCATAATTTAGGAAGAGGTGGAGTTAGAACAAGCATATGGTTTAAAATTGCATGCCTTTTGAATAGAGGCTTTGATGAATGAGCACAAGGAACAAAGGAAGCATATAATTTTTATTTATCTAAAGAGTGTGTGGCATGTGTCACATTATGTGTGCATTATGTGTGCACGCCCGCGTAAGTGTGTGTGTGTGTGTGTGTGTGTGTGTGTGTGTGCACGCGTGCGCAAGACTCTTGGTTGGTTGATCACTGTAATGCATTTTGGTCTTTGCACAACTCTGATCAATGGTGGGAATGCTCTTACTGCAATGTGGAAGTCCCACTTGCCTCTCAAGGAGCGTTTGTTTCTTTGAAATGAGTAAAGATTTAATGACTAGCTTTGGTTTTATGAAATTCAAAACTTCAAGGTTTGGAGTTAAAGAAAAAACAATAATTTAAAAGATTACCACTTAAAGCCATCATTGCCTTCTCTCCAAAGCTTAAAAAAACACACCCTAAAACTAAGACCTTTGCCATAGGTAGGCTAAAAAGATATAAAGGATGTGCGGATACAAGGAGGAAGCACGAATGGAAATCTCAAAGTTAAAAACAATGGAGCAATGCACACCGAGGAATAGGGAGGACGCAAGCCCATAACCCTACTCAAGGGCATGCAACTGCATTTACCACTATGATGAGGTGATTGTCATGTAGTCTAAGTGTGTGCGCTATATTATTAGCACTTAGTCTCCTATCAATTGGGGGCTACCTTTATACTCGTCTCTACATCTTAAAAAGGGTCTCGTCAACTTCAGGTAGAACACCATGCATGGTGAGTGCTCCAGAATGGGGAATATGAGAATGCATTAATAGCAAAACCCCATAAATGCATTAATAGTGGAGAGGAAGTGACCAAGTTGCTTTAGATTATGAGTGGCATTCTTGGACCATGTAAGTCGAGAAGGAATTCTATGAAAAGATTTTGATGTAGAGGGTAATGAAGAATCGTGCTATGTGGGGCAATGCTCTTGTAGACATGCATGATAGCAATCTAGAAGCTCTAATAAACAATAAGTAGTGGCGATTACTCTAATAGCTTTCTTGAAGCAGCAATCTCATCCATGTGAATGAACCAAACCAAGCACTTTGTAATGTCACATGCAGTTGTGGGACCATATATCACAAATGGCACACGTGGATAGAGTGTGTAAAGCACACCGCACATGCATAGAGCTTCGGAGTGGATGTCTCAAATCCTAGCATACATGTGTCATGTTTTTTCATTCATTGATGCGATGTCCCGTTTTTCGTCGGGTCTCCACTATTCTCCTCTTTGGCGGGATATTCAAAGGATGCTTGTTGATCACTCACCCATTCCTCCTTTGAATGAGGACTCCCACCTTTTAATAACCCCTTGTCACCTGTAGAGCTTGACTCACACGTGAAGGTCATTTAAGTAGATTTAGGAGATTGCTTGCCATGTGTAGAGTCTCTCACACATAGATATAAATTAGGTGATTCCTCGTCATGTGTAGAGTAAAAGCTCACATTGAAGATGCATTTTAAAGATTTAAATAACAACATAGTATGAAATGAAACTCAAGAACGAAGATTAACATTTAAGAAACAGAGGAAGAATAAGATTATCACCTCTATCGGAGACACGCACACTGCTATGTTGCTCACCATTGCTGCAACCTCCCCTTCTCTCCGAGTAGGGGAACGGAGGGAGCCTTAGAGAGAGCTTTTCTTGGAAAATGGGTTGTTTAGAAAAATTATTGAAAAGCTCTCTCTATCAAAAGTTTGTGCTCATTATATAATATGCAAAAAGCTCCCTCTGCCAAATGAGCGATAACCACATATCTGACACACTCCATATAACTTCTATTTCCCAAATTCTCTCTCTCTCTCTCTCTCTCTCTCTCTCTCTCTCTCTCTCTCTCTCTCTCTCAACAAAAAGATGTTGCCTTCGATGCAAGGTCCACCGGGTCAAACCCCCCAATAAGAGCGTCGATGTAATGGTGGGTAGCGCTCAAAGCAAGACCGTTGTTGTTGTGAATAGGAAAATGATAAGAAATGGAGTGTTGCTGTTGTGCATAGGCAAATGAAACCGCTGTATAGTGGCGGTTGGAGATCTTATATCTTCAGCGCATTAGACCAAAGAAGAGCATAGATAACATCTATGCTGACAAGAGTGTTCAAAGCAATCCACAAACACAAATTGATGATCAACCGAAAGAAGAGCAGGTCTTATGTCCTCAACATACACACACCCACACACACACACACACATGAATGACGATGTGAGAGTTGGGAACTTGGAGTGGCAAGCTCAACTACCAAGATAGGGCAACCACAGTGAACTCCAAGTTAACATTAAAAATACAACCCATTGTTGCGTATGCCTTCCATATGTCTCTATTACAGTTCACAAAAAGGGTTGTTGGAATAGTAAAAATCCACTTAATCACAAGAACAGAAAAGTCCATACATCTCTGTCAGAGTTTAGGGAAAGGGTTAAAGTAACAAAAAGAATCCACTTAATCACAAGATCATACTACTAGCATATCTCTTTAGTCAAATGAATGTCAAAAAGTGATCGTTCACAATGGTTTACAAAAAATACCATTGACTACACAATGTGAGGTGTTGATTGAAATATCTACTCTATGCCATGGGCCGGTGGATCTAACTCCACAATGTTTGGATGCGGCTCCAACAAAGATGTTGCCTTAAGGGCACGATCAACTGCACCTTCATGTCTCTTGTGTCGCTCCGGCATCTCTCTCAATCGACGGGCTTGCATTTCCAAAACAGTGCGTAGTTTGGTGGAGTACTCTTCGTTGCTCTCAAATATTTTCATCATACGGTCCATTTGGCTCCCCAACAAAGCCAACGCTCCATAGTCTCCTCCGTACTAGATGACAACGTCGTTTTCATTAGTGTACTGCACGAGCAATTGCCAAACAAACCAATACTCTCGTTCCATACCCATTGTACAACAAACAAAGATTAAAACAAGTCAAAGAACATTATATGAAGATAGTGGGTGTTCAAAGTGTACCTTGCTCAGGTGTCCCATCCTCCTCTTTTGTCCAATCATCCTCCTCTAGCAAATTAAAACAAGCATCGCCCGAGGGTATGTCAATGTTCTCTGATGGCCAAGTGCGCTCTTTCCTCATTGTAGACACGAGCATTGTGTGCACAATCCTGCTTTCCTTCTTGCATATTGGTTTCTTACAGACAACCACATTTAGGTGCTCTTCATGCCATCCAGAAACACTAGCAATATCACAAACCATGCCATAATTATCTGACTCTAGACAACTACAAACATGCCTTTGTCATCAGTTGTTGCCAGTGCGAGTTGAGTGATTCATCCAAACTAGCATCTTCCATTTTGTTCCACTATGGCACATCAAGATCAGATAGCCCATACACAGAAGTATTGTATGGCAAAAAATTAATAGAAGCGTTCACTGCAGACTCAACGATTGATCCGTCACGCAATGGACAAAGGCATTTCTCCACAATGTGTGGCCTCACACTGCTCAACAAAGTACTCTTCAAGTCATCCTCCGTCTTGTCTGAGCTGAAATGCACAACTTGAATACGATCGCTATCAATATCTGCATAAACCCCCAAACATATCAATCAAGATCCTAATCTATGTCACAACTTCCATACATGAAGTCCACTTACCGCTTGATGAGTATGCAACCAATGGTAGGTCAAGACATGCAAAATTTCTGTTTCCAAACTCATTGTGAAGTCAATTAGTTCCTTTGTAGACATTTCACTTATTTTTCCTAAACGCGACAATAATAGCAATGAAGAAGTGAATCATGCTTTTTAACCCTATGTACGGCAACAACACTCACGTTTTTCCTTGATATGAACCTGTGTTTCAAAACCTGGAGCATCCCCAGAATGCTCCATCTGCACAACAATATCGAAATGGGTATTGAACATGTAGGTATAGACAGAAGATTATGCTGAAAGTAACAACTTCTTTACCTGAGATGTTGTAGCAAACCCCTGGACGTGAGGCATTTGTACACTAGACTTTGCTGCTATGGACACGTGTATCCCTTCATGCGCTCTTTCTTCCCTATCCTTCACCGCGTCATTGTGTGCCTTCTCCTCATTTTGGGAGGGAAGCATCCCTCATTATACTCCAAGAACCATGGAGAATCTTGATAAATGTTGCTCTTGAAGTTGCGTGCTATCTGCATTGGGTTGAAAATATGCTCCACTCTCTCGATATCTAGCATTGTCTGCAAGCTTCTGACACCTCTAATGTTGAAGTTGCACTTCCGCAACCATCTACATTGTACGTAAAAAAAATTATCTTGTTTGTTCACAATTTAAATATATAGTGCACATAGGTACCTGCAAAGACATCTTTTTCCTGCGTACGCTAATGCCTTGCATACCTCACATTGTGATCCTTTTTTCATAAGACCTAGCTCATAAGCAAAGATCTTTCCCCTATGTATCAATTTAGAGTCATCGAGGAACGAGTCAAGATCAAGACCCAACATTGATTTCAATTGTATACTTCGGATACCGCTATATACATTCTCGGCGTCTCTTGCAATAGATGACCAAAAAACCTCGATCCGCAACCACTCTTAAAAGACAACAGACTCTCTTGTATCAACAAAGCAGTAAATATTTCAATTATTTACTCAACCTAACTAGAAAACAACAACATTAAGAGTCAATGTACTCACCAGTTTGACGGATGTCCAAACTCTTAACATTTGTTGGATCACTAGAAGCCATCGCATAGAGAATTACATTTTTTTTATAGTGGGAAGGCCTGCACATACACAAAGGTGTTGTTTTATTTTCTCGTCTCCGTACCTGTTACACTTTATCTTAGTTGATATGCATGTATGTAAGGTTTAAACACTGGATGAGAGAAGAAACCACTACATGGATTGGAGTCAGTGCGGAGTCCCACTTGATTTGATTGAAAAACAAATGCAGCTATAGGTTTTTCCACGGTATGCTATTTCCAAGGCAATCCACAGATCATAACAAAAGATGTCATGTGTTCAAATTGTCAATCAATGGCCCTAGATCTGATGTTGAGCTAGTGAATAGAATGCAATAAGATGGGAGTGGGGACTTGCGAAGAAGTTGGGTTTGCTTCGATCACGTACCTAGGGTAGTGGGGTGAACAACAATGGCAGCATATGTCTACGATCTTGCGTAAGGCCCCCTGAGACAACTTCCTCCTTCTTCTTTGGTTCTTTGTAGCATTTATTTATCATTGATCTTTGTAGGGTTCAAGAAATGCAAACAATTGCCATCTGCGAGATGAAGGAAGAGGACACACATACGTATACCATGTTCTAGGGATGATGATTTTGGTGTTATTGGACAATGGACACTGCCCAATTGATTTTAGAGGATTCATGGCAGATGAGGCTGGAGAAAATTGGAAAGCTATTCAGACTGTATTCAACAGGGACCTGACAATGTTATGGAAGGAAGATAACGCTCATGCTTGTTTCATTGGGAGTAAAGCTTGTATATTCACACCATGCAATACATGGATAAAAATTTCCAAGATGCCCACAAGCATATGTGTGAATTACGGCACTGTGCAAGGAGCGAGGAAGAAGCAACCAGCTTGTACAAAACTATATGAGCTTGGTGGGCTTCTGGCAAAGTGTCAGACTGTAACTTGTCGTGAATGGATTGTTGGCTAAGTTGGTGGCATGTACGGTGTTAGGGTTAAACCTACTTTCATCCTATGCCTATGTGAACTACCCCTAATGGTGCTACTCTCACACACTCTAGTAGGAAGCAACCCTACACTTTGTATGACTACCTATGTGCCACCTAAGAGTGCCACCTCCTACGCCATGTATTAGGACATGTGGCCCAACATGAGGCTTAAGGCTACACTCTCATAGTTCTAAATAAGCACACAACACATTGTACAAAATATATATGAATCTTATCAATCTATCTATTTTGTATTATTTTGTACTTTGATTGATTATGTCAATTATTAAAGTAGCATGTTAACTTAATGTCCTACTTATGAATGAGACTAATCATTATCCGCATTAATCCAACCTTGCAATTGGTATCAGAGGCAACGGTTCCCCACTTATACCTATTAATTTCTCTTGCATTAGCATTTCCAATTAGTAGCATTGTGATTAGTGGAACTTTTTTATTGGGTGTGTTTTTCTTCTCTTGGTGTGCGCATGTTTCAATCAGATTGTATCTTACCATGTCAAATTTTTTGCTAACTTTGCTCCACCATAACTCTCATTTCAACCTGTATTGCATTTGACCAGCTGTATGTGTGTGAAGTGCTTTCCAAGATGCTTTTGTAGAGGCCCTAAGTTCCACGATTACACATTATTTTTCAATAGTGGTTCCATGGGTTTGATCCAGCTTCAGATGTTCTTGCCAAGGAAGCAAATCTATCCATTTCGGTGTGCTTCCCTCCCCTGAGGAGAGACTACGTCCCACTTCTTTCTAGGATTGATTTTGTGACAATCTCAAAGATGCTACGCACTTGCAACATTAGTTGCTGCCAAGGCTATAGGTATACCCACAGTATGGGTTCTGGTTTGTGGGTTCTGGTTTGAGACACCCACACTCTCCTGAAGATTGTCCTTCTACCTATAGTGAGTGGTGGTTGGCTTTGCTAGAAGGTGGAGTATTTGAGACTTCTAAACCAGTGTTTCATTTGCATACATATGGGCCATTTGGTGAAGGCCTATTCCCACAAGAGATCTCAAACTGCACCACAATCTCAGCCTCCCGAGGTTGATCAGTCATAACAGGCAGGCACCCAAGACACACATGCTAATACTTCTTTAGAGCCCGGTGGCTAGTCAATTGATGGCTAACAGTAGGTTCACGGACGCCATCGATAAGGTTGGGCTCACCACATAACCCCCTTGGTGGCCAACCTACAATAGTCCAACAAGATTGGGTTCCTAGAGGAAACTGTTTTGGCCCTTTACAATAGGATACACTTGAGGAGCCTTAATCCACCTCATCATTGGTGTTGCTCGCCCCTCCACCTCACCTCCAGCCCCCTCGCCTACTAACTCCTTTGCTCCATCCCCACCTCCCCCTTATCCTCCCCCATCCACTCCTCCCATCCCCCCCATTCCCCCCACTGAGAGCTCAACTTCTTCCTCTGACCCTTCTCGCACTCCCTCTTAGGCTCAGGGGATTGGACCCTTTTTGTACATAGAAGGGTCAAGACTTTCAAAAGTGAGTAAGTGATTTAAAAATAATAATAAAAAATGAGTTTTTATCATCTTGGGGTCGTGAGTGAGTGGGAGTTTTCAACTATGAAGAAGGAAGCCTCTGTTGCTGCAGCCTGCGATGGTGTGTGGGGGTTGTGTAGTGGAGGTGCTTTTGTGTGCATATGTGAGGGCCTAGAGCCTTGATTGGAGAGTTTGTCTCTCATCAAGAAGGCCGTGAACATGGGTAATGACCTCTGCACTTTTACCCCACTTCTCTTTTTTTGGTGATGGAAGGTGCGTGAAGCGGAGCTCTCTTGTACATGTGTGCCTGCTACTCAGGTTTGGCAGCGAAAGCCCCTTGTTATTGTGGTGAATGGGAGAGTGTTTTTCCATTTTTTCCGTGGTTTTTTTTAGTTTTTCTAATTTTTTTTTGCTGAACATCATGGGTTTTTATATTACTTATGATTGGCATGGTTTTTGATGAGTTTGTGTGCATGGTTGAAACCGACTATGGAGCCCTATCCATATGCAAGGATTGCTGACATGGTGTGAGGGTATGGTGATTATGAACAAAAGTGCAGAGATTTTTCTTGGTTTGTTTTCCCAAAATTTAGTGGCTTTTTTTCTTCCTTGAGTGCAATTGATCATAGCTGGGGCTATGGTAGTGTAGAGGGAAGCTAGTCGAGTGTAGGCGGGGTTTTGTGTGTGCAAGAGTGAGTGAGTTTGTGAGTGGAGATCTGATCCCGTCCTCTTGTGAGAACTACTTTACTTTTCCTCGTATATCTTGTGAAAATGGAGGTGTTATAGAGGCCACCCCCAAATACTTTACAAGGTCTTGCTGGATCTTCTTGAGTTCCTGCATCAGACACATAGAGAGGCTAATCAGGAACTTTTTATGGTTAGGATGAGACACTCTGTCAGCTCCGACCAAAGTTTCCTGGCAAGTCATCACTTCACTTTGTTCTTAGGAAGGGTTGAGGATCATAGACCCATCACAACTGGGCACAACCCTCCTTGGGAAGCTTATGATCAGAGGACTTCTTCCAGGGAGGATCCCTAGAAGGAGTTATTACTACACTATTTGTGCTTGAGTCCCTTAGATGGGCGGCCCATGGACCCCTTCCACCATATGGATTTTCATAATGATGCATAGAGTTGGCTTGAGCAAGAGCTAGGAGGACCACATTGCTTTGAGCCTACTTAGGTCTTGGGAGTAGCTGTTGGCCTTGAGCATCACCAACGCACTTGCATTAAGGAGAACTTGTGGCAGCCTCTTGTTTTTGAAACCCTCTGATCATCACATAGCGAGGACACATGGTTGGTAGCAGGCCTCATGTTTCTTGGGGTCCCATAGCAAAGGGTCCAGCATGTACTTTTAGGAACTGACTGTAGTTTTTAGGTCTTCTTGAGGAGATTCAGAGCATTCATCTATGTGGCATGAGGGGGGCATAGAGCATGTGCCAGGATATTGCAGAGGCTACATCTCTTGAGTGGCATACCACTCTTGAGACCGAGAGCTCCCTGTTGGATGTGGGCTTTCAGGTATTGGAGGTCCTCATTGGAGTTAGGGTTTGCTTAGAGACATGTTGTTGCATGTCCTTTGAAGTTCAGAGAGAGGGTCATCTTCAAAGAGTCTCGGTTGAGGCACCACATGTGGATCCTAGTTGTGGGCATCAATGGGGGGACTTGCATCCTAGATCCCAACCTGATAGATCTTGAGTGAGGAAACATGAGCTTTAGGCTTAGGAGAGACGACCTCTGGTATACAAGTGTAGTGGGACCCAAGAGAGTGATTTTAGCGGGATCCTTTCTCTTCAACAAATCACCAAGGGACCCCTTTCTTCTAGTACATAGCTCATTTGGGGCGCCAAATTTTGAAAGCATGGAGAGAGGCCCATCCTACTACAACACTTCACTGGTAGAAGGAGGGTCTCACAGTCTAGTTCTTATCAGTGTTCTAGGAGCATTTGTGGGACATCAGGTAACCGAGGAGAGTCATCATGTTTTAGTAGCTAGTTGCACATAGAGCTATTGTAGTGGGGAGTTGGTTTGTACATAATGGTCTCTTGACAACATGTGCAACTTGTGGCCATCCATTGTAGACTTAGCGTCACTATCTGTGGGACTACCTCGTGATACAATAGGTTTGGCTTTGGATTATTCAGCTGATTCCCACACTTTCTACAACCTACCAATACACTTGGGATGCTACAATTTCAAGATGGACTTTGCAAGTAGGATGATCGTGATTCAGGAGGTCCGCCTTACACTCTGGCCCGCCATAGAGATAATCCCTCCAGAGTGGTGCTGGGAGTTGCTTTGTGGCATGAAATTGTGGTTCCTCTAGTGAGCCCATTGCTTTTGCATCTTTGAGGCTTGACCTATCCCATCGACAGAGACTGTTTGTGACGTTTGGTTGGAGTTGATCCATGCACTCAGGGGCCAGTTTGAGAGACTTTAGGGTAGCTGCAAGCGTGTAAGCACCAAGGGACTGCCATGCCTGGTCCATCCGCCCAGCCTCCCTTTAATAGGCTCCTGGCCCCTTTCGGACCCCTTCCCACTGGCAGCCGGCCCTTGGTCGTGTCCGTGACCCCTTGGTTTGGCCCTTGGCCTGACATTACTCCCCCCTTGGAGAAGCGTTTTCGTCCTCGAAAACAAAAGTGGGGAATTTCTTCTTAAGAACACTTATGTTTTCCCAAGTGGCACCCTCTTCAGGGCAATCTTTCCACTTGACTAAAGCTTGACTACGTACATGATGACGAGTACGGAGTTCATGAAAATCTAAAATGCGTTCAGGTTCATGCGGTTGAGTGGGAGGTTCAGTGAAATCAACCAATATCTGCTGGCCGATAACATTGTCGTCCCCATGCAAGCGTTTACGTAAACGACTTACATGAAATACCGGATTGACACGCGAGTGCGCAGGTAACTCAAGTTTGTAGGCCCTATCACCAACTCGCTTGAGTATCTTGAATGGCCCGCAATAACGGGGAGATAATTTGGGTGTCGGTCCAGTATTTAGAGTTTCTGAATGCTCTGGCACACGCAAAAATACCTCTTCACCTTCCGTGAAGGTAACTTGCCGACGTTTCTCATCAGCATACTTCTTATACCGATCCTGTGCTTGTCGAACATTTTGACGAGCAAGTCTCAGCATTTCCATATGATCTTGGAGAAACTCCTTGACTTGTTTGAGCTTCTCAGTTGCCAACCCCACCGTCACTGGTGATCTAGGTTGAAAACCATACATAAGCATGAATGGACTAAAACCAGTTGTAACATGCTTAGCACTATTATATGCAAACTCAAGAATAGGAAGATAATCTTCCCAATCTGATTGCTTCTTGCTAACGTATGCTCATAGCATATCCTCTAGCACTTGGTTGACTCGTTCCGTCTGACCATCTGTTTCAGGGTGATCAGCCGTACTTAAATTAAGTTGTGTACCCAATCGATCACTCACAATGTTACTTGGCAATCCATACAACCGGTAAAGATTGTCCACAAATAACTTAGCTAATTCTGGAGTCTTAATGGTTGACTTGGCTCGAATAAACCGACAAAGTTTAGTCAACCGGTCTACGACCACCCATACCGAGTCATGTCCTCGAATAGTGGTTGGTAAACCCACAATAAAATCCATGGAGATACTTTCCCATTTACCGTTGGGAATCTCTAAAGGATGTAAGAGTCCTCCTGCTTTCAGGCGCTCTGCTTTATTAACTTGACATTTTTGGCAATGCAAGACATAGTCTTGAACATACCCATGCAAACCTGGCCAGTAAAACTGTCGTCTTACGAGTGCATAAGTTTTCTTAATTCCCGGGTGCCCTGCACTTGGACTATCGTGACATTCATAAAGAATTTGGCGCCGAATGTCCGCGTCCGTCGGTACACACACTCTCCCCTTGTGGAGTAGGTACCCATCATCTATGGAAAAATTCTTCCATATCTGCAGTTCATCACTCAAAAGAGGAGAACTGGGTGTGGAGGAAACAAAACCACTACCAACATTGGAGTGAGAAGGATCCCTCTTTCTAACATAGCTCCACACCTTGGAGTATGTAGTATCATGCTCGCACTTACCTTTGAGAGATTCTAAAAACTCACTCCGCAATTCCGTGAAAAGGAGAGAGTTGATCTCTGGCATTCGGCTGAGAGCATCAGCCACTACATTGTACCGCCCTTTACGATATCGTAGCTTGGCGTCATACTCCTGAAGAATCTCAGCCCACCTGGCCTTGCGACCCTTCAAATCACTTTGTTGTGTAAACCACTTGATACTTTCATGGTCAAACACAATCTCGAACTGTGCACCATACAAATAATGTCGCCATGTCTTTAAAGTAGACACTATTGCATAGAGCTCTCATTCGTAAGCAGAGTAATTCTGCTGTGCTGAATCTAGCTTCTTGCTTTCAAATGCAATTGGCCTTCCCTCCTGTAGAAGGACTGCTCCAATCGCACGATTACTAGCATCCGTTTCCAAAACGAATGGCTTTAAGGGATCCACAATAGCCAAAACAGGAGCTGTGGCTAATGTGTCTTTAAGTTTGTCAAAACTTTGCTGTTGTTCTAATCCCCACTGAAAAGCCTTGCCCTTGGCTTTCAGCTGATCTGTCATGGGAATAGCAATATGGGCATAGTTTTTAACGAATCGTCGATAAAAACCTGCAAAGCCTAAAAAAATCTCGAGCTCTTCCAAATTTTTGGGAGAGGGCCACCTCCGAATGGCATCCACCTTGGATAGATCCATGTGTAACCCTGCAGCCGAAATAACATGCCCCAAGTAGTGAATTTCCTCCTTGAGGAAATCACATTTGGATTCCTTGGCATATAACTGATTTTGGCGTAATAAATGAAACACTTGTTTCAAATGTACTAAGTGCTCTTCCTCAAATGCACTATATACAAGAATGTCATCGAGGAAAACGATAACAAACTTTTCCAAGTATGGTCTCAAGACACTATCCATGAGTGTCATGAACGTAGCTGGAGCATTGGTTAACCCAAAGGGCATTACCAAAAACTCATAATGTCCAAACCTTGTTCGGAACGCTGTTTTGGGTATATCCGCAAGCGTGATGCGTACTTGATGATACCCAGATCTTAAATCAATCTTTGAAAATATACAAGCGTGGGTGAGCTTATCAAACAGCTCATCTACTCGTGGCAATGGGTACTTGTTCTTAACAATAACCGCATTTAATCCACGCTAATCTACGCACATGCACATACTACCGTCTTTTTTCTTCACCAAGAGAATGGGAGAGGCCCATGGTGAAGAACTTGGTTGAATAAACCCTCTACTAAGATAGTCAGCAAGCTGACGTTCCACCTCAGCAGCCTCCGAATGACTCATTCGGTAAGGCGGTTTACTCACTGGCTTACTGCCTGCAACCATGTCTATGCCATGTTGCACAGAACGTGTCGGTGGTAGCTCTGGTGGCAAATCATCTGGGAACACATCCTTGAATTCCCTTAAAAGTTCCTTCAATTCATTAGCAACATTTGCTTGTTTTGAATTAGTAGACATAGCTGGAAGAGGAGAGAGAAAAGAATGCGGCGTTGAGGAAGTTTGATTCAAAACTTTAGCATCATTAAAAACATCATCCACATTGGAAATAAAATGGCACAGTGAGTAACACAAAAAGAGTTCTTCTATTGCATCATCAGAAGCGAGCTTCATAAGCTCAGCTGTACAAATAAGTGGTGAGGAAGGTACATCCTTCTCCCCCAACAACAGCACGTGCACACCATTGGATTCGAACATTAGACTATTATGCTCATAGCTACGTCTAAGGGATGATTCTAAACTATGCAACCATTCACGACTAAGAACCACATCCGCCCTCTCCATATTCATGACTTGGAAATCCAAAGAGGTACGATATCCTTGAATTTCCAGAGGTACATCTTTAACTTGAGTTTCCCATATCTCAGCATCATGGCCGTTAATCATTGCTACCTTGTAGCAATGGGAACTCGAGGTTTGGGGCAATTTGAGTCATTTCACTAATTTATAATTGATGAAATTGTGCGATGCACCGTCGTCAACCAAGATCCGCACCCTGTGCCCTCGGATAGATCCATGCATACACACCAACTCATGTGGTCCGAAAGTCTGGTACCACATGGAGGCCATGATACAGCACTCATGCACCGCCTCGGTGTGTGTTACTTCCACATTAGCAAACTGGGAAGAGGACTCAAGAGGTAAAAGCTGCACCATGTTAACTGCTTTTTCCTTCCCCTTGTCTTGAGTAGCAGATTTCCCCTTGGGACAATCCTTTTTGCTATGTCCAGTTCCCAAACATTTAAAGCACAACTTTTCTTTTTTGGCTTTCTCAAACTCTTCCGTTGAGAGAGGACCTCTAGACCCCTTGGGCTTTTTGGAGGTCTTTGATGCAGTAGAGACATTTTTTCTTTTATGATGCACATGCTGTAGACGTGTTAAAACAGGTGTAGTGACGTGCACATGCGAACTATGCAATGCGCGATCATCGGGATCATCATGGATGTGAGCTTGCACTATTGCGTCCTCAAGTGTTTGTGGATCCTGGGTTTTAACATGCTTCTTAAGCTCGGGAGTTAACCCACGGATGAACCCACGCACCTGCTGAAAGGTATCCATCCCTTCCAGCTTGAGGATCACATCCCGATAATGGGAAATATATTCCAATAATGTTTTATGCTGGCGCATAGAACATTCGTCCCAGGCGGTCCAATTTCTATCCTTCTCATTGGTAGGTAGAAATTCCTTCCTGAAGATAGTCTCAAAAGTTGCCCAAGTCTGTGGTAGCATGCCCTTGTGCTTGAGAGACATCCACCATTTGTAGGCCTTGCCATCCAAAGTCAAATTTGTCTGCAGCGCCTTGGCAGCATCCAGGGTACGTCTAAGGTCATGAATACCATCCCACTTACTGAGAAAAATATTCACGGTGTCCTTGTTTCGCTCACGCTCTTCTCCCCGAAAAATTGATGGCTTTGTATTTTTCAACAAATCGTCCACCTCTTTTTGGGTCAGAGAGTGCAGCGGTCCCGGAGGAGGGCCTTGCCCAGCAGCCGGCCTTGGCCTGGTGTGGAGCCGTGCTCCTGAATTGTCTGACTAGCAGGGCCCGTGGCCTGCTGCCGCATATGCAACTTAATCAAATCGGATAATGCTGTGACATTCTGATTTAATTGTGTAAAATTCGTTTCAAGCACAGTCATGCGTGTTTGCAATGCACGGAAATCTTGCATGTCCAACAACTCATACGCATCGTTTGTTGCCGTTGGGGCACGATTACTCTCTGTGAGAGGAACCGTCCGCGTGGCATCGGCAGACGAAACGGGTGCGGACTGCTCGAAATCAAATGCATGATGCATATCTATGTCCGAATCCATGCTGTGGACGTACTGTGCGAGAAAAGAAAGGAGAATACCTGAATTCCAACGAGCTCGTAGCCGTATGCGATAAGGAACTGTATAATTACGTCTTTGAGAAGAAAGAACGCCGACTTCGAAAGCGTAGTTCAATCCGTGACCACTACCAGCTTGACAACAATGAGCAAAACTGCAGTGGATGATTCACTCGAAAGCACGGAGAAAATTTGAGGTGCTAATAGTCTGGTTTGCGTCGTATGCAATACACCAATAAACTTGAAAGTTGCCGACAATTGGGGCAACCGATGAGGAAGTTGAAAACACAACTCAATGGATAGTCACTGCCGAGGTGGCTTGCATCGTATGCAACCACCAAATCGGTTGAAGGTTGATGACCAATTTGCACTTTGTCGAAACTTCAAAATCTGGTTTGCAGCAGGTGCGGAATGCAAAAGTTGCAAGAAGCTACCACCGGTGGGTGTTGTGTATGCCCACCGATGAAAAGAGGGCTTCGAAAGAAGGCAGCCGGCCGTGCCGGTCCGTGACCCCGTGGGCAAAGGCTCTTCATTGAGTCCTAGGGTGACTCAAGTGAAGAGAGATTTTTTTTTTTTTTTTGACGAATTCTGTCTGCAATAGAAAGCAGCTCACTGCGCGATGACGAAGGAGATGAAAGCTCGCGATGCAGCAGGTTTTTGGGGCCGGGCCAAGCACGAGATGTTTCTGAAATCTCCTTGTGCTCCAACTGAGCCTAAGCGCGTGCAATTTGACGCAGGTCGATGGGAGGTCGACTTCCCCGCTTGGAGGTTCTGCCCACGCCCTAGCTCTTCGGCTTCGGCTTCTTTCCCCTCCACTAGAGATTGCATGCAACATGCATCCCAAAAAACGTGCCTCAATCCCAAAATAGCCTGAAGCTCTGATACCAGTGTAAGCACCAAGGGACTGCCATGCCTGGTCCATCCGCCCAGCCTCCCTTTAATAGGCTCCTAGCCCCTTTTGGACCCCTTCCCACTGGCAGCCGGCCCTTGGCCGAGTCCGTGACTCCTTGGTTTGGCCCTTGGCCTGACAAAGCGCTTGGGGGAGCACCACAAGGCCTTCTTGCAACTTTGATGTCCAAGGCCCTTTCTCACCATGGTTCATGGCGTGCTGAAATGGCATTACCGGACACCTATGTGATTGTTTCCTCCTACCATTGACGGCCGCAAAGCGGACCCTGAACCCCGACGGCCTCTAAAACGTCGTGGGCCGAATGGCGCGCCTCGAGCCTGCCCGGTAAAGTGAATAGGGGGCACCACCTAGCTTTGAGCGGCTAGGACGCAAACCACGATGATATGAACACCGCAAACTTACACACCGAGAGAGAGAGAGAGAGAGAGAGAGAGAGAGAGAGAGAGAGAGAGAGAGAGAGAGAGATTTTGCAAATGATGAAAACCCTCGGGGGTGTGAGGGTGAATTATTTTTGCAATATTTACAAAGTGGCACGCCACGGTGGTAGACACGTAGGGAGAGGAGGTAGTGTAACCTACTTGGTGCGTTCTCTAAGACGACTCAATAATTGTGAATACTTGCTACCAAGAGCGTGTATACGTGTGTGCATCGACCATTGGAGTCGAGAGATGGATGTGGTTCCCTTCGCATGGTGCAATTCCCAAGGAAAACCCAACACACAAGCCCCCTCCTCGTGATGGTGATAGTGTCAATCCTTCCCACTACACTCTACCAAATGCTAAGCTCCTCATGAATTGCCCCCCCCCGATAGTGACCTCTCAGTGCCAATTTATAGGTGTTGGCTGCTTGGATTATGGTAATCCCAATGTGGTTAGGGTAAGCTTAATCGGGGAGACAAAGCAAGTGGTGGGCCCGGTGTGGTTGACCCTTGCTTTGTTTTGGGAGGTTATTAAAAGATGGGAATCTCTAGGTGGGCCTTTGTGACCATCATCTAGAGAGAGGATATTTACAAAAAAATGGGAATTTACAATGGCTCGGGTGAAAACTGAAGAAAATGATGAAAATAACCTATAAATTACTGGGATGGCATCGTGGTTGCGTGTTGCCGGCGAATGGTGTGTTGCCGGTGCGTCGGTGTCGAGCGTATTTCTTTCGGGGTCCAACGAGGCATGCCTTCGGCGCACTTCCTCTTTTTGTTGTTGGCGGCACGTGCTTTGGATCCTTCTTCTTTTTGTGGTTGTCATAGTTGTGAAGTCCTTCGTTTTTTTCTGAATTTGTGGTGCGCATACGCGTGCGTGTGCACGTATGTGCATGTGGGCGGATGTGTATATATATATATATGTATATATATATATATATATATATATGTATCTGGGTGTGTGTGCGTGTGTGTATGTATGTGTGTGCGAGCGTGCGGTGGGAACGGGGGGCTTATGTACATAATGTATATATGTTTTTTGTTTTTTTTTCTTCTTCTGTTCGGCGACCAGAGGAAGCTACGCAAGCTTGGGGTGGGGAGGGGTGGTGGTGTGTGTGTGTGTGTGTGTGTGTGTGTGCGCGTGGGGTGTGTGTGTGTGTGTGGTGTTGAGAGACAGAGAGAGAGAGCGCGATTACGCCTGTACAGGCCGAGAGGGAGAGAGAGCGGGAGGGTGGGCGGCTGCTGCCGAAACAAAGCGCGAGAGAGGGAGAGGGGGTTGGGGGGGTGGTGTGTGTGTGTGTGTGTGTGTGGATGAGGGAGAGGGTGAGGGTTAGTGTGCGGTGTATGGAGGCGTGGGCTACATGTCATGCACGGTGCGCCTTCGGGCTTGAAACGGAAGAGAGAGAGAGAGAGGGGATGAGGTGGCGCTAGAGGGAGGGGGAATCTCCTAGGGCGGGTGCCCACCGCGGGGCGGGGGGGGGGGGGGGGGGGGGGGCGCGGGGGGGGTTGTCTTATCCTCTGTTTTGTGTGCTGTCTCAAGGATGAGGGGGGGGATAGAGGTCAATGGTGTGGGGGATAGCGGGGGATAGCGGGCCAAGGGAAGGGTGAGTGAAGCCGAGGGGAGGGTGAGGCGAACGGGTGGGGAAGAGGTGGGGAGGTGGGGTGTAAAGGGTGAGTGTAAGAATACGAGAGAGCGGAGGGGGGGGTTTTCCATGCGGCTCAACACAGAGGGAGCACGAGAGAGGGAGAGGGGGTTAATGCTCAAAGCTTGCGCTTGGCCGGGGGGGGGGTAAATTCTGGGAGAGAGGATATTAGAGAGAGTTATGTAGGGAAAATGAGAGAGAGAGAGGGGGGGTTTTTTTCATCCAATGCCCCTCGAGCGGGGGAAAGGAATAAATTACGTGGGGGGGGGGGGGGGGGGGGGGGGTGAGGATGGGTATTTGAAACCGAGGGCGGCCGGCTAGGCTGGGGTATGGACCAGCAGGGCTGAGGGTAATAAGGCCGGCCAATCGAAGGGGGGGGGGGGGGGGGGGTGTCATGCCCGTAGGGGTGTTGGGAGGATTGACCAGGAAGTGCCGAGCCTTCCAACAGTGTCGCCAAGGCTTCAACAGAGGAAAAATATTTTTTTTTTCTTCTTTTTCTTTGATTTTCAAAAGTCAGCTATCATTAGCCCTCTCCCTTTGGCTAGAGGCATTCATGCTTCTAGCCCTTCTTCTGCTTCTTCAGCTGTAGAGTTAGAGGGTTCTCCCTCCTTTGGAATGTCTAGCACAAATTCTGGGTCAAACCTAAGAAAATACCTTTTCAGTCTCCATCCATTGACCCTAGTCTTGTGAATTCTCCCATCTGCTTCCATCAGCTTATAGCTGCCGTTGTCATAGCGCTTCTTGATGATGAATGGCCCTTCCCATCTGGGTTGAAATTTCTTATCCTTCCTAGTGTCAAGTCTGTTGTCGTATCATAGTACTAACATGCCTTTTTCCAGTCCCTTTTCTTTAAGCCCTTGATTGAAAGTAAGCCGACGTCGTTCTACCTGTGCTGCATAGTGATTGATTGCTTCTTCCCTCTCCAGTTGGATCTCTCCAGATCCAAGATGTGGTTTTGGAGGTTTACAATCGGACGATGTGTCTGGCTAGCCAAAACTCGTAAGCTGGCTATCTGTACCTCAATGGGTAGAATTGCCTCCTTCCCATAAACTAGATGGAAAGGGGCGAAACCTAGTGATGTTTGGAATGTTGTTCTGTAGGCCCAAAGAGCTGACATGAGGTGTTTATCCCAGTCCCCTGTGTGGTTGTTCACCTGTTTTGTGATGATTTTGCAAATCATTCCATTTACCTTCTCTACCAGACCATTGCATTGTGGATAGTATGGTGTGGAGTGCCGACGTGTGATGCCTAACTTCTTCATCAGTTCTCCCACCAAATCACCTCTGAATCCTGGTCCTCTATCTGATATTATCTCAAGAGGAGTGCCAAAACGGAAAACAATATGCTCAAAAATGAACTTTTCCACCTCTTGGGCTGTAATGCAAGTGGTGGCCGTTGCTTCTGCCCATCGAGTCATGTAGTCTACACCCACTATGATGTATAGTTTTCCTGATTGGGCCCTTGGTAAAGGACCGATTGCATCTATTCCCCATTTCTCAAAAGGACCATATGAGATGATAGGGGTTTGTGGCTTGTAAGTTAACGTGCGATCACTGGCCACTTGACAAGCCTTGCATGTTTTACACCAATGGTGTACATCCCTGTTCAAACTAGGCCAAAAGTATCCTGCCTGTAGAATCTTCCTACTGGTGATATCTAGAGCAAAATGACCACCGCAGACGCCGTCATGGCAACTTGAAATCACCTCTGTGATTTCACTGGAGGTTGGCACCTGCCTGAGAATTTGATCTTTGCCCTTACAATACAAGTGGGCATCTATAAGGCGGTACCTAGTCGCTTACCAGCCGCTGTTTTTGGCCTTTGGTGTGTCCTGCTGGACATTCTCCTGTATCTAGAAAACCGATGACATCAGGCATAGCATCACTACCTTGGAAGAGGGGTAGCTTTAATTTGATCGCCCCCACGGGAACGTCTTGTGTTCTTTCTTTAGCTAGAGCATCTGCCTCTTGATTTTCTGCTCTGGGGACATGGAATAGTTTCACTGCTTCAAACTTCTTTAGAAGGTCCTTCACTTGGCGAAGTTGACCAAGTAAAACCTGATTTTTACAATCCTAGGTGCCATTTATCTGCCTTATCAAAAGCAAAGCGTCGCCGAACACATTTAGGCGCTGAATTCTTTGTGAAATACATTGTTCCAACCCAAGAATAAGGGGTGCATATTCTGCTTCATTGTTGGAGTGGGAGTGTAATAACTGCACAATGGAGAATACTCTTTCTTGTCGTTCATTGAAAATGACCATGCCTGCTACAGACTTGTCCATTGTTCTCTTGTATTGTCCATTGTTCTCTTGTATGCTCCATCAAAGAAAAGAGAGTGAGCTCTCTCTAGCCTAGGACTTTCTATCGTTGGTGTTTCTTCCTTTGCTTCCGTGTTGACCTTCAGCTTCTTCTCATAATGGCGATGAGTGATAATTCCCGCTAAACTAGCCCTGGTGGAGTTTTCTACTTGCATGGTGTAGTCAAACTCTTGTAGTCTAATTAACCACTTTGAGATCCTAGATGAGACATCCATGTATTGCATCACATATGGGAAAACCCCCTCCATTTTCAGGATTACAAAGGGTCTAAGCAGGAGATAGGAGCGCAACTTTGTGGTAGCAAACATTAGTGCCAGAACCATGTGTTCTACTTCGGTAAATCCTTTTTCTGACGGGGTCATGATACGACTAGAGAAGTAAAAAGGGCGCATGAAAGAAGTTTTGGGGTCCTTTTGCATTAGCACTGCTCCGAGTGTATCACTTCCCACACTAGGGTTCACATAAAATGGCTCGTCCCACTTAGGAGGTGAAATAGTGGGAAGCTTAGCTAGGATTTGCTTCACCTCAGTAAACTGTTGCTCATTCTCTTCACTCCATGAGAAGACATCCCTCTGGGTGAGTTGTTGTAGGGGAAGGACCACTTGAGATAGCAGGTGAATGAACCTGCTTAAGTATCTTACCTTCTGAAGGAAAGAAACCAACTACTTGGTGGTGGTGGGTGACGATAAAGATACCAGGGCCTGAATATTGCTAGGGTCAGCCTCAATTCCTTTTGCTGAAATTACATGACCAAGGAGAGTGACTTTGCTTTCACCAATGTGACACTTGTCCACGTTGAGTTGGCCACCCAAGGTTTGTAGCCTGGTTAAGCCATCATAGACTTTGCTTAAATGAAGGGCTCGTGAGCTATAAATACAAAAATCATCTATGAAAACCCGTATTGATGTTCCAAAGTAGGGTTGGAAAACAAAAGTCACATAGCGTTGAAACGTGGCTGGGGCGTTAGTGAGGCCAAACGGCATCATTCTGTAGGCAAAGCATCCCCAAGGTGTGATGAAGGTTGTCTTCTTCTAATCCTCCTCCGCAATGCTAATCTAGAAGTATCCTAAGTAGCCATCGCATACTGTGTATCGCTCGTGACCTGCCACTTCATTGAGTATTTCATCCTGGAATGGGAAGGGAAAGTGGTCCCTCTTCGTTGCTGCATTGAGAGGTTTATAATCCACACAGACTCTCCACTTACCATTTTTTTTTGGTGTGACTACTACTGGGGAGACCCATTTTGAGTCTTCGACAGGGTAGATAAAACCTGCTTGTAGCAAACTTCTCACTTCTTTAAGCAATGCCTCTTGTTGGATTACTCCAAGTCTTCTGAGCTTTTGTACTACGGGTTTACTGCCTTCCTTGAGCTTTATGTGGTGTTGTACTATTGTAATTCCTGTGATCTTATCATAGCCGTCAATGAACAAAGTAGTGAAGTTACCTAGCATGGAGACGTACTCCTTCCTTTCTTCATTGGTTAACTCATTTGAGAGCATTTTTTGTAGCTTACCTGCATTCTCCAAAGACTGCATACCTGATGATCCCTCTTGGTTTGTCGAGGTTGTTTCAGATTGTGTTAATCTGTTCGGGTCTTCTGAAGCCTCCAAGATCATGTTGCACTGCTTCCCAGTCCTCATGTTGTAGAATATGGACTTCCCTTTAGCATCCTTCATCTGGATCTTCCCGGTGCTCCAGTCTTGTTTAGCTTCCTTAGCCATAAGCCAAGGCCTCCCAAGAATGATGGGGTAGCCCTCCCCTTTGTGTGGCATGACGAAGATGTCTACCTCCACTTTTGTATTGAATGCTTTTACTTTGACCCCATTTACAATGCCTACGCATTTCACTCTTACATTGTTTGCCATCTTTGCTCGGCAGGGTGCCGGCCTACTTACCTCTAGACCTAGATGGTGCATCATCTTTTCACTCATGACGCATATTTGCGTGCCACCATCTATGTAGACATTTGAAATTTATTGCCCCTTGATGTGAGCGTCCATGGTTGGCAAGATGTCGTCGAGATCTCTCCCAAAGATATCCCCAGCTATCCTGGGCCTTGATTTCTTGGTACTTACCATTTTTGTCCATTGCCTCCTCATTCTGGGTGCAAGGTGGAGTAATTGGGGCCAAGTTATCTTCGGGCCCTGCATTAACACATCCTGAACTAAGTCATAGGGTTTTGCATACTCACCTAGTGAGAAGTCCATGATGTCTATCTTCCGCCGCGGTTTAGCTGCTTGCTTGCTAGACTCGACCTTTCCTTTCATCTTTTCTTCTCTTTGAGATGCCTCCTTCTGCCTCGCACGCTTCACTCCCATAGCATCCACTTCTTCTATCTTCGCTTTTCCTTTGTGCTTCTTTCGAGCTGCTTCTTCTACCTTCGCCTTCCCTTTAGCTTCCAAGCTAATAACACTCACCGCTCGGTTCACAATAGGTGGTGGGGGTAGTGGCGGAATGAGAGGTTGGGGTGGTGGTTGTTGTTGCACAGGTGGTCGAAGGATTTGGACCGGTGGGATTGGTTCTGGTTTCCTAGGTGGTGGTGGTCTTGCTCTTGGCCGAGAGATCTGATTCTGTCTCCCCCCTCTATTGAAATTCTGCCTCCTTGGGTGTGGGCAGTAGTACATTCCATGGCCATCTTCCCTGCAGTTGTAACAGTGGTACTCTGGGTTCTGCCTTCGTTGTCCCCTTCCTTGTCCTGGGTTCCTGCCAGATTCATGCCCTTGCTGCACCAGATCCATAGATAAACTCTCTAGTTGGGTGGTGATGCGACTCAGCAGGTCTTGTTGCTCTTCTGATGCCTCCTGCGGTTGGACTCTATGATTGGCTGTTGCAGCCACTGGGGTTGGTCGAGCCGAGCTTGTTTCCTCTGACTCATTTACTCTTGCTTGCATGCGCAGCTTCTTGTCTTTAAGGCGGGCTACTTCGACTGCCAACTCATATGTTGTAGGAAACCTTCCCTTCACCTTCTCTCTAAGTGGCGACCATAGACCAACAATGAAACGGTCCTTCTTTAGGAAATTAGGCGCTCCTTCACCTTCCTCCAGTGAGGCAACCCATCTCTCCCATAAGTCCACAAATTTGGACTCGTAGGTGGCATACTCCAGCAGGCCTCCCTGCTTTACTTCCGTCAGTAGCTGCCATAGCTTCTCCGAGGTTGTGCCTCCACCAAACCTCTTTACAAAAGCAGCCCTCAACACATCCCATGCATTCTTGGTAGCCTGGGGCAATGCATTGTACCAGGACTTGGCCTCCACTTTCATCAGTAGAGGAAAAATTCTAAGGCGTGAAACGTCGTCATCTTTGTTGGAGACGACACAATCATCCAAAAAGTCGGTGGTGAGATCCTCTCCCTTCTTTCCACTGAACGTGGGGAAAGAAACACTTGCCATGGTGGTGACTCAGGAAATTACAAACCTCTTGTCTTTTTTTTAAAAAAACATTAATAGTAGCGGCTCATAGTGGCTTTTTACAGGGGTGGGTGGATAGGTTGAAACAGGATAAAGATAGAGACATTAAAGGAATGATGGTAATCTAATATGGGGAGAATGATAGGGTTCGGGGAATTGAGGATTTCTCCTAGTACCGCCGCACCGAATAGGTGTACGGTCTTCTGTTGGTAGAAGACTTTCCTATCCACATAGATATTCACATGCATATGCTGCAGGAATCTGAATGGGAATGCCATCGGCCCGTTTTCCATCGTGCACAGAGGGTGGAATACTTACTTATACTCTTACCGTGCCAGTGTTGATGAGTCGGCACATCCACAAGAGGTCGTCGCCTTTCATGGGCTCTACCTTTCCTTCGTTGCTCAGCACGTACGGGGTGATGGCGACGTGTCTGACCACTCCAAGCCTCTTGGCTAACAGCAAATGTAGGTAATTTCCGTAGTCGGCGTGTTGCATGAATTCTACTCCATTCAGTTGCAACTCGTCCCCAGCCCACTGGGTTTCTCCCGTGGTAGAGAGCTTCTTCAGGATAAGTTGTATAGGGAGAGGAGGAAGATCCTCCACTCGCTTTCCAAAACAGCGAGAGCAGTAGCCGAACCACTCTTCTCTAGGACATGGGAATCTTCTTACCACTTCTTCTTCCGGATTGTTGAAGTGGATTGGTAGCACTCGTATGCGTCGTGCAAATCGGTAGGCGACCTTCCGCCGCTTAGCTTCGGATGACTTCTTCTTTGACAAAGTGGGTACAACTCGGCTTTCTAAGCTTGAAGCACTTGCTTGGCCAGATGCTTCTCCCTTCGGGGTCATGTGTTTCCAGACTGGCTTATCTTCTCCTTGCCTTTGGCTCGAGCAGCCCCTTTAGGCCACGTTGGAGTTATAACTTTGACTGCAGTTTCTTTAGGGAAAAGAGGTCTCACCGTTTGCTTCCCTTCCTTGACGTGAATGACTTCTTCGCGATGAATGTCGATGTAGATGACTTCAGCCCTTTCGCTGCCTTCGTTGCTGGCACTCATTGACAGTGTGCCTTGGTTGACAACAGTGATGGCACTTCACTGACCTCCCACCTAATGCTTTCAATTTATAGTTAGAACGAGCGACACGAGATGGAGAATTTACCTCTCAAATGCTGACGACACTACAGCCTGGCAGTAGCACCTCAATGAAGGCGGCTAATGCCTCCTTCGTCTCCTCTTCTTCCGTCCTCCAGTTAGAAAATTCCTTCATCCATTCGTCCATGATTGATAGTGGGCCTCACTTTCAGCATTGTAAACTGAAGTGTCTTAGAAAGCCCTCCTCCGTGGGGCACCAAATGACGGATGCAAAGCGGATCCCGAACCCCAATGGCCTCTAAAACGCCGGGGGCCGAATGGCGCGCCTCGAGCCTGCCCACGGTAAAGTGAACAGGGGGCACCACCTAGCTTTGAGCGGCTAGGACGCAAAGCACGATGATATGAACACCGCAAACTTACACACACACACACACACACACACACACACACACACACACACACACACACACACACACAGAGATTTTGCAAATGATGAAAACCCTCGGGGGTGTAAGGGTGAATTATTTTTGCAATATTTACAAAGTGGCACGCCGTGGTGGTAGACATGTAGGGAGAGGAGGTGGTGTAACCTACTTGTGCGTTCTCTAAGACGAGTCAATGATTGTGAATACTTGCTACCAAGAGTGTGTATACGTGTGTGCATCGACCATTGGAGTCGAGAGATGGATGTGGTTCCCTTCGCATGCTGCAATTCCCAAGGCAAACCAAACACACAAGCCCCCTCCCCGTGATGGTGATAGTGTCAATCCTTCCCACTACACTCTACCAAATGCTTGGCTCCTCATGAATTGCCCCCCCCCCCCCCCACCCCGATAGTGACCTCTCAGTGCCAATTTATAGGTGTTGGCTGCTTGGATTATGGTAATCCTAGTGTGGTTAGGGTAAGCTTAATCGGGGAGACAAAGCAAGTGGTGGGCCCGATGTGGTTGACCCTTGCCTTGTTTTGGGAGGTTATTAAAAGATGGGAATCTCTAGGTGGGCCTTTGTGACCATCACCTAGAGAGAGGATATTTACAAAAAAATGAGAATTTACAATGGCTCGGGTGAAAACTGAAGAAAATGATGAAAATAACCTATAAATTACTGGGATGGCGTCGTGGTTGCGTGTTGCCGGCGAATGGTATGTTGCTGGTGCGTCAATGTCGAGCGTATTTCTTTTCGGGGTCGGACGAGGCATGCCTTCGGGGCACTTCCTCTTTTTGTTGTTGGCGGCACGTGCTTTGGATCCTTCTTCTTTTTGTGGTTGTCGTAGTTGTGAAGTCCTTCGTTTTTTTCTGAATTTGTGGTGCGCATACGCGTGCGTGTGTACGTATGTGCATGTGGGCGGATGTGTATATATATATATATGTATGTATGTATTTGGGTGTGTGTGCGTGTGTGTATGTATGTGTGTGCGAGCGTGCGGTGGGAACGGGGGGCTTATGTACATAATGTATATATGTTTTTTATTTTTGTTTTTTGTTTTTTTTTCTTCTTCTGTTCGGCGACCAGCGGAAGCTACGCAAGCTTGGGGTGGTGGTGGGGTGTGTGTGTGTGTGTGTGTATGTATGCGTGGGGTGTGTGTGTGTGTGTGGTGTTGAGAGAGAGAGAGAGAGAGAGAGAGAGAGAGAGAGAGAGAGAGAGAGAGAGAGAGAGAGAGAGAGAGAGAGAGAGAGCGATTGCGCCTGTACAGGCCGAGAGGGAGAGAGAGCGGGAGGGCGGGCGGCTGCTGCCGAAACAGAGCGCGAGAGAGGGAGAGGGGTTTGGGGTGTGTGTGTGTGTGTGTGTGTGTGGATGAGGGAGAGGGTGAGTGTGTGGTGTATGGAGGCGTGGGATCCATGTCACGCGCGTTGCGCCTTCGGGCTTGAAATGGAAGAGAAAGAGAGAGAGGGGATGAGGTGGCGCTAGAGGGGGAATCTCCTGGGGCGGGTGCCCACCGCGGGGGGGGGGGTAGAGGTCAATGGTGTGGGGGATAGAAGGCCAAGGGAAGGGTGAGTAAAGCCGAGGGGAGGGTGAGGCGAGCGGGTGGGGAAGAGGGGGGGAGGTGGGGTGTAAAGGGTGAGTGTAAGAATACGGGAGAGCGGAGGGGGTGGTTTTCCATGCGGTTCAACATAGAGGGAGCACGAGAGAGGGAGAGGGGTTAATGCTCAAAGCTTGCGCGTGGCCCGGGGGGGGGGGGGGTGGTAAATTTTGGGAGAGAGGATAATAGAGAGAGGTATGTAGGGAAAATGAGAGAGAGAGAGAGAGAGAGAGAGAGAGGGTTTTTTTTCATCCAATGCCCGTCGGGCGGGGGAAAGGAATAAATTACGGGGGGAGGGGGGGGGGGGGTGAGGATGGGTATCTGAAACCGAGGGCGGCCGGCTAGGCTGGGGTATGGACCAATGGGGCTGAGGGTAATAAGGCCGGCCAATCGAAGGGGAGGGGTGTGTCATGCCCGTAGGGGTGTTGGGAGGATTGACCAGGCGGTGCCGACCCTTCCAACAGTGTCGCCAAGGCTTAAACAAAGGAAAAATAAGTTTTTTTTTCTTCTTTTTCTTTGATTTTCAAAATTCGGCTATCACCATCTTGTGATTTAGCCGTCATTGTACATATCTTGTCTTTTCATTGGGAGAGTCTCCGCATGTTTGTGATGTAGCCCTCTCTAGCATAGGTCAATTGTAGTCCCGTGCACAATTTTATTAACTAATGGGAGGATCTTTTTCTTGCAAAGAAAGAGTACAATAAACCAACTAATAAGATGGGCTATGTCAAGATTTTTGACCAATTTCATGACTTGGATGAGCACTCCAATGTCTTACGGGTAGCTTGGACCTCTGTGCCCGACACGATTGGCAAGAAGGATAGTGTACCTATACTCAAATAAAGATCTGGCCAACTTTAAGGATATGATGGGCACTAAAAGGAGTAGTTGGGAAAGCTTGTTAAGCACACCAATGATCTCCTCCAATCGTCCATCCAAGCATTTAAAATCCTAGTGAAAGATGTACCCAATATAGCTAGTCATGAGCAACAATTTAGAGAGATGGTTGAAATTTTGTTTGAGGCCACAATCAAAGTGAACCAAATAGATCCAGTTAATTGTATGAAACTACTTTCAATTATAGTCAATATATCCACTTAGGGTATTTATGTCAATTCCATAGAAAAATCCATGGCCCAACGTACCTTTAATATACTTTAGAACACACATGTTTGCCTTCCAATCAGATTCCCTAAGCTTTCCAATCAGATTCCTTAAGCTGGTTGAACCTGCTAAAAAAATCAACAACAAAACAAATATCAAGTCTAGTTTTACACATGTAGATCAAAATCTCCACAAGTTTCCTATACTTCTTGATGTCAACTAAGGGAGAGCAAACCTCCATGGAGAGTTTCACATTCACCTCCATTGGAGTGCTCACAAGTTTACAATCTATCATTCCAAATGCTTCTAGAATTTTTGTTGTATATTTTTGCTGAGAGATGAAGATGTCCAATGTGGATTGCCAAATAATGTAAACGTCTCAAGTCTCTCATTTCAAACCGGAGCTCAAACTCTTTCTAGTTTATTGAATGAGCTCTTCTTGATCACCTACGATAATAAAGTAATCTACAAACAAGGTAATAATGACCTGCTTTCCATTGTCTCTTAGTACATATAAATTTGCATCAAAAGCACTCCTTTTAAATCCAAGATTTCTAAAAAACCAATCTATCCTAACATACCATGCTCTTGGTGATTGATTTAGACCATATAAAACGTTTTTCAACTTGCAACCTTTGTTTTCGAGCGGGGTGACTCAAATCCTGGTGGTTGGTATACATAAAACCTCCTCCTTAGAGAATTCCATTTAAAAAAGTGGATACTACATCCATTTGAAAAAAACCCAACAAAAGGCAGTAGCAAGAGCAAGTACAAGCCGAATAGTAGTCATTCAAGTATGGGACCAAAGGTTACAACACACACAAAAACGCTAGCAAGACCACCGTTCAACTCACACACACTTCTAAGGCTCATTTCAACGCACCCAACACATGCGAGAGCTCAATTTTCACTCTCTTTGCACCAGAAAATGATCCGCAGTCACACACCTCCCTCAGGATCGACCCACACGCGAAGAGCAAGAGAAAAGAGAGGTGAAGGGGGAAACGACGCCAGAGAACGGGGGTAACGGCTTTCAATTGCTTAGCCAAAGCATACACAAGCACTACAACACCACAAATGGTGAGCTCATAAAAAAGAAGCCCCAAGGGCTTACTCTTGGTCTTTCTTGTCCTTTAGTATTCAAAAACGGGAAAAAAACCCATAAAATGGGTTAAAAAATGGGGTTTATAAGGGAATCCCACCCTTTTTTAGCAACCTTAATTTTTTGGCCCACTCAAAAGCTTCATTTATCAAATTTCACAAGGCTTGGACTTCCTCAGTTGACTTCTCTTCCACTTTCTCTCACTGCCATGCTTGAGCTCGAGGAGGGGGGGCACTAGCACTAGCGCAAGTGCTCCCAAGCACTTATGCCTTCAAAAATTGGGTCGGGGGGCCACATCCTGTGTGAATCAGGCCCAATCAGGCACTCTTGCCACATCATCACTTCAGCATTGCCCATCAAACGTCATCCACGATCAGCCAACACCGTCGCCTTTGTCCAAAATTGCAAAGTCCAAGTGCGCGCCTACACTGCCACGCGAACCGTGCACGGAGAGCTAACACAAAACACCATGCCCACACCACGCAAGGGAGCTCTTTCATCTCCCAAGTGATACACTATATGGGGGAAAATATTGTAGTATACATACCATGGGCTCCGGCCTCCCAATTGCGCATATGGGGTAATTGAAGTGCCACGTCCCTACTGGCAGGGCCGCCCCCACCCCATAAGCCCTAAAAAATTCACTTTTCACATGGAATTCACACCAAAACCATTTTTTGATGCCAAATTGCATTGCCTCTTGTTCCTTGACCAATGACCAAGCTGTAAAATGCCACTGGAAGCCACCAACCCAAACTTTGAACTCTGCAATCCTCGTCGCACTTCGGATTCATCTTGATGCCGAACATCATGCACATAGTTGGCAAAAAGTCATTCGTGCACCCTTTTCCAACATCTATCACCAACTTCCGACTTCGTTCGAGGAACGATCAAATCTTGTTATCTCTACATGAAGTGCCCTATCTTCTAGAACTCTATCGAGACCCAAAAAATGCATGGTGGCACCCCTTTGGAAGGGGTTAAGCTGGCACACACCCAACCCTCAATGAATATTCACCTGACCATAACTTGCACTCCGGCGCTTTGATTGATGATATGAGAAGACCGACATGCTCCACAAATTGAGCTCTTCAACCCTATCCACTCACTTCTACTTGAGCCACCTGTGCCTATCCTTGTCTGTCAGGGATCTGCAAAAATTTCTAACTTTGGAATGGCATAAATTTCACACCGTGGCTCCGTTTGACGAGCCGTCTAGATGGGCTTCAAGAGTATCTTGAGCACTACATTCCAAGGTAGAAGCAAGACACTGTAGCCACTTTGACCATCCATCCTAGTTGGCCCTTTTTGAAGCCCTCTTAGCCTAAAACACTACATATACCAAACATTGATGCTATCCTTTGCTTGCCCAAGTCCTCCATACCTTCTTAAGCACTTGGCCTGCACTTGTAGGCACCCTTAGCACTCCTTGGCACCACTTCTAGCTTTGACCAGCTTTGGTCACACCATCATTTCCCAGCCCCCTTGTCAAACATTCATGTTCGACCAAAAGCATATTAACAGAACTTTGAAAAATGCCACATTGAACAAACAACCAAAAGCACTCACATAACCACAACCATATGTACAGTCTATGTACAAAACTTCATCTTCTTCGCACACTGCAAACCTTTAGGTGGGTTGCCCATCCCCCTTGGCTATGATTTGATGCACATCAATCACCATCTCTCTGTCAAAGTATAGCTTGAGCCGCGCATCATTCACCCAAGCTTACCAATAGCCCTCGCCAACTGATAGGTCCCATTCATTAATGCCTTCTGTACCTTGTACGGGCTCGTACACTAGGCACAATTCATGTGGTTCTACAATGATAGTGTGGATCACACATGGCAGATATGTAACACATAGATTTCCAACTCCAAAATGAATTAGAAGAGCGTAAAGTGGATCCATGTGAGAATAATCTTCAAAATATGTGTGAGTATGTTAAAAGGCTTTGGTATGATCCATGCATGCTAATGAAAGTACCTACCATACAAGACACCAGGGACTTCACAAGTTTAGAAAGTAGCCCATCAACCTTTGAAGTGGTACAAGGTGATCGAGAGATTCAAATTTGTCAAATGGGGGGCTTAGAAGTGGATGAAGAACATGGTAGAGCAGTAGAAAACAGGATCATGAAAGGAAACTATCAAAAGGGTATCATTCTCTTCAATGGTGTATTACTAGTAGGGATCTTTTCATTCATGGGAGATTCTCCTAGTAAGAAAGTCTAATATTTTGAAACTCCAATCAATTTAACATTGGGTTTCACCTCTTCAAAGTCAACCTCTCCTCTCTTCACATATGCCTTTTATCCTAGGCACCATATTGTGCTAAGTTTTGGAGAACATAAATACTTGGTGATTGAGAAATGTTTCCAAAATTTCTACATTTGGTTGTTTGGTGTATGGAGGTCTCACACTGTGATGCTTTTGGTCTCCTTCATACATGAAAAACTTGCAGATTTCTACGTTTGGATCTTGTGTAGGTCCTTACCAATATCTATTCTCTTCCAAGGTGCTGGAAGCAGTAGAAACTCTGGTCTATTGTCTACTTATGTGGTAAACTTTTGACAACACATTCAGGTAGTAGTTGGAGTGATGGGTCAAGCTTTCCTGAATTATTAAGGTTATGGAATTTTTTATTTGATGAGCTTACCCAAATTGAATAACTTTTATGAGCTAGAGTTTAGAGATTTGCTCATATAAGCTCTTGAAGATCGTAGCAGATACATCAACTTTACACAAGAGGAAGAGCAACCTATCTTTTATATCACATTCATACTGGTGGAAGCAATTATGGACAACAATAAGATCTACAAGTTTCTTCAACCAAATTTAGTAAGTGATTCCATACCATACATCTCTCTCTGGGAAAGATCTTCGATCTTGGGGGATGCTTATGGAAACTTTTTTTTAAGGAGACAGTTTACTCAACCACTTCACTACATCATGCTATTGGCTCTGCAAAAAATATTTTGTATTGCACAAGGTTTTTTAATCATACAACAAAATCCTTCAAGAAAGATGAAACGAGACAAAGACAGACATTACAATTTGATCATATAAATGGTACATGAAGGTACCATTATTTGGGGGGTTAATGATAGCCATTTTTTGGCTAAGTGTATTTGTCATAAATGAGATATCTCATCAAACCAAATCACAGAAATACTATGGCTATTCTCACCTTTTCAATGTGCATAAGCATGTGTGAGTTAGGAACTTTTCTCATATCTCCTAAAAAACCTCAGCTAGCTAGTCACAATGCTAGTTCAGTCAAATAAACAAACAAAACAAAAATAAAAATATATTATGGCCCACCCTTTGTGTGTAAATATTTCCTCTTGCTAGCTTTATCATAAATTTGATTACTCCACAATTTGGCAGTTATATTCATAATATATTTAGGTGTGCGTTTTTACTTGGCCTAAGTAAGGCACTTCGTATTTGTACCATCTGTGATATATTTTAGTATCGTCCATGTATACATCTCATGCATTCAATGTCCTCACTTAAGCTTCCACTAAGCTACATGTGACTCCACTCTAGTAAAATTCACAAAAATCCTTTCACTCCCTCAAGATAAATTTTTTTCTCACCTATTACATCTATTCTTCTTTACAATAAAAATTTTAAATTCACAATCACCTACCATGCTAATCAATAATTGAGAGACACTTATTTTATTATTATATATTTTTTAAGCTCTTTTTTATAAAATCCTATCACAAGTCAATACACTAGTTTGTTCTTTTTTTCCTCTTGTATATATTTTATTTCATAAAAAATTATCATCCATACATGTATAAAAGGCATCTCAATTATCGATTTCATGCCATCATGCATGGAGGGGCTCACCCTTGGAGCTTTATACAAATTCAACAAAAGGGGGTCCACATGAAGACTTTTGCAGCAGGAAAAAATAGGTACTTAGGAATTTAAATATTCTTGTATTTTGTATTTTGTAAAATCCAAAAATATTTAAAGGCCAAGACTATAAGACCACAATGTCATTTTAAGCCCATCATTGTATTTAAGGACTCCTTTGGAAAGGTAAATTTGAAAATGTCCTAAACAATGACATCAGTTACCTGAGAGAGGAAGTTTTCTAACCTAATTTTGTGCAAGATCCACACCAATAAGAACATATGTATCGTATAAATAGAATCCGTCTTTCACAAAATTGGATTATCCTTAAGATTCCTCAGACAAGGTCCTAAAATACAAGACTAAATCAAAACTAACAATTTGGCACAAAATATGGTGATTTTGACCCTGCTAGTACATTTCCAGGGCCCAAAAACCTTAGGATCAACTCATGGCTTGCCTCTTTTGGTCACTCGAAGAGGAAAAAAAGTCAAAAAAATGCCCAAAAAGAGGGGTGTCTTCCTTACTCATGGCCCTCCGGTTATACTAAATTCATAACACTAACAAGCGGGCCATGAGCAAGGAGGAGACACCCCCGTTTTGGGCTTTTTTTGAAGGGAAAAAAAATCACTCTATGTCTAAAAGAGGCAAACCATAAGTCAATCCTAACTCTTTTGGGCCCTCAAAACACACTTACAGGGTCAAAAATCACCATATTTTGGGATATATTGTCAACTTTGACTTGTGCTTGTTGTTAGAAAGTGTCATCCTTGTGCAAAAATAGAGGAAGTGGGGGCTTATCCTTGGATACTAAATTTGCGTGGGGATGGAACTATAAACACAAATGTTGTGCTTGCTAAGTGTGATGCCCTTGCACAAAACTAGAGTCCACGTCACACACGAGAGCCTAACCATGTAAACCATTTTTGTGTAGAGACAAAACCACCTAAATAAAAATGCTTTCAAAAAGGAAATGCTTAGCAAATGTGCTTGAGTAACTACATATGCATCGTACCAAATTATAATAAGATAAGACTGTTAAGATGATATTTGGATGATGATGGCCACCATTGTAGAAATGAGGAGGAAAAAGGAGCATTGAAGAACGTAAATGAAATGAGTGGGAAGGGAGGCGAGACTTCTCCAGGAAGAAATGAGAAAAATTGAGTGAAAAAACATCTTTAAGGGCATCCTTCCCTTATATAGGTGTGCACAAATACCTACGCCTGATTTAATTTTGCACAAAACTTGAGGCTAAAAATAGCCATTGTGCATGGCTTTGACTATTTGTTCCAATTTTTAAGGTATAGTTTTAGTCATTGTGCGTGGATTTGATCATTTGTGCCAATTTTTGAGGCACATGTTTGAGGGGCTATATAAAGCCCATAGCTCCTCTAATCGTCATTTTAAACTACCCACCTAGATTTCTCCCAAATTTTAACACAAGATATCTATTCAAAATGATGCTAAGAGGACATTAAGGTGCGTTATATATTTGCTAGCTTTTAGAGGTGTTTTCTTTACTCAAATTTAGAAAGCATGAATGTGCATCTATGAAATCTAAATTCGCATAAGTAAGATCTCCTTCTTCCAATTTCATGAAATAATATTGTTTGTTCAAGGGTGTGCTCCTTACTCAATTTTAATGTTCCCTTATACTCATGCATGCATACTAAATTCACATGAGGAGGACACCCTTCAAATTTATCAAAGATTTCTTGAATCTTCCCAAACATAAAGGGTATGTGAAAATTTATGAAATATTGAGTTCATCTTCTCCGACTTCAAGAGTGGCCTTCTTAAACAAATTTTGTGTTATTGGATGGCCCTCAATATATACTAAAATTGTGTAAGAGGGACACCTTTCACAAAATAATATATGCTGTGAGTTGACAGTGGAAGACATTGAAACGAATATGAAGGATGGTATGATGACTATGGTGGAAGGGTGGAATCAATATTGTGCTAATTTTTATTTTCATATTAAATTTTGTCAAAGAAAATGATTGGGATTTCCTAAAAATTTTCAAATCTTATTTAAGGCACACCACGGTCAAAAGTTGGCAAGGTGAGCTCACATGTCATCAAAAGTACTATGCTAAACTATGGTTTATCAACTTAAGATTCCCTCTCATTGGTCAATCCATAATGCTCTCCATGTCAATCTACTCAAAGGCTATAAGGGTAATCCACTATCATAGCCAATAGCAAAAGATCCTCTGTAATTTGAAGGAGCCGAGAACATATTGCAACCTGAGCATATTCTTCACCACTACGACAAAATTCTACGTAATGGTAAGGTTTTTCATAAGTATCATTCTGTATTACAAAACTATCCTTATAAAGATGCTAAATGGATCCAAGAGCCACAAGTAAAGGATAGCATGACCTTGTAGATACTTATAATGAATTACACACAAAGCCTTAATGTATTTACATCGACATATTCCATGAAAAATGTACATGGATCTTTTCTCTCATGTTCTTCTTTAATGTTTAAATGTTTTGAGTATATGCACAAATGTGGCACACTTGTGACACAATTTCTTCCAAGTACGTAGTAGCCTTGCAAGCTATTGTGGAAATTTTCTAGTGCTAAATGAGTAGACATACTTGCGAAAAAATTTCTCCCAAGTGTCAGGTAGATTGGTCATCTACTCTTGGAAGATGTCAATGTGCTAAAAGTGGATCCTAAGTGGACCAAGGATACCTCACTTGTATATATCCATAGTTGAGGATGACTATGACCTCAAGGGCGAGGTAATGTCACCAAATTTCATTTTTGGTCTACTAAAATGATTTTCTCTCTTTAGAATTGATCATTCTAGTGAGGAAAAATAAAAATTAGTAAAAGGGCTAATAATGTAAAATGTTAGTAAAGTGTATTTTAAGACTTGAGTGTTTCAAAAGGTGAATGCATTTTATAGGAGTGCCAAAGGAATTAGATTAGGATTCAATCAAAATTTCTGAGATGAAAATGGGATATTTACGAGTTCATAAAAGTCTAAAACGGATCTCAAAAGCCTCTGAAAGTGGGTAGTATGACTAATTAAAATGGGATCCAATGAGCTATTATCCACACATGCAAACCAAAAGGTATGTGGAGATGAGGGATGTCTTCCACAAGGCTCCCATGCAAGAGAGAAGGTGAAAAGAGTAGCTCTAAAAATAAAAAACTGCCTCTAGAGGACCTAGTGCGAGTATTTTAGAATAAATAAATAAATAAATTTCCAAAAAAATAGGCTGCAAATTTTATTGAAAAGAGCAAGAATAACTTTCATGTTCATAGTTTTCAATTTGAGGACCCCAAAAGGGAGAATTTTTTTTATTTTTTATTTGTGGGACTGCATTGGAGAGTGAAGGGGTACTTCTGTCTTCTTGCTCTTAAAGCTCCATGCAATCCTCAATCAAAGGGAAGATCCCCATGCTCTTTTTAGGCTTCATCATCTCTCTCTCTCTCTCTCTCTCTCTCTCTCTCTCTCTCTCTCTCTCTCTCTCATGCACGAGTCTCCATGGCTAAGTATACTGTTGAAGGCCACTTTCAAAATAACTTATAGCTAATCAAGCGTTTTTAAGTAGAAATGCTCGACAAGTCTCGATTGAGATGTATGCTAAATTACGAAGCTCACAAAGTCATCTCAAAGAGGTTTTAGTCCGGGATGCATCTCTTGGTGCACATTACAGGTGTTCCACTCAGGTATGGGAAGCAAGTTTTAAACCACTTCTACCAAGATTGGAAGAAAGGGTCCTCCTTTGAGTGCAATTACCTATGATCATGTCTTTATAGCATGCGCAGGCACGAGCAATTTGGAGGTCCAAGGTAGACAGCCAACACGAAATATTTGACGAGCTTCGACTTTGGGAAGTCATTCGAGCAAGGTGGATTTTGGGGTGTAACCATGGACAATAGGAGACTCTTGAGGCATTTTGACCCTTAGCCGTGCAAAATCACTCCATGAGCGGGTTATTTATTAAGGAAAAAGACGTTTTTTTATGTTGAGAGGGGGCAGCTTGCCGCCACCCTCCCATAATGCCAAGGAGGATGGACCTCCCCACCCGCCATGCATCACCCTCAGCCTCAGCTCTCTCTCTCAAACTCATTCTCATCCTCTCTACCTAGCACCAAAAAATATCTCTCTATCTCCTCCACTATCAATAAAAGAAGGTCTCTCTCTCTCTCTCTCTCTCTCTCTCTCTCTCTCTCTCTCTCTCTCAGTCTCTTTCTCTCCCTCTCCCTAGCATGTAGGATGTGGATTCTCATGGTGGGTTAGTGTTGTTCTTTCCACTTCCATTAGAAGCATGATATTGAGTGTCTCACCATATCACTACCCATGACACCCTCCGTATGTGTGATGCCTAGTTATGGATTTGTTGCATCGTAGCCGCATACCCTCTAGGTGGTGCCCCTGTTTTCTCTCTCGATGGAGCTTCTCTCCGTGAGCTAATAGGTGGCTTTGACTAGATGGAGGTATAGAGGCCACCCCCACCTAGATAGATTTTGTTCCGTCCCTCATTTGGTGCCCCCATGGAGGACGCCTTTGCAAAGACCTTCAGTTTACAAAAAAGTAGCGATGCATGACATTAATCATGGACAAGTGGCTATAGGACTTTTCAAATTGGAGGACAGAAGAAAATGAGACTACATATGCACTAAAGGCCCTCATCAAAGTGCTACTGCCAAGTTGTAACGTCATCAAGATTTAAGAAGTAATCTCCCCATCTTGCATTGCTCATGCTAATCACAAATCAAGAGCACCATTAATGTCAACCAAAGAATTATGTCAATGAGTGCTGACAGAGGAGGTGAAGAAAGGACGGTGAGTTTATCTTTTGAGAATTGTATCATCACTCTCATATTAGTCAGTTTTTTGTAGCACCAAGGGTTTTGTCTCCAACAATTGAAGAAGATTCGTCAACTACATCAACCACAAAGTCCAAGCCACAAAGTCTAAAACATTTGGTGGAATCAAGTGGACCCACACTCTCTCTAGGCCTTGAGAGTTCAAGTGAACTCCACCCACCCAAGCATTTCCGTCGCATGCAAAATGGAAAGCCAATTGAAGTAGACTCTTCTCATCCATTCTATTTTGAGTGTATTATGAAGGATTATGTGAACTTCAACAACAGGTATGCAGCTTTAGTAGTTGAAGCCTTACCCTATACTAAGCACAAATAATAACAATAGGCCTAAAGTATTTTCTTTTCATTTCTTGCAACACATGCATGTAAATGTATATATCGATAGGAAAATATTTTACCAGTAAAAGATTTTTTTCTTGTTCAGGAGCAGAATTGCTAGAAGAAATCCTCAGATCCCAACGTCCCATCATCTGTTAAGTATGGAGCCTGATTTATCCCTTGTAATTTTCTGTGGTAAAAGCGCATATTTGGGCCCCCATTATGAGGAGAAGCCATCGTGCCTGAAGGAAAATCACTCGTTGGAAACCAAAATTTTTGCGGCAAAAAATCAGGGACATATTCCTTTTCACCGGAATATTATGGTCGGACGGCGGCCGAAAAGTGGTCGGAAACCAACCGGTTGGTTGGCCGGTTGCCGGTAGTCAATGGCCAGTGGTCGGTGGTCGAAAGTCAATAGCCGGTGGCCAGTGGCCGAATTCAAAAGTGGACTTGTCTTCTCAAGGACGGCCACACATCAGCGGATTGGAGGGTCCGATTTGGACTTATCTACACAAGGGCGGCTACACATGGCTGCCTCTCATGAGAGAGGGTAGCCCTTTTGGCCTATAAAAGGATGCTATTTCTACACACATTTCATAGTGTGAAGTTGATGCAACAAGGTGAGTATGAGGTGGTGACAGTGAAGCAAGGTGGGAGCTCTATTAAGGGTATAATCCCTTTGTAAACTACTTCTTCTTTTGAAGTACTAAAGCCATTGAGTGGCTGCTTTCCCGTGGACGTAGCCCACATTGGGTGAACCACATATATCGTGTGTACTCTCTCTCTCTCTCTCTCTCTCTCTCTCTCTCTCTCTCTCTCTACTCTATAATCTCGTGTGTGTGAAATCTATCTATCAATCTACTCAAATATCTATTTAGCTACGTCATATTTCCTAACATCATCTTGCCCATTCTCAATTACTACCAATCTTTTGATGTAAGCATCTTTATTCTATTCTAGGCTTGTGCTCTTTTTAGCCCCAACTCTACCATGTCTCTATGATCTCCTCACTTATGATTTCCTCGTCTTTTTCACTCTCTTCTTTTCAACAAGAAGCACTCTTAGACCTTTCCATAGGACTAGAGTTACCTTTAAGGTCTTCATTCCCCATAGATTTACATTGCACAAAAGCTTCATCTACTCCGACTAGAAATTGATCCTCCGTCAAAAGATTGGATATATCCATTATTGAATCATCCTCAATGCCATTTGAGATATCTTGTGCTGATTGTTGCAAGTTTGTGATGAATGTACGAGAAAGAGATGCCACATTTGAATCTCTATCACATACTTTATCAATTGAATCATCGGTTTCCATGTAAACAATTTCTTCAATATTTATCAGAGTAAAAGGAAAGAAATACAGTAAAGAAAACAATTCCTTGATTGAAACACTTTCTTGGTGGTCGATTCTTCTAGCATGATGGAAACCATTTTCAATGTAGAAGTACTTGTAAAACTTCCTCCGGGCAATAGAGATTGCTTCTTCAAAGGTAAAGAGTTCACTACAAGTAAACTTTGTCTTTAGAAAATAAGTCAATCCCAAAATAAATTGATCCATAGTTACATAATATAAAAAAGTAGAATAAAATCCACATCTTGCACATTGATGTGAAGAATCTTCCTCATAAGCATAGCAGTCTTCATGGTGTTGTTGAAGTTTTCTTAATGAAGGCCACACTTGCTCTGTTGTTGTACTTTAGAGAATCTGGTTTTCAAAGCTTTGAAAATTTGGGTATATTCATCTCCAATTTAAGAAGACATACTCCAAAACCATGCTCAACATTACCTCTAAGACATAGCAACTACAAATCCCCTTTCTTAATGTCATCCCTTTTGCCAAGAAGATAACAAATCATTCTAAAATCAGCAAGAAAATCATCAACATCTTCTTCCAAATTTCTAAAAAAGATCGAGATGTCGTCAAAGGTATAGCGTGTCATAGTCTCTCAATGATAAAATCACACAAATGTTAGTTCCAAGCAATCATTTTTTATATGACATGCAATTAACCACACAAGTTCTTGAAAGAACTTTTAGCATAAATGCTTCCAAATGGAAGATATTGTTCCTCTTAAACACAAAACAATATTTGGCTATTGGGAGATTCCTTGTGTGATAATCCTTTTTCCTTTTTTTTATGTGTTATGCTAATGCATACCCAATTCTAGATCAATTTTTGTCGTCTGGAAATAAAACTATGCACTCAAACTATTTTGCCAAGTTGCACTAGAACAAGTTGAAGACATGCACGTCAAACAATGTATGATAGTCAACAAGAGGTAGGATGATAGGGTTCGGTGATGCAAGAATTTTTTCTACTCTTTGAGCACCAAACATGAACACCATACGTTGTTGAAAATGGACCTTCCTACTAATTGCAACGTTTATTCTAATGTGTGGAGTAAAATGGAAGGAAAAAAACTCTATTATTAGGCCATTATCTGTAGTCTATGCATGACCTAATGCTTAAAATAGAGTAAAAATATATACGTCCAAACTAAAATCGTATCTAATGAGGCAAAATAAAAAAATTTACTGAAGAGTTTATTTCAACCAACCTAAGAGGACCTAAAGTTTTACGAATTACACGTTGAAATTGAACTTAGTACTAACAATGGTATGAATCTTTTGCCTTGCAATGTGGATAAAGGGGTCGTACAAATTTTCATGATTCATGCAAGCTACTTGATTACTCTACAGGCCTTTTATAGGTGCAGGTTGCATTAGTTTAGGATAATTAGGGCCCTAATCAGGAGAGGCAAAGCAAGGAGTTGGATCCTAGATGGTTGACCCTTGCTTTGTCTTAGGAGAATTTAAAAATGATATCTCCTAGGTGGGCCTTTGTGACCATCACCTAGAGAGAGGTGGCAATATACAAGTGGTTTTTATATACAGGATTTTTGGCTTGAAGACGGGAAAATAGATTACCCTATGGATATTTACTGCGGAGATGCGTCGTGGATGAGATGCGGATGAATCACGAGCTTTGTTGGTGCATCGGTGTAGCGCGTTCGCGAGTTTCGCGGCCGTCCGGGGCATGTCTTTGGCGTCATTTCTTGATTCGGTGTCGCTATCGTGTGATTTGGCCGTCCTTCTTCATCGATGTCGAGCTTCGTTGTTTTCTTCCTTCTTGTGTGTGCGTATGGTGTGCTGTGTTGTTTTATTGTGTGCGTGCGCATGTGCTCGTGAGTGCGTAAATGCGTGTGTGGGCCGTGTGTTTATAGTATATGGGGTTGTGTGTATGTGGGTAAGTGTGTCGGCAATTGTGTGTGTGTGTGTGAACAAGAGTATAAGATATATATATATATAATTTTTACGTGCAGCTTACAGAGAACGTACAGAGAACGGGGGGAGAGAGGCCGTGAGTGAGGAGAACGAGAGGCTGAGGGGGTGAGAGGGGCTGGAGAGAGAGAGAGAGAGAGAGAGAGAGAGAGAGAGAGAGAGAGAGAGAGTGTTCGTAGGTGTGTGTGTGTGTGTGTGTGTATGTGTAGAGGTAACGAGAGAGAGAGAGAGAGAGAGAGAGAGAGAGAGAGAGAGAGTTCGTAGGTGTGTGTGTGTGTGTGTGTATGTGTAGAGATAACGAGAGAGAGGGAGAGAGGGATTATTTTGCGCCTTGCGGGGCTGGTCACACAGTGATAGAGAGGAAGTGAGAGAACGAGAGGGAGATGGGGGGGGGGGGGGGGGGGGAGGATGCTGGGGAGAGAGTGAGCGAGGCTAAGGGTGTGTGTGTGTGTGTGTGGTGGGTGTTGAGAGAGAGAGAGAGAGAGAGAGAGAGAGAGAGAGAGAGAGAGAGAGAGAGAGAGAGAGAGTAGGTGTGTGTGTGTGTGTGTGTGTGTGTGTGTGTATGTGTAGAGGTAACGAGAGAGAGAGAGAGAGAGAGAGAGAGAGAGAGAGAGAGAGAGAGAGTTCGTAGGTGTGTGTGTGTGTGTGTGTGTATGTGTAGAGATAACGAGAGAGAGGGAGAGAGGGATTATTTTGCGCCTTGCGGGGCTGGTCACACAGTGATAGAGAGGAAGTGAGAGAACGAGAGGGAGATGGGGGGGGGGGGGGGGGGGGGGGGGGGGGGGGGGGGGGGGGGGAGGAGGGGGGGGTGTGTGTGCGAGTGTGAGTGTGGTGTGGTGTGAGAGAGAGAGAGAGAGAGAGAGAGAGAGAGAGAGAGAGAGAGAGAGAGAGAGAGAGAGAGAGAGAGAGATTCTTCTATGCCTATGGGCTGTCGACACAGGAGAGAGAGAGGGTGAGTCAACGGGGGTGAGGGAGAGAGAGGTGAAGTAGCGGGCTAGGAGAGAGAGCGTGAGGATGAGGGGTGAAGGGTGTGTGTGTGTGTGTGTGTGGGCCGTGTATAGGTAACAATGACAAGAGAGAGAGAGAGAGAGAGAGAGAGAGAGAGAGATAGATAGATAAGAGATTCTTCTATGCCTATGGTTTGCCGACATAGGAGAGAGAGAGGGTGAGTCAACAGGGGTGAGGGAGAGAGAGGGGAAGTAGCGGGCTAGGGAGAGAGAGCGTGAGGCTGAGGGGTGAAGGGTGTGTGTGTGTGTGTGGGCCGTGTGTAGGTAACGATGACGAGAGAGAGAGAGAGAGAGAGAGAGAGAGAGAGAGAGAGAGAGAGAGAGGGAGAGAGGGGGCTGAACGATGGAGAGAGAGGAGGAAGGTATGTGACGAGAGGGGAGTGAGAGAACGAGAGGGGGGTGAGAGTGTGTGATGGGGAGAGATGGGGGAGTGGCATGGCGACCCGCGAGAGGGAGAAAGAGAGAGTATGGACGAGAGGGGTGGGGAGAGACTGTAGTGAGAGTGTGTATGAATAATGAAAGAGAGAGAGGGAGACTCTTGTCCCAAGCGAGGGGTCCCGCCTTGGGTTGACGGACGAGAGGGAGAGAGAGAGAGTTTGGCTACATGTGATAATGGAGGAGGGAGAGGGAGGAGTGGTGCCAAAGGAGGGGTGGCCCACTGTGAGCATATGCATGGGAGGGAAGGGGGTGGCGGGGCGGTAGGTTAAAAATGTTTTTTTCTTTCGTTTATTTTATTAGCCCCTCCCCCCCCCCCCGAGTGGGTTTGGTTCTTGCGGCCGCGGTTTCGAAAACGGGTCGTCATCAGGCTTTCCCTCCTGGCTAGAGACATTCATGCTTCTAGCTCTGCTTCTGATTCTCTAGCAGCGGAGTTAGAGGGTTCTCACTCCTCTGGAACATCTAGCATGAACTCTGGATCAAAGCTTAAGAAGTACCTTTTGAGCCTCCATCCATTGACTCTGGTCTTGTGAATTCGACCATCCACTTCCATCAATTTGTAGTTGCCATTGGCGTATCAGTTTTTGACAATGAATGGACCTTCCCATCTGGGCTGAAACTTCTTATCTTTCCTAGTGTCAAATCTGTTGTTGTATCTCAACGCTAACATGCCTTTCTCCAGACCCTTTTCCTTAATCCCTTGATTGAATGTGAGTGGCGTCGCTTTGCTTGCACTGCATAGTGGTTGATTGCATCTTCCCTATCTAGCTAAAGCCTTTCTAGATCCAAGATGTCGTTGCGGAGATGGGCAATTGCGCGCTGTAACTCACTAGCCATAACTCGCAAGCTGGCTATCTGTACCGCAATGGGTAGAATGGCCTCTTTCACATATACCAGATGAAAAGGGGTGAAACCTAGTGATGTTCAGGATCTCCTACGGTAGGCCCAAAGAGCGGCCATGAGATGCTTATCCCAATCACTTGTGTGGTTATTCACCTTCTTTGTGATGATCTTACAGATCATGCCGTTTACCTTTTTCACTAAACCATTGCACTGTGGATAGTATGGGATGGAGTGTTAGTGTGTAATGCCTAACTTTTTCATCAGTTCTCCCACCAAATCGCCTCTGAAACCTGGCCCTCTATCAAATATTATCTCTAGAGGTGTGCCAAAGCGGCAACAAATGTGCTCAAATATGAACTTCACCACTTCTTGGACTGTAATGCGTGTGGTGGCTGCTGCTTCCGCCCATCGGGTCATGTAGTCTACACCAACTAGAATGTATAGTTTACCTTATTGGGCCTTCGATAAAGGACCAATTGCAGTTGTTCTCCACTTCTCAAACGGGCCATATGAGATGATACGAGTATGTGGCTCATAGTTTAGTGTACGATCACTGGACACTTGACAAGCTTTGCATGTTTTACACCAATGATGCACATCCCTATTCAGACTAGGCCACGAGAATCCTGCCTGTAGAATCTTCCTACTCGTAATATCTAGAGCAAAATGGCCACCGCAGATACCACCATGGCAACTTGAGATTACCTCCATGATATCACTGGGGATTGGTACTCGCTTGAGAATCTGGTCTTTGCCCTTGCAATATAAGTTGCTATTTACAAGGCGGTATCTTGTTGCCTTTCGGAAAAGCCATTGTTTCTGGCCCTTGGTGTACCCTTCAGGACATTCTCTTGTATTTAAAAAGCTGATGATATCAGGCATAGCATCGCTACCTTGAAAGAGTGGTAGTTTCAGTTTGATTGCTCCTATGGGAACATCTTGTATTCTTTCCTTGGCTAGAGAATCTGCCTCTTGATTTTCTCCAGTAGGGACATGAAATAATTGCACTGCTTCAAAAATATCCTCAACTTGGCGTAATTGGCCAAGAAAATGTGATTTTTACAAATCCAAGTGCCATTTATCTGCTTCATCAAAAGCATGGCATCGCCAAACGCATTTAGGGGTTGAATCCCTTGCAAAACACATTGTTGTAATCCAAGAATTAAAGCCACGTACTCTGCTTCATTGTTGGAGTGGGAGTGTAGCAGCTGCCCAGTAGAGAATACCTTTTCCTTTTTCTCATTGAAACTGATGATGCCAGCTGCAGACTGGGCCACTGTTCTTTTGTATGCTCCATCAAAGAAAAGAGAACGAGCTCTTTCTAGCTTAGGAATTTCTTCCATTGGTGTCATTTCTTTACCTTCTGTGTTGACCTTTAGCTTCTTTTCATAGTGACGATGAGTAAGAATACCTGCTAAACTAGCCCTGGTGGAGTTTTCTACTTGCATGGTGTAATCAAACTCTTGTAATCTAACAAGCCACTTAGAGATTCTAGATGAGACATCCATGTGTTGCATCATATACGGAAAGACCTCTTCCATTGTCAGAATTACAAAGGGTCTAGGCAATAGAGAAGAGCAGAACTTTGTAATGGCAAACATCAATGTAAGCACCATGTTCTCTACCGCGGTGAATCCTTTTTTTGATGGGATCATGACACGACTAGTGAAGTAGATAGGACGCATGAAAGAGGTTTGGGGGTCCTTTTGCATTAGTACGGCTCCAAGTGTATCGCTTTCTACACTGGGGTTAACATAAAATGGCTCGTCCCATCTAGGGGGTGCAATGGTGGGAAGTGTAGCCAGGATCTTTTTCACTTCGCTAAACTGTTGCTCATTTTATTCGCTCCATAGGAAGACATCTTTATGAGTGACTTGTTGTAGAGGGAGAACCACCTGAAAGAGCAAGTAAATAAACTTGCTCAAATACCTTACCTTCTGAAGAAAGAGACCAATTGCTTAGCTGTGGTGGGTGATGACAAAGATACCAAAGCTTGAATCTTGCTAGGGTCAGCCTCAATTCCCTTTGCTAAAATTACATGGCCAAGAAGAGTGACCTTGCTTTCACCAATGTGACACTTATCTACGTTAAGCTGGCTGCCCAAGGTTTGCAGCCTAGCCAGTCCATCATAGACCTTGCTCAAATGGAGGGAGCGAGAACTGTAGATGCAAAAATCATCTATGAAAACTCGTATTGACTTACCAAAGTATGACTGGAAGACAAAAGTTACATAGCGTTGGAATGTGGCCGGAGCGTTGGTGAGGCCAAAAGGCATCACCTTGTAAGCAAAACATCCCCATGGTGTTATGAAAGTTGTCTTTTTCTGGTCTTCTTCTGCAATGCTAATCTGAAAGTAGCCCGAGTAGCCATCACATACTGTGTAGTGCTCATGACCAGCTACCTCATTGAGAATTTCATCTTGGAATGGGAGGGGAAAATGATCCCTCTTTGTTGTTGCGTTGAGAGGTTTATAGTCTACACAAACCCTCCACTTACCGTTATTCTTTGGTGTGACTACCATTGGAAAGACCCGCTTTGAGTCCTCGACGAGGTAAATGAAACCTGCCTGTAGCAAATTCCTTACATCTTTGAGTAACACCTCTTGTTGAATTACCCCAAGCCTTTTGAGCTTTTGCATTATAGGCTTACTTCCTTCCTTGAGTCTTCTATGGTGTTGTACCACTGTGATGCCTGTGATCTTGTTATAATTATCAATGAACAGTGTGGTGAAGTTACCTAGCATATATGTATATTCTTCTCTCTCTTCACCAATTAACTCATTGGAGAGCATCCAATGTAACTTACTTGTATCCACCAAGGGTTGCGTACCGGATGGTCCCTCTTGGCTCTCCGGTGGTGTTTTAGATTGTGTCAATCTTCTTGGGTCCTTGAGGATGACTTCCATCACTTTGATGCTACAGTTGCTCTCTTCAGTTGTTGTCGTCTCTTCTCCTGAGGTGGTTGAAGAGTCACTGGTGAATTCATCTTTCGATCTCTCCAAGATCATGTTGCGTTGCTTCCCACTCTTCGTGTCGTAGAATATGGACGTCCCTTTCGCATCCTTTATTTGGATCATTCTGGTACTCCAGTCTTGCTTAGCCTCCATATCCATGAGCCATGGTCTTCCAAGAATGATAGGGTAGCCCTCCCCTTTGTGTGGCATGACAAAAATGTTTACCTCCACGTCTGTGTTGAATGCCTTCACTTTGACTGCATTCACAATGCCTACCCACTTCCCTTTAATGTTCTTTGCCATTTTAGCTTAGCAGGGTGCCGGCCTACTTACCTCTAGGCCTAGATGGTGCATCATTTTCTCACTCATATGTGCCACCATCTATGTAGACATTTGAGATATGTTGCCCCTTGATGTGGGCATCCATGATCGATAGGATGTCATCAAGATTCCTCCCAGAGATAGCCCCAGCTATCCTTGGTCTTGACTTTCTAGTACTTACCATCTTCGTCCATTGTCTCCTCATCCTTGGTGCAAGATGGAGTAATTGGGGCCAGGTTATCTATGGACCTTGCATCAATACATCCTGAACTAGGTCATATGGTTTAGCATACTCACCCAGTAAAAAATCTACAATGTCGATCTTCCGCCGAGGCTTAGATGCCTGCGTGCTAGACTCCCCTTTTTCTTTCATCTTCTCCTCCCTTTGAGAGGCTTCTTCCTGACTGGCACGCTTCACTCCCATAGCATCCACTTCTTCTACTTTTCCCTTCCCTTTGTTCTTCTCTCGGACGGCTCTTCTACCTTTGCCTTCCCTTTAGCGTCCAGGATAATGACACTCACTAATTGGTTTCTCGCAAGTGATGGAAGTAGTGGTGGAATGAGAGGTTGTGGTGGTGGTGGTTGTACAGATGGTCGAAGGATTTGGACTAGTGGAATCGGCCCTGGTTGCGTGGGTGGTGGTGGTCTTGCCCTTGGTGGAGAGATCTGATTCTGTCTTCCTCCTCTATTGAAGTTTTGTCTTCTTGGATGTGGACAGTAATACATGCCATTGCCGTCCTCCCCACAATTGTAGCAGTGGTATTCTTGGTTTTGCCTTTGTTTTCCTCTCTTTTGCTCTGGATTTCTGACAGGTGCATGCCCTTGCTATACCAGATGCACGGATAGACTTTCAAGCTGAGTAGTGATGCGACTCAACAGGTTTTGCTGCTCTTCTGATGCCTCTTGTGGTTGGGTTCTCTTAGCGGCTGTTGCAATCATTTGGGTTAGTCGCACTGAGCTCGATTTCTTTGACTCTTTGACTCTTGCTTGCATGCACAACTTCTTGTCTTTAAGGCGGGCTACTTCCACTGCCAACTCATACGTTGTAGGGAATCTCCCCTTCACCTTCTCTTTAAGTGGCGACCACATGCCGACAATGAAACGGTCCTTCGTCAAGAAATTAGATGCTTCTTCACCTTCCTCCAGTGAGGCAACCCATCGCTCCCACAAATCCACAAACTTGGATTCGTAAGTGGCATACTCTAGCAGATCTCCCTGCTTTAACTTCGTCAGCAGCTGCCATAACTATTCTAAGGTTCTGCCTCCACCAAACCTCTTCATGAAGACAACACGTAGTACGTCCCATGTATTCTTGGTAACTTGGGGCAAAGCATTGCACCAAGGCTTGGCCTCTACTTTTATTAGTAGAGGAAAGATTCGTAGCCGTGAGGCATCGTCGTCCTTGTTGGAAACCACACAAGCGATGTCAAAGTCATTCAGAAAGTCGGTGGTGATGTCTTCTCCCTTTTTTCCACTCAATGTGGAAAAAGAAACACTTGCCATGGTGGTAAATTAATGAGCAAGAAATTACAAACCTCTTATATATATATATATATATATATATATATATATATATATATATATATATATATATATATATATATGTCCCAAATGACTCAGCGGCTTATAGCAGCTTTCTTATAGGGTTGGGTGGATAGATTTAAAACAGGATAAAAATGGAAACATTGAAAGAGTGGTGGTAATCTAACACGGGGAGGATAATAGGGTTTGGGGAGCTAAGGATTTCTCATAGCACCGCAACACCAAACAGATACACAATCTTCTATTGATAGAAGATTTTTCTATCTACATATATATTCACATGCATGTGTTGCAGAAACCTAAACGGAAAGGCAGCTGGTCCGTTATCTATGATGCACAGAGTGTAGAGCACTTACTTACACTCTTACCTTGCTAGTGTTGACAAGTCGATACATCCACAGGAGATCATCGCCCTTCATAGGCTCCACCTTCCCTTCATCGCCCAACACGTATGGAGTGATGGTGACGCGCTTGACTACTCCTAGCCTTTAGCTAGCAGCAGCTGCAAGTAATTATTGTAGTTGGCTTGTTGTATGAACTCCACTCCATTTAGCTGTAACTTGTCTCCGATCCACTGGGTTTCACACATGGTGGACAGTTTCTTCAAGATGAGCTGTACGGGGAGAGGACGAAGACCCTCTACTCGCCCTCCAAAGCAGCGAGGACAGTAGCCAAACCACTCCTCTTTAGTACATGGGAACCTTCCTACCACTTCTGCTTTGAGGTTGTCGAAGTGGACTAGTAGCAACTGCATGCGCCGCACGAATTGATAGGCGACCTTTCGCCGCTTCGCCTCGGATGACCTTTTTTTTGGGAAACTAAGCACGATTCTGCTTCAAGAACTTGAGGCACTCGTGTGGCCAAGTGCTTCTTCCCTTAGGGTCATGTGTTTCAGGACTGGCCTAGCCCTTCCTTTCCTTTGGCTCAAGCAGCCCCTTTTGGCCACTTAGGATCAAAGGCTATACCTTTACTTGCAGATTCCTTAGGAAAGAGAGGCCTTAACGATCTTTTTTCTCCCTTGATATGGATGATCTCCTCGCGGTGGACGTCCATGTAGATGATTTTTGCCTCTTCGCTACCTTCGTTGCTGGCATTCATTGATTGTGTACTTTGGTCAACAGCAGTGATGGCATTTAGTCGCCCTCCAACTTGATGCTCTCGATTTGCGATTAGCACGAGCAATGCGAGACGGAGAGATTACCTCTTGGATATTGATGATGCTACAACCTGGCAGTAGCACTTCGATGAAGGTGATGAGTGCTTCTTCAGTCTCTTCTTCTTTCGTTCTCCAATTGGGAAATTCTTGCAGCCATTCCTCTATGATTGATGATGCACATCATTTCAGTCTTGTAAACTTAAGGTTTTTGAGAAGCCCTCCATGGGGGCACCAAATGACAAGCGCAAAGCACAAAACAAACCCCGACGGCCTCAACGCCAGGATCGTGCACGTTGAGCTCGTCACGGGAAATGAAAAGGGGGCACCATCTATCTTTGAGCGGCTAGGATGCAGAAATTGGTAATTTAACATAGCACTAAAACTGCGTGCACACACACACACACACACACAGACGTAGGTGGAGAAAACCTTTTGAGATGTGAGGGAAACTTGATTCAAAGCGATATTTACAGAAACCTTAGGTACGACGAGATGGCGACTGTGGTGATAGAAAGAGATAGTAAGAGATAGAAAGCCTATAGTGCGTTCTCTAGAGGAGCTTCCATATACACGGAGGTTCTACTCTTGTGTGTGGCGACCCTTGGAGTCAGGGTGTGTGCACAGCTTCCTTCTCATAGTGCTAACTTCCCAAGCCCCAGTGCTCAAGTGCCACCCCAGAATGCTACACCACTCTCCCAGAATGCTCTCCCAAAAATGCTTTCCCTTGATAGTGACCTCTTAGTGCCCTTTTATAGGTGCAGGTTGCATTAGTTTAGGATAATCTGGTTTAGGTTAGGGCCCTTATCAGGAGAGACAAAGCAAGGAGTTTGGTCCCAGATGGTTGACCCTTGCTTTGTCTTAGGAGAATTTAAAAATGATATCTCCTAGGTGGGCCTTTGTGACCATCACCTAGAGAGAGGTAGCAATATACAAGTGTTTTTTATATACAAGATTTTTGGCCCCACACTTCAACTCCATAAAGAAGAACCGGTGTCACCAATGCATCAAAAAGATACTTCTTGAGAACCCAACACTTGATGTTTCCCGCATTACACATATTCTCAAATGCATAATATGCTCTCTTTCCCGCTTCTAAACGACGCATAGCACATTCATGCCACTTGTGATTGGATGGAACCTCAAGGCCAAGGTACTTAAAGCTCTCAACAACTTCAAGTGTCTCGTTGTTGTACACAATGCATGGCTTCTCCTTATGGTTGGTTTTCACAAGCATGACCTTTGTTTTGGATTCATTTACAATCAGCCCATTATGCAAGCAAAAGTTCTCAAGGACAACCATAAGCTTTTGTGCATCTCCTAAAGTGTGTACTAGAAGCACTACATCATCCGCATACAACAAAAGCATGATTACCGTATTGCAAATAGTGACCTCTTCAATGCCTTCTTCTTGCATAAAGTCAAGTACCATTTGTTCCAATTGATCTATGCATAGACCAAAGAGAGTTGGTGACAATGGACATCCTTGTTTAACCCCAATAGTGCTTACAAAAATTTCTGAAATTTCTCTTCCCATGCGCAATTGACAAATCACCTTCTCATAGATTTGAGAAACCGCAAGCATAAACTCACTTGGCACTTGGAGTTCTTCCATCCTTCTCCACAAATTGTTACGTGGAATCATATCAAAGGCTTTCTTAAAGTCCACAAAACAACAATACAATCGCTTGCCTTTCAACCGACTTTCCTCCATGAGAACACGAAGAGTGACAAGATGATCAATGGTGCTATGGCATCGACGAAAACCCGCTTATCCCTTTGAACGCTTGTCATTCTCTTCAGCCCAATCACTCAATTTCATCTCCATTATGCACCCAAACAACTTTGCCATAAGAGACCCAATCATTATAGTCCGGTAGTAACTTACATTCTTTACATCCTCTCCTTTATGCAAAGGCTTAACCCAATTAGTACTCCAATCATAAGGCATACCATGTTGAAGTGCAAGGTTGAACATATCACACATCCACTCATGGGTAAAATCTCCCGTCCATTTGATTATCTCCGGCTTGATACCTTGAAGATCTCCCACTTTGCGAGTGGCCAACTTTTCAAGCCCACCGCATACATCCTCAATAGTAAAAAAAGACGGCATACATGGGAGTGAACCATAAAATGGCATTTTTCAGTATTTTCTTGCTCATATAATTGCCTACAATGTGTGTACATATCCACTAGACTCAAGTTACCAAAATTCTCAACCCGCTTGCCTCTCAAGTTTCTCCAAAATCTTCCACATGCATGTGCCTTTTCTTGGATTTGAAATTCTTGTTGCTTTACTTCCCATCTTCTTCTCTTCTTTTGAATCAATGCCTTGTATGTATGCAAATGACTTTGATAGTTGTCTTTGTCCATAGTTGCATCAAGCTTTATCAAGGACTTTCGAGCATCTTGACATTCTTTATCAAACCACCTTTTGCGTGATCTATCTTTGTTGATACCATGGAGATGCTTTATGGCAAAGCATTCTTCCGCACAAGAACAAATAGCTTTCTTGAAAGCTTCCCATTTAGTTTCCAATGGTGCATCACATTGAAGCTTTGTCATCCATAATTTTTGCTCAACCATTTCAATGTACATTGGTGCCCGTTTGAAATCCATACATAGTGATAACTTCTCTTTCCTTTGGCTGAGATTATCATGCTTAGTTGCTTCTCCTTTGTCCATTGACCAAACATAAAACTCTTTATGCGATACATGATGGCTTCAGAGAGTAGCATATAGTCAATCACACTATCCCCATTATGTCTCCTACATGTAAATCCATTGGTTCCACTCCACAAAGATACACCATTGGCAATGAGCATACCCGTGCTATTACACATGTGTAAAAGTAACTTTCCATAGTGATCCGGCTCTTTCTCATCCATTGAAGTACGATCATACAAGTGAACTTCCTCCAACTCCCTTGAAATGTATGGCATATCAAATTGTTGAGTATCATGTTGCAATGTTTTTGTGCGAGCATTCATATCCCCAAATACAATAACATCACCTTCACCTTTGAAATAAGCAATGTCCTCTTCCAAATCAGAAAATGGTTGATCTCTATCCATGCAAGTATAAAAGGGAGAATCATGATGAGGAATGTAGCAACCGGCTACAAAAATGGGTGCTCTTTTTGGTGTCATAATTTTCAGCCATACATAACGTTTGTACTTGTCATCTTTCACAATTGATACAAAATCTTCCAATCCTTTCTTAACCATACATGCTAACCCTCCTTGTCCTCTTCGTCGCTTGAGATTCTTTGACCACATCAATGAATGTACATTGTAATCCTCCAAGCCGTTAATCCTTTGTGTATCATGCTCCCAAGTTTCAACAAGAAGTACAACATCGGCTTTGCTTGTTAGTTCATCAATGCCAACCCCCGCATTCCATGGGTATCCATTACAATTCCAAAAGCATATTTTCAATTGTGACTCGGTCTCATAGGTCACGCATCCCTATTTGCTTGAGAGACTTTCCTCCTCCTTGGGCACATTTTCTTCATGAGAGATCCTATTGTTTTTATTATTCTTTTCCTCATATGCCTTGCGACGCATATTTTGTTGCTTAATAGTGCGATCTTCACATACAAAACATTTTGTATCCCTCAAATAGATCCAACTATTATCAAGGATAATCTTTCGCTTGGTCTCATCCGGCATGGTGCATACAATTGGCCGTTCTCCTGAGTGAGGAGCTCCTTGCTTTCCCACTCTATGTGCTCCATAGACCATAACTCCGGACATGCCAAAGTGGGTTTTGAAGAAATCTTCAATAGCAATGGCAAGAGAAGGAGGTGTCTCTAACTTCTCTTCGGGAATTCCACGAATAACAATGTTCTTGGAATGTCGCTCCCGTTCCTTCAACTCCTCCACATCCACATTCTCAACATTCTTTGTTTGAACCATAGCTTGCATGAGTGAGGAATTAGAAACCACATTGCTACCACATACATCAGCCCAAGACTTGTTTGTGCATACATTTTTCATGTCGCATACATCCCGGCTCATAGTGTCAAATTTCTCCTCTTTCAATACATGGTCATGCTCTACTTTGCTCATCCGCTCCTTCAAAGCATTCAAGTCCACAAAAGAGCGTTTACATTCCTTGACTTCCTCTTCAAGTTGCATCAAACGTGTTGTTTGCATCTCAAGTGTCCTCTTGAGATTCTCATTCTCAACCACAAGTACCCTTAGTGTGTCATTCTCCATTGCAAGTGCTCGTTAGTCTTCGTCTTGTTTGTTTACGGTCTCTTGCAATGATACCAAGTACGCCATGATCATGGTTTCCGATGTCGTTGGTTGGGTGGTTGTGTTGCTATCTCCACACTTAGGAGATTTTGGATCATTTTTCACAATGGTTGTGGACCTTGTTGAAGAAGAAGAACCCTTGCGAGTGCCGGAAGACATTGTATGTAAAATAGGAGATGAGAATCAATTTTGTTGAACCTGTTCACTTCAGAAATGCTCCTACAGAAATGCCTTCCATAACTCTGAAAATTTCTATCTTTACATCAATGCGTAGAGGACTTCGTGATCTTCGATTGAGGCTATAGATCACCCAAATCGGAGTTCGGATGAAGAAGTTATGATCAAAAGAGTGGATTGCTGTCTACTAGGTCAAAAAATGATTGCGTTTTTTGAGAGAGAGAGAGAGAGAGAGAGAGAGAGAGAGAGAGAGAGAGAGAGAGAGAGAGAGAGATTCTTCTGTGCCTATGGGCTGTCGACAGAGGAGAGAGAGAGAGAGGGTGAGTCAACGAGGGTGAGGGAGAGAGAGGGGAAGTAGCGGGCCAGGGAGAGAGAGCGTGAGGCTGAGGGGAGAAGGGGGTGTGGGTGTGTGTGGGCCGTGTGTAGGTAATGATGACGAGAGAGAGAGAGAGAGAGAGAGAGAGAGAGAGAGAGAGAGAGAGAGAGAGAGAGAGAGAGAGAAAACTTGTCTCGGGCCTGCTGGCTGACTGCTGCATAGAGAGCGTGAGAGAGTGAGAAAGAGTTTAAGAGAGAGAGAGCAGTGGGGAGAGAGGGAGGGAGAGTGGGTGCTGAACGAGGGAGAGAGAGGGGGAAGGTATGGACGAGAGGGGAGTGAGAGAACGAGAGGGGGATGAGAGTGTGTGATGGGGAGAGAGGGGGGAGTGGCATGTCGGCCCACGAGAGGGAGAAAGAGAGAGTATGGACGAGCGGGGTGGGGAGAGACTGTAGTGAGAGTTTGTGTGTATGTGTGTGTGAATAATGAAAGTGAGAAAGGGAAACTCTTGTCCCAAGCATGGGGGCCCGTCTTGGGTTGACGGATGAGAGGGAGAGAGAGAGAGTTCGGGTACATGTGATAATGGAGGAGGGAGTGGTGCCAAAGGAGGGGCGGCCCACTGTGGGCGTATGCATGGGAGGGAAGGGTGTGGCGGGGCGACAGGTTTAAAAATGTTTTTTTTTCCGTTTATTTTATTAGCCCCCCCCCCCGCTAGTGGGGTTGGTTTTTGCAGCCGCGGTTTTGAAAAATGGCCGTCAGTAGCATGCATGAAACTCGGTAGGATTTAGGGGCCTTTGATCCCTCTTGGCTTCAACTCTTCCATAGGTCGCACACACACAGAGTTGTCCTCTCACTGGCCAACTCCAACACACCAAAGTGGCAAACCTTGCAGTGCTCTCGCTAGCTGAATGTAGGCCAACTCCTCCTTTCATAATCAAGGCAGCTCTCACTCCGCTCATGCATGACTACTTTCTCTATTAGTGATATTTTCTCTAATTATATTCCTACTTTACACGCTCTGCTCCCAATTTTGTCCCATCTCCAAGCTCCACATTCCCTTATGGTGGCAACATTGGACAGTGTGGGCTGGTGAGAATGCTCTTCATGATGGCCTCACTTATACAAAGATGTGACTGTCGAGCTGCACTTGATGATCACTCTTGGTGATTACCCCCTCTTCCATGGCACCTATATCATACACTGAGCGGCTTCCCTCGCAGCGTGCCCAGTGCCACCACAATAGTCACGTCCTTTCACAGTTTCACCTGCTAAAGAAACAATGCTCAATCGCCAAGCTGAAGGGACAGGGACATACATGTAGTTGCTAGACACATCCCAAAGGAGCAATTGACTCCTTGAAGCTTGTTATAGAAGAGCTCTAGAAATCCTATGGTTCTGAGATGGATTAAAGTCATAGGGATGTCACCCACTAGCAAGTCGAGCCCCATGCTCAACATCATTAGGGTAGTGTAATAATCATATCTTCGGGTATGTCACCCTCCAATTTGTTGCAGGAGAGATCCAACACCTATGTGGTACTAAGGTCTGCATCATTTTTTAAGAGGTCTCGTCACAAGAATTCATCATTGGAGTTGGGGCGAGAGTTTCTGGTGTTACACCTACAAACTACCCGGTTCTTTACAACCACTGCCTTGGATTTGTCTATTAAAAGCGAACCCTTGACCATGGAGGCAATCTTCGAGCAAGAGGAGCATGGGGAAAATGCATCAGTTGGGACAGAGGAGGCATGGTTCAGGCAAGGCTCAATAGTTGAAGAGACGCAAAGCCAATATTGATGACAATGCCTCTATGCAAGAGAATTCTCCTTTATGCTCACCTTAGCACTCTGGGAGCTCCAAATCCCCCTTGGCATATATCCTTTCTTTTGCAATGCCACACCGTGTCACCTTGCTTCAGAGTGGGCCCACGTTGCTATTGTTGTAATAGCCCATCATCGCATCATAATTGTAGTTACATGAGTTGCTTCTATTGTCGAAGCTGCCGAAACTATGTGTGCCACACCAACGACCTTCAATGAATTTTGGCTCGTGTAGACCCTAAATTGATGACAAAAATGGAGAAACCTGTGGTGGACCAGGCCCTCGCAGCTTCCTGTACACATAGGATTGTGCATTTTTTAGAGACCACAAGCAAAGGAGCAAGAGAGATGGGCTAAGGCTCCAGAGGACTGCAACCCTCCCTGACTCTCTCTCTCTCTCTCTCTCTCTCTCTCTCTCTCTCTCTCTCTCTCTCTCTCTCTCTCTCTCTCTCTCTCTCTCTCTCTCTCTCTCTCTCTCTCTCTCTCTCGTTTTGATCCCTAAATCGACTTCTCTCGGACGGCTCCTTCTAAATATCGGACTCTGAGGGGATGTGGCACACCCCATAGTCCGCCACATGTCGTCAAGCCGGTTGAGGGTTTGAACCAAAATGTGAAGGGGGATGCTCAAACCAAAATGTGATTGAACAAGTAAGGGTTTGAACCCAAGCGCGCACATTCAGAAATGTATGCTCAACCACTAAGCCAAGCCATCACGATGCTAAGCCTTTGACTGATAACAATTATATTTTTTAATGTTTAAACAAGGGGTTTAAATAGGTACATTTCTGAGTGTTTAAACAAGGGGTTTAAACCATTGCGCCCATGGCCCGGGGGGGGGGGGGTGGGTTTATGTATATGGGCGCCCCAGGTTACCGGTAGCGCCACGTATGCATAGAGTCCGATATCTAGATCGGGCCCTCATCGACCTCATCCCCTCATGGCAAGTCGCTCTCCTAACTTGATCACCCTTGTTCCAATGGACGCCAAGCCCACTGCCGTTTATGCCACACTTGCTAAGCTTCAGGTCAAGAAGAACTTCTTCCGATGCCCCCAAAAGCTTTACGATGAAGACCACCTTTGTAAATGGCTTGTACATGACCCCTTCCTCAAGAGCTTCTCAATTGCCCTTGACTATGGAGACCTCACTTATATTATCTTTGGAATGGCGGCCCCTCTTTTCGCCCATATATAGCCCAAGACGCCCATTGCTGTCGAGATCAACAAATAGAAATTTGGTGGAATAAAATAGGGTTTTGATTGGGGCTGCAGACGACTCGTCATCCCCATAATTCTATAAAGTTTATCCTTTGGGAGGTTCCCCTCTAGCTGTTGGTCGCAAAGCTATTGGTTGATTTTGGGCGCGGCGCAGCAAGAGACCAGGCTGGAGGTGGACTGGATAGAGAGACAAGAGGCATGCAGATCGTGACATCGGACAACATGCGAGACCACAGAATCACAAGAAGATTTAGAAATTTTCTCATGTAGGAAAACAAAGTCTTTTTCAATGTTTTTCATACAATGCATAACATCATGAGCTTCTGCTCTAGAGGCACCGCATACCTAGCTAGGTACGATTGGGGACAGGGGACCACGTGCCCCCAATTGTACCTAGCTAGGTATGTGGTGCCTCCCTCACAGAAGCTCATGATGTTGAGATAAGTCACGATGTGGGAATTGTTGTGAGAATTTGTTCAAAACTTCTTGTGAATAGCAATAAGGATGAGAAGGAATCTAGCAAGGCTCAAGGCATGTGGCTCATGGGTGGGGGGAGAGAGAGAGAGAGAGAGAGAGTGCACTGTGTGGGAGTTTGATAAAGTAAGAGAGAGGCTGTCATTTTTTGCGCACCTTCAATAAGAATATTCCTTCTTCTTCTTCTTCTCTCACCTATCTGGGCTCGTGCCCGTCAACCGCCATTCCCTCCTTCGCCCATGTTTAGTGACTTTGGTTGCCCGAAAGTCCTTGCAAGAGCGCAAACTTGCTATGGTTGTAGGAGCTCCATTGTAGAAAGCAACCATAGAGCTTAATGCAGCCATTAGAGATGGTCAAGAAAAACACTTGCTGCTGATGTTCATCAGTTGCTTAGGCAGAGATAGAAATGGGCACGTAGCCAGTCTCTCATGCACAGAGAGAGAGAGAGAGAGAGAGAGAGAGAGAGAGAGAGAGAGAGAGAGAGTTCAATATGACCGCATCTCTGCAAAATATTCAGAATTTCTTGGTCATAGTGGCCAACTTCTCTACTTTATCACTTATTTAATGTAAAAAATCATGATACAACAAACTCCCGGCTCCTGAGTCCTTAAAATGAGTGTCTTCTCTCCAACAATCAATCAAAAATTATGCTTTTTTAATTATTAAATAATCTCTCTTTTTTCATTAGCAAAAAAAAGGAACACATCACTATGGCCTTAGCCCTTTGTGCAAGCCAAAAAATATTCCCTTTTTAATTAGAGAAAAGGGAAACCATCACTAAGGTCTTCCCCCTTTGGAGCAGGCAAAAAAGGCGCATAGATTTGGTGAGAGCCTCCACTAGGATCGGCACAACCCCTAGTTTAACCCTAATGACCTCATGTAGCATTGTGCCTTGCACTTGATCATCCTGGATATCATGGAGGCTAAAGATATCTCCATCGTGCATGTGCGCTGCACACCACAGCTTGCATCGGCTGCTCCTAAATAAGTATAGGAGTTACACGTACTCTATCTCATCATGCCCATATAGAAACATTGGTGCTAATGCTTTCCCCCATTGACTTGTATTGTTAAACACCATGACCTTGGTTATATCAAGGTTCACTAAGAGACCACCATCCTCTACATATGCATGTAGTACACCAAGATGTTTCTGAAGCCTTTTCAGCGAGTCTGCAATAAGCATAGTATCATTTGCATACAATACAAGGGGTATCCAACTTGTGCCTGAGAGAGGGGCTCCTCTGTCTCCTCCTCTTGCAATATAATATCTCATCAATGTACATGCCGAATAGTGTCGGTGAGAGCAAGCATCCTTGTTTTACCCCGATAGTGGAGAATACTGGTCTTGATAAGACCCTCTGATGTGCGCACTATACCCTCTCATGTGTTGATTGTAAGGATGTGATCAAGAGTGGAAAATCCCAGAAACTTGCATACCCTTGTGCTCGAAGACCTTGCCACTCTACCCAACTGCCTAGCTCGTGCTCCAATATGGATGTATACAATTTGGCCAATGTATGACCAATCATGAAAGTGTGATAGTTAGTCAGCAAGGTTGGATCTCCCGATTTGAATATGAGTACAATGTTGTTTGTGCCCCAACTCTTTGGAAATCCCTCACACTGAGCTCTGTTAAACATACAAGCCAAAAGCTTTCCCATCATACCTCTGGGGTGTAAAAGATGCTCAGCCACCAGCCCATCACGGTCTTGTGCTCTTAGTTTGCGAATGGCTTTACAAAACATACTTGCTGTCACAAATGTAGGAGTCTCTGGACAAGGCTTAGGTGGGTCTGACACAAGAGGTTGGCTTGGCAGAGTCTACAAAGTAGCTGTCTACAGAGCATTCTACTGTCACACACATCACATATCCATGCCTAATTTGAGTCTTGACTGAAAAAAAGCTGGTATAGACCTCTGTCAAGCTGATGTAAGAAAGTTCTTTTCTTTCGGCATATTAGACATCGAGAGAGTCTCTAAGCTTCTCTATGTGCAGTAGAACCAAGAGACACCTCCCGCTTTAAGCGGGCTCTCATTTCACGGCATCATCATCGTACCAGCTATTTTGAGGCATGTTCCCAGAACGGACTCTCTGTGTAGGCTCTGAGTGTGGGAAGGCTGTGGTTGTAGTTGTGTGGAGAACCTCAATAAGGTGCTGTGTAATCTGGAAATGGTGTGAGAGGATCATCTTGACAAAGTAACAAGTAGATCTCCCCCTTATATACATGATCCATATGCCTATAGAAATAGTTTCTCAAATATCAAGGGGCTGAGTCTTGAGCTTGATCAATAGTGCTACAGTGCTAAAGCTAAGGCCATATCCACCATCCGGGAAGCACATGCAGCTTGGAGAGAGAGGATATTTGGCAAGGCCATTGAGTATGGAAAGTCCATGTAGAGTGCCCAACTGAAGAAGATACCGCCCATACTCCGTGACTTTCCTTGTATCCTCAGAAGTCCGCTCCATGTCCTCTATCGCTCCTAGGTCAATCTCACGCAGCATCTCCTCCAACAGATAACAACCTGTCCTAGCAATGAAGTCTCTGAGTAAGATGACATCTCCCTCTCTTGAGAACTCCCAAGTATGATCATGCATTGCTCTTGTTCGAAAATGGTGGTAATGATTGAAGCCGAAATGGTGTTAATGATTGAAGCCGACGACAAATGCTTAAGCTGGCTTTTGCCCTTCTTAGCTACTTGAATCCACTTGGTCTGCTTCCTCTACTTGTTTTGGGTCTTTTTTAACATCTCCACCCAAGATGTTGTCTCTACCGTCTTTTTTTCCTCTTTCGCTTGCAAGTGTTGCATGTCCTCCTTGATTTTCGAGAGTTCTTCCACGTCTAAGATGGATTTCTCCTTCCTCTAAGCTTCATTTTGTGTGCATGTCATCCATGTACTTCTTGAGTAAAGTGTCCTCCTCTTCCTCTAAGCTTGATTTTGTGTGCATGCTATCCATGTATTTTTTGAGCAAAGTGTTCTCCTTTGCTTGCTTCTGTTCCTCAGATTTAATGTAGCACATTCCCCTTCTTCCAAATTTGTTATCTTATCGCCTTATCTTAGAGTGGCCTTGCATCTTGCAAAGACATGAGACTTTCTTTCTAGAGGCAAATAGCTTTTCTCTTTTGTGCATTGATAATGAGAGATCAGAAGCCAGATGCTAACTAAACCTTTTAGGGACCTTAACCATTATTTGAGATGGCCACCAGCACCCTACCTCAACTATAGTACACCCCTACATTCTTTTTCTCATTGTTTACTCTTGCAATTTTAGGAGTGTGTTACAAGATGTAAACTGCACAATGAAGCTAGCTAACCTAGAACCAGCTACCCACGATTGATGCGAAAAAAAATTATGCACACAAGAATGCAAATCAACAAAACTATTCTTAGGTTGGTTACACTTGCTTTTGACATTTGGGCCTTTTTGCATCTTTGCTACTTCTAAGTTGTAATCAATTCTACAAGACCTCCATGTGAAAGGATTTTGAGAAGACTTGATACTGTTGAAAACAAGGCCTGGGTGGAAAGGCACTTGAGCCATTTATGAATAGAATTAATTGATGACGGTGAAAAAGGGATACATCTTTCTAGCGTGGGTGCCTTTGATTGAGGAGACAATTGAGGGGTTGATTTGTGTGGGATTTACCCATTCAATTTGTAGACCGAGATTTAGTGCCAGCTGATAGTCTAGCCATAAAATGTTGGACCTCCAATCTGTATGTACATTTTGCTACTGATGAAACCTAGAAAAAATGTAATCGGAGAACAGGAGGTTCTTTCAGCAGAGAGCTACTTGTTGATGGTAGAAACTTTACACATGCACTCTTTACACCTTGGGTGCCTGTACAAACTGCGAGCTCTTGGCCAGAGGAGGACTCTTTTTCCCTCTCTGATCAGTTTCCTCACTTGAATTTCAAATGATCCCCACTCCATGTTAGAGCTTCTAGAAAAAATTGCGGCCAAGCGCCGCCTGTTGGGTCGAATTGTGGGATGGGCACCCCCACCGTGATACATGCGTTGCCCTGCCACTAGACCAGAAAATTGGCTACCGGAGTCTGTCATTGCAAATGCATCAGCTTCGGCAGAAACTATGAAGTCCAAAGCAGCAAGCTGTCATGACCAAAAAGACAAAAATACAAAAATACAAAACGGTTTTAATTTTCATTACTCTCTTGGCAAGATTATATAGACAGCTAAAGAAAATTTCATTTGACCCACTTTGGAGGACCTGCTGAGAAAAGGTCTCATCTCTTCCTCAGACAATAAATCCTCCTTGGTCACCACATTCGGAAAGAGAGAGGTAAGTGCCATCATTCGCGACTGCCCGCCGAAAATGTGGGTCCCTGCCAAGAATATCCATGTTCCTCGCTTGAACCCAAGGGCTGCCAGCATCAAGGCTGCTTCCTCAGGCGTTAGAGGGCACCTCCCTTGCCTCCGTAATTCCACTGCCTTTGCTATTCTATATTTAAAGTTGTTCTCAAATAAATCACACCAGTTGCACTCTACTAAAATTGGATGGGTTTTTGAAAATTTGTTTAAAAACTATTGGACTCAAATATCTTTCAAACAGACCAGAAAACCAACCAACCAATGGGAAGAACACTCCACAGAAATACAATTTTTTTGTATTCCAAATAAAAAGGCCCATTCTAAACACATAGCAGTCTTCCACAATCCATGTTCACCTAGCCAATTCCTTCAGGCTCTTGTTTTGAATAATGCAATAAGTTATAACTAGACTCAAAACAAGCAATCTTGAAATGAGACAGAAGGCTAAATTTCATGAGTTAAAATACGCACGAGGTACACAAATTGTTTTTGAGGTGCATCCCCCGCGGGTAGAATGAACATAGCTTGAAAGCTATTAGCTTCAGAAACGGGTATCATAGAGGATAAGACAAGAATATAGAAGAAAAGGAAAACAAAATAGTAAAAGGATGAAAACTTACTTGCCCTCCTTATAAAGTATTGCAAGCAGTGGAAAATGGATCTTCCTGTACATATCCAATTCGCACTTTTCAGGTTCTCCTCCACCAAAGTCACACATGGAGTGTGCGACCATATCGATCTCAAATCGCAGATGAAGCCCCAAGTACCCATTCTATTCTGGAAATAATTGTCAAAAGCAAGTGCTCTTTGCTTTGGAGCAATGTTGAGATTGCTTTCTTGGGAAATCAGGCTCATATTAGCCTTGTCATGTTTCTTCACTTCAAAAACCATAGGATCCCATCCATCATCCTGCTCTCTCATCCGTGAAATCATAAGCGCTGCAGCATCTTGCAGATCGGGAAGAAAGTTAAGTGCATGGAAATTGCATTTGCATCTCAGCTGCTGCATTCACAGGAGTATACTTTGTCAAGGGGCAAAAAAGATATTTTACACAAACACCAAAGCAAAGTGAACAAGCCCAAAACATTTGAGAGGGCTTTGTGGAGAAAGAAGGTGGAGCACCCCATTCACTTCCAGGTTGTACCTATGATGCCTGCAAGATTTCAGTTTATGCCTTTGGGCTTTTGTGATATTGCAAGTAAAACAAAGGGTTCAATCCCCACTTTTTCTATAATATAAATATATTATATATTTGAGAAATTAATTATTGAAAATCAACAAAGCTGTGATAGAGAACATGCTCTCATGTAGCTTCGAAACAAAAATAGAAATGTAGCAAAACACCTTACTTGTATATGAGATGGAACTGGGTCAAATGCCAGACTGTTGTCGAATCCGTCAAGGTCCAGGGGAGGGGGGCTGCAGATCCCAGCCATACATCTAGGATACATTAAATCAAGGAATGTCACAACCAATCATTGGATGTATGACAAGTCAGCAGGCAGAATGTCAGAGGACACACTGTTACTTGCAGATTTGTCAACTCACCAACATCAAATAATAAATAGACAGCTCAGCAAAGGGAATTTCACCAATGCTCGACACATCAGCAAACAAGAATATGAAGCTCTGCATGACACATCAGCAGAGGGAATTCAACAGAAAATTGACATCTCAGCAGAGCGAATATAACTGTAGCATGACACACAACTTAATAAGAGCTGCTTCACGCGCTAAACAAACAACAGTTTTACAAATTTAAAAGAAGAGGAGTTTCACCACACCTGTAGAATACACTGGCCACCACAGAGAATTACACAAATTCATAATCAACCAAAAGACACATTCATAATTTAACTTGCATATGTAATTTCAGCAGCTGCTATGGTCCATGTGTGTGCCAACTCAACTGCTATTTACACCATTTACACTAATCAAACGCTAGTTATTTTTAGAAGCACCTGGCAGCGTATTCTCCTTTCCCAAGTAAACATTCACAACACAATTATGCATATTACATGATGGAAACATCGAAACTCCAGGCGAACGAGGAACAATCCCAACAGCTCGAGCAGATTCTGGAGGAAGATCTTGCAGTAGCTTTTCGTCAAATGGTATATCATCCCCCAACTTGTAAGACCCAAAGCATATCCCATCTGAACTCTTTAACTTAGATTTGCCACTAGCAACTTTGTCAACAGAATTAGACAAGTGACCACAAGAAATCTTCGACTTAGATTCACCACCAACATTGTTATCAACAGAACCAACTGACAAGAGACCTGCACTTAGCGGGCAAACATCTTCACGTATATCCCTACTAGCACCTGCACACCAAAACAAGAGGAAAACAACTATGAACATTAACAATATCAGTGTTCAAACCCAACTGTAATACAAAACAACACCCCACCTTCGACGTTTTGACAGAAGTTATTAAATTTTTCTTTCAAGACCTGTGGATAAGCTTTTAGCTTTCCTGAATCATCATATGGATGCGATAAAATGTCTTGAGCTGCAGCAATCCTGACCTCACTTGAAAGGTCATACTTCTCATATGAAGTTGCTCGCTTGTGGCCAGTTACTAACATTCCAACATCAGGAGGAACCTGTCCTAGGCTCATCCTAGTCACAGAGGTGCTACGCAGGCTCTTGTTTGAGAAATTACCACCGACCCCAGAACGCTCACAAATGAACTTCACCAAACCACTAAGCACCTTCACTGAAACTCGATTTCTACTGTACCAAGTCTGCATACACAAGCAAAACAGCCAATCGTGAGTCAATTCAATACCATGTACTGCAAGAAGACTTACAAGACCTACCTGAGTTCGAGGACTACTAATCGGCTGCAAAAACACATGTAATAGGTTCTTGTCACCCTCCACAATTGGAGGCATGTGACGCATCAACTGATCGAAGGTATCCAACACATCACTATCACGAACTGTAACTGGAGGTCGAAAGTGCTCTGGCTGGTAATGCATCAGGTCTACTTTATAGTTTTTACTCAAGCGCTCAGAGAAGCTGCAAAGCAATAGAACATAAAACCTTATGAGCTAATAGAAAAAGTACACACAATTTTTTAAAAAACTAAAACGCAGGAGTAGACTTTCACAAGAACCCACCGCACAAAAGGGCCAAGCTCATCAGCACCCCTAGCAAACATAGCTCGTTCCAGCTTGTATAACTCCAACCCACCTCTCACACAAAAGTGTAACATGCAAAAAAAGGCAAACCTAGACTGACAACCACGGCTATGCTGAATATTGAAGTCGATGTCGCGCAAGATCTCTTGTTCCAATGTGATGCCAAGAACTGATGATTTCTTTCGCTCTTTGCATACTCCACGAGCTACCGATCTTCGCATCGCTGAAATCACTGCATTCTGGGTCGATTTGAAAATTGGATTCTTTACTATATCAAAGGGAACTTCAGTTACACCCGTAAGTGCTACCCTCAATTCTTGCTCCTTCTTAATCATCCGGCCAAAACAACGAAGCATGCCCATCAGTGTGTCAGATGGAAACAATGATCCATTTTGCTTGCACACAACAACAAAGAACTGTGACAGCATGTCATTCAACTGACGGAGATCTAGCTTCTCAAGTGGAACCTGACATTCCAAGCCACAAATCTTTCTCCACTCGTCGAACTTCTTTCGAGCCCAATTATCCTTTTGCTTGGTGCTACTTTCCCCCAAACTGACTAGCTCTTCCTCTAACTAACCCCCAGTAACAAGAAAACCAGAATTTTTTCTACCACCGGCACGTAGAGAATGCCCCTTGTTGCCAATACTTCTCTGATCTGGAACACATGCACGCTGGCTGACATCACCTTCTATAAAGAATTCAAAGAGCACCATAGAGGTAAGCTTTTCAAATAAAACCTACATAAGACTACACAACAACTATAGGTATAGTGTCAAGAAAGTCATAATATAAGTGGTAAACCCTATTCTAATATAATGGTGAGCTCTTGCGATTCCAAATTCCCCTGAATTCATTCCTCAAATCTGAGGACAACATAATTACAGGCGCAACAACCCCTAATTGCTAGCAACAGCAATGGAACGAAAAGCAGCTCATAACAGAAAGAAATAAACCTACAGAAAGAAAGCGAAATCAGTGGAAAACCTTACCTCCAGAAATTACATCCAAGCTTCCTACACAAAGGGGAGCAAATCCTGTTGCAGAAATTGGCGCTGAATCTCCTCCACAAAGGAGGTTAGAGCCTCCTCCACAAAGGGTGTCGGGAGCTCTTAAGTCTTGTGCAGAAGTCGCATCACAAGCTCTTGTAGAAAACACATCACAAGTTCCTGTGCAACCTGAATCTATAGATCCATTTTCGCCAACATCAACTGGCAGTAGACAAAACAATGGCACTTCACCCTCTGCCATTTGACTGAGAGAGTTCGAATCAGCCCTCGCCCACCCTTTCGTGCATGCCTTGCCCTCGAACTCTGCTTCCCGCTTCACTCGCACGTCTGGTTAGCTGAAGCCGACACTTTTCCAAAAGGCAAGCCTAAAATTAGTTCATATTTGCCCCCCCTCGCCCTAGACCATTGACGGCCAGGAAAGGACCTCTTGTGTCCTCTCCCCCTAATGCGTGCTCCCACGTGACTCCCGGCTAACGCCGGTCGCCACGAGGTCGCACGCATTACGGGGAAAGGACACAAGAGGTCCTTTCCCTACACCATAAAAATGTACAACACGATCGCGTAAAAGAATCGGTAAGATTTTTTTCAAATAAAAGCTTGGTTTTGCTTCCTCCGATATATTGGTGCCAGTAACCTAGAAACAACTGTTAGCATACGTTTCCCCTACTAAGAAAATGATATCACACTGAAAGTTAGTTTTTTTCTATCCATCCAGATCAAAGTTCGTTTACTACTTAAGACTCAATATGTGTCATATATATGTCTCAACTAAGACATTCATGTCATGCTGAAAATTTTCTTCGATCCATCGAACTTAAATTGCACTTACTAAGCTTCCAACTGCTTCGATATCAATGGATTGCAGCTGTATAGGAAGCTCCTTCATAATTGTGACATCCTCTTTTAAATAGTTGATAAAGTAGTCTTCCTTATAAATGTCCCAAAATTGGCTGTGAAAATTCTCTCTCTCTCTCTCTCTCTCTCTCTCTCTCTCTCTCTCTCTCAAAGTCTCTCAAAGTCATTTGCATACATACAAGGCATTGATTCATAAGAAGAGAAGAAGATGGGAAGTAAAGCAACAACTTTTTCAAGTCCAAGAAAAGGCACATGCATGTGGAAGATTTTGGAGAAACTTGAGGGGCAAGCGGGTTGAGAATTTTGGTAGCTTGAGTGTTGTGGATATGTACACACATTGTAGGCAATTATATGAGCAAGTAAATGCTGAAAAAATGCAATTTTATGGTTCACTCCCATGTATACCATCTTTTTATACTATTGAGGATGTATGCGGTGGGCTTGAAACGTTGGCCACTCTCGCAAAGCGGGAGATCTTCAAGGTATCAAACCGGAGATGATCAAATAGACGGGAGATTTCACCCATGAGTGGATGTGTGATATGTTCGACCTTGCACTTCAACATGGTATGCCTCATGATTGAAGTACTAATTGGGTTAAGCCTTTGCACAACTACCGGACTGTAATGATTGGATCTCTTATTGCAAAGTTGTTTGGGTGCATAATGGAGATGAAATTGAGTGATTGGGCTGAAGAGAATGACCAGCGTGCAAAAGGACAAGTGGGTTTTCGTCGATGCCATAGCACCATAGATCATCTTGTCACGCTTCGTGTTCTCATGGAGGAAAGTCGGTTGAAAGGAAAGCGATTGTATTATTGTTTTGTGGGCTTTAAGAAAGCCTTTGATATGATACCACGTAACATTTGTGGAGAAGGATGGAAGAACTTGAAGTGCCGAGTGAGGAGTGAGTTTATGCTTGCGGTTTCTCGAATCTATGAGAAGGTGATTTGTCAATTGCGCATAGAAAGAAAAATTTCAGAAATTTTTGTAAGCACTATTGGGGTTAAACAAGGATGTCCATTGTCACCAACTCTCTTTGGTCTATGCATCGATCAATTGGAACAAATGGTACTTGACTTTATGCAAGAAGAAGACATTAAAGAGGTCACTATTTGCAATGCGGTAATTATGCTTTTGTTGTATGCGGTTGATGTAGTGCTTCTAGCACACACTTTAGAAGATGCACAAAAGCTTATGGTTGTCCTTGAGAACTTTTGCTTGCATGATGGGTTGATTGTGAATGACTCCCAAACAAAGGTTATGCTTGTGAAAACCAACCATAAGGAGAAGCCATACATTGTGTATAACAATGGGACACTTAAAGTTGTTGAGAGCTTTAAGTAACGTGGCCTTGAGGTTCCGTCCAATCACAAGTGGCATGAATGTGCTATGCGTCGTTTGAAAGCGAGAAATAGAGCATATTATGCATTTGAGAATATGTGTAATGCGGGAAACATCAAGTGTTGGGTTCTCAAGAAGTATCTTTTTGATGCATTGGTGACACCGGTTCTTCTTTATGGAGTTGAAGTGTGGGGCGAGAGCATCTCAAAGTCTACTTGGAAAGAGTTTGAGAATGTCCAAAAGCGTTTTTTTACAAACTTTCTCCAAGTTAAGAATATGCTTTTACTTATTGAGTCAGGATCTCTTCCAATTGAGGTTATGGGCATGGAAAGGGTTGTGGAGTACATGATAAAGATACATCAAAACCCCTCACATCGACTTCCTACAATTGCATGGGAAGCAAGCAAAAAAGTTCAAACGATGCATAAAGCAAGATCTTGAGCACGGCATGGATACAAGACATAAAAAAGTGGTTTGGGAGATGGGATGCATTACACTTGCTACATGATGCTTCAATTGACTCCCAAGTGAATGAAGCTTTTCTACTACACCAATGTATTACGGATTGGGAGAAATTCCGTGGGTTACGGTTTATACATTACACCACCCATATTGCCCCCAACTACAAAACCATGTTCTTTGCTGAAAGAGGAAACCGTACTCACACTTCCATGCTTGATCATATCCCCTTGTTGGGCAATACGCACTATCGCAGCCATTCGGCTTAGCTCCCATTTCCTTCGATGCGAGACAGAGCGTTGGGGCAATGGAGAAGAGTCAAATCGACTGAGCACATTATGCTCACTGCAAGTTCGAGAGTTTGAGTACCAGACACTACTAGAGTGCTCAGCTTTTGGTCACATCTGAACTTGCTTCTCTCACATTTTCAGCCATGACTTAGACCTGCACACTTTCCTCTCCCATCCACAGTATCCATTGCGACTCTCATTAGCACAATTTTGGAGCATCGAGAGTCACTCATCAGCCATACACATACTACATCACATGTAGCTTTGGTCCCATAGGTCATATTTGACCTCCGAGGACAATAATAAAATCTCTCTCTCTCTCTCTCTCTCTCTCTCTCTCTCTCTCTCTCTCTCTCTCTCTCTCTCTCTCTCTCTCTCTCTCTCTCTCTGACTTCAGAGCGCACTTATACGAGAGGTATATTAGTTGATAGAGCCATAGAGCTTGGGAGAGCTCGTCTACAAGGGCAACCACGATGTTGACGGAGGCTCCATCAGAAAATCAGGACTATTGTAGCACGACATGGGAGACGCCCAATACGACTATTTACAGAGGCGGACATTGACGAAGCTCTTTAACGACTGATGAAATACTTTCTCGGACAACGCCCGATGCCAGTCATCCTTGGCCACTGATGATGATGATGAGGATGATGGTTTTAGTCTTTCACTTTACTTCATTTTATTTTTATACCCAAACATTGGATTAGATCGTATCAGTTTGGTCTCATAGGTCATTTTGGCCTTTTGAAGACGTTTAATATAGCATTTCATTTCATTCCTCTGTCTCTCTCTCTCTCTCTCTCTCTCTCTCTCTCTCTCTCTCTCTCTCTCTCTCTCTCTCTCTCTCTCTCTCTCTCTCTCTCTCTCTCTCTCTATGTGTGTGTGTGTGTGTTCCCGACGGCCTCCCTTGGGTGGGGGGTAGCCCTAGGGGGGCCGCAAAGCTCTGCCCCCTCTTTCCCACTTCCAGGCCACGCCTCTTCAAGTTCAACCCGTCCAGGCCTGCACTTGATGACCTGCTGTTTGCAAACGAAGCTTTTGACTTCCTGGAAGGCAAACCTCAAACTCCCGAAGACCTGCAGCCTGCTCTCCAGTCCCCGAATTCTCGGCTTCGTTCGTCTTTGCATTCACTGTGACCCTCAATTTTTCAAGCCAACAAATCGAATAGTGTTGGGGTATAAAGCCCAATGTGGTCGCCCAGGTAAGTGGGCACGCCGCCAGGTATGTACACATATTCTTTTGTAAAAACCTAATAAGAACTCACTATGCTCTACACATTACAGTAGAGCGAGTTCACCATATCGTCGTGCTCTTCTTCTCGCACTCTCTCTCGCGTCGCACTTCCGCTCGTACTCCTTCAACTGGTATCAGAGCTCAGATCGAGGCTCGGGGCAGCACTGCAGGAGGCTAGAGTCACCAGCTCAGATTGGAGTGAAATTCGACAGGCGAAGACACGGCCCCAAATCCTGTGGGATAGCTCGAAGGGCTTGGTGTTCTCAGAATTTCATTCTGAGGTCATCTCGGCCACCGTTCGGCTTCGACAAAGGTCTGCGCAGGCCATTTTCGACTATGTGGTCTCGGCGGGTGCAGATCCAACTCTGCAAATTTGGGGTTTTCGGCCTACGACTGCAGGTGCTGAGGATATCGACACTCCCAGAGTGTTGATTTGTGGCTGTCTACACATCGAAGGACGGCTCACAGTTCTTGGAGGCGTGTCACATACGACAAGGGCCCATCTATACACAGACTGTAGGCGACATCCACTAGTTCATCAGGTAGCTTGTGTTTGCTGCTTGATATTCCAGATTTCATCCTGACATTGCAGGTACTTCCACATGGGATGTATTGTCAGAGATGATGTATGTCTGTTGAGGGTTTGCTGGCTGTGAGTCACGCAGCAAACAACCGCCGCAGCGGTTACAGCATACAGTGGGAAATTTGTGGATGTATGACTTTGTGGGAAGTCTATGTACTGTCAGATTTACTGCAGCCTTTGTTGAGGGTCGAGTGAGGTTTTATTGAGCTGGGGGATTCTCGAATGTTGAGATCCTTTCGGTGATATAGGTCTTCGAGCGATCCCTCGAGCACCCTTAGATAGGCAGCTAGGATGTATTGATTGTGAGTTAGACAGTTGGGATTGCATCTTTGCTTTACTGCCACTGAGGCATTGTCGCAGTCTATGTTTACAGGACAGTGACAGGACAGTCAGAGACAGTACAGGTGCAGGACAGGTTTACCCGCAACTTACAGTGTCAGAGAGACAGTGTTTTTCAGCTGTTTTTGGTCTGTTTTTGAGTACACCACAGCCATTTTACAAAGGAGACTCTGTCGAAATTTATGCAGAATCTGAAGCTTTCTTGGTTCATTTGACAGGTTGATATTGGTTCAGAGGTCAGTTTACAGGGGAAACTCTGCCGAATTTTTCCCAGGAAAGTAAACTACTGTGAAGCGTAGCTATGGCTGGATCACAGGACACTGCTCTTTACAATATCAAGAAGCTGGATGGAACCAATTTCCCATTGTGGAAGAAGCAGATTTGGCACGTGTTGGTACAAAAGAAGCAGATAAAACCTATAAAGCTCAAGGGGATAAAACCAGAAGATATGGACGAAGATGAATGGAGCGAAATGGATGAATTGGCACTTTCTACCATTATGCTGACTTTGGCAGAAAGCGTTTACTTCAATGTAGCAGAAGAGATGTCGGCTTATCAAGCATGGTTAAAGCTGAGTGATCTTTATGAGAAGCAGAGTGCAGCTTCACAGGTATACTGGCTTAAGAAGCTTGTTGACTTGAAGATGAAAGAAGGGACACCTATGTCCAATCATCTGAATGAATTCAACACAATCTATAGTCAGTTGTCAGCTCAAGGTGTCAAGTTTGATGAACCTGTTAGAGCTATGTTCCTGTTGATGACATTACCGGAAAGTTGGGACACTTTTCGCACAACTTTGAGTAATTCTGCACCTCCAGATGGTTTGAACATAGCAGGTGTAGAAGGAAGTCTGCTTACTGAAGAAACCAATAGAAAGACAATGGACAAAGGCAAAGGAACAGCCTTAGTTGTCAGGGGAAGGACCAAAGAAAAGTACAAAGGTGGAAAGAGGAATCAGTCTCGTAGCAAGTCCCGCAGTGCTAAAGGCAAGAGTGACATAGAATGCTACCATTGTGGCAAGAAGGGTCACATGAAAAGAGACTACAGAGAATGGAAAGCTGAAAAAGGCAAAGAGAAAGCTGAAGACCATGGTGAGAAGAACAAGTCCTAAGTGAAGATTCAAGAAATAAATGTGACAAACACTGTTGCAGAGGATGACAGTCTAGTGTCAGGAGACATCTACTTCTTGAAGAATACAATGGACTCAGCTCTTCTTACAGCATCTGATGGAAATGCACTGAGTGACTGGATTATAGACTCAGGGGCATCACTTCATGTGTCTCCAAACAAGGAGTGGTTTACCTCTTATGTGACCACTAAAGATCATGTTCGGCTAGGCAATGGGCAGACATGTGAGATCTTAGGTGTTGGAGATGTTCAATTGAAGTTTCAGAATGGCTCTTCTTTCACGCTGAAGAATGTGAGACATGTTCCCGCAATTACAAAGAGCTTGATCAGCACAGGTTTACTTGATGATGCTGGCTACGTCACCACTTTTGGACAGAACATGTGAAAGATATCCAAGGGTTCTATGACAGTAGCACATGGAGTAAAGTCTGGAGGACTTTACATGATTTATGTATCAAATGTCTCTAAAAATGTAATCAATGTAACCGAGCAGCCGAACGTTTCTTTGTGGCGTAGTCGGTTAGGACATATGTCCAAGAAAGGAATGGAAATCTTGTCTCGTTCTGGTTATTTGCCTGGCTTTTCATTTAATGATTTTGAATTCTGTGAACATTGTCTGTATGGTAAGCAAACACAGCAACCACATAAGCATAGAAGCAGTAGAAGAGATACACAGTTGGCACTTGTTCATAGTGATTTGTGTGGACCTATGCCTAACCTATCTCTAGGGGGAGCTTCTTACTTTATGACATTTATAGATGATTACTCGAGGAAAGTATGGGTTTACTTTCTCAAGCACAAGGATGAAGCGTTTAGTGTTTTCAAAACGTTTGTGACACTTGTGGAGAATCAGAGTGGCAAGAAGCTTAAATGCTTACGCACTGACAATGGTGGAGAGTATGTTTCAAAGGCCTTTCAGGACTTTTGTGAGTCAAAAGGTATAAAACGTGAACTTACTGCTCCTTACAATCCTCCTCAAAATGGTGTTGCTGAGAGGATGAATAGGACCATACAAGAGAAGGTCAGAAGTATGTTGTCTAATGCACAACTGCCAAATGGGTTTTGGGCTGAAGCTGTATCAACAGCTGTTCATCTTGTAAATAGATCTCCTAGCAAGGTTTTGCAGAAGGATTCAGTGCCAGAGATGGTATGGTCAGGCAAAATGCCCTCATACAAGCATCTCAGAGTCTTTGGCTGTGAGGCATATACTCACGTTCCAAAGGAATTTAGGAACAAACTTGAGCCAAAGAGTAGAAAGTGCATCTTTCTAGCCTATGGTAATTCTGGTGAGATGGGGTACAGACTTTGGGATCCTGAATCCAGAAAGGTTTTCCGCGGCAATGATGTTCACTTTAATGAATCCAAATATCATTCTAAACCAGAGAGGGTTGAGGAGATTAGAAGAGTTGTCTTCCAAGAAGATGGACCTGCACGTGCAAGACAAAATGTCAGGGCTCAAGAGGAGCAAGGACAGGATAGAGTGGAACCACAGGTTGTGGCTGAGCCTGAGCCACCTATTGTGCGTAGATCTGGACGTGTCACGCGACGTCCTGATAGGTTTGTTCCATCTATGAACTATGTCATGTTGACTGATTGCAATGAGCCTTCATGTTACAAGGAAGCAGTGCAAATGAAGGACTCCGGGAATTGGCAATTGGCCATGCAGTCAGAGATGACAGCTCTGCATAAAAACAAGACATTGAAGCTAGCTAAATTACCACAGGGCAAAAAGGCTCTACCTTGTAAATGGGTTTACAGGTATAAGATCACCGCTCATGATAGTCAGCCAAAGTACAAAGCAAGGCTTGTTTCCAAGGGCTTTAATCAAGAACAAGGCATTGACTTTGATGAAGTCTTCTCTCCGGTGGTCAAGATGACTACATTGAGATGCTTTCTTGCATTGGTTGCCATATTAGATTTGGTGTTGCACCAAATGGATGTCAAGACAACGTTCTTGCATGGTGATTTAGATGTGGAAATTTACATGCAGCAGCCAGAAGGGTTTGTTGAGAAAGGCAAGGAAGATTGGGTATGCCAGTTGTTAAAGAGTCTTTATGGCTTAAAACAATCACCGAGGGCATGGTACCATAAATTCCACAAGTTTATGCATTCTCAAGGCTACAAACGTAGTGAGTTTGATCACTGTCTATATACAAAGAAGGCTAAGGATGGTAGTTGGCTGATCCTTATTTTGTATGTGGATGACATGTTGATTGCTGGCAAGCACTTGGAAGAAATTTCAGCTTTGAAGTCAAAGATGGCAAAATCGTTTGACATGAAAGACATGGGTGAGGCAAGTCATATACTTGGTATGCGCATTGAGAGAGACAGATCAAAGAAGTTGATTTGGTTATCTCAAACAGAGTATATTGACAAGGTTTTGCAACGTTTCAATATGGAGAAGGGAAAGGCACTGAGTGTTCCATTGCCACCATATGTGAAACTTAGCAAACAAGATTGTCCTATGTCTGAGGAAGAACAGGCTGAAATGGATAAGATTCCATATGCGTCTGCAGTGGGTAGTTTGATGTATGCAATGATTGCTACTCGCCCAGACATTGCATTTGTAGTGGGAGTAGTAAGTCGATACATGTCAAACCCAGGCAAGAAACATTGGGAGGCAGTGAAAGGAATATTGAGATACCTGAAAGCTACAAAGAGTATGCGTATATGCTATGGGAGTCAGGAGCTAAGTGTAAAGGGTTTTACAGACTCAGATTATGCAAGTGACTTAGACAACCGAAGGTCTACGTCAGGGTATGTCTTTACATTGGCTGGTGGAGCAGTATCATGGCGTTCTAGATTACAAGATTGTGTTACTCAGTCTACTACAGAGGCTGAATATGTTGCAGCATCAGAGGCATGCAAAGAATCAATTTGGCTTAATCGACTAGTAACAGATTTGGGAATCAAAGAAGAGATGCCTGTGTTATATTGTGATAGTCAAAGTGCTATACAATTGGCTCGCAATCCAGTTTATCACTCAAAGACAAAGCATGTGGATGTGAAGTATCATTTCATCAGGGAAATGCTCGAGGATAAGCAACTTCAGCTTGTCAAAGTTCACACCACAGAAAATCCTGCTGATCTACTTACAAAAGGACTTCCCTCAGAGAGCTTTGCGCATTTTCGCAAGCAGTTAGGTGTAGGGTAGTACATCACTTCTCTACATCTCTTGTATATTAGCTTGTATAGTAGCTTCTCTCACACTTTAAGTACCAGTGGGAGGTGGTTGGGGTATAAAGCCCAATGTGGTCGCCCAGGTAAGTGGACGGGCCGCCAGGTATGTACACATATTCTTATGTAAAAACCTAATAAGAACTCACTATGCTCTACACATTACAGTAGAGCGAGTTCACCATATCGTCGTGCTCTTCTTCTCGCACTCTCTCTCGCGTCGCACTTTCGCTCGTACTCCTTCAAATAGGGATCTTTTCCCACGAGAGAAACCGTCAAGCTACGATGCAACGCAAACGTGCATCCCCTATCAAACCAACAAGGATCTTCGTGCCAACCCCACGAGTGGATCCAATGGATCTCCTTCAAGCATAAAGTCGAGAGCTCAAGGGTGAAAACGCGAAACTCAAGGCGCACCTTGCCGCCCTAGAGACACGTCTTTCGTCCTTGGAGTCTCAGAAGCCAATCGATGCCAAAGCAACAGAAATCGAGCAAGCTCTCACTGCGAGTATGGCCACTCTTGCCACCCAAGTCCACGATGCGGCGGCCGCCGTCTCCTCCAAAGTAGAAGAATGCATGCAAGAACGCTGTCGATGGGAAGGATTAGCACTCTCCGTTCGTATCGGTAGCTTGCCTATTACTTGGTGGGGGGAGGATGACGACTACACTTGAATCTAGCCAAGCTCAACCAAGCCATTCACCCAACCGGATTCGACTTTGAAACCATCGAGAAGGTTCACCACGACAGTCGCACCAACCAAGGTACTCTTGTCTTCAAAACTAAGGAGGCGCGCATCGCACTTCTACAACAAGCACGACTCCTCAAGGACACCAAAGTTTGGATTAGGGAGGCCTTGACCCCCGCACAACTCAAAGTCAAAAAGCAAGAACTTCAAAAGGTACGAGAAGCACGAGCCTCAGGCAAATGGGCCATCTATCGAAGCAGCAAGGCTATCATCAAGGAGTTTCGGACTCCAAAAACTCCCAAACCACCACCCCTACCCACCTCCCCCCCCCCTCCTAAGTGATATATGTCACAATTTGGTTGTATCCACATCTAGTTATGATCATGCAGTCTTTTAAAGAGTCTCGCCATGTAAGTTCTCTTGGTCCCGGGCATGAACCGAAAACGCTCGTTGCTGCTGCCCGCACCCCCCCTCGCCATCGCTGCCCTCGCGTAGCCTCATCCCCCCTCACCTCCTTCGCGTAGCCTCTCAGCCCGCCCCTGCGTGCTCTGCCTTGCGGGCATCCCCCCGCTAGTTCTCAGCGTGCCCCCCTCCCCCCCCCCACCCACACCTGCAGCATCCCGCAAGTCCCCGCCCCCTTGCAGAGCCTACAGCAACCCAAACCCCCTCCCCCCCCCCCCCCACCACACCCACCTCGCGTTGCCTGCCTGCAGCATCCCGCCATCCCTCCTCCTCGCTCGCCTCGTACTCCTCTTACCGTGCTCACCCGTCCCCTTCTCCCTCTTCACGTAGTCAACCTCCCGGCTCACTCAATTCTCATCACATTCAATGACGCCCTCGAACACCCTCTCAGCAGCAGACACAGAATGGCGGCATCTGCTCCACCCCAGAGGGATTCCACAGAAGCCCCCTCGCCCGAGGCGGAGGCGACCCTTTGACTTGCTCTTTTGCCAGAAGAGCAAGCGAGCTTGATGGGCGAAGTGGAGCGCTTCCAGAGACCACTTCGGTTATCTGTAAAATCATTGGCACTCGGCCCAGTCGGGGCGAAGTTCGGGATTTACTGAGGGCCTGTCTTCTCTCCGATGTGGGCAAGATCACAGATGTCCAGATCCTCGGGAGAGGGTACTACCAGGTTGAGCTCGAGTCTACAGATATGGCGACCAAGGTGATTTCGATGAGCCCGCTTGGCATCAGAGCAGCTCGAGCTTACTTCCGACGTTGGCATCACGGTTTTTGACCCTACTACAGATGTGCTCGAGGAGGAGGCAGACTTGCCGATTTCGGTTTGCTTTCCAGGCATGAGGCGAGAGTACCATCCTCTCCTTTTCAGGATTGGTTCCATGTTCGGGACAGTTTTGGAGTCTCCACACACGGCAGCTTTAGTTGTGGCCAAGGCCGCAGGTCTACCTACTGTGCGGATTCTTGTTCGTGACACACACTCCCTCCCCAAGGTGGTACTGCTGACTAGGGTAAGTGGGGGATGGATTAGACAGAGTGTGGAGTATTCGGGTCTCCCAAACTAGTGTTTCATTTGCAGACAGATGGACCATATGGCAAAGGCCTGTCCTCGCAGGAGACCTCAACCCACAGCGCATGCGCAGCCGCCCAAGGCTGAGCATGCCAAGCAACCAGGTACACAGGATACACAGGTTGGTACTTCGATAGAGACAAGTGACCAGCCAGCTGATGGTTGGCAGCAGGTGACTGGCCCCCGTCAGGGAAGAGCTCACCCCACAGCTCCTCCTGGTGGCCGACCTGTTGTAGCTCAGAAGCACTGGGTTCCGACTAGGAACCGTTTCGACCCCCTTTAGCACGGCCTGCCTGAGGAGGCCCCGTCCACTTCTCTTCCTCCACCACCGCCTCCTCCTTCCTTAGCCGTTGCCGCCCCGCCTCCCCCGCCTGCTCCCTCCCCCCGCCCCCCCACCTCCACCTCCACCTTTGCCCCCCCGCCCCTCCTCTCTCCTCGATGGGGCCCACAGCCTCGTCTCCGGACCCCTCCGCCACTCCTCCTCAGACACAGGGTACTGGCCATGCTTCTGCCGCGAGGCGTACGCGTGGTAGTGCTTTCGCTACAAGCCGTGTGGCTCGTGAGAAACAGCCCCACCTGAGGCCGCCTTTTCTGGTGCTCACTTCTCCCTTTGCAGCGATCCCCAGAGGTCTGACCAGCTTCGACATTCGTAGACGTTGGGATTTCTTCGATTACAGCTTTATAAAATGTCACTTCCAGAGGCATAGAACTCAAGGAACAACTTAGGCAACTCTTCGAACAAGGATTCATTCGACCCAAGTTCCTCTTCCGGCTTAGAGGAGGCCAGCTTTCGAGTCCACGTCCTCTTTCTTGCAGCTAGAGGCAGTGAGGCCCTGGACACAGCGGTGGTAGGGATACCACGGAGTGGACCCAGCACACAGTCCTGGACTGGCTCCAGACATAGGCTATCGAGTTCTCACATCACACAAGGGACTTAGCAGTGACAGATCTGGTGCAGACACTTTGGCCTCTTGCCAAGTTCAGAGTGACACCTCCAGATGCAACGGGTTGCAGGCACATTGTGGTGCACTTGTTTGTTGACACTCAGTGCCCTCCGTGTTATGTTTTTGTGCATGAGGATTCTTGGACAGAGGATGTACCCCTTCGGGTTGCACGCTCGGCTTGGGCCTGGGTGGGACAGTCACTTCTTGCGCGCCTTTCTAGAGGTCGTTCGGATGCGGATTACTCCCCATCCAAACCGGCCTCAAAGATAGCGAGGTTGGTTGCTGTTGCAACATCTGTTTTCTCTCACTGACTCCATGAGGATCATCTCATGGAATGTGCAGGGATTAGGAGGGCCCCAGTTTCAGCGGACAGAGGAGTCGGCTGCGTCAGGAGCTGTAGAGATGCCTTGTGGGTGGTGAGATTGAGATTCTTATACTGCAGGAGCATCATCTTTGTGAGAGCCGCATTCGGCGTTGTGGTCAGATTTTGCATGGTCGCTATGAGACTTTTTAGTCAATTGCTTTTGGACCTGGAGGCATCCAGGGTGGGGTATGTATGACTATTGCGGAGTCTCTACAGCAGGCCATTGTGGGCAGAGGGATTGTTGTGCCAGGCAGGGCTCAGTGGATCACTATGCAGGTTCAGGGTTGCCTTGTGGGCTTCCTGAACATATATGAGCCCAATGTGGCGAGTGCACGAGCAGAGTTTTGGTCACAGATTGTTGAGTCTCTGCCGCAAGTAGAGTAGTGGTGCATTGGGGGTGACTTCAACATGTTGAAGGACCCTTCTGACAAGATTGGTGGTAGCCACGCTACTGTGCAGGGAGTTGAGCTGGCAGCTTAGAGGAAATGCGTGCAGTTGCTACTGACTTTTACAGTGAGTTACTATCTGCAGAGCCTCGGTCACAGAGTCAAGATGCATGCAGGGAGCAGGTGTGGGCATAGATACCTTGCCTTGTGACTGAGGAGATGCGCCAGAGACTTGAGCTTCCACTTCAACTTGAGGAGTTGCACACGGCTCTTAGTGCACTCCCTCGTGGTAGCTGTCCAGGTGAGGATGGCTTGACTCCCAGTTTTTTCTTGGAGTACTGGGACTTGCTTTGCCCTGATCTCTGTAGTGCTTTCCAGTACATCTTGCACACAGGAGAGATGCCTGATAGCATGAGTGAGGGTCTGATCTTCGTCATTCCCAAGGAGGGTGGCTCCTTGGATGAGATTTGACAGTGGCGCCCCATCACCATCCTCAACTCAACCTACAAAATTATTTCCAAGGCTCTGAGTTTGAGGATCCAACCACTTCTAGAGAGCCTTATACATTGGAACCAGACTGGTTTTGTCAAGGAGCATAGTATCCTTGACAACATCTTTACTTTTTGGGAGGCTTCTGCCCTAGCAAGGCTTCGTGGTGAGAATCTGGTGATTCTTCTTCTCGATTTTGAGAAGGCCTATGACAGAGTTGACTCGGACTTTGTGGAGGGCACTCTACGCAGGATGGGCTTCTCAGATGATTGGATCAGAGGGGTGTCAGCTTTGTATAGACGAGCACACAGCCAGGTACTTTTGTCAAGAGGTAGAGGCGATCATTTCATGCTCACACATTCGGTCAGATAGGGATTCCCTCTTGCCCCCTTCCTCTTTCTGTTCTATGCTGTGGCGATGAGCAGGTTTTTGGTGTTGCAGCAGGTTGGTTTGCGGGGCTTAGCACTTCCTATTTAGGGAGATGAGCTACTGGACGCTGAGTTTGCTGATGACTCAGCCTTGTACTTGGATGGCCAAGAGGCCAACCTTCACAGGTGTGAGCAGGCTCTTGAGACCTTCTGTTGTGCATCTGGCACACTGATCAGCTGGAGCAAGACAATGACTTTCTCGGTTGGTAGTGCTCCTGTGTCCCTCCTCTCTCGTTGTGTCGGCGTAGCGCTCTGCTCTAGGAGGTGCGCCTGCATGTTCTCTCTCGCTCTCTGTCTCTCTCTGTTCGCGTGCAATCTCGATTATGTGCTATACGATTCGTTAGGTATTTGTGGTTTTATCGCTTGTAGCATATCGTTCTTGGTGACGCCACGACTCCGTCTGTAGCAGGTCCATATCCTTTTAAGAGTGTCATTCTCTTTATTCTCTTTTGTTGTGGACATTGGAGGTGCTATTGAGGCCACCTCTCAAATCCTTCACAACATTATGGATCCATATGTTCATGGATCCATGTATAATCATATCCAAACATATGATCGAATATACATGAATTTATAAACGTATGGATCCATGAATATAAGGGGATTTTGTGTGTGTGTGTGACCCCAACTTGATTCAATACATATGTCCAAATATACATGAATTCAGAAACGTATGGATCCATGAATATAGGGAACTGTGTGTGTGTGTGTGTGTGTGTGTGTGTGTGTGTGTGTGTGTGTGACCCCAACTTGGTTCCTATATAGAGTCCATTTGCATGAAAGTTGGTCCAATTGAGTGTAACTTGGTCCAAGTGGATCATTTGAGGATCTAAATCAAGCTCAATTGGGATTCATTGAGTGCAATTGCATGCAACTTGAGACCAAACGTAAGTGAACTTGGATACAATTGAGCCAAATTTTGTGAAATTCAATATACTTGATGTCTACTTGTGTGCCATTGGGTCAGCGCCATTTAAATTGGTTCCGATTGAATTCTATTGTGCAAGATTGGATTCAATCTAGGTCCAAGTGCATAAACTTGGGGCAATTGGGTCTAAGTCTGATCTACATGCATCAAAATGAATACAATTGGTGTAATTGAGATACAATTGAGTCAACTTACATGTAATTGAGTCCAAATGAGGTCCAATTGAGTCCAACTACATGTATTTGAGTCCAAATGAGGTCCAATTGAATCCAACTACATGTAATTTGAGTCCAAATGAGGTCCAATTGATTCCAACTACATGTAATTGAGTCCAAATAAGGACCACTTGCATAAAATTGGGTGTGTTTCCATGGGAGTAGCAATAGTCTTGCAGTCCTCTAGTCCAAACTTACATAGCAATGTCTCTATGTAACTTGTTTGACACAAGGAAATACCACCATCACACTGCTTAAACTATATGTCCAAGTAATGATGCAACAACCCCAAATCTTTCATCTTGAAAGTAGCATTCAAATCAGCCTTAAATTCAGCAATATGTGTCTCATTGGGGCCAGTGATCATCAAATCATCCACATATAGAACAATAATGAGAACTACAGCACCCTCACACTTTACATACAAAGTGCTTTTTGTTGGACTATTACGAAAGCCTCGTTTAACCAAATGAGTGTCAAATTTCTCATACTAAGTAGGAGAGGACTGCTTCAACCCATACAAAGCTTTCTTACATTTGCACACTTTATCCTCTTGGCTGTGCTACATAAACTTCCTTAAATATATCATCATTCAAGGAAGTAGTGACAATATCTTATTGATGTACATCCCATTCAAAATGAGCTGCCAATGCACATAGAAAACGCACAGTAGTTACACAACAAAGTGGGAACAAAAGTCTCTTCATAGTACCTTTCTGATGTGCATAACCCTTTGCAACAAGTCGAGCCTTATATCGATCAAACTCACCATCCGGCTTACGTTTCAACTTGTAAACTCACTTTGTACCATTGGCCTTTTTGCCAAGCGGCAAATCACACAAAGTCCATGTGTTGTTTTCTATAAGTGCGTGATATTCTAATTGCATGGTAGCCCTCCAATTATCAGAATTATGTGCTTCATCAAAGGACAAAGGTTTCTCTACATCACATAAACTAGAAATAGCCAAAGCATAATAATTTGATGCATAAGATGCATGGCGAGAACTTGAACGAGTACAACTAGACAAAGGTGCATCCAATTTACTCTCATGCAAAGTATGCACCATCCATTTTAGCATACCTCTAGCTTGCTCATTCTTAGCCATTTCCACATCAAGTACATCATGTACATCTGCGTCAGTAATAGGCTGATCCGTAGCATTTTCTAAAACCCCCATAGGTTGTATATTTGACTCCTTGGAATTTGCATTCAAATTTCCACCACTCAAAAGAGGCAACTAATTGTCATAAATGTTCTCTGAGCTTACAATGTTGTCTCTAGTACATGACAACAAGGGCTAAAGAAAATCTTCCACCAGCACAACATCTTGTGAAACCAAGATATGCTTTGTTTGCAAATGGTACAACTTGTAACCTTTGCTTTCAATATTGTAAGCAACAAAAATACATTTAATGGCCTTATCATCCAATTTTTTGTGTTGCTTTTGTACCAAAAAAGCATAAGCCAAACAACCAAAAATGCGCATGTGATCAATAGAAGGCTCTCTATCATGCCATGCTTCATATGGAGTCATAGACTACAAATCTTTCATAGGATACCTCTTAAGTATATAAGTGGCACACATGATAGCTGTCATAAAATCTAATATCTAATATCTAACCAACCCAAATGATTTTCTCATATTAAATTGATCACTTAATGTGGGAGAATAAACGGGAACAAGTGTTAAGATATAGACATGTGCTTATAGATCTATCTCAACACGGGGCCAATGGTAAAGGGGCCCAAATGAGAGATGGTCTATCAAAGATCAAGGCTAACAAATGGAGCATAAGACCTTAGGGTTAGCTTCATTGAAGACCTCCAATAATGTGTGTAAAAGGCCTTTGACCTTAGGTAAGCTACGGCTGAGCTTGAGGCGCGGGAACCCGACCTAGCTCGAGGTGCTTGTCCTGCTTGTCATGCTTGATGACTAAGGTGCTTGATGATTGAGGTGCTTAATTATTGAGATTCTTGAGGTGCTTGACATGCTTGAGATGCTAGGGTTGCACTTAAGGTGAGAACCCAGCCCAAGCTTAAAGTGCTTATGAGCAAGCTTGTGGTGGGAACTGGGCCTATGCATGAGGGGCTTGAGGTGTCAAAAAGTCAAAGATTCAATCCCTACAAGGAGGGGACGAGCCTTACATGAGGGGGGATGAGAGAGAACACCCACACACTCACACAAGGCATGCATGATACAAAGAAAGCAAAAGGGACACTTGTCAAGTTCCTCCTCATGTTGCCCTCATGGTGTACCTGAAGCCTATTGGTTGGCCACCCAAGGGGTCCAATAATAATTTAGGAGATTTAATTAATTGATTTAGCATTTATCTAGCCCTCTCTCTCAAAGGGGAAAGGGGGACACTTGTCTCAAGGCTACCCTTGCTGCTTGTAATGCCTCCTGCTTGTGATTGGCTAGGCTTGGAGGGGTCCAATGAGCTTCAAGCATGAGCTACAAGGAGGGGTCGACCCAAGCAAGCTAGGGGGTTGCTTAGGGGGTATACTCACCCACACACACTCACAAACACTCTCATGGTGTGCTATGCAAAGTGCAAGAGCTCCCTCTCCTTCTCCAAGCAAGTAGAGGTTGAGAGCCTACACCAACACTCTTGGATATGGAGTGCAAATCCAACCAAGAGCCATGCTTCAATGCTTAAGCTTGCCATCTCCTTCTTCTTCATTACTATGCTATTATGTATGCTAGCAACAAGAGTTATGATAAGTGAGGAACTAATTCTTTCTCCTACGAAATGTTTCATCTTCCTCTTCCCTACCCTCATTCCCTGCTAGCTCTCTCCACCTTCGAAGGTGTTTGAGGTCTTGGGACTGAGGCTTGGGATAGTTAAAGCTTTTCTTCAAGTTTATGTTATGTTTGTGATGCATGAAGCTTTCCATCTTCATTGCATCACCTAGGTCACAAGGAACACAAAGATTGTATTGTAACAAGTCTCTCTTAATGGGAGAAATAATAATACAAATGCCTATTGGAGGGGGGACCGGCTCCACATAAATCCGGTCCTCAACTGTTGTCATGTTCTCTAAATTCTCTCTCTTGCAAAAGTATTGTTCATGCCAAGTTAGCTAATTGCTATGATTATGTTGCTATCTTCAATTATGTTCACCCGCTATGCTCACAAAGTCATTTCTCAAAAGTACTCTCATTAATTTCCGCTACTCTCAAATTAAATAGGCCAATTCCATTACAATAGCCTTAAGCCAAAACGAATGTGGCAAAGCTTGACTTTTGACCATACATTGTGCCATTTCCATAAGCGACATGTTTTTCCTTTCAGCAACACCATTTTGTTGAGATGTATAATGCACTATACATTGGTGTTTTATCCCACGAATAGCCATAAATGCATTGAACTCATGAGACATATGCTCCTCCCCTCCAGGCCCTCCATCTGAATGGAGGGTGTCCATAGTACATTTGGAGATATTTTCAGCCACCGTAACCAGAAATTGCTTGAAGCGCATAAACACTTCACACTTAGCTTTAAGCGGATACACCCATGCATGCTTGGAGTAATCATCAATGAAAGTCACAAAGTAAAGGTAATTTCCCAAGGACGGAGTTTGCATGGCCCAAAAAACATCTCTCTCTCTCTCTCTCTCTCCCCATCTAGCCCGCCCTCTGTCGCTCTCTCTCCCAACCACTGCACCACCCCCCCCCCCCCCCCCCCCCCCCCTCCCCCACAACACTCCACCACTCCCTCTCTCTTTTCCCATTTGTTTTTGTGAATTTTTTGCATCCTTTTCTTTTTTTACCTATTTTTTTATAGTTTTCTTATTTTTTGGCTTTAGTTTTAATTTTTACTTTTTCTTTTGATTTTTTAATTTGCATTTGATTTTTTTATAAAAGAAATCACCCAAAAAAACTCCCTTCCCTAAGAGACATTTTAAATCCAAAAATAAAAAATTTATATATACAAAAAAAAGAATTAAAAAACCCAAAAAAAGAAAAGAAAAAACATCTAAAAATTAAAAAAAAAACACACACACACACACACACAGAGAACAGGTACATAAAGTGCATCAACAAGTATGAAAGAAATTCCATTCTCAATAGTCAACACAATCTTTTCAACTCCCTTGACCGGATAAGAAGCATTGTTGACACAAGTGACTATATTCCCATGAGGGATAGCCTCGGGTAGCACCACTATCAAAGTACCACACATGAGAATCTGAAGCAATTGGCATACATGGATCATGAACAAAAGGATCATAAGTGCACTCTTCACTAAAAGCCCATTCTGCATCACAATCTCCTTTCACAAAAGACTCTACAATAGATGCAATTGTAGTGGAACTAGCCTCTTTTGCCTTCAATTTAGGACACTTGTTGATCATTAGCCTTACAACGATGGCAACACATCTTCTTTCTACCCTTTTCACCAGAATTCCCAGACAAGGTCTTTCCAGTAGAAGCATTGGAAATAGGTGATTTTCCACTCACAAAAGAACCATGAGAAATGGCCACATTACTATCATCACTTTTTCTTTGAGCAACAACAAAAGCCTATTTAATTGCACGATGTTTAGCCCTTTTCTTTCTTGAAAGTAAATCTTGCAATATCAATGTGCATAATGCATCAAACTTGACAACGTCGGGATTTCCTTGGGTCATAAGTCTCCAAGTACTATCAAAAGTCTTGTAAGAATCTTACAAAGCATCAATAATAGTCTGTACAAGGAAACTGTCAAAAATGACTTTGCTTGTAGAAATATTGAGTTGCTCATTGATATCCTTGATACTAGCAAGGAAAGTGTCCACATCATTTTCCTCACGCATAATCCTCGATTCCAACTCTTTATGCACCAATGCAATTTTAGCCTCATTGCGACTTGCATAAAGACCCCGTCCAGAACATCCCAAGCATGTTTTGTAGGTTTAGCTGAATGAATGTGAGGAGTAATAGTACACTTCACACATAACAACAATCAATGCACGAGCTTTCACATGTTTAACATCCCAATGAGACTACTCACCCATAGGCAAAACAGCTCTGGTAGCAACAACCCTGCCACCAAAGCTTGCAACATCCTCAACATCACCTATATCCATAGATTCATGACATACATCAATGCCATGTACAAAATTCCAAACGCCCTTTGACACAAGAACATGTTGCATCATGTAAGTCCACATTGGGTAATTGTCCCCATCCAATTTATCCTCGACAACAAACATCTTGAACACATCTGTGTTGTTATCAGCCATGGCGAGTGTCTGCACCTGATGTGAAAACTGCCGGAAAAGAGGAGAAAATAAATCAAGACTAACACGTGCTATGTAGCACAACTCATAGAAGACTATAAGGGACCTATTATGCAAAGAACAGCACTGACAAAAATTCTGCACAAAAGGACAAAATTGCATGCGCAATACTACTTGCAGTGGAAACAGAGGCTGAAATGAGCCCGAATCAAAATTTTGAGCATACCAAGTTGTACGTGTTTACCCAAAGTATTTGTCAACTTGCTGACGCTCACCAAAGCTCACATAAATTGGAGAAAGTCAGCAGGTGTGTGCTGGCAAAGCTGGCAACTATGCCCAAGAGGACACAACCTGCTCTGGTACCAATTGTTGGAAATAGGGTTGCAGAGAAACACACACAGCTTGGAGAAGATGAAGAAACTCAAGGCATGCAACAGAGAATAGTATTTCTTAGTGCACAAACTAAAGATAATTTAGCCCTAGAGTGATGGGTGTATATACAATGCATCGAGAAAAAAACCTCCTACTGAGGGAAAAAAATGTCCCGACGGTCCTAATTGTGTTCACACACATCACTACGACATGTATATGGTAACACATACACCGTGACGGGAGAACGTTCTAATTTTTACAAGTTTGGTGTCTATGTTGACTATGGAAGAGAACAACATTAGTGATGCATCATCTTATGTGTCAAAACAGATCTTCCACATCAACAGAGGTAAAGCTAGAAGATGAGCTTTGGGTCAAGGAGGGGACCATGGTGGAGGAAACCAAGAAAATCAAGATATCATGATAATTAAAGGGAGAATGCACATGGTAGAGGAATTTTCTGGGGCATGGGGAGTTAAAGAGACCTTGAAATTTCTTTAACAAAATACATGCAAAGTATAATGACAAGGGATGTTGGACATGTAGCAAGAAAGACGATTTGACCTTGACTACCCACAAAGAAGGCACTAATGTTAAGCATGAGAAGAACAAATGAAGCTTAAACCACTCCTTGCATAAGGTGGTGTAGCACCTTCACAAGACATTGGATGCTTCTCCGCTAATCTGGCACTTTACTTCCATAAGCAGACATACATACTTTTATACATGTTCCAAACTGCAAGACTAGATATCAATCATTACTTGGTAACCATACTAGGCTTTATTCAAATCATTCACCAAATCAAGCAGCGTTCAAGACAAGAGGAGTAGAGAGAAAAACTGATAAGCTCCATCGATGTGAAAGCCAACATTGAAGAAGCATACAGAGCTTGGAATATAATAACCTGCTTGGAAGGGTAAAAATTTAGGAAAGAGGACTTGAATATTTGTTGGATAATTATTTGATTGAACTAAATTTTCATTGGACTTGTTTAAGGCTATCCAATAGGATCCAAGAACACCATGAGAGAAACATGTGTAAGGGCTTGACATGTGTCCTTGTTGCCTCCTAAGTCTTGGCTTGCCTTGAGAGTGTGAGAACGTGTTCTCTTTCATCTCCTAGCTTCAAGGCTCGCCCCCTCTTATGTAGGGATCCCATTGACTTTAAGCACCTTATCCCTTAATCATGACAAGCACCTCAATCATCAAGCATGACAAGAACCTCAAGCACCTTAATCATCAAGCACGACAAGCACCTCAAGCTTGGGCAAGGTTCCCACCTCAAGGTCAGCCCCAGCTTGCCTAAGGTCCTAGGTCTAAGGACTTTTAACACTAACCTTTGGAGGTCTTTAATGAAGCTAACCCTAAGGTCTTTTAAGCTCCATTATCTGGTCATTGCTCTTTGATAGCCCATCTCCCTTTTAGACCCGTTGCCTTCTCTCCCTTTGGTCCTATGCTGAGATAGATCTAAAAGCACATGTCTATAATCTAACTCTTGTTCCCGTTTATTTTCCCACATTAACTGATCAGTTCAATATGAGAAAATCATTTGGGTTAGTTAGATATTACATTTTATGATAGAAAGCATTCTAGATCATAAAGTTAAGCAACTTTGAAGTAGAACTCTTGTTGAATTTTTGTTCAAGTGGGATATGTATCCTGTAGAAAATCCCTCATGGGCTAATTTAGATGTTTTTCATGTTGATTATCCCTCCTTCCAACTCTAAGGAAAAAATTAATTTTTCTAAGGCGAGAATGTAAATAGGTTTTGTTCAGCTTCAAATTTTGACCTGGGACACACTTTGGGAGCCACTTTTGAGGGTGTTACAGTCAAATTTTGGAAAAGGTTTTTATGTGGAAAATGTAGTTTTAAAACTAAGGAAAAATATTGGTTCTTTAAGTATTTTCAGATTCCATCATATTGATGCTCGTTTCAGCTCGTAGATTAAGGAAATAGTGTGAAAATGCCGCTTTACGTCATTTTTGTTGAAATTTCCAGCTTGCAAGTTAATTTTTGGAGAATCCAAATAGGATGTGATTTATTTTTCTTTTTTGCATCATACAACTGTCAAAGAGCACAACAAGATGAACAATTTCACGTGAGACAAGCTTGGACAGATTTGGACCTGTTTGGGAGCTACAAGCCATTGAAAATGGCCAAAACTTTAGGACTCAAAAAAAGGTGTGCTAATTTTTACAGATTCGCATGTGCGGGATATTTTTAATACTGTTTTTGGGGTCGTGTGCAGGACGCCTCTTTTCGACCCTATTTTGCACTACTTCACTAAAGACAGAAGGAGGATGGAAGACGGCTTCGAAAATAGCCACTTTTCGGCTCGCTATTCGTGGAAACGGTCTGTATCATTCGCAAAGGCTGCATGATTGTGATTGTGATTGAGAGTGTGATCATGATTGTGATTGCGAGTTTGTGTGGGATTGGGAGTATCATTGAGAGTGAGACGTGCTTGAGAGTGAGATAGCTCAGGGATGGTCGGGAGGTTATGACATGAGCTATGCTCCTGCTATAATTATATTAAATCAATACAGATTCTCTAGTTCGTCTATCTATTCTGCACACTCTCCCATGTCGCGTCACAACTGAGACGGATGAGCCCAAGAAATTAAGATGCTAAAGCACTAGGTCTTAGACAATCACACTGGAGAGGTGCCATGGTTATGAAGGATTATTCACGATCCTTTTGGGTAGTGAGTGGGTTCAATCCCATTTGGTGCCTCCATCTTTGATTACCACCCTATCGTCCCACTACTAGCATCCAAACAATTTCACACGAGAAATCTTTTACTCTTGTCGCAATCGCTGTCAGAGGTGCCATGTAAGCCAAGGCTTTCGCTATAGGTCGCCCTTCGTCTTGCCTACCGTTTGTGCAAAATAGATATGGAAATCCTATAGCTCAAACAAAAAAAAGCACCAAGCTCCTGCTTAAAGGCTCTTAAACTAGGGGTTTTACCCTATTTGATATCAATTTAAAATGAGATAACCCAAGAATGGAAGGCTCTAAAGTTAGTAAGGGTTACATTTTTGTGAGGACTTCACGTACAATCCCACTTGAAAGTAGGTTAAGAACCTCATGTTTTATTTTTTACGAGCAGCCTTACCTATTGAGTTGCAAAAAATACATAACTTCTTGGTAATTTGTCGTATTTTTTCCCTTTTAAAATTGTGAAAAAATTTAAAATGCATGGCAAAAGCAATCCCGATCGAGATACAACATCCAATTTGATAGCACTAAAGAGGAGGAGTAAATAAAAGATAAGTTGGTTTGGGGTTCAAGGATAAGCTTTGGGAACGATGCACTACCTTAGTCCATATCCTAAGCGGTCATGTTTAAAAATTTGTATCATACTATGAGAGTTAATAAGAGAGTATTATTAATACTCCAAAATGTATACTTTAATGTATACATTAGAGGGGGTGGGGTTTTTTCAATAAGCACACAATGCATGTATACAGGGTATTATTAATAATCTCTTGAATGCATGTGATATAGGAAACTTTTGATGAGCCGCGAGTCCATATCAGGTACCTCCACAATACATAGAGTCACAATCATCCCCCCCCCCCCCCCCTCCCCCCCCAACATATATATATGCATATACATACATACATATATATATATATATATATATATTGTTACCATATACATGTGGTAGAGATGTGTGTGAACACACTAGGACCGCCGGGGCATTTTTTCCCTCTTTAGGAGGTTTTTTCCTCCGAGCATTGTATATACGCCCATCACTCTAGGGCTATCTATCTTTCCATTGCATACTAAGTAACACACTCTCTATTGTGTGCCTTGAGCTTCCTTCGTCTTTTCCAAGCTGTGTACATTTCTCTGCAACCCTAATTCCAACAATTGGTATCAGAGCAGGTTGCGTCCTCCCGGGCTTAGTCGCCAGCTGCTCCAGTACACGCCTGCTCACTTTCTCCGATTTCAGTGAGCTTTGGCGAGCGTTCGCAGGTCGACAAATATTTCGAGAATTCTCGTAGGGCTCAGTCTGCTCAGATTTCTGATTCGGGCTCATTTCGGCCTCTGTTTCCACTACAGGCAGTGCTGCACAGGTTATTTCGTCATTTTATGCAGAGTTTCTGTCAGTGCCGTTTTCTGCATAATAGGTGCCTTATAGTCTTCTACGGTTTGTGCTATATAGCACGTGTTGTTCCTGCTCCGTTTCTCCTATTTTCGGGCAGTTTTCACATCAGGTACAACATTTACCATGGCTGACAACAACAACACGATGTGTTCAAGATGTTTGCTGTTGAGGATAGGTTGGATGGGGACACTTACCCTATGTGAGCTTATATGATGCAACACGTTCTTGTGTCAAAGGGCGTCTGGAACATTGTGCAGGGCATTGATGTACGTCTTGGTTCTGAGGATGTAGGCGATGTTGAGGATGTTGCAGGTCTTGCTGCAAGGATTGCTGCTATTAGAGTTGTTTTACCTACGGTAGAACAAGCTCGTTGGGATGTAAAGGATGCGCAGGATCATGCATTGATTGCGTTGTCTGTGAAGCGCACCATTGTTCCTCACATCCGTTCAACAAAATCTGCAAAACAGGCTTGGGATATATTGGATGGTCTTTCTGCAAGTCGCAATGAGGCTAAAATTACTTTGTTGCGTGGAGTCGAAGATTATGCATGAGGAAGATGATATGGACACTTTCCTTGCTAGTGTCAAGGATATCAATGAGAAACTTATTTCTGCAGGTGAAGTTATTTCTAACAGTTCCCTTGTGCAGACTGTTCTTGATGCCTTACCAGATTCTTACCAAACTTTTGCTAGTACTTGGAGATTGATGACCCAAGGAAATCCTTAGTTGTCAAGTTTGATGCATTATGCACATTGCTGTTTTTCAAGAGTCACTTTCCAGAAAAAACAGGACTAGGCAGCGTTCAGTTGAATAGGCTTTTATTGCTTCTCAAAGAAAGGGTGGTAACAACAATGCAGCCACTTCTTATGGTTCTGCTGCGAGTGGCAAAACTTCTGTTCCTAATGCTTCTGCTAGCAGCACTTCGTCTGGAAATTCTGGTGATAAGGGCAAAAAGAAGATGCGTTGCCATTATTGTAAAGCTAATGATCACTTGATAAAGCAGTGTCCTAAGTTGAAGGCCAAAGAGGCTAAGAAGAAAGAGGGTGGTTCCACTACAAATGCAGCCATTGTTGAGTCTTCTGTGAAAGGAGACTGTGATGATGATGTCAATGCAAAATGGGCTTTTAGTGCAGAGTGCACTTACAATCCTGTTGTCCATGATGCATGCTTGTCAGTTGCTGCAGATTCACATGTGTGGTATTTCGACATTGGTGCTACAAAGCACATTACCTCACATCGTGAATTGTTTACCTCTCTCGAGTCTGTCCCTCATGGGAATTCAATCACTTGTGCCAACAATGCCTCTTATCCGATTTAGGGAGTTGGAAAGATTGTGCATCAACAAGTGTGAAGGAACTGCTGCAAATGGCAGTTCCTTCACACTTGTTGATGCACTTTATGTACCTGGGATCAAGAAGAATCTCTTGTCTGTATCCGCACTTGCTAGACTTGGACTTGTAGTCAAATTTGTGCATGACAGATGTACAGTTCATGATCTCAGTTTTGGTGATGAAATTGTTGCATCTAGTCTTTTGTGCCCTGGGTTGTATAAGCTCACTTTGTATGACAAGTGTGGACAAAATTTTGCAAATGCTGTTGCAGATTCAAGGGCTATTTCAGATGCAAAACTTTTGCATGCACATTTTGGTCATCTGAATTTTGCTAGTTTGCTGCGTTTGCAGAAATCTGATACGGTTGCTTCTTTGCCGCCTCTTGAAGCACCTGTCAAACATGTTTGTGAAGGCTGTATTTTGGGTAAGATGCAGCGTTCTAAGTTTCCAAAGGATGGTTCAGTTCGGGCCACATGTAGGTTGCAGCTTGTGCATAGTGATGTTTGTGGGCCCATGCAAACTCCGTCCTTGGGCAATTACCTTTACTTCGTGACTTTCATTGATGATTACTCCAGGCATGCATGGGTATTTCCGCTTAAAGCGAAGTCCGAAGTTTTTATGTGCTTCAAACAATTTCTGGCTATGGCTGAAAATGTCTCGAAATGTACTATGGGCACCCTCCATTCCAGTCGAGGGGGGGAGTATATGTCTCATGAATTTAATGCATTTTTGGCTAGTCGTGGGATAAAACACCAATGTACAGTGCCTTATACACCTCAACAAAATGGTGTTGCTGAGAGGAAAAACAGGTCACTGACGGAAATGGCACGATGTATGGTCAAAAGTCAAGCTTTGCCGCATTCTTTTTGACTTGAGGCCATCATGTGTTCCACTTATGTACTTAACAGGTGTCCTACGAAAGCTTTGGAGTCTATTACTCCATATGAAGCATGGCATGATAGAAAGCCTTCTATTGAGCACATGTGTGTTTTTGGCTGCTTGGCATATGCTTTGGTGCCACAAACATAGCGCATAAAATTGGATGATAAGTGTTAACCCTCACGACACACAGACACCCTATGATCTATAAACGTTGTATTGTTTAGAGTCAGGTACCGGGCTCGTCGGACCAATAGGAACAGGGTAAGCATGATCGCCGATGACAGGCGCACTCTAACTGGAATATTCAAGGAGTTAGTTGGCTAAGTATGGGCGCCCAAGTGTGAATGGGGTGAGCTCATATAAAAGCCACTAAACCTAATTTTTACTCATTCTCTCATTGTGCAATAGAAGCCGCTCTTGCTCCATCTCCACCTTCTCCTTCACCATCTCCTTGTGTGTGTGTGTGTGTGTGTGTGTGTGTACGTGTGAGAGAGAGTGTGAGAGAGTGTGTGTGTGTGATCGAGCGTTGCGGCGGCACGACGGCGGCGAGGCGGTTCAGCGCGGCGTAGCGGCGTCTCCCTCTTCTTCGCAGCACGGGAATCCTTCATTCGCAACTACGTAGGAAGGTGAGTGACACACCATTCTTCCTTGTGAGCTTGTCTGTTGTCTGACTGTGTGCTAGGAGCCTTTGTGGCTTGCACACAGCGCGTAGCAAGTCCCTAGCCGTGACATTTTTGGCGCCGCTGTCGGGGAGCTGCTGCGCGTGAAGCTCCAATGGCGACCTGTAAATTGTATTGAAGCTATTTTTTATGTAGGAAAGGCGCGGCTTAAGTTTGATTATTGTTGTTATGCAAAAACAGTAGAGAAAGACACAATGTTGTTGACTGCATTCAAGTTTTCTGTGTTCTGTTAAGCTCTGTTTTGCTAGTTCTATTAAGCTCAGATTTTAGCTTACACAGTTAGCATTTCTTGCGTTTCTGCATTTTCTGCATTTTCTGGTTTGCACTGCACAGTTCTGTCAAGTTTCAATTTTTTGCATTATCTGTGTTTTCTGGTTTGTGCACAGTTAGGCGCACACTTAGTTAATTAAGTAGGTTAGTAATTAGGTGAACCACTGATTAGCAGGTCAGTAGGTAGGTGGGACAGTAAATAGTTAGGTGAGGTCAACGCGCACCAAAACGCGTACCAAATAATATCCACACAAAAAAAATCTTTAAAAAAAAATAAAAATCGAAAAACGTGAGTGAGGGGGAGGTTATAAAAACGGACAGGAAAAAATCGAAAATATTTAAGCGTGAGTGAGTGGGGGGATCACTAAAATTTTGATCGGGATCATTTCCCCAAGCCCAAGCCCGAGCCTCAATCCTCAATCTTATGATATATACTAGACTCACTCTTATATATATACCCTACCCCCTCAAGAGGGAATGAGAGCATGTGGGGCAAGTCCTCCACTCTCCTCCCTTCTCTTCTCACTTGCACCCTTAGACTTGCTATTTGGAGCCTAGTTCCCCAGCTAAGAAAAGACTGTTTCGGGCTTTTCTGGAGCAAAATAGAACCAAACGGTGGGCTGTAAAGCACAGCGCGTCCCTCCTAGCGATACGCTCTTTTCGAGCTATCACACGGCCCATTCCACGACACGCTCTAAAAAATCTAGCAAAAAAACAAACAAAAAACACGCAAAAAACAAATCACAAGGCCTCCTAGAGCAGCTTTTTGACACCTGAGGGTATCAAAAGCACATGCACTTACGCTCTGGGCGGGTGCTAGAACAGCATATTGAGGGTGCCTCTGTTCATACGGACACCCATTACCCATCCACGATAGGCTCTAGACCCTCAGCGGGGACACAAGGTAGCACCACCCAAGACCCTAAAATAGCCGCTAGTGATTCCTCCTCCGACTCAGAAATCATGGAAGCATACCCTACCCAAAACACTGAGAGAGAAGGCCATGCACCTCCCGAAGCTCCACAGCCTAGTACTAGTATGTTTAGCCGTTTCATGGAAACATTAGGTAGAGCTACTCGCTTGGAACCTAATGCAAATGAAGCACACGAAGGGGGTGGGGAAGTGGACTCTCCTTTCACATCGCACAGGGACCCCACACCCCCAAAGAGTGTCCATGTGGATATCCTGCCAACTTCTTACCAAGAAGGCCCTGTTGAGCTGCCTCCTTCAGAAGTTCCCTCTAGAGTACCGTTGGTGACAAGTAAAACCACGAGGAGCAACATTGCTTCTACCTCACAAGAAACCGTTAACACGTCGACTCTAGAAGGATTGTTCATTAATGATCATTGGACATACGACCTCCACACTGAGGTGCTGACGGATCTACACTCTAGCCACGCCTACCATGTAGGATGGATAGAGATTGTACAATCCACCTCTAGTGCCACGAGCATCGAAGATCAACAGAAAATGATCTGTAAGGTTATCCATGGCATTATTCAATCAGAAAGGCAAAACCGAGGGGTAAATATACTCTCAACTGGCCCCATGAGATTTTTGGATACGAGCAAGGCTCAACAGCCTACTCTATCACAAATGGAGACTCCTCTAATGAGTCCCATGGACCCATCTTACGTCATTTCACCTGGGGTCTCTATGCAATCTGAGCCTCCGAGCGACAACTTTAGCTTCCCTAACTTGGTTCAACCCTCTATTAAGGAAAACACAGTTCTCACTCACTCCAGAGATAGGCCTGACAGAGAATGTACCGATGACATCTACGGTTAGCGCAGTGCCACTACCTAGTGTCGTAGTACCTAATATGGGGCCTTGACCATATGTGCCTCTAGCCCCTTATGCACACATGGACCCCACACCTCCAATTGTACCACTTGTTTATGCTCCTCGAGTGCCGCTCCCTAGCCCTTATCCGAGTGGACCTATGCCCGGTTATGTTCCATATCCTGCATCATCCACACATATGCCAAGACCGGTACCCGTCCCTCTCCCACATATGATTCTAAGAGTACCTCCATCGGCCCTGCCTCCTCACATAGGTGACTTGGCAGCGTTTGCTCAAACCATAGGTCGATCTATCCCGAAAATATGCGTCATGCATCTGATAGACAGCTTAGAAGTAAGGCAGTACAAATTGCCAAACTCACGCAAAAATTCAATGGGGACGAAGATGCTAGAAAACACATTGAAGTGTTTGAACAAGTATGTGATTCCTTAGGGGAACGCAACGAACTACATAAGTGCAATGCCTTAAGCTTGACATTAAGTGGGAAGGCTGGAGATTGGTATAGAACCCTAAGGGTGGACGAGAAAACAATCTACCCTACCCTTCGAAGGTTGTTTCTAAAGGAGTACATACGAGAAGGTGTGCTTTGGGGTGTAGCATCTCAGCTACAAAAGGCCGAACGTAAGGAAGGAGAGTCAGTAAGGGACTTCATTAGTCGTCTAAAGCACTTAAACTCTCGTTGCCCTGTAAATGAGCGCTTCAACAATAACCAACTGCTTGATCGATTCATTCGAGGGTTGAGGAATGAAGGAATCTATAATGGACTAGTGATTAGAGGTATCACAACCTGGGAAGATGTCACTGCCAATGCAATCCAATTAGAGGACAACTTGATGATAGCAGGCATGAGGGTGTCTACTGACACGAGATCCACTAGCTCACAAGCCATTGAGTATGAACCCATGACTGCAAAGCCCATTGCCAATGAGCCAAAGGTATTTGAGACATTCTTGACAGACCTCACCAAGGCAATCCAAGAGTCTCTTAAGGATAATCGACCCCCTCAAAATAGTCACATGTATCCAAGAAGGGAGCAACAATGGTGTTCTATTTGCTTAGGTCCACATAGCACTAGTGAGTGCCCTACGTTTAGAGTAAAATTTAATGGAACTTGCAACGCATGTGGTAGGTATGGTCACCAAGCTAAGGATTGTTTAATGATCAAACGTATGATGGCAAATAGACCACTTGTAGCCTGGACGGATGCACCTCGAGCTCCTGTATTGATGCCTGCTCCACCTGTTGAGCAACTACCGCAACACATGGTCCCTAGATCTCAAAATATTGTACAAGCTACACCGCTACCACCTCCTGTGCTAGGATCGTAGCCCCCGCATCCAAGAGTCGCCCCTATGAACCAAGTGGGTTGCGAGCCATCTAATGCTTATGCAGATGGCTGTGAGGAGGAAATAGACACTAGTATTGCCTACGGACTTGATACATTGGAAGAGTGTCCTATATACTACATGGAAGATTGTTGGGGGCAAGTCAAGCCGGTTTATCAAGCTGCTGCTCTCGCATCCAGAGGTCAAAATATCAACACCCAGGCTAGGAGGCCACCTCTTCAATGCTACGAGTGTGGTGGACCACATCGGGCAGCGGAGTGCCCTATTTGGCTGCAAAAGAATGCTGCACAGATGCAAATGAATCAAGGGAGCACGTCTGCAATGCCAATACTCACATGTAATCGTTGTGGCATAGATCACTTGATTGCCCAATGCCCCTATAACCCAAATGCGCCTAAAATCACACCCCTAAATTTGGTCGAAATTGCTAGTGTGACATCGCCAATACCACCCGTCGCACCCGCTTATGCGATTACACGGTCCATGCTTCAAGGGCCAGGCCATATCCTCGAAGAGAGAGATACCGCGTCAGTTATCCAAGCAAAGAAAAAGAAGACACGAAGGAAGAGGTCGCAGAATACGGGAAATTCAAAGCCAAGTTCCGAAACAAACATGGGAACAGGAGATGACCCTGTGTATATGAATGACCTCGAGGATGATTCAGATTCAATCGAGACAATGGAGACTAGAACCAATACCACCAAGGGAAAGACCGACAAAGAAAACCATAACATGGAACCAAATGAAAACCGAATAAGAGAAAACCATAAAGAGCCTCTGAAAACACCACAAGTGTTTCCAAATCCATTCCAAGACCCCCAAGATAAACCGCAGGGGCAAAAAGGGAAGAATCGTAAAAAGAAGATTGGGACATACCCAAACCCAGTAGACGAGATTGAGCAGGTGAAACATCTAAGAGGTTTAGTGGAGGAGACTCAAAGGAAACTAGAACCAGAACCCATGCATGTCAAAATTCATGACACAGTGTTTCCCACGCAAGTTCATCCACCCCACATGAACCATAGACCGTTAGCCATATCTAGTATCATCCAAGAAGGGAGTGAGGACAAGACATCAGAAAGTGAGCATACACCTTTCTTGTTGGAAAGGATGTTTAACGAAGGAATACCTGATCCCATTGAGGAATATGAGATTCCATCCTCACCAGTTCCTAGTCAAGGACCTACACCCTGCAAAATGCCAATGAATGTTGCCAAACTAGTGGACTTCATGTCTTCTGAGGTCCGAACCACGATCATAGCAAAGCTGTATGGAGATCCTGAGTTATTCCTTGCACTTCGAGCATTCCTTAACGGAGAGCTACAAACGGGATTACCGCAGTTTGCGCAACCAAGTAGGCCTGACTCGATTATGATTGATGAGGAAAATCATGTGCAATCACTTGACTTAGATGGACACGAGTCTGTGATCGAGGTACCCATTAACGAATTAGGGCAGTATTTTGAAGGCGACGAGTCTAATGCGACCCTACCCATCACTACCAAGGGATTAACTATAAAGGGAATTCTTGATAGTGGTGCGGGAGTTAGCATCGTTACAAAAGATTGTTGGGAATCCATGGGAAAACCCCGCCTCAGTGTTACTAACATTGTGGTAAAGATGGCAAATGGTACCATAGCCAAACCTATGGGGATGTTCAAGGATCTTAAGATCAAAGTTCTAGGACACAAGGTACGACATACGTTCATTGTAATGGATTTCTCTAAACACCTTATGTCATATGAAATGATTTTAGGACGACCATTCATGAGGGAAGCACAAATGGTTCATGATTGGTCTAAAAATCATGTCTATTTGCAATTCCAAGACTCTGTCCTTAGAGTGGATTTGGTGACTGGTAAGGTACACCCCTTAGGGAGTAAAACCATTATTGATCATCGCTCTGACACCACAGTTCACTCGGCCCCACTACAATATTGTTACACTTGTAAGAAGGATACAGACATTGGCCAAGATTCTCCTTACATGGATGTGTTACCGGGTATGACAGAATCAGACAACGTAGACTGGGTACACCTAGCTGCAACCATAGATACCTGGGGAAATAGAGGAACCACTTGGGTCACACCAGAGGGGGAAGAGGTACCACAAATTGCACCTCTGAACATGATAAGTGCCATACATGCATCTTCTAAGGGCAAGGCAATTGTAGACCAATCTGACAGTGACACCATTAGCACAATAGAAGACTTTGACCAACACGACTCAGACACTGACTCCCAGAGTGAAACGGATTCTGAATCTCATGAATTAGAGAGTGAAGCAAGTTCAGAGTCAAAACATTCGGAAGGACCGAGCACATCAACCGATGATAACTCCTCCGAGAGTGAAGAGGACACCAACGAGGACTCCTTTAGTGAGCCAGATCTAAATGCAAATCAAAAGCAGGTCTCAAATAAAAAAAAGAAAAACTTTAAGAGGCGTCGATATCGAGCCAATGTACGTGCTAGGATAAAAAAGAAGAGATCCTCAGCAGAATGGCTCAGTTATATAGGAGCATGTGATGCTCATCGAAAATTGGTAGACGATTGGGGTGAATATCTCCAAAATGTTATGTGGTGTAGACCACGACCCCATGACATAGCCCAATTAGAGATCATAGACAAGCCAAAGTTGAGCCGCACTGCAAGGAGGCGTCAAAACCAAGAGTTAGCTCGACAACACAAGAAAGCAGAAATGGAAGCACAGACCAAAGCACAACCAGAATCCACAGACTTGCATCCTGCACCAGAACATTTCAAATCTTACACCACAGGGGAAGCAAAGGTTGTGTACACAAAAGCCCAAAGAATACCTATCGATGGGAATAATGGAATCTATGATGGTCCGACAATAGTTAAAGAAATAGAATTAGCCGACCCCTGTGAAGAATCAAAACCTGTTTTTATTGCCCAAGACCTCACAGAAGTTGAAGAGGCGGTCCTCAAAGAGCTTCTCAAGGAATTCAAGGACATATTCGCTTGGACATACCATGATATGAAAGGTGTTCCACCTTCTGTGGTCCAACATACAATCCCTATGATTAGCACTGCGAAGCTCGTACAACAAAGACCCTACCCGATGAATCCTAAGTACGCAAAGATCATTCAAGAAGAACTAGAAAGGCTTATCAAATGTGGGTTCATATATCCTATTGAATACTCTGAATGGGTGTCTCCAATAGTTATCGTGCCAAAAAAGAATGGGAAACTCAGGGTGTGCGTGGACCTCAAAAAAGTTAATGCAGCTACTAGAAGAGACCATTACCCCCTACCATATTCCGAACATGTACTCGAAAGAGTTGCAGGCAAGGAAGCTTATAGCTTTCTAGATGGGCACTCAGGCTACAACCAAATCACGATAGCGCTAGAGGACCAAGCTAAAACTGCCTTCATCACAGAATTTGGCGTGTTTGCATTTCGTGTGATGGCTTTTGGCTTAACAAATGCCCCTGCTACATTCCAACGATTAATAAACACTGCTTTTAAAGAATATTTGAGAGAGTTTTGTGAAGCTTTCTTAGACGACCTTTGTGTTTACTCTTCTTGGAAAGAACATCTATCATGTTTGCGGAAGGTGTTTGAAAAGTGTAGGTTATATCGTATCTCATTGAACCCGTTCAAATGCCAATTTTGGGTCAAGCATGGAGTTATTTTAGGGCATATAGTATCTAAGAATGGTATCTCAACCGATGAGAGCAAAATTAAAGTGATTCTAGAGTTACCACCACCAACCAATTACAAGGGAGTTCAAAGGTTCATGGGACACGTGGGTTATTATCAACGGTTTATTTTATTTTTCGCTGAGATAGCACGTCCTTTGTACAAGCTTCTCATTGAATTTAAATGGAATGAACCAGGCCTATGAACAATTGAAGAAAACACTAGCAAGTGCTCCGATTTTAAGGACACCTAACTGGGATGTCATTTTCCATGTGCATATTGATGCATCAAACTTTGCTATTGGGTGTGTTCTCACTCAACCAGGAGAACATAAATTGGACTATCCCATTAGCTTTGCAAGCCGTCCATTGAACGATGCTGAAAGGAATTACACCACTACAGAGCGAGAAGGTTTAGCAATGGTTTATGCAGTAAAGAAATTTCGCTACTACCTTCTGGCAAACAAGTTTGTATTTTATGTGGATCATCAAGCGTTGCTGTATCTGGTAAACAAGCCATGCTCCATAGGAAGAATCACACGATGGTTGTTAATTCTTCTGGAGTTTGATTTCACGATTGTAGTGAGACCCGCTAAAAGGCACGTCATGGCTGATCATTTGTCTCGCATACCCAATGGTGAAGCCCCTACAGGAGTTGATGATGAATTACCCGATACTTCCCTATTCATAGTTGAGACTATGCCTGAATGGAGTGAGAACATTGTTAACTTTTTAGTTAATGGTTTTCCACCCAAGGAACTTCGTAAGGATATCGCTCGAAGGCTAGTAAAAGAATGTGAACCCTATTGTTTGATTGCCGGAACTCTGTATAGACTAGGCAAGGACGATATTCTTAGGCGTTGTGCCCGTGAGGATGAATATTTGTATATCTTGCAAGAAGCACATATGGGCATAGCAGGAGGACATTTTTCAGGAGACCTGACTGCTAGAAAGGTGCTGCAATCAGGCTATTGGTGGCCAACTTTATTTAAGGATGCATCACTTTTTACAAAAGGGTGTGATGAGTGCCAACGTTACAAGACCACACAGCGCAAAGACAGAATGCCCTTACATCCTATTAAAGTAACCCAACCATTTGAAAAATGGGGCTTAGACTTTGTAGGTCCAATTAGTCCCGCAGCTCGCAACACTCAATCTCAATATATTCTAGTTGCTACGGACTATGTAACAAAGTGGGCTGAAGCTAAGGCTTCACAAAAAGCTGACGCGAGGACAACAGCTAAGTTTCTTTTTGAGAACATTATCACAAGATTTGGTTGCCCTTTTGAAATTGTTAGTGATAATGGTACCCATTTTATAAATGAGGTAATAAGAGAGCTTACCACGACTTTTATGATATCCCACCATAAGTCTACACCTTATTACCCACAAGCTAATGGACAAGCCGAGAGCACCAACAAGACTCTAATCTCTATTTTAACCAAGACGGTAGAAGCTCATCGCACTGATTGGGATTTGAAGTTGACATCTACTCTATAGGCTTATCGTACTGCTTATAAAGTGGCTATTAATTGTACGCCATTCAAAATGGTATACGGCCAAGAAGTGGTTATGCCTTGGGAGTTTGTCATTCCTAGTCTTAGGGTAGCTTCGCAAGAAGGATAAAATGGTAACCCCTTAACCGAGCGTTTGTATATCTTAGAAAAACTAGACGAAGAGAGACAGTTGGCTGTGCAAAATGCTCTTGTGGAAAAGGATAGGAGAAAGAAGTGGTTTGATCGCCATGTGAAGGACAAGGACATCAAAGTTGGTGATAAAGTCCTTATGTATGGAGTACGTAAAGAGAAGAAAAAGTTGAAATATGCTGGTAAAGGACCATATAGAGTATGTGAAATTACTCCACAAGGTACCCTTCATGTGGAAACTCTTGATGGAGTTGAAACCATTGGATTCCTCAATGGGAGTAAATTCAAAAGATATTATGATCCTTTAAGCCAAGAAGAACTACGGGCCATTCATCCAAAGAAGGCCGCCAAAGCACAAACCGAGTTAAACAAGATACAAGCTCAAGCTGAGGCTAAGGAGCGACAACAACGTATAAGACAAAAACGAGAGGCTAACCTTGGAGTCACAAATGCATTCCACATGGAAATCGAAAAGGATTGGTTGGACTCTGACACACCTCTACGATACCCTATTGAGTTAAATAGTGCATATGGAAAAGTGCTATATAACGCCTTATTGGACACGGGTGCTAAATATAATCTGCTATCCTATGGGGTGTGGTGTTAGTTAGGGAAGCCACCTCTATCTGAGAGTATTATCCAAGTCAAGGGTGTCAACAAGAAAAAAACTACGGTTTTTGGAATCTGGCACACTTCTGTCGGTTATGACAATGGAATTATAGCTCAAGACTTTTTGGTCATGCCTATTGGAACTATGGAGGGTAATATAAACCTAGGACGCACGTGGATGATAGCCACCAAATGCACTATTGATTGGGGGATTGGGGGTGTCACAACGCAAAAACCAACTCTTATCCCTACCACTCAAGCCATAGTCCCTGAGATATTGCCTAAGGAAATAAAACCCAAGACATTGCATGTCCAGGAGGTTGAACCATACGTCCCCATAGCCCAACTCTCTAGATCTTCAACTGATGTAGTTGAAAGAAAGCTTGAGACACACAAGAACCATCCTAATATAACAAAGAAAGCATACAAGTGGGTCCCTAAAGCTTCTTTAGTAACCATGGCTGATGCTAAAAAACGGAAGCCTCGTAAGAAACGTCCCACTCGCTCCAAGAAATGTAAGAAAACGTGGCGCTGGATTCCTAAACGACTATTAAAAGCCCAAGGATACTATGATGGAAATGAGCAAATTTGGGTACCTAAAAGTAAAATGTGTCCTTCCCTATCGACAACAAACCCATATGAGTCAAACAGTGTAACGCTAAAGCCAATGGCAGACCGTGGGAAGGGAAAGATCACAGAATGCTACACACCTAGTCCAGAGCTAGTTTGGGCTCCAAGGCAAACCCAATTTATTCCACCTAGCTCAGAAAGGGGGGAGTTCCATGAAGCTTCTAGCTCCTCATGTAATACATCCATAGAGGTAAAAGCTTCTACACAGCCTCCATCTATAGTAATGGACCTCAATGAAGCTACAAAAGAATCCACACCTCCCAGTGTTCAAGAATCACCTGATAAACCACTTCAAGTTCGATCCTGGGAGAGTACCTTACCACCCTTGCAACTTGACGAGGCACCTAGGGTAATAGAAAACTACTGGCAAAAATCCTCACCTATTACCAACTGGAACAATTGGTTTCAAAGGGTGACAAGCTCATTTCAAACGGTATGATCTACCCAAGGAAGGGGGGAGTGTTTGTGGACATCCATCATTCACTTGCTTCCCTCTCAACCTTTCTCCCTGACCTCTTAATCTCCGATCTTAGGGAATGTATATATAAAGCCTTATACTCACAAAAACAAGATAAAAAAGTAAAAGAGCAAGATCCATCACACAAATTATGCACAAGAACACGACCCTTGTAATATTTGCACTCTAACCATCATCTATTTGCGTGTACAGATATGGCTAGTACGCTAGAGTCATCCACTCCTGCCTTGGGTGAGAGGTACCCTCGTTACTTTTCACAAATATTTCACATGGTCTTTCCAGTGCTTGCATGTGAATGGGATTTGATAGGTACGCTAGCATGTGAGAGGAATTTTGAGGAGTTAGAATGGCTGATACGTCTCTTGACCACGTCTGATCCATACTTAGTAGAGAGCGTTTCTCCCATTGCACAAGCCTACCCTTTTGACCAAGATGACTATAGGCGTCTAGTGACCTTCTTAGTAAACATGGGCACCTATGATGAAGAAGAAAATTTACATGACTACACGGATGGCACATATGGTCTCATGGATGATGAATTTGTTTATCTCGACGACGAGGATAGGGGTTTAGCCTTAGGGTTTCCCCCCAACCTCTACAATATCCTATTCCCTTGACTCTTTAGAGGGAGTGCAAATAATTAGGTTAGGGTTCCTTATGTTTTTTGTTGTGTTTAATAAGTGTTGGTACCTTTTCCCACTAATGTGCCTCCTGGAGGTATTCCTTTTGTTCCCTAGTGTGTACAGGAGTGTGTTAATGTTGATAGGATTTGGACCTTCATGGAACCTTTCTCTCGTTCACACTTCAAATCAAGCGCGACCATCAACACAAACAGGTGTTTTATGTCCATTAACATTGCCCTTATCTTTTTGCATCCATGTTTGTTTGCTTTGATTGTGATTGGTAGCATAATATTCAGCGCATTTGCTTAATATCAAACATTTAATTCAATGTAATGTTTTGTCATAATCACTTGTCTAGGTTTAAAAATCAAGCAGTCCGACTAAGCTAGTTTGACCAAGCTAGGTATTAGAAATCTTCTCTTAATACCATGGGGAATGCCTTCCTAATACGCAATGGTTACTTAGGTTCTTAATCCGATTTAAGCAGCATTGTGTGAAATGTACTAGGGCTTTCTAGTGGGCTTAACCCTATTGACCTTTAGCTTAAGTATTATAAAGGGAGTTTACTAATGTGATGAGCCTGGGGAGGGTAACAGTGTTATATGACCCCCCAAAGTTACAAAATTAAAATGTTGAAAATGAACAAACAAAAAATCAAAGTGCCACAATATAAAATTTCAAGCTGGAAGAGAAATCCCTGCTTAAATTGATACTTCACTCACATGTATCGCCTATGGTACTAGAGCCCTAGAGGTTCCCAGTGTGGGCGCTTTTCCTTGAAAAGCAAAAAACCCAAGGCATACAAAATAAGCACACACATCAAAATTGAATCAATGTGAAAAGACTTTGGGGGGTCAAAGAAAAGGTAATCAGTCAGGCGATGATTTCATGAGAAATTCCTTTTATCGTAGCTTAACTACAAGGTCTTCTAGGTATAGCCTCTAGTCAACCCTCGAACATCAAATACTTGGCTCTCGCGATTAAACAACTTAATTGACCAGAAAAAATTAGTAAGTTACCCATGGTATTAATAGTCGAGCTCTAGTGCCTTTTGACCGTTAAATTAGCGACCCCGGACTTGTTTAATTTTTTACCTTTACATCTGTTTATGCATTTGATTATATTGCAATTTAATGTTTATTGCTGACAAATTGTCTAAAATTCTGTTACCAATCAATTTGTCGGTCTAAAATTGCATATGATTTTTAATTGTATATGAGAATGCAATTACTGTGGCAATGTTGTTTGATTTTGCAGTGATTGAAGAAGGCTATGCACATCCATGTCGACTGCTCTTCCATCTCGACGAACGAGCTTCAACTGGATAGCTTCCGAGGACGGAATCTACATCAGGAAGGGGGGCATGTTAACCCTCACGGCACACGGACACCCTATGATCTATAAACGTTGTATTGTTTAGAGTCAGGTACCGGGCTTGTCGGGCCAATAGGAACAGGGTAAGCATGATCACCGATGACAGGCACACTCTAACTGGAATATTCAAGGAGTTAGTTGGCTAAGTATGGGCGCCCAAGTGTGAATGGGGTGAGCTCATATAAAAGCCACTAAACCTAATATTTACTCATTCTCTCATTGTGTAATAGAAGCCGCTCTTGCTCCATCTCCACCTTCTCCTTCACCATCTCCTTGTGTGTGTGTGTGTGTGTGTGTGTGTGTGTGTGTGTACGTGTGAGAGAGAGAGTGTGAGAGTGTGTGTGTGATCGAGCGTTGCGGCGGCATGACGGCGGCGAGGCGGTTGAGCGCGGCGTAGCAGCGTCTCCCTCTTCTTCGCGGCACGGGAATCCTTCATTCGCAACTACGCAGGAAGGTGAGTGACACACCATTCTTCCTTGTGAGCTTGTCTGTTGTATGACTGTGTGCTAGGAGCCTTTGTGGCTCGCACACGGTGCGTAGCAAGTCCCTAGCCGTGATAATAAGGCTCTCAAATGTATTTTTGTTGGTTATAGTGCTGAAAGAAAAGGTTACAGGTTATATCATCTGCAAACAAAGCGTATTCTGGTTTCACGAGATGTAGTGTTTGTGGAAGATTCTGTTCAGCCCTTGCTGTCATGTACTAGAGATAGTACTATAAGCTCACATAACATTTATGACACTTTGTTGCCTCTTTTCAGTGGTGGAAATACGAATGTAAGTTCCAATGAGGCAAATGTACAGCCTATGGGGGTTTTTGAAAATGTTATAGATCAGCCTATTTCTGATGCAGATGTACATGATGAGGAAAGGGTTGAAAATGAGCAGGCTAGAGGTATGCCAAAATGGCTGGTGCACACATTGCGTGACAGTAAATTGGATGCACCTTTGTCTAGTCGTACTCGTTCAGGCTCTCGCCATGCATCTTATGCATCAGATCAGATTGTTATGCTTTTGTTGTGTCTAGCTTACATGATGTTGAGGAGCCTTTGTCTTTTGATGAAGCACAGAATTCAGAAAATTGGATGGCTTCCATGCAATCAGAATATGATGCACTTATAGAAAATGACACGTGGACTTTATGTGATTTGCCTCCTGGCAAAAAGGCCATTGGTACGAAGTGGGTTTACAAGTTGAAACGCAAGCCCGATGGTAAGATCGATCGCCATAAGGCTCGACTTGTTGCAAAGGGTTATGCACAGCAAAAAGGCATAGATTATGAAGAGACTTTTTCTCCCACTTTTCGTATGACTACTGTGCATTTTCTATGTGCATTGGCAACTCATTTTGGTTGGCATGTACATCAATCAGACATTGTTACTGCTTTCTTGAATGGTGACATATTTGAGGAAGTTTATGTAACGCAGCCTAGCGGTTTTGTCATAAAGGACAAGAGGACAATGTGCAGATGTAAGAAGGCTTTGTATGGGTTGAAGCAATCTCCTCGTTCTTGGTATGAGAAAGTTGACACTCATTTGGTCAAATGAGGCTTTCGTAACAGTCCAACAGAAAGCACATTGTATGTAAAGCGTGAGGGTGATGTACTTCTCATTGTGGTTCTTTATGTCGATGATTTGTTGATCACTGGACCAATTGAGAGACATATTGCTGAATTTAAGGATGATTTGAATGCTACTTTCAAGATGAAAGATTTGGGACTGTTGCATCATTACTTGGGTATACAGTTTAAGCAGTGTGATGGTGGTATTGCCTTGTGTCAGAAAAGTTACATAGAGACACATGCTATGTAAGTTTGGACTTGAGGATTGCAAACCTATTGCCACTCCCATAGAAACAGGTTTGAAGTTGAGTCTACATGATGCTGGCGATCCTGCTGATGTCACTCTTTACCAAACTGCTATTGGCTGCCTCATTTATGTATGCAACACGACGCCAGATATTCAGTTTGCAGTCTCACAGGTCAGCAGATTTATGCATAGCCCAGGGTCTAAGCATTGGCAGGGTGTCAAGAGGATTTTCCGCTACCTTAGTGGCACTTTACATCTTGGCTTGTTTTATCCCAAGGGGGGATCATTGCCGCCAGACTTACATGCTTTTTCGGACTCAGATTGGGCTGGTTGTTTTGACACGCGATTGTCCACACGTGGTTTTTGTTTCATACTTGGCAGTTCATGTATATCATGGTTGAGTAAGAAGCAACCTACTGTGGCCACTTCGAGTTGTGAGGTTGAGTACAAGGCAGTCTTCACAGCTACGGTTGAGTGTGTATGGCTCAGACGCCTTATGGCTGATTTGGGTGTTGGACAGGACACTGCCAACACTATCTACACTGACAGTCAGAGCGCATTGGCAGTTGCGAGGAACCCAGTTTTTCATGCTCGCACAAAGCACAATGAGGTGCATTACCACTATGTCAGGGAGAGGCTCTCAGCAGGAGAGATCAGCTTGGCTTATGTGCCAACACAGGACAACCTTGTAGATCTTTTCACAAAGGCATTGTCTCGTGAGAAGCTTGAAGCTTTCCGCAAAGCTTTGGGCTTACTCCCCTTTGTGGACTGATCATGTCCTCAGGGCATGGCACTTCCCTTTACTCATGTGCCAGCTCTCGTTCACCTCATCACTCCAAGGGGGATTTATTACCATATACATGTGGTAGTGATGTGTGTGAACACACTAGGACCGTAGGGGCATTTTTTCGCTCTTTAAGAGATTTTCCCCCGAGCATTGAATATACGCCCATCACTCTAGGGCTATTTTTGCATACTAAGTAACACACTCTCTATTGTGTGCCTTGAGCTTCCTTCGTCTTCTCCAAGCTGTGTGCGTTTCTCTGCAATCCTAATTCCAACATATATGTATGCGCTTGTCTTTGAAAGCTCATTCAATGGAGTCACAATAAAAAAGAATTGGAGTTATTTGTTTTTTGGCAATCACGTAGCCTTCTAACATAGGCCATATTGCTATATTACACATGCAATTTGATATTGACCTTCAATGCATATGGTTTTCCACCTTGCCCTTAACAATGATGCTCTCTCTCTCTCTCTCTCTCTCTCTCTCTCTCTCTCTCTCCTCAATGCATCCTCAAAGCTTTCCAAAGTGTTCTATGTTACCACCGTGATTCTTATGTAAAAAAACATATGCGACAAAAATTGCGAGAGTTGGCCAAAAAAAGAACAGGTTTTGGCTTTTAAGTGTATTATTTGATTCATTGTTAGAATCTACACCTTTCATATGTTGAATCAAAGTTAAGAACGAGCTGAACAATTGTAGACAAGCAAACAAGATGAGGGTCTTCCAAAGGGGTAAGCAAATGCAACACACACAAAAAATTCACGAGGGGTTTGTACATTGCAAATGGTAATAGGGTGTGAATCAACGGTTATCATAGAGTTGTCGTATGAACTCCTAGTATCACCATCTATAGGAAGCACCCCCATCATGAGGAAGGAACATCTTAAAGAGCACCTTGAGATGGATGTGCATGCACCATTTAAAAGAAAAACTGATTGGAAATAACATAAAATAGTGTCACAACTCAACTATTTAACAATCTGTACACAAGTTGCTGGGTCCAGAGTTATCCCTTTGCATGATATGAGAATGAAATGCTTGTGGTAAGGATGGCAAGGAAATCTTCTTTTTTGGTGATGGAGTAGCCCTTTTTCCCCTTTTGTACATTCCTTTAGACATTGAAAGGAAGAGGCTCATGTAGGATTGTATAACAAAACTCTAATGCTCACTTCACTCAATTGTAGGATTGTGGGCAGTAATTTACTTAAGCTTTTTCAACACCTTTTTGAATTGTAGAATGGGTGGTCCTCGTTCACCTTCTTTATGCATAGGAACACTCTTTAAACTATTAGGTGCCCATTTGAACTTCTATTGTCCATAAGGCTAGAGCTCCTTATTCCACATTTGAAAGCACATGAGGTACATCCTCAAGCACATCGAACATATAGGTGCGTACCTAGGAGCTCACGCATTTCTGTATAGTGATCTTAGAGTCGCTATTCCACATTTGGCCTAGAGATCATTTATAATTGGAGGATATATATCTTTTTTTCTCCGACAGTGCGAATGCATCAATTTGAAAAAATTGTGGACAAATGTGGCAAGAGATCTTGGCACGCTTTTGGGAATTACTTTCTAAGGTAAGGAAAAAAAAAAGAAAAAGAGGACAAAGGGGACGTGTGCTGACTCACTGAGTTTTGAGTGTGGTCAGGTTGCGTGTGTAGAGTCAAGAATGTTTTGTGCTTATATCAATTTCAACTAATGTTTTGTGCTTTTAACAATTTCTGTGTTTTTTGCAAGTATTGTGTTTGTGGCACGTTGCAAAGCATTGAGCCTTTGCTACAATCAAACTTTATAAGCCTAACATTGCTTTGAAGGCGTGTCCGCTGAGACTACTTAGCTCTTGAGACTTATGAGTTGTGCTAATGAGACTTGTTTTGCAATCTGATGCTTCGCATCAACTAGTTTTTATGGGATTGTGCCCACACATTCACACTCGCATGCCGCAGGGGTTGAACCATAGCAGGCACGCTTAAAGCCCTTGATCTTTATTGCTAGGTCAAGTCCCCTTGCCTCGAGGATGTATATCTTGAGAGATGGAATAAAGAGTTGAAATAGGATGTGTGAACACCCACTGGATTGAGGTAGCTTTGGCAGCTTTCAATGTGCTATGCTTTGACTCCTATCCCATCCTATTGGATTTATATGCTTAGCATATGATGTGGAGTAATAGCAAAGAGGTCCCATCACATGTTCATCAACAAGCTTCTCTTGTAAAGTTGTTGAGAACACACACACACACTTGCTGAGGTTTGTTGAGACAAAGGCAAAACTCAGTTTAATGTAATCATGGGATTAATTGGTGTAAGGTGGATAATTTACATGCTTTTCTACTTGTCAACAATTGTTCTGTTTGACAAAGTTGGGTTGATCCCAATCTGCCATTGATTGGGGTCCAACCTCTTCCTCGCTCCAAACTTCTCCGTGCTACATTTCAACACTCTCTCTCTCTCTCTCTCCCGCCCCCCCTCAGCCCCCCCCCCCCCCCCCATTTGGCATGCCACAGTGGCACCCTCATCTCTATCCTCTCTCTTGACTGCTTTTCACCATCGCCCTCATCTCGTCCCGGCACGCCTGCTACACTCTCACATGACTTGTTCCTACTGGGATTCGCTGTGTACACGACCCGAAGCCTAACGCTGTGCGCTCGTGGGAGCGTGCTGTCTGTGTGTGTGTGTGTGTGTGTGTGTGAGTGAGAGAGAGAGAGAGAGACAGAGACTCTGTGCTCAGCTAAAGGTAGGGGCAAAGCTTCATTGTCATGCGACCCAATTGTAGAAACCTGGCTGCAGCATAGGTTTTCTTGGCCTTCAAGTATCTCAGATGGCCTGCACAATTGTGTGGTTTCGGAGAGATCTAAGGGTGGAGGACAACCCAGCACTGGTTGCGGCGGTGCGGGCAGGCACCGTGGTGCCCCTCTTCATATGGACGCCTGAGGAGGAAGGACAGTTTTTACCAGGTCGTGTCTCTCGATGGTGGCTCAAACAGAGTCTTATTCAGCTGCATCAGTCCCTCACCAGCCTTGGAAGCCCCCTTATCATGCGTCGCGCCCAGAGTGCCATTTCTGTCCTCTCGCAGATTATCAAGCAGACAGGTGCTACCCAGGTCTTCTTCAACCACCTCTATGGTAGGTACCCCTTACTTGCTCTGATTCCCTTGAAAAGTTTTGACGTGCCATTGTAGCTCTGCAAAGTAGAGCGATATATGCCTATGAGCTTTCTAAACGTGAACGTTAGGGCCAAGATCGATATAGAATGGCTGAAAGTCCTGGAATCTTAACAACAATGAGTCTAGTAGGTCAGCTAAACAGCTTCTATGGGTACTACAAGTAGATTTGAGATCTCACACTGGTCAATGCTTCTGACATGACATGTTTGCGTAGAACTCTCCAAGTTTTGGGTTTGATGCAGTCTATGGCATGTAAATGAGCCGTTTCCCTGTGTGACATATGTGGATGCTGACACAATTATGAACATTTCAACTCTGATGAAGCTGTTTGTAATCATGCTTGAATATGGGTAGCAGCATTCTCTAACACTGGTTACCATATCAATCTAGTGTCTAAACGCATGATTTCACCAGTGTTTGGAGCCCAGGTTGGTCCTTGGTCGATTTTTCTGCCTTGCATTTTGTTTGAGCATCTTCTTTTGTTTTGTTGCTCCTTGTAGCGTGCTAAATATTTGTTGTCTCATTTGAGCAACATCTTTTCTTGACTGAGCAACTAAAAATGCTTAATTTTTTATTTCCAACTGCAGATCCAGTATCTCTTGTGCGCGATCACAAAGTGAAGCAAGAACTTCTGCAAGCAGGAGTGACCGTGACTACTTTCAATGCCGACCTTCTTTATGAGCCATGGGAAATCAATGATGAGCAGGGTCGCCCTTTCACCACATTTGCAGGGTTTTGGTCACTATGCATGGATATGGCGATAGAGCCAGAGGCCCCCCTTTTACCCCCAAAGAGGATCACCAAGTGGCCAGGTATTCCCTCAGTTTTGTGAAAGACTTCTGTTGTGTCGTGTCTCGTAAAAGCTGCAGTCTCACTTTTTTTTTGCCTTATAAACTGCCAGGGATCGCAGCCACTTCACCTATCGAGGATCTTGAGCTCGAGAACGAGTCTGAAAAGGGCAGCAATGATTTGTTAGCAAGAGCATGGGCTCCTGGATGGGCAAATGCAGATAGGGCTTTAGAGGCCTTTGTTAGTGGACCTTTGATGGAGTATGCAAGTAACAGGCAGAAAGTTGACAGTGCTACAACGTCTCTGCTTTCTCCCCACTTGCACTATGGTGAGCTCAGTGTTCGAAAAGTCTTTCACTCTGTAAGGATGAAGCAAGTGTTATGGGTGAAGGAGGGTAACGCCGATGCTGAAGAATCTGTCAATCTCTTTCTTAGATCTATTGGCTTGAGAGAATACTCAAGATATCTCTGTTTTAATTTCCCATTTACACATGAACGATCTCTGCTATCAAATTTGAAGTTTTTTCCTTGGCGAAACGATGAAGGCTACTTTAAAGTGTGGAGGCAAGGGAGAACCGGGTATCCTCTGGTGGATGCTGGGATGAGAGAACTTTGGGCCACAGGATGGCTGCACAATCGAATTCGTGTGATAGTCTCAAGTTTTTTTGTGAAGTTTCTTCAGCTACCATGGCGCTGGGGAATGAAATATTTCTGGGATACACTTTTGGATGCTGATCTAGAGAGTGATGTTCTAGGATGGCAATACATCTCTGGAAGCTTGCCAGATGGTCATGAGCTCTATCGCATTGACAACCCTCAAGTAAAACTTGGGCCTTTATTTTCTACTTTTTTCTTGTTTTTTGGGACTTGGTTGCTTATGGAGCTGATCTGATTCTGTGTTTTGGCCAGTTGGAGGGTTATAGATATGACCCTTGTGGAGAGTACGTTCGTCGTTGGCTGCCTGAACTCTCTCGCTTGCCCTCTGAATGGATACACCATCCTTGGGATGCACCTCCTAATGTACTTCGTGCAGCTGGAATTGAGCTTGGATCCAATTACCCGAGGCCCATAGTAGAGGTTGCGGCAGCGAGAGAACGCCTTGAGCAGGCACTTGCAGAGATGATGGAAAAGGAGGCAGCTGCGACGAGAGCAGCCTTTGAAGGAAGTTTGCAAGGTGTAGGACTAGAGCCTTCGCAGGCAGATAACATGGACATAGACAGGGGTCCTAGTGATGCCCCTGGAAGGAACTTGTCAGACAGATCACCACATGATCAGATGGTTCCTAGCATGTTTATGGAAACAGGAAGACCAGCGGCAGATGGGGTTGGTAGTCATGCATCAGAGAGAGGCGCTAATGTGCAAGAGGCTCATGACAATGGGAGTGCCCCTGTTGCCTCAAGAGAGGGAGGCAGGCTGCCGCCGCAATTGGCAGCCGTTCAAGGTGGGAACAGTGACACCGACTCTACTGCGGAGTCATCATCTGCGCACAGGGATCACCCTCAGTCTACCGCTGCAGGTCTACCAACTTGGTCGCGCTATAGGTCATCTCATTCAGCTATGCATCAGGATGACTCTCAGGTACCTTTAGTACCAGAGTTGCGCCATGGAGTCTTGTCCAGATGATGGGAAGTACACAGGGTTCATATGAGTCTGCCATCAGGTGAGGCTTTCCCAGCAGGCTTGAACTGTGAGCATGGGCATCATGTGATTGATGTTGTATCATTTTGAGTGTATGAGAGAGGAGTGCGTGTGTGCTTGCCGCAGACTCAACTCGCTCTTGGTTTTTTAGGTGCAGAAAAGCTCTGTGTGGGGTGGATTTGCATGGGATAGGCTTGGCAACGTACTCCAGTTCGTATGCAAGCTCAAAGAGGGACTCGGGCATAAATTCTGGAGAATGTGGCGGTTGGTTGGTTCTCTTTTGTGCCAGTCTTTTCCCCTGTATCATAAGATAGGTTTGAGATTGTCTCAGAAACTCAAGGCACATTGTCGTGTATGATGACTTAGCAGCCATTCAGGTTTATCATACATGTACTGTCTTCCCAAATTAACACATTGTATGATTATACACGTAGGGGCATAACATGGTGGTATTCATTGGATGATGTCCGTCAGATAGTGTAAATATGGCAGCTGTTTGGATTGTCAACATTAAGTTTGTCTTTGTATCATCCACTTATGACCTTTTATTGTGTATATGTTTGACTGTATTTGTTACGGACAACACCGATGTTGTGCACCATATGTAATGAGTGATCTGTGTAGGGTTTTGGTGGAATTGAAGATATAATCAGTCAGATCTGGTTGATGGCTTGTTCCGGGAAAACATTAGTGGTATACCACAGGTGACTTGCATCTTTCATATGTAAGATTCCTCTTTTCTTGTTTCAGCCTCTCAGGAGCTTAATTTATTGCCTTTGTGATTTCTTCTGGATCAGTAAGAATATATGTGAGTGATGAGTGTAGCTGGTTATGGACTATTTATCAGAGCCAATGAATGGCACTAACCAAAACATGGCATCAAGTGCCCAATAAGTCTATTTTGTCAGTGTATGACAGTTTCTCAGAAAGGCATAGATAAGAATGGGTTAATTTTACGCCTTTTTAAATGCCCTTCTACTACTCCATTCGTGCCTTGTTTAAAACCCGCCCAGATATTCTGATTCTTTGAGTTAGTGCATTGATGCTTTGATAAGTGGAAATATGAAGGAAAAGGACTCCCAGGATATGGCTCTCAACACTTATTTATTGTGGTCATAACATTGGGCCGGCCTCATAGACCCTCCACTGCAGAACTCTCAAGGCTACAGTGAAACCCTTGTGCCATTGGGATATGTTGATGTGAATGTTCTGGTTGGGCTCTTAAGGAAGGTGGCACTTTCTCATCTTGAGATAAGACAATGAAAATGCAGCCTATGAGAGGAGGTATAGATACTTTTTCTATTTGTTTAGATTGCTGTCAGGTCGACATCTCATAAAAAATCCCCTTAGATACATGGTGGAGATCGTTGGCTGGCAATCTCAAAGTTATGACCATAATCCTGCACCATTGGGAGATATTGACTCAGGTGTCCTTTTGGGTATATAAATAGCATTGAGATCCTTGTTTAATGAAGAGAGAACTGAAAGATCCCTCTTCCCAAACTGGCGCTTTGTAGGATTTGTCCATGCCCCCACTAGAGAGTAAAATGCTAATTACGGGGAGTACGTGCCAATATTCAAAACTCGTCTTGTTTCATCCCACGATGTAGCATGTAAGCAGGTATTTACCTTCCAAGTAGGTCTCTGTCTTGATAACTTCATCCATGAAGGGCTTTTCCTACATTTTGATGATTTCCAACTTTGCAGTCTCATGTAGAACCTTTATATTTGCTGTCGTAACTAAATCACTGTGTTACAATGTAGTTCTTTTTGGGAGTTTTCAAATTATCCTCCCATGGTACTGATTTTTACAATCATATGCAGAGCAAATCACAACACAGGGCTGGGCAATTTTGCAAATTATGATTCGACCTATCGAAGTGCAATGAGTAGTGCTGTAATAAGTAGCTGGCCCATGTACACCACACCCCATTGCATTCTGAAGGAGAGTTCCTAGCGAGCTGTGTTTTTTGTTGTTAGACTCTAGTTGCTAAGCCCAGTGTGATGGTCACTTTTCTATTGCCGAGGTGGAGGGAAAGGTATAGAGGCAAATTGGCAAGTTGTGAACCCTAACCTATAGGTAGCTCGTCAAGGTCGAGGGTCCTGGGGTATGCCATCTCGGCCGTTCCATGTCGTACCTATTATAGACTGTAAATTTGTATGTCAGACAAGTCAGCACACGTAATGTGCATGGCAATGATTGTCAATTATTGTGCGACACCTGAGCACACAAATCATTGCGTGTACTTGCACTGCAGGATTGCACATCCTTTGTGGTCATACACCAGTGCTTGGCCCCCCTCCCCTGAAACCTTGACGGCCGGGAAACGTCTTTACTGACCTTTCCGTCCGTAAAAACAGCTGCTCTTGGCTCCCCTCCGGTCACCATGGGGTTGCAGTTTTTACGGGGAAAGGACGAAGGTCAGTAAAAGACCGTTCCCTACCCCTTAGCCTTTTGGAACAAGTGATAAGAAGGAAAATCTGTCGTTTTCAAGTTGCAATTCTGAAGCAAGTTGTTGCTATTTCAGAAGAGGATTTTGCAACTCTACGAACTCATCACGACAATGAGTCGTCTTGGCTAATGCCGTTGTATATCAAGCAAGTAGCTATGAAGCAAAGGGATGGATTGCAAGGATTTTAGACTCCCAATTGTTTGTGTGGAGAATGTGATCCATTTGTGCACGAGCATTGTGTATGTTAAACAAGTAATTTTGAAGATTACAGATTATATCCGAGTATGCCCACCTTGCATTTACTTGTTCTGCTGATTGTAAAGGAGGATGGTTTGCACATCTTCAAGTCTGAAAGTGTAGACCCGCCTTGGTTTGTTCTACATTTTTCATGCATTTGCATGTTTTATGGAAGGGCATAAGAACAATTTCATCAAGGCAACAAGATGGGATATAGATCATGGTGGAAGGCAAAAAAGTACCCTTTTCATATTGTCAATCCATTTTTTTCTTATTTCTAGGCATTGATAGAGAGAGAAAGCAAACGGTTGGTATCAACATATAATGAGTTAGAATCAGGGTGGTCCATTGCGTGGATATGTGGTATGATCAAAAAATTCATGGCCTATATGGTATGTTGGGGCAAACGATGAAGAATGTAGCAACAGTTATTTGTGATCACTCAATAAGGCCAATGTGCACATATTGACCTCCTGTGCATTTAACAAATTTGGATGGAGAAACAAAAGCAACGGAAGTCACCTTGTCTATTATCGAGTAGGGGGCCTAATCTCCTCTCTATGCAAACCTATATAGGTGTTGTTTTCAAACCTATAATCAATTTTCCTATCATAAGAGATGGTGCACAGACTAAGCAACGCGTCCACCACTCTGAATCCACCTTGACTTTATAGCCACCTATTATTGTTGTCAAGCAAGATACAACAATGGACCTTACCAACAATTACTCAAATTGCTTAACCACAAAGTCGAATGGCTATACAAAGAAGTTCAGTTGCTTGCACAATTGAGGTGAATGGGTGTAAGCTAAACTAATAGGGGGGGGCGTGTGATAATGTCAAAGCTGTGTACAACCAAACTTAATACTCCACATAGACTAAGCAAGCACAAGAGCTCATCAACAAGTCACATTATGAAACATGCTTCTAGAAAATCTGCAATGACCAAAAATATGAACCTCACCTTGTTTTGCAATATAAAAATTATGCAGACATAATTGTCTCTCACATCCTAGCAAAGGTATGCTTTAGAAAACCTGAGACAGAACCAAATGCTTAAACTTCAAACACAATGACAATTACCATCAAAGTATTTATCCATGTTTCATTGGTCAAATTGCCTATAGTTTTTGTTTCGTTTGATGGCGACTGTTCCTCTTTTGCTGCTAAAATTGGCTACTTGTTAAAGTGAGCTAAATTGAAATAGCAAAAGTTCATCTCTTATGGTAGATGAAAAGAAAGCTATGGTGACAATATTGAAAACAAGAAGGGGATTTCCTATTAAAAAAATTTGTTGAAGAGAAAGTTGTTCTTTAGAAAACATTGATTGTATTTGGTTCAAATGCAAAACCGAATGGGCAACATTCCAAGCTCAATAGGCATTTAAATGTGCATGACCCAAGTGAATGCATACTACTATGGCATTTTAACACCTGCTAACCCAAGCTTCAAATGAACAAGAGAAAACGTATTTGTGATCGAGCCTACTCTTGTTCATAAAGTAGTTGAATACAGTGAGAACAGGAGTGAGGCTATCATTTCGACAACCCTGTATATCGCTATTTATAGCTTATGCAAGCAAAGCTCCGTGTTTACCATATATATCGCTATTAATAAGCTTGTGTAATCAAAACTTACATCTTTAAATGAATTTTTGAAGAACCTAACATTATCCAATCTTTTCCCATCTTATGTTTCCTAGTATCCAAATTTCCTTAGCTCCAATTCAATCTTTTCCAGATTGTTTATTTTTTTCATAAAAGGACGACCATGAAAAGCGTGGATTGATCAGAAAGAGCAAAGAATTCCATCAAGTGACCCAAGAAATGGGTTCAGAGAAGTATAGATTTTCCGGGTACCCAAATTCTATTTATAGCACGGAATGATGTTTTGGAGCATTTCATAACATGCTTCTAAGTCTATTACAACTCATGACTGCATGTGAAAATGTGGGTAGCAACCTTGTCTCTCTAGACAATCTAGCAAAACCTGTGTGTGTGTGTGTGAGAGAGAGAGAGAGAGAGAACGTCGAGCCATCTGAACCATCCCAAGACAACTTAGAGAGAGATTTGTGTGCACTTCACAATGCATTCAAAAGGATTACAGTTGTATAGAGATTATATTTGGACCATACATATCCAGAAAAAGTTCGCATTAAGCTACGTTACAAAACGTTCCCAATGAGAAGTGACTTGCCTACCTTCAGCCAACCTGTCTTTCATGAGCTACCTAGCCTTTTCACTGAGGGTCTTGTAGAAAATTTAGCAAAATTTGTTGCTGCTATTTCTACTCTGCCAATCAAAGGGAGACATTTAGTGTAATTAGTTTAGAAATATGCTAAGGTATGACCACCTCAATCCATGACAGAGGAATCGGTAAGAACTACAAAAAATGGGTCCGCCTAGTACAACATTTGTGGGAGCAAACAAAAAAGGCTCATTTCTGTCAAGGGCATCTGTGTTCCTCTAAACAGATATACGGAGCTGCAGAGCCAAAAACAAGATTTGACTATTTGTTACGCTCAAGCAACAAACCATCGAATGCTCTCCAATGAGGAAGTAGCAACCACTCACACAAAATGCTCTAAAGGACACACCTGTATCTGATCAGATTGATTATTATTCATTTCACGCTTCGGCACCCATCGACTCCTTCAAGGTTACTCTCATGAGCCCCGCCAGTTTATTGCATGCATCCAGACACAACTTCAACCCCTGCAAGAATATTCAGGGTAAGTAAATCATTCTCAACTCGCTCTTTACCTTAATTGAACCCAAACCTCGATATGAAGCAAAGCATCCTTAACTCACTTCATTACATCCCATATAATAAAGCTCCCCATTACATCACTTCATTACATCCCATACAATAAAGCTCCCCATTCATTTATATATGGACATCGAATTCACCTATGAAGGAAAGTGCAGCTAGTTTTCTTTTATGCAACCATGGCATACAAAATGTAAGCTCCTGCATAACTCTGCTGAAACACAAGTAACAAATGCAGTCACAAGGTGGTGGAGTTAACGCTTAATTCACTTGGATCCAAGCACATTTGATAAGAGATGACAGAGTTGGTTGATAGCGAATATACCATAACAGGTGCATCATGTCACCAAGACATCTGCTACCTCTAGACATAGCATCCAAATAAAGAAAAAAGAAGAAAAGGGGCTTTGGAGGAGTGAACCTAAGGGCTGAATTCACAGACTGGGGGCAGATCACACCAAATAGGTGTCGCTTTTGCTGAGGCCTGCCACCGAGAGGGCCGAGTTCCAAAAAACACTAGGGCTGAACCTGAAAAACGCTGAAGGGTATACCAAATCTAGCTCAGATTTGCAGTTCCAACAGTTGCTCTAGGTGAGGAGGGGCTGCCCTGCAAATATTCAGGAAGGGAACTCGAGTTTCCCACGGCAGAGAACCTTTAAATGGTAGGAAAAACGCAGTGTGCGGCTGCAAAACACAGACTTGACGCAATTTCCCGTGACAAAATTCCACAAATTACACCTCCAAGGAAGAAGGCTGCAAGTAAAGGTGAGAGATCCCGCCAAGACATGTGCAAAATACAAAGTTTTTCGCAACAGAATCTGCAACATCATTATAGAAAAATGACAAAGTGGCATAAAAAGCTAAAATTTGAGCCACCTTTACTTAAACACTTGCTACATCACGTAAAAAGCTACTAAATGGCCAAGAAAAATGGGCTAAAATGCATATGCAGGGCCATTGTGGCCATACAAACATGTTGTGCAACCTGGAAGGCCACCATCTGGTAATGACATATCTCCAACAGGAAAATCAGAGTCTACATTCTTTCTTGTCTACATCAGAGTTTTCCCCGACAAGCGGATGACATAGGACTACTTCGGTTACTTGATGCGGTAGCGACCGTAGCGGTAAGTTATGGGTAACGAGGGCTTTGCAGCAAAAATTGTTGACAGTGTCATAATTTAACCTTTGTTGGCACACGGGTGTTGAGGCCATGCTCAATGCCACACAGAGTTACTTTTATTGGCATGGGATCAAGGAAGATGTCAATGCTTTTGTGTGGACTCGTATGGTATGTTAGAAGATGAAGTATACATGCACAAAGCGCGAGGAATCCTACAACTTTTACCGATACTAGAGCGACTGCGGGGGAGTATTGCTATGGATTCTTTGATCTCCCTAAGACTTGGACTGGCATTGATGGCATCTGAACAATAGTGGATAGATTCAGCAAGCAGGCTCACTTTGTACTAGTGAAGAAGTCAATCACATGCCTACATTGCTCATTGCCTATCTTGTGCACCAAGAACAAGATCGTTGAGGCAGCGCCTTGGCTGCACTAGATCTTAAATCATTTTGATTGCACTTGATTCCCTCCCATCTTCATCTACTCGGATTCCCAAAATGCTATTGCATACAATCCAGTTGCTCGTGGACAATCTGTTCATTATTCTTTTGTTCATAATTGATTTGAAGAAGGCCATGCTTGCATGGGAGTATTTTTCTACCAAAGACGATGTTGCACATCTTTTTACCAAGCCATTTCCTCGACCTCTCCTGAACTCATCTAGGCAGATTCCGAAAAAGCTTCTTCTTCAGCATAACAATCAAATTATTCGTGGATAAGCTATCTATTACTATTTTGTTCGTGATTGGATTGAAGAAGCCCATGCATGCCTGGAGCATTATTCTACCAAAGACAATGTTGCACATCTTTTTACTAAGCCTCTTCCTTGACTTACTTTGAATCATCTTATTCAGCGTGTTGGTATCGGACCCACAATTAGTGCTAAGAGGTCATAGAGAGGGCTTCATAACCAGATGGTAACACTTGGGAGTGCATTGTATGCCTGTATTGCCCTGTGTGCCACTGCATATGCACTCTAGATGTTTAGCCCATAGGAGATGATTATCATTAACTTTGAGCATCCCCTTTTTTGGGCCATCCTCAAGTTTTGTAGTCAGCCTGCTAAATAAGTGACTGATTATTCTCAGCCTTTCATGCTCTCTTTGTTTTAGATGCAGTCATTGTCTGTGTGCCTCTACTTTGAAAGATAGAGCGTCACGATTGATAAAAGTCAAGTTGCGTTGTCATTGAAGATAAAACTGAACTTAAATTTATACACTACTGCTAACAGGCTACTCAATAAAATAAAATTCATTTGACAAATTAGAAATTATTAATGTCAACTAGAATGTTGAAGCTTCAGCAGAAATGGTTATGGGAATTCTTGTGTGACCAGTATTTTAGCCAAAAGATAATCCATTGCAGATGTATAAAGGGTCTATACGAGCACTAAAAAGGTACTGATACTGTAATTCTAAACGTTTTTAAATTTTTCCACATGGATCTCTCTCAATTGGCCTAACAGATGTCAAACTTTCAGGAGCTTAGAGAACAGGCATTTAAAAAAAACTCTTTCACAAATTTAAATTTTAGACAACTGATGCTTTCAGGATAACAATGAGCAATATGGTTCATCAGCAATACCTCAGAAAGCTTCCCTTGAGGCCACTCCCCTGATAACGATAGCTGAGTGATTTCATTTCGAGACGTCATGCACGCTAGCATCAAGCTTCCATCCTGGCTATTCTCTTCATCCAATGTTGCATCCAGAAGCAGCTTTGTGTCAAAAGAGCTCTGCATTTACTAACAACAAAATAAGTAAGATATTGGTACATATAATGACCGTAAAAGAAAGTAATTCCTCAGCACTCCACCCTTTGCCCTGCTCCTCTCAACTTCCCCATTCCCTAATTGATAGCTTCCAACACACCCATATTTCATGAGTAATGTACATAGTATTTTGGTCAAAAATATGTGCAAATTTTCATCCACACCCCTCTATTTAAATGAAGAGAAGAGGTGATGCTCATACAGATGCAAGAGAGCCATCCTACTTGAAAAGAGAAGCAACTTACTCTCAATAAGAGCTTTCAATGAGAAAAAGACTGTGACACTAACCAAGGAGACAGCTGAAACCAGGTCATACATAACAATTCCCGCATCAGCAAGAGCAAGTGATGCACACGTTATGACAACAGGAAGATCTCCTGTACAAAATTTTCAAAAGGAAAAAGCTGAAAGACCATATATCAAATCATGCACAACAAAAACATGATAGATGCAGTCTTGGCAAGAATGTAGCTTTTTTTGCGATGACCATTCACACGTTAAAAAATCAGTAAACAAGCGTACAGACCTATCTAGGAATAAACAGCAGGTCACAAATTCAGCTCTGCTTCCGATACAAGAAGACAGATGCGCCGCAAAAAGAGTTTTAACAATGATGAACCTACCGCCACCAGATTGCAAGACAAGTGCAAATACGTCCACAGTCGTCTTTGGAAAAGTGTGCAATGTGACGGCACCCTCTAGTGCTTTATATAGCATTTGCGAGTACTCTTTTTCCTCCACACCCTGTGAGTCCATCAATCAGACGATTCATACGAACAATATCAGCAACATGAAAAGCCCCAGTGAAGCACAAACAAGAACTGATGAGTTACAATCTACCTGGCCTGCCCTCCCCCGTACAGAACCAGCGAATGTTGCAAAACTCACATTGCAATTCAGGCGACCAATATCACTGTAGGCCTGTGCTTTCTTGCTTTCCCTAGGACCAAACCTGAAAAAGTACTCAACCCCAGTTTAGAGCAAACTGTGACATATAGAAAATGGAAGTGTAAAACAATATCAGACAATTAATCGCTTAGAAGCCAAACAGAGAGACCTGCGCTTTCTTGCTCTCCCTAGGACCAAACTACTCAACTCCAGTTTAGAGTAAACTGTGACATATAGAAAGTGGAAGTGTAAAACAATAGCAGACAATCAATCGCTTAGAAGCCAAACAGAGAGTGAAGAAGAGAAGTTTTGACATTGTCGGAACAATCCCGACCTCAAATATCTATCCAATAAGTCTTGAGCAGCAGAGAGATCTACCGAATGAGCCTTGAGAGACAGAGAGGCAGAGATGAGCGGATAGAGGTAGAGATGTTATGTCCCTAGACATCAGGATGGGCGCCTGCAATATGTCCAGCTAGTGTGAACGGCCCTTCGTGCCTAGCCGCCTCAAGGGGAAACTTTCCAAGAAACTTCTTGCAGGGAAGCTTCACTGCCCTTGGTGCTTGGCCGCCTCAAAGGGAAACTTCCCAAGAAACTTCCTGCGGGGAAGCGTAGTCGCCGTTGGTGCGTAGCCACCTCAAAGGGGAACTTCCGAAAAAATTGCCCCATTATGGCACAAAAAGCATCTCTCTCTCGTCCCCTATTCTTCATTAATAGCCTGCAAAATAAACATACTCTAGATTGTGAAATCCCTCTTATCATGACATACACAAACGGTAGCCGAGAGATAAGCTAAAACTTGAGACACACACCCAGCAACCATGTGATTGTCGCTAGCATCAACCTCCACACACAAGAATCCATGTGCAAGGAGGTTAAGAAATCCTATAAATATGACCGAGGTTGTCACAAGGCGGGCACCGCGTGCCAATAGAAAAGAACAGACTGAACAAACTCTTCGCACTTCAATAACAATTGAACTGAGAGAGAGAGAGAGAGAGAGAGAGAGAGAGAGAGAGAGAGACGACATGCGACACGGAGTGGCGGAATTCCACCCCAGAGAGTATTGGCCCCAAACCTTGCCCCCCTTTCGGTATTTCTTTATATTGCATCATCAAAGTACAAGCCGGTACTCCAGACTCTGCATCTTCTCCAGGAAGCATGCCAGAGAATGAGCCCTAGCCTCATATTTAAAGGCCCTTGGCCTAAAAAGTAGTTTACATGAAAAGCTTTCAAACTCAAAAGCTTCTGGTCCAAAAAGCAGTTTACATGAAAAGCTTTCAAACTCAAAAGCTTCTCGTCCAAAAAGCGATGCCAAAAGCTGCCAGCGTAAAACATTGAAATCCGTACAGACTGCCACGTCATCAGCCAGAGCAAAACGCAGAAATCTGCCCTTAGGGTTAGGGTTAGGGTTTTTGCAGTTTTAGGGTTTCTGGCACAGCAGAATTAGGGTTTGCAGGTTTTAGGGTTAGGGTTTCCAGAATTAGGGTTTCAGCAGTTAGGGTTTCTGGCAGAAATTAGGGTTTGCAGGTTTTAGGGTTAGGGTTTTCAGAATTAGGGTTTCAGCAGTTAGGGTTTTTGGCAGAAATTAGGGTTAGGGTTTTTGCTCTCGGGCAACCACGTCATCACTTCGTGACACTTCTTCGGGGCCCCATCGGATGAGGTCCCCATAAGTTGGTAGGACTTCTTCTTCTGTTACTTGTTCTTCTTAGGGTTTAGGCCCCTCGGCCGTGATCTGAAAGTTGGCTCTGCTCTTTACTCACTTGACACAACAATTTGTGACATCCCTCCTTCTTGAAAGAGAGTAATTGTCCAGGATTGCAGCATATCTGCAAAACAACTCAAGTTAGCTTTAAAAAATATACGAGGGTCATTCCGAGGGACAATCAGTTTGCTATTTTTTTGTTAAAGAGTTTGCTTCTCCTTTCGTCCAGTTCGGAACTCTTGATATGCTAGCGTAGTAAAATTAGCCATCACACTTAGACCGCACTGATCTTCCGCAAGTCTTGATGCACTAAAATTACATACCATACCCAGGCAATCTCATCCAATTAGGAATATTCAGTGGTTGGCACATCACAATGCAACACAAATGCTCACATATTCATGTTACAAGACATAGAAACATAAAGCCGCCGATGAACCCTCCCCCCGCAAATAACCATCCAGGTCCGGGCCATGAGCTGTTCAACGACTCCCTCATCACTCCTCCCGCAAATAACCTAAAAAGGTCCGGGCCATGAGATATAGAGGCCTTTTACAACCAAACGCCCCCCAAACCGCAGTCTGCGTCGTTTGGAGGTGCTGAGAGTAACCAATGCTCAGACTTCTTAATACTCCCCTTGTAAATAACCATGCAGGTCCGGGCCATGAGTATGTGTAACCGGCCCGTAGGGCGGTAGGCGTTGGCTTTCACCCGAAATTCTTTACTTTATACACACACACAGAGCACTTTGCAAAGAGAACCTGCTATGGGAATTAATACTTAATCACACACACAGCTCGGAAGCTAGAATGCTCCGAGCAGACGCCGACAACCTGTAGGCCCCAAAATTGGCGCCCCTTTCGGTATTTCTTTATTCTTTAGGAGGGTAAATTACAAGGTAAGGTCCTGGGAATCCTTCACGTGTATCCACCTAGATACCATTTGATTTGGCAAAATTTCGGCAGCATAACAGCCCCAAAACTTGCGCGAAACTAATTCCCCTGCTGGAACTCGCTTGCACTGTCGTATACCCTCTGATTCCTGTCCAAAAACAGTAAATTCAGCACGCTGTATTTACTGGTTTTTGCCCTGTTTTCAGCCCCAAACAGTCCCCTAACTGTCCTTTGCCAGTGGGGCACGATTCCCAATGATCCTGGCGTCCGTATGGCTGAAAAACAGTCAAATTACAGCGCATACACAGCGCTGATTTTACACCTGTACGGTGAGGTTATGACCCTCACCAGTGCCTGCTTTGGAGCAGCAGTTAGCTACCCCTGTTCCTGCTCAAGGAGGCTCTTGCCTCAGCACAAAAGCATGAACCCACACAACTGTACATCAGTCAAATGAGTAGCCCTCTTGTGGGGCATCACATAACTGCACGTAGGGGAGAAAGAGAGCAGTATGTAGCGTGCGGGGCATCACTCCCGTCACCATACTGTGCATAGAGGGCAAGGTAAGCATTCCATAGCTTCTGTACCTGTTGCAATCCGCCTGTGGCTGAAAATGGCGCCCCCTTTGATGATATGCAGCTCGTTTTTGCCTCCCAGAGTGGCAGAATCGCTCACAAGCTGACACATCGCCCAGTTTCCGAGTTTGGGCTTTCCCTGCTAAAAATATCTCAACTGGTGCGTCAGTTGACTTCGCGGCAGAGTTATAAAGTGTTCCCCTAGTCATACCGAAGGTAATGACGCGAACACATCTCGTGGCCCAAAATAGCAGTTCCCTAAATTTTAGGAGATGCTTCCGTTGGGCTCCCACTGGTCTTCTGACCATCTATCCTCATTGGGACCGCATCCAAAAATGCAATGTGGCCCAACTGTCGGATACTTTTTGTTGGAAGTCCCACCTTGACTTTACGCCTTAATTGAGTTCACTTCCTAGTATCCACCAACTTGCTAAGTGCGACGGGGGGACCTATATGATCTTGCTCTGAGCCTAGACATCCTCTTACCATACGAATTCCAGTGCCGACCACTTCCCGTATGCGGGTGAATCTACCGTTCACATTGGCCATACAATGTCCGACCGTTTGCTACTTCAAGAAGAGGGTCTTAAACAAATAAAATAAACCCCATTGGAAAGAAACCAACAACCAAGGTTAGCAGTTGCCACATCTCTGTGACATGGTTAATAACTGCCACGTCCTCGTGACATACCCCCCTCTTGAAATCGCAAACGTCCTCGATTGCATACCATAAATACATGCCACTGATGATCTTGTGCTATTAACACTCTTTTATCATCGCATGTATCCGCAAGAAAGGTCGTAACATACATAGATACAAATGACTTAATGAGGCCTTCATACTTTTTCCATCTATGGCACTGAATTCATATGTACATTTGATGTACTAGCTCTATCATTACCCCTCCTTTGCACACGTTGGGTTGGGGCATAAGTAGGCTGTAACCCAAAGGCTTCAAGGTAAAGCTGCAATACATTTGGTGACTCTGACAGTTCATGCTCTTCCATCCACTTTGCATCCATAGGCGGATAGTTCTTAAACTTTACCAAATAGCGTCTTGCAACTTGTCCTTTAACTTTTCTGTCCTTATGTGCCAAAACTTGCTCAGGTACCAAGATCTCATCAAGTTCTTCAACTTCTGGCTGATCCTCAACTGGCATATCTTTTGGCACATCACCCACGAAGGGTCTTAGAAGACTCACGTGAAACGCATTATGAATCTTCCACGCATCAGGCAATTTCAGCCTGTAAGCCACATCGCTGATCTTGTCAAGCACTTGAAAAGGCCCATAGTAACGCATGCTGAGCTTAGGAAACAGCCGTTCCTTACCCTTCATCTTCTTTAACCTTGCCTTTTCGAACCTTAAAAGAACCCAATCACCAGGTGATAGTAGCAATTCACGACGGTGACGATCAGCAGCCTTTTTCTGTTTTGCCTGAGTCTTCTCCAAGGCAACTTTAATCTTCTTATACATCTCATCCAAGTTCTCAACATATCGATCTGCCTCAAAGATCTTGTCCTTTGTATGCAAAATGGGAGGAACCTTTTTGCCGCCTTCAACAATTTCAAAAGGTGCTTTGCCAGTAGACGAATGCACCGTATTATTGTACGCATACTCAAGCATAGGCAAATACTGTTCCCACTTGCCCTTATTATCTGACACAGCATTTCAGCAGCTCTAAGACAGTAGAATTGGCCTCTTCTGACTGTCCATCAGTTTGTGGATGAAACGAAGACGAGAACTTGAGCGTAGTACCCATGTTCTCAAACAATCCTCTCCAGAACAAACTGGTCATGCGAGGATCACGATCACTGATAATCGATTGTGGCATACCATGGTACTTAAACACATTGTACATGAACAAGCGTGCCATCTGATCAGATTTTATCTTCTTCCTGACAGGGATAAAATGGGCCTGCTTGCTGAACCTGCAGATAATGGTCCATATACCATCATTCCCTGTTGGTGTCCTTGGAAGATCAAAGATAAAGTCCATAGCAATGCTTTCCCATGGCTTATCCGGAATCGGCAGTGGTTGTAACAACCCTGGTGCCTTTTGCCTGTCAAACTTGACCTTTTGGCAAACTATGCATGCTCGCACAAAGGCATCCACATCTCTCCTCAAGGTAGGCCAATAGAAGAACGTCTCTACCGCTTTAACTGTTGCATCAATGCCACGATGCCCTGCATACGGTGGGACATGACTCTCTTCCATGACCTTATGTCGCAGTGGCCTAGTGACACAAAAGTCTGCCATGCATCATCATAAAACCATCTCTGAGGAGGTAGTGCTCGTGATGTTGCCCCTCTTGTAACTATTCAAAGATCCTTGCAAAATCTTCATCAGCAATATACTGTTCCTTCATGTCATCTAACTCATGATGATAAGGAATTGACACAGCTGAAATTTGTGGCTTTCTTGATAACGCATCAGCCACAACATTCTTCTTGCCTTCCACATGCATAATCTGGAAGTGGAACATGGAAAGAATGTTTGCCCATCGCATATGCTTTTCGGATAACTTTGACTGTGTCAAGAAGTATCGCAAGGTCTGATGATCTGTTTGGACAACAAAATCAGCACCTAAGAGGTAGTGCTTCCAACTAGAAAGCGCATGAATCACGGCCAAGAGCTCTTTCTCATAGACTTGCATAGTCCTCTCTGGCCCTTGCAAAATTCGGCTTTCATATGCTACTACCCGTCCATCTTGCATTAGCACTGCTCCGATGCTACTGCCACACGCGTCACACTGGACCACAAATGACTTCCTAAGATCTGGCAAAACAATAACTGGATCTGAAGTCAACTTTTCCTTTAAGAGACTAAAAGCTGAAATCTCTTTTTGGGTCCATCTGAAAGTGACCTCTTTCTTTTGCAATGCGTGAAGAGGCGATGCTATCTCTGCAAAATTTCTGATAAACCTTCTATAGTAGGAACACAATCCCAAGAAGCTTCTGACATCGTGCACAGTCTTCAAGTCTGGCCATGTCTTGATAGCTTCGACCTTTGCGGGATCCATTCTAACACCATCCTTTGAGACTATGTGGCCCAGAAAGTGGATCTCTTCGAGGAAGAATTCACTTTTCTTAGGATTGACAAGTAACCTGTGACTGCGCAGCTCTTCAAACACAATGGTCAAGTGACCCTATGCTCCTCTTCATTCTTCGAATACACAATCATGTCATCGAAGAATGTTCCAACAAACTGTTGATGCGAGCGGAAAATCCGGTCCATCATTCTGTTGAACGTGGCAGGAGCATTTGTTAGCCCAAACGGCATCACTAGAAACTCATAAAGACCAAATGTCGTTCTAAACGCAGTCTTGTGCACATCCTCTGGGCTTATACGAATCTGATGGTACCCACTCTTCAGGTCTATCCTGCTGAAAATTACAGCACCCTCTAAACGATCGAGAATATCATCAATGCGAGGAATAGGAAACCTATTCTTGATGGTATTCTTATTCAACGCACGGTAATCAATACACATGCGCCATGAGCCGTCCTTCTTCTGCACTAGGAGCACTGGGGAGCAAAAGGGTGAAGAACTAGGCTGAATCAGCCCCTTCTCTAATAACTCCTCAACCTGGCCCATAATCTCTTTCTGCTGCGCCGCACTAACCCTGTAGGGAGGTCTATTTGGTGGGCTACACCCTGGCACCAAATCTATCCGATGGTCCTCAGGTCTCTCTGGCGGCAATTGCGACGGTAATGAATCAGAAAAACAGTCACTAAACTTTTGCAAAAATGCTGACCTTTCTTTATCTAACACAGATAAATTTGACTGATCCCTATCTGAGACATCACGTGCAAAAATCAAGTACACAGAAAGATGATTCTTTATTACAGAAGTGATAGCAGAAGCAGATACAATAGGGACTGACTCTCCTTTAAGCTTTACATCCAAGATGTGAGTTTTGCCCCTATGCTGTACAGTGATCTTTTTGTTGTAGGCATCCAAGACTCCATGCACTCGGAACATCCACGGGATCCCCAACAAGGCGTCACAACCTTCCAGCGGCATGATGTAAAACTCTTCAGTGTCCACATACGACTGAATATGCAGACGCAGTTTTCCAATGATAGGAGTAACACACTCTGAGTGGCCAGGACATGCCAACCCTGCCTCTACTGTGTACCCCATCTCTTCAGCTTTGATGCCGAGCTTCATAGCTAACTCTGGTGAGATAAAGTTGGCTTTGGCACCTGGATCAAAGAAGATGAGTGCCGTCTGATCCCTAACTTTACCCCATGCCCTGCATAACTCAGTGGCATCTGTGCTGGGCCTGTCACCCACCATGTCTGGCACTAAACCTGCCGTGGGTTTAGGCTTCTTGCCTTTCTGGTCTTCTTTATCCTCAGAGTCAGTTGGCCTTTTCCTTTGTGGACAATTGATAGAAATATGACCAGGCTGCTCGCATATAAAGCATTTGTTCTCAGCCATTAGGTCCTTCTTTTCCTTGAGCGACTTGCGCACAAAAGGCTTTCTTTTTTGTTTCTTTGCTTGCGCTCCAGAAGTCCCAGCTGAATCTTTGTCTTTGGTGGCCTGTTCTGACCCCTGTGATGCATCAGGAGCCGTTTTCACAAAGGGCTTCTTCGCTGAATTTTTCTTTTGCTGCCCTCCTTTATCACTGCTCGGAAATCCACTGTCCTCTCCTTTCAACAGGGCAAGACCAGTGTTCGCAACTTCCATAAGCTGAGTAAGGGTAGCCACTCTGTTCTTTGTACAGTAATCACGAAGCCCTTTAGGCAGCCCACAACAATACTTCTCTATCTGCTCTGTCAGTGGCACAAATCTGTAGGAGGTCACTGAGAGTAACGCTTTACAAAACCTCCTATTGTACTCCAGCAAGCTCTTGCACGAAGCTGAAGTAAGCTGGTGCCAATCTGTCAGGACATCGGCTTCAAATTCATTTGATAGCCAAGCAGATGCAAACATTTGCTTGAAGTAAACCCAAGTGGCGGGTGCCTGTCCTTGCATTAACAATGTCGTCCACCATGTAAGCGCATTGTCCTTTAAGAAAGTGGCAGCTTTCCTGACCTTCGAGGCCTCTGTAAAATTCCCTCCCACATAAGCTGTATCAAACTGCTGGAGGAAAGTGAGTGCCTTTGTCTTGTCCTCGAAACCACTGAAGGTACTGAACTTTACTGCTGCACCACCCTCTTTGTAAGCCTTCGGCTTCTCTAGTGCCCCCAAATTGTCATACGGAATGGTCTGCAACATGGGCACTGTACTAGGCATGATCGGCACGTGTTGGCCATTCACATTTTGCGTCAGAGGTGCGATATCTGGCTGCTGTCCAGAAAAACCAGCCATGCCAAAATGAGCCTGTGGCACCCCAAACTGGCCCTGGTTGCCGTGGAAACCTTGCTGCATGCCGATAGTACCATACATGGGGTTTGGCATGATGCCTTGCATACCCCCGAACACTGTTCCTGGCATGTACGGCTGACTTCCAGACGCATAACCAGCCATACTTTGGAACACTGATCCACCCCCGAAATACCCAGGATGTACCGTGGGTGGTGGAAAAACTGAGTGCATAGCCTGGTATCCAGCTCCCTGTCCATTCAAGACAGCATGCTGGCTCTGAAAGGTGGCGGGCTGAACTGGCATAACCTGTGGAATAGGCGTTCTAGCCACCTGTTCAAGCACGGGAGGAACCTGCTTTGGAGCCCCCGACTCCGCAACATGCGAGTGTTCCCTTTCCTCCTGCGCCTCATGAAGTACCTGGGCTTGAGCTTCAACAAGCTCCGTACGCGGCGTAGGTTGTCTATTTTGCTGTTGCACTGGTGGCGCTTGCAAGAATTCCATAAACCTCGGATTCTGCACCAGCTGCGAAAAGACATTCACCGCGGCAACTAACTGAGTCTTAAACGCATCATCCTCGAGTTGCCCTGTCATAAAGCCCTGTACTACTGGAGGGACATTCACATTGACAGGAGGTACAGACTGACGTGGCCGTGAGCTCTCGCCAATCTCAAAAACCATAGGAATCTCCTGCCTGTCCTTTGGAGAGGAACCCTCTTCCATAATTCCCTTCCCCTTGTCGGCCATAGTGTAATCCCCGCGTTCTTGCACTGTGTCTTTACCCTGAACAATCCAGGCTCACTCTTTGAGGAAAAAGTGATTGATATCCCGGCAACGGAACCATGTAACCGGCCCGTAGGGCGGTAGGCGTTGGCTTTCACCCGAAATTCTTTACTTTATACACACACACAGAGCACTTTGCAAAGAGAACCTGCTATGGGAATTAACACTTAATCACACACACAGCTAGGAAGCTAGAATGCTCCGAGCAGACGCCGACAACCTGTAGGTAGGCCCCAAAATTGGCGCCCCTTTCGGTATTTCTTTATTCTTTAGGAGGGTAAATTACAAGGTAAGGTCCTGGGAATCCTTCACGTGTATCCACCTAGATACCATTTGATTTGGCCAAATTTCGGCAGCATAACAACCCCAAAACTTGCGCGAAACCAATTCCCCTGCTGGAACTCGCTTGCACTGTCGTATACCCTCTGATTCCTGTCCAAAAACAGTAAATTCAGCACGCTGTATTTACTGGTTTTTGCCTTGTTTTCAGCCCCAAACAGTCCCCTAACTGTCCTTTGCCAGTGGGGCATGATTCCCAATGATCCTGGCGTCCGTATGGCTGAAAATCAGTCAAATTACAGCGCATACACAGCGCTGATTTTGCACCTGTACGGTGAGGTTATGACCCTCACCAGTGCCTGCTTTGGAGCAGCAGTTAGCTACCCCTGTTCCTGCTCAAGGAGGCTCTTGCCTCAGCACAAAAGCATGAACCCACACAACTGTACATCAGTCAAATGAGTAGCCCTCTTGTGGGGCATCACATAACTGCACGTTGGGGAGAAAGAGAGCAGTATGTAACGTGCGGGGCATCACTCCCGTCACCATACTGTGCATAGAGGGCAAGGTAAGCATTCCATAGCTTCTGTACTTGTTGCAATCCGCCTGTGGCTGAAAATGGCGCCCCCTTTGATGATATGCAGCTCGTTTTTGCCTCCCAGAGTGGCAGAATCGCTCACAAGCTGACACGTCGCCCAGTTTCCGAGTTTGGGCTTTCCCTGCTAAAAATATCTCAACTGGTGCGTCAGTTGACTTCGCGGCAGAGTTATAAAGTGTTCCCCTAGTCATACCGAAGGTAATGACGCGAACACATTTCGTGGCCCAAAATAGCAGTTCCCTAAATTTTAGGAGATGCTTCCGTTGGGCTCCCATTGGTCTTCTGACCATCTATCCTCATTGGGACCGCATCCAAAAATGCAATGTGGCCCAACTGTCGGATACTTTTTGTTGGAAGTCCCACCTTGACTTTACGCCTTAATTGAGTTCACTTCCTAGTATCCACCAACTTGCTAAGTGCGACGGGGGGACCTATATGATCTTGCTCTGAGCCTAGACATCCTCTTACCATACGAATTCCAATGCCGACCACTTCCCGTCTGCGGGTGAATCTACCGTTCACATTGGCCATACAATGTCCGACCGTTTGCTACTTCAAGAAGAGGGTCTTAAACAAATAAAATAAACCCCATTGGAAAGAAACCAACAACCAAGGTTAGCAGTTGCCACATCTCTCTGACATGGTTAATAACTGCCACGTCCTCGTGACAGTATGAATGAGCAAGCATTCTCAAACATCATTTGTCACTACTCCACTAGGGAGTAAAATCACCAATCAATGAAACCAGTATTAAAACCAGAGTCAAACATTTCAAATCGGCACCAAATAGATTCAAAACAGATACCATCCATTTCAAACAAATTCCAAACAGGATCATCAAACAAGTTCTCAAACAGATTTCAAACTTAAAAAGCAATCTCGACATAAGCAGAGCTCGAAAAGTAGACTGACTTTCCATCTTGAAACCTACACCAAAAATTAGGGTTAGATTCCTTTCATAAGGTCGTAGCCGACCATAGCATGGTCCACAACTCTTGGACAGACAGTGTTCCTGTGGCATTGATGGTAGTCCCAAGACATAGCAGTCACACCGGACCTCCGAGGTTATCAACAAGAGACACATGCTGAGAGATGTCTAGAAATTTCAAGTTATAATCTGCTAGGGTTTCCATGGCAAGCATTTCAGGATACCCCACTCTGCCAGAAGTTGCACTCCGAAGGAAGATGTCAGAAACCATATAACTTCGAGCAAAAATTTTCTAGAAAGCTTGCCAAGTACTTGGAGTGTGCTGCTTGGTAGCTATAGACATCAACATCTGCATGGCACTGATTTTGAGAAAACCAGTGACTTGAAACAAATCTTGGATCCTTCTCTTGCAAGTGATCTTTTTGGCTTATGCCCTGTAAGACATGAGCGGTGAAGACGGGAGCGCACCCAATGCGCGATGTATGAAGGGTGGGAGTGGCTAATCGATCCAGGGTCGGGACTCGAAGATACTTCAAATAAAACTCCAGTAGACTTTTGGAAGCGCCGGTTTGCTCTGTCTGCTCTTTGGTAGGATCGATATGCTTTTAGAAAAGCGCACGCCTGATGCTCTGATACCATTGTCACAAGACGGGCACCACGTGCCAATAGAAAAGAACACATTGAACAGACTTTTAGCACTTCAAATAACAACTCAATTGAGAGAGAGAGAGAGAGAGAGAGAGAGAGAGAGAGAGAGAGAGCGCACGCGACACGCAGTGGCGGAATTCCACCTCTGAGAGCATTGGCCCCAAACCTTATCCCCTTTCGGTATTCCTTTATATTGCATCATCAAAGTACAAGCAAGTACTCCATCCTCTGTACCTTCGTCGAAAAGCATGCCCAAGAATGAGCCCATGGCCTCATATTAAAGGCCCTAGGCCCCAGAAGCAGTTTACATGAAAAGCCTTCAAACTCAAAAGCTTCTGGTCCAAAAGCAATGCCAAAAAGCTGCCAATGTAAATCACGGAATTCCGTACAATTGCCACGTCAGCAGCCAACCCAAAACGTGGAGCGTCCGTACAGCTTCCACGTCATCAGTTTTTGCGGAAGTCTTGCTGTGTGTGTGTGGGTCCTGCTTTATTTTAATTCCTTTATGTCATTGGGGCCCCATCGAACGGGATCCCCCTAAGTTGGTAGGACTTCTTCTTCTGTTACTTGTTCTTCTTAGGGTTTAGGCCCCTCAGACGTGATCTGAAAGTTGGCTCTGCTCTTTACTCACTTGACACGTCAGTAGTTCGTGACACTGCGGCATGTGAGTGATTCCACCTCACTGCTAGTTCCCTTGGCCAGCTGCCCCCATTGCCACTTGTCACATTTGCCCTCCCGCTCCTTGTAGTCAACAGCCTTCATCCATGTAGTAGCAAACCACTCACTGTCACGTGTGCACTGCACTCTTGCCATGTCGACAAGCTTCTACTGCAGTCTAGCGCCAGTCTTAGCTTAGGACCTAGCGTGGCGCCCTTGTGAGCCTCTAGCAATACGTGCATGTCCACTGTCCAAGACGGTCATAGTTGCATACCCTCTCTTGCACAATACAACATTCCGGCATATATGCATTTTACCGCAAGTAAACCACCTCTTGTCAGGAAATAGTACGCATGTCTTTCTTAGGCTTTACATGAGGTAATCGTGTATGGATGGATACATTTTTCCCGCAAGCATAGTGTAATTTTGTGGAATATTAACGGTGTGAAGATTTGGATTCGTGTCGATTATTCATATGTCAACAACGGTAATTCTATTACCATTAATATCTATCTTTTATGGTGCGTCTGGGAGATCATCATCTACACCAGTAGCCTTTTCGCCATGTAGTAATCGGGAAAGGTGGTCTGCTCTTTGATGAGTTTTTCCTTTCTTTACTACTACCGTAAAATCAAACTCAGCAACACAATAAACCATTTTACACATTGTCCCGTGTTACAAGGTTTGTTTACTAAGTACAAAAGTGTCTGATGATCCACAAAAAATGTGAATTTGTTCGCAAGCAATAATGATGAAATTTCTTCACCGCGTATATCATACCCAATCCTTCTCTTTCAGTGGTGGTATAATTCTTCTCTGCACTGTTGAGTTGTCTACTAGCATAACTGATGGAAAATCTGTATACCCTCCCCTGGTTGTGCTAATATACAGCGTATTGCAAATGCCAAAGCATCTACATGTACATGGAAAATCTTTGACCAATCTGGTGCTTTTAGAATTGGTGCAGATACCAGTGCCTCTTTTAATTTCTGGAATGACTCCTCACATTCGTCGGTCCATATGAAAATCGTGATCAGACTATACAAGGGTTTTGCTATTACAGCATACATGTAGATAAAACATCGGTAGTATCCACAATGTCCCATAAACGATTGTACCTCTCGTACAGTGTTTGGTCTTGGCAATTCTATGATCACCTTTACCTTGTCTTCATCAATGGTAAGTCCATTAGCCGATACTATGTGGCCTAGGATCTTACCTTGCCGTACCATGAATACACATTTTTCTGGGTTGAGGCAAATCCTATACGTTCTACATTTTTTGAATACCTTTCTAAGATGATCTATATGGTCTTCTCTCAATAGAGAATAGACACACAAGTCATCCATGTAAATATCCAAAAATATCCTCAAGTATTCTTTAAAAGCATGTGTCATTAATCTCTGAAATGTGGCTGGCGCATTGGTCAAGCCAAATGGCATTACCCTAAACGCAATATATGCCCCTTTCTGTTGCAAACGCTGTTTTGTATTGATCTTCTACTTTGACCCCGAATTGGTTATAACCAGAGAATCCATCCATAAAGCTATAGGCCTGCTTGCCTGCTACTCATTCCAAGACGTGTTCCGTGATATGGAGAGGATAATTGTCCCTTATTGTTGCTCCATTTACCTTCTTGAGATTCGCACACACTCTTAATTTCCCGTTTTCCTTAGGTACCACCATGATCGGTGACACCCACTCTTTAGTGTGCTCTATCTCATAAATAAATTCAACATCCATAAGTTTGTCTATCTCATCCTTGATCCTTTTGGCGAATGTCCATTCTACGTGTATGGACGTTGTTTGCTTGGCTTTGTATCCGACTTCAGAGGGATCGAATGTTCACAAATGTTAGGATCCACCCCCTTCAAATCTTTGTATGACTAGGCAAATACATCACTAAATTCTTTAAGTGTTTTGATCAGTAAGTCCTCTTCTTCCTGGCTTAGATCTGTGGCAATGTAAGTAGGTCGAGGACTTTCTCCCGGCTCTACTAGGTCTATTTTCTTGGCGTTCTCTGGCCCATCATAGGACTCGTTGGATTCAGGCACTCTCATCGGTTGCTCGACCACCAATTTTCTCTCCTGAATGGTGTACTTACAATAGTGAGGAGGGACATCTATCTTTTTACTCCCATCACTAGCGTTCGATCCATGGCTGCTTTCCATTTCCGTTGTCCATACATTTTTCAGTTTTTGTTTCAAATCATTGTATTTCTTTTTCCGCTCAACTTTCATGATAATTGGATCTCCAAAGACATCCAATATTTCCCTTGCAACTCTTTTTTTTGCCTTGCTGGTTTTCTTAAGTTTTACCAGTCTTGCCTTAAAACCTGGATCTTCAGCAACCTTAAGAAATCTTCCTGACACTTTATCCTTAGCACAATCAATAGCATGAATGTTCATAAGGAAATGTGTTTTGCTCCTGAACTCAGGCATAGGTCTAAGCCTAGTTGGTCGACTGTTATGGTGTCGCCTACTCTTGTATCTTTTTTGGCGTCTTACACTTTGGTTCGAGAAGTTGTAAAAGACGTCATTGTCCTAATCCTGATGGTCGTCTTCCTCCGTATTTTCCGACTTCTCGTCATCCGCATTATCTTCGTTTTCACATTGATCAGAAGAATCATAAAATTCTTCTCCATCCTACTTAATGTTTTTAGTGGGGATGTCCACATAACCCACTATCTTAATATCAAGTTTTGTTTCCATTTGATTGACCCTCGTATTTTCGGTGTCTCCTTCGTTCTTGTCTTCCTCCACAATTTTGCTCAACATGTAGTATGGTACGATATCGTAGCCATTCTCATCACAAAATTTTGTGGGAGTGACTTCATTGACGCATACATTCAATGTAGCCAAAATTTGAGACCATTCTAGGGGTTCGAGCTTCTCTTCAGGGAAGGGTTCTCGTATATAGGTATCGTCCTCCAACACCCTCTCTAGTGTCCTTTCATTGTGGTCGAATTCACTACATTGAAATGCTCCGCACATCCATATCTCTTTTTTCTTACAGAACCATGCTGGGACTTCTGATCCACTAATGGTGTAATCTGAAAATCTGGGCCATCTATCAATCTCGCTAAGTGATCCGGCTTGAATGTTTTTCTTCACTGGAATGAAATGAGCCTGTTTGATATATCTGTTAATAACAGTCCAGATTACCATCGTGACCATTCTGTGTTCTCGGGAGATCAAAAATGAAATCCATCGCTATACTTTCCCAGGGGCGGGTGGGTATGGGTAAAGGCTGTAACAATCCCTGTGCTTTATGCCTGTTAAACTTGACCTTCTGGCATACCAAGCAACTGCGCACAAACTCTTCCACATCTTTCTTGGGTCTCGGCCACGGTAGTTTTCGTACGACGTACGGAACGTCTCGTTCCGTACTGCGGGTCACGTACCGTCCCATACGTTTCATACGTTTTGTACGTTTTTTTTTTTTTTTTTTTTTTCTTGTGGGGCAAAATTCACAATTGTGAATGGATTACATTGAGCAGCCCAACTCTCTCTCTCTCATGCTCTAGCCTCTTCCTATTTAAGCAATGCCTCTCCATCTTGTTCTCCAACACTTCCAAGCTCTCAATGCTCATTGCTCTCAAGCTCTCAATGCTCTCAATGCTCATTGCTCTCAATGCTCTCACTACTCAATGCTCCCATGTTCTAGCTCTCAAGTGACAAGCTCTAGAGACTAGAGTCTTGCCTCTCCATCTTCTCTCCATTGGGTCTCTCCCTCTCAAGCTCCCATTAAAGATCTCATAATGTCAAGTTTCTTTAAGTGTAAAGTTTAAACCCAAGGGCCTGAGCCTTAGACGTAAGAATTCTTTGTTTTTTTATTTTGAACGTACGTAACGTCATCGTACATCTTAATATTTTTTAGTTCGTTTAGTACCGCACATCATCGTACGTGTACAAAACGTACGGGACCGTACGAGACCACTATGGTCTCGGCCAAAAGAAATATCTCTCTACCCCTTTCATGGTGGTAGCAATGCCGCGGTGACCCGTAAAAGGTGGACAATGGCATTCAGTCATAACCTTTTCCCTCAACGGCTGTGTAACGCACAACATAGTCTTTTTCATCAAGTAGCCTTCCCGAAGGGAGTATCCAGCTACTATCTCCCCATCCCATATCCGTGTGAAAATATCTGCAAAATCTGTATCTGTGGCATACTGATCGACCATATCCTCGAAGCTCCTATGATGTATCGCGGAAATAGCTAGAACCAACGGTTTCCGAGACAAAGCATCTGCCACCACATTCTTCTGTCCCTGCACATGGACAATCTGGAAGTGGAACTGTGACAAGATGTTCGCCCACCGCATCTGTTTTTCCGAAAGCTGCTTCTGTGACAAGAAGTAGCGCAAACTCTGATGGTCTGTAAAGACAGTAAAATCCGCTCCGAGTAGGTAATGCCGCCACTGAGTAAGAGCATGGATAACCGCCAAAAGCTCTTTCTCATAGATCTGTGCTGTCATCTCCGGCCTAGAGAACAAACGGCTCTCGTAAGCTATGACATGGCCTTCTTGCATCAAGACCGCACCCAGACTACGACCACAAGCATCACAAAATACTTCAAATGACTTCTGCAAGTCCGGCAAAGTCAAAATAGGTCTCGTAGTCAATTTCTCTTTCAACGTCTGAAAGGCAGTCACCTCTGGGGGTCCCCACGAAAAAGGTACTCCTTTCTGTGTAAAGATATGCAAAGGGGAAGCAACCTCTGCAAACTTTCGTATGAACCGCCTGTAGTACGAACACAGTCCCAAGAAGCTTTTAACTTGATGGACATTCTTCAAGTCGGGCCAATTACGGATAGTCTCTATCTTGGCCGGATCCATTTGCACTCCTGCGGCTGACACAATGTGTCCCAAAAAGTGTATCTCTGGTAGGAAAAACTCACTTTTCTTTGCATTAATCACTAACTTGTGATCTCGTAATGCCCGAAAGACCTGAAGCAGTTGATCTCTGTGTTCTGCCTCATTCTCGGAGAAAACAATGATGTCGTCAAAGAAAGTGCCAACAACTAGCCTGTACTCTCGAAAAATCCTATCCATCATCCGGTTAAATGTCGCAGGAGCATTGGTTAAGCCAAAAGGCATCACCAAAAACTCAAATAACCCAAAAGTCGTCCGAAAAGCTGTCTTGTAGACGTCTCCCGGTGCTATTCTGATCTGATGATATCCACTCTTCAAGTCGATCCTGCTAAAACATGAGGATCCCTGTAACCTATCGAGTATATCATCGATCCTAGGAATCGGAAATCTGTTCTTGATGGTGATTTTGTTGAGAGCTCTATAATCGATGCACATTCTACAAGATCCGTCTTTCTTCAAAACCAACAACACTGGAGAGCAATACGGTGAAGTACTAGGCTAGACAAGACCCTTTTCCAAGAGGTCTTTCACTTGGTTCATAATCTCTTCATTCTGTGCTCGGCTCACACGGTAGGGTGGCCGGTTCGGTGGTGTACTACCAGGTATCAGATCAATGGTATGATCTTCAGGACGAGCAGGTGGTAACTCTCCTGGCAGGCCTTCTGAGAAGCAATCGGCGTGAGTGTAAAAAATCTTGGCGTTCTTTATCAAGTTTAGACATATTTGTCCTATCATCATCACTCAACTCTTTCATAAAGATCGAGTAAACAAACAGACTGGATTTCATTAATTTTGAAATGGCCAAAGCCGATATAATAGGGACAGACTCGCCCTTCAGTTTAATATCAAGTACAATTGTTCTGCCCTTTTCTGTAGTCAAAGTCGCTTTTCTCGCCCGATAATCGACCACGGCGTTGTTCTTGTGGTACCAGGGAATCCCTAAGAGAACATCACAACCCTCCAAAGGCATTATGAAGAAGTCCTCATGCCCCAAATACCCCTGACAATGCAACCGAAGTTTGCCAATGACAGGTGTAATGGCTACGTCCCTGCCGGGTGCCGCTAGAACTGCCTCTGCAAGTGGTCCCATCCGATCGGGAGTAATCTCGAGCCGCGCCGCCAATTCCGGTGAAATGAAGTTGGCCTTGGCTCCTCCATCAAAGAAAATCAGGGCCTCTTGATCTTTCACTTTGCCCCAAGCTCGGCAAAGTTCTGTACTCTCATCCATGGTGTCGGGATCAGTACCCACACAATTTGGAACCAATCCTGTTTTCATCTTGCCTTTTCGTACACAGTCCTCAGATGCTCTCGAACTCTCAGGCCTTTCGTCGTCCTTGTCATTCTATTCTTTCTGTGCCTTTTTAGGGCACTTCGCGGAGATATGTCCAGTTTCCCCGCATCCAAAGCACTTCCCCTCCCTGATGTAGCGAGTCCGCTCCTGAGGAGTAAGTCTGGGTCGCGCATCCTTTTTCTCTGGGTTGCTCTTTCTTTTTCTACTTTCATTCCCAGAAGTCTGTCCGGTTCGTTGTGTCGTGACCTCATCTGTGGGGTAGGTCAGACTGCCAGAGTGAATTGCAAAGCCCCGCTTCGCATGACTCATCAACTCCTGAATAGAAGCTGACTTCTGTTCCAAGCAGTGGTCTCGGATCTCTGTAGGTAGACCCAATGTAAACCGCTCAATCTGTTCTCTGAACGAGATCTTCTTGAATGAAGAGGCAGGTAGAAAAGAGTTCCAAAATCTTTCACAGTAAGAATTCACTGTATCGCTCTTGGTCATCCGGAGATGGTTCCAAGCAGCTCGTATATCTCGCTCAAACTCCTGAGTCAACCAAGAAGAAATAAAAAGCCTCTTGAATTTCAGCCATGTAATTGGCACAGTCTTGCTTAATAGAAGCGTGGACCACCAAGTGCGAGCATTCCCCTTAAAATAAGAGGCAGCTCTCCGAATCTTGGAGTGCTCTGAATAGCGTCCTCCCGCGAAAGCGATGTCAAACTGCTGTATAAAAGACACAGCCTTTGAAGCATCGGAGTATCCCGAAAAAGTATCAAACTTAAGTGCTTGGCCACCTTCCTTAAACTCTCAGACTTTCTTGCTTTTATCTTCGAGAAAGTCATACTGGTTGGCTTTGTAAAAATTCCTCTTGTTTGCATAAAAGTTTCCGTTGTCAGAGTCTGAACTGTCCGTAGACGAGTCCTCTGTAGAAGTGTCACTCACTGGGCGAGACCTAGATTTCCTTGCCTTTTTCTTGCCCTTTCCGAAGCATTGTTTCTTGCTTCGCTTTTTGCTTTTCCTGTCTTCTTTGCTCGAGTCTGAAGAGCTAGAAGAACTGTCAGAAGAAGAAGAAGAACTGGGTAGGCCTTCAAACTTGACGCGCTTCTTCAGTTTCTTTGCTTTGTCGAATGTCGACTGACGACCCAAATATCCCGGGAAGTCTGTACCTTTGTTCTGCTTTTTGCCGTGCTTTTTGCCTTTCTTTTGCACGTCGAAAAGCTGAGCAATCCGTGCATCAACCACGTTCTTCAGTTCCTTCTCCGTATATTTCTTGGAGGCAGAAGGTTTCTTGAGAGCGGGTTTCGGGAGTGGTGTTGTGGTTCTCTGCCACTCCCTCTGTACCTCTCCCAAAGAGGTCTCGTTCATATATTTTGCCATCTTCGGGTCCTTGGCAAAATTGAGCATCATCTTTGTTGCATCACCAATCAATTGACGACGCTCCATCTCTCTTTGCTCCGCCTGAGTAGGCCAAGGCGGGCCATACTCTCTGTTTGAATCTTCGTTGTGATCCCAGCCCGCATCTCCAGATGCAGAGGGAGTTGACTGATCATTGCCTGAAGCCATAGGTGCCGCGGAAAAAAAATTCGAGGATCGGATTTCCCGTAGCAGAGAAATCGGCCGTGCTCTGATACCACTGTAACAAACTTGGACACTCCAAGTCAAGAATCAACCGCGACAGCACCAAATAACCACTTCAAAACAATTTACAGATCACAATAGATTTGCACTGGCCCGGCGGAGTTCCGTGCCTAGAGATATTGGCCCCAAAGACTGGCGCCCCTTTCGGTATTTCTTTTTGTATTAATCAATCATCAAAGTACAAGAGAGCGGTTAGGGTTTCACTCTCAGACTCTGCGTCCAGTTGCCCTGAGAAGTGAGGCCCTCACCACTAATTTAAAGGTTACAAGGGATGCCCAAGAGCAGAGCCCCAAAAGCTTCAAATCAAAAGCAATTGCTCTCTCTCTCTCACAGACAGTCAAAACATGAAAACAAAAGCATTCCCTCTCTCTTTCTCATTTAAGTAGAGAAAAAGCGAAATTTGCGTCGCTCATCATTTTTCCCAAAAAAAAATAAAAAAATCCGCCTTTGCGATTTCCGAAAATTAGGGTTTCTGTTGTCTGCCACGTCATCACTTTGTGACATGGGCACAATTTTGGAAATTCTATTTGAAGAATCTTCCTGGCCCGACCATGGACTTATTAGCCACTCTCACCCTTACTTCATCGCGCATCGGGCGGGCTCCCGTCTTCATCGCTCTATCTTAAAGGGCACAAGCCATAGAGAATCCCAGATTACACATGGGTTCTCGTGGAGAATCTGACAAGATAACACCTCTCAACGGAAAGGCAAAGAAAAGTTGAAATCCAACATGGGAACTGAAGAAAAGAATGAAGATTTGGGCAATTTTTTTCGATAGAGAAATTTGCCAGACCAAAGTACAAGCATTAATTGCATGTTGACACGTGTGTGAAAAGGTTGATCAAGTACTCCAAAGACCTGAGAACATGTGAAATCAATGATAATGGATGATGAATTGGGAGCAATGATTGCTCCAAAATGAACCCGATAAGTAACATGAATTTTGAATGAAACTAATGTTTTATGGAAGATCCTGCTATTTGTGAACAGATAACAGGATTAAAAATGAGATAATAATGACTTTGGAGCAGTGACAACTCTCGAATGAACCTGAAGTGCAAGAGAACAAGGAGATACTTGTTCCGGAACAGATACTCGAAAAGAAAGAGAAAGGTAAAGTGAACGGTGGTTCTTAGTTAAGAACCATGCGGCATTGAATGCGAATGGATGGAGGAGGACCTAGCAAATACTCCTCAAATTTGGAACTTTACCTTGACGCTTTTGGTCTAGCATTGGCTATTCCAAGAGTTCCCGGAGATCATCGAGTTGAATCTGGTGCAGGTGGGATTGCACAAGAGGGGAGTTACTACCCTCCTTTGTCACAGAGTACCTGGATGGAATAAAGTCGTTGATTTCCCTTTGGACTTCAGGGATATTAATATGCAGACAGTATTCTACTGGATGACTTTATGAAAGAAGTACTTCGAAATGGGATTCCCGAAAATGATTACTCGCACACGACAGTGCTTGAGTGGAATGATTGACGAAATGATTGCAACATTTCGGTCTTGAAAATCTCTATACACATGATCGCAATAAGGATTAGTTAATTCGACATCAGTGAGGTCCGACAAGATGGATCTAGATGCAATTACTAAATACATTGTTGGCAATCATGGTCTGAGATTTACAATAAATTTTTTGGTGATTGATTTGATATGTCATGTGATGTGATGTGATATGATGTGATGTGATGTGATGTGATGACGTGACTGTCGTCCGTCTTTGTACAAGTACTGGATTTGTGTCGTCCAGTGCATCAGTACTTAGAGTCGGTGTCTACTGAACTGGTTAATGGTTTATGTCTGATTTTGCAGGCGTAATCAAGGGCGATTACAATTCTTTCAAGAGGGGGGTATGTCACAAAATAGTTACGTGGCATGACCACCTGCTGCCGTGGACAGACAATACGGACAGGATGACGCAGCAGTAGATGACGTGGTAGCTGTACGGACCTCCAAAATTCGCGTTGACATGCCACATGGACCAACAATACGGATTTCCGCTTTTAGAGCTAACATGCGGACGTGGCATACTGTCAGAATTCCGAAAATTACAATGGCTACTTTTTGGCAGTTTTTGAGAACCAACTACTTTCGGGGCTCTACTTTTGAGTTTAACTGCTTTTTGGGCTCTACTTTTGGCATCCCTTGTGAGAATAAAAAGGACCCAAGGGCCTCAATTTTCAGGGCATCTGGACGCAGAGTCTAAGAGCCGAGGACCACTACGGAAGTTGTATTTTGATCAAGCATTAATATAAAAGAAATACCGAAAGGGGCGCCAGTCTTTGGGGCCAATCTCTCTTGGCACGGAACTACGCCGGGCCGTGTCGACCAAATTGAACTGTGATTTTGAAGTTGTGAAGTATTTTAAGTGATTCTCTCATGTGTCGTGCCAGATTCCCGACTTGGGGTGCCCAAGTTATGTGACAAAAAGCCAGTGTTTCTCCCATCAATCACCAGCGTTTTCAGCCACCAAACGCCAGCAACCCCTCAGCGTTTTTGGTCAGTTTTCAGCCCTTTCGTCATCGCCAGTAGTTCCCCCATCGCAGCAGATTTCAGCCTTCAGCCCATTAGTATCACCAATGATTTCAGTTTTCAGCCCATCGCCATCCCCGGCGATAGCAGATCAGCCCACAACCTCGTCGTCGTCATCATAGACCTGTGTGAAGCAACAAAGTAGTGTAAATCTAACACCCCCTCTCAGCACCTGATGTTGAACAAACAGCATGAAGCCGAAGATGTGAGGCAAATGATGAAGTGGTTTGCTGCGATGTCTGCAACAGTCTGGGGTGTCCCACCTCCGAGAGATCTCCATGCCACATGGTAAATACTAAAGTACCGTCACAAGCAATGTAGCAAACTGTTGTACTCTGCCAATACAAGGTAAAGATACTGCGTGAAGGTCCCGAATTGAGTGTAAAAACAACTCCTTGTCGTAAAAGAAGTGCCAATAGACCTGCAAGTGTCTTGCCCAATAGGATCCATGGTGTTTGTAGTCAAACCAGTCTCGAGAAAATGGAGAAGCCAAAGAACCGTCATGACCATGACCGGAAGCTTGTCAATGCATGAACCTACAACCCAAGGTGGCCAGGTGGCTAAGCTGTGAAAACCTCCAGGAAGGCGAGATGTAGCACTAAACGTCCTCCGAAACAAAAAAGCCAGACTAAACAGTCTGCACTGTAGAAGCTACCGTAAGCTACAACAGTCACCGAGAGACTGCACGGACCACCACCATATGGTGTCCTGTCAATAGGTAGGGTAATCCAAAAGTCAGACTCAACAAGCTGCACTGTGAAGGGCCTCTAAGAAGAGGTGTGGTCAGACCAACTTGTCTGCACCGTAATCCTTCTGTATGAAGAAGGGAAGCCAGACTAAGCAGTCTGCATTGTGAAGAGCCTCTGAGAAGAGGAAAGGCCAGACTAATATGTCTGCGTCGGCTTGCCTGTATCTCCTGCCTCCAATCCTCCAGTGTCAACCAAAACATAATCCACGCCAACAACGTCACCAAACCGCGACTTGGTGTGGCTCTCAATGTGAATGAGTTGGGAGTGGCCTACTACCCAGGTCAAGGATAAGTCTGTTGTCACAAGACGGGGACCACGTGCCGATAGAAAAGAACAGATTGAACAGACTTTTAGCACGTCAATAACAACTAAACTGAGAGAGAGAGAGAGAGAGAGAGAGAGAGAGAGACGACACACGACACGAAGTGGCGGAATTCCACCCCAGAGAGTATTGGCCCCAAATCTTGGCACCCCTTTCGGTATTTCTTTATATTGCATCAACACAGTACAAGCCAGTACTCCAGACTCTACACCTTCTCCAAGAAGCATGCCAGAGAAGAGTCCATGGCCTCATATTTAAAGGCCCTAGGCCCAAAAGCAGTGTACATGAAAAGCCTTGAAACTCAAAAGCATCTGGTCCAAAAGTAATGCCCAAAAATCTACCAACACGTTTTGCATAAATCCGTACAACTGCCACGTCAGCACTGTCAACATGTTTTGCGAAAATCTGTACAGTTCTGCCACATCAGCAATCAACGAAAATCCGGGCTGTGTCTGTGTGTGGGTCTTGCTTTATTTTAATCCTTTAAGTCACTTGGGCCCCATCGAAAAAGGTTCCATAAGTTCTTCTTCTGTTACTTGTTCTTCTTAGGGTTTAGGTCCCTCGGCCAGGATCTGCAAGTTGGTTCCATTCTTCAGGGCTTTGACACGTCAGCAATTTGTGACATCCCCCATTCTTGAAAGAAAGTAATCGCCCGCGATTACAGCATATCTGCAAAACAACTCAGGTTAGCTCAAAAATTGAACACTCAATTCGCTCTTTTTGTAGAAGAGTGAGCTTCTCCTTTCGGCTCTTTTGATCAAGGAGTTGGCTTCTCCTTTCGTCCAGATCGGAACTCTTGATATCCCGGCGAAGTAAAATTAGCCATCACACCCAGACCGCATTGATCTTTCACAGGTGTCTTGATGCACTAATTAGGAATATTTCAATGGTTGGCACATCACAATGCAACACAAATGCTCATATATGCATGTTACAAGACATAGGAACATAAAGTCGCCGATGAACACTCCTTCTGAAACCGGCCTCTTAACTTCAAAAAGGGCGGTAGACTTTAGACTTAAACCTTATTTGCTTTCACCCATTTAATTCGTCGCCCACTTTACCTGTACTTTCAAGACACAACAAAGGCGAGAGGGATACAGGCTGCTAGATTGCACCTGTATGAGAACCGACACCAAATTGGCCCCTAACTTAGGCGCCCCTTTCGGTATTTCTTTATTGTTTAAAAGAGGGAATAAACGATGTGGTTCCCTACAAGCTGCCCCGCACAAGCTTGGCTGAATTTCAACTGTTCCGGCCCGATTTCGGCAGCATAACTATACTAGGACCCTTCACAATCAGTATTCCCACGCATTGAATGACTTTCCCGACACATACGGGCACTTTGCAAAACCTGGCGAGAATCTCCAGCACGCTGAATTCTCTGTTTTCAGCCCCGAAAATCGCCAGATCACCTGTACAACGGTCCCTTCGCGTCCCCGAACCTCATGGGGGTATTAGGGACTGTTTAGGGCCAAAACCCTAAACCTGCAAAAATACACAGCAGGCTGTAATTTACTGTTTCGGGCTCCGTTTCGCGTGCCGGTCGCATCCGTAGCAAGTCCTCCAGCTCCTGCATCTGTAGGGCTACTTGCCCTTTGAATCGGACGAGATTTCTGGCGTGAAACCTCTCCAAATTAAACTGTACCTGCGGGGGATTAGCCGCTAGCTAATCCAGTACCTGTGCAAGAGGCTCTTGCCTCGGCAATCGCGCATGAACCCACACAACTGTACATTGGTCAATTGAAAAGCCCACTAGAGGGGCATAACATACTGCCATAGAGGAGAGAGAGGGCAGTGCGTAGCGTGCAGGGCATCACTCCTGGCACCGCACTGTACATAGGAGGGAAAGGAAGCACTCCATAGCTCTTATCCTGTGACAAAATCTGCAAATGAGCCCCTCCTCCCTTCAAATTCAGCACCACTTCTTCATGCATGAGGAAAGTGCACAAAAATGTGCCACTTGGCACATTTACAGCCTATTTCCCGTTTCCGGGTTGACGCCTAAAAATCTCCCAACCGGTTGCCCAGTTCACTTCACGGCAGAGTAAGAAAATGTTCCCCTTGTCATTCCGGAGGTAATGACGCAAACACATTTTCAGGTCCCAAAATAGCAGTTCCCTAAATTTTAGGAGATGCTGCCATTGTATCTTTCTAGGTCATCTAACCCCCTTTGTACACTGCAGCCACACCCAGAACTGAAATGTAGCCTATGTAGCAAAGGATTCCACTTTGGCTAGTCAATGACCCCACTTTGGCTAACCATAGTCCTTGTCCAACCTTAGTGCTCTCTTGCCCCCAAGCCTGGACTCCCTCTGGACAGTTCCACACTAGCTATGCAATGCAAGGCAGTTAGATTTCCCGAGGGGTGTTTCCGAAAAGTGAAAGTAAATAAATAATAAGAAAGAAATCAACAAAAAGGATAGATAGTAGTCACACGCTGGTGACATACCCTCCTCTTGAAATCTCAAACGTCCTCGTTTGCATCTATGTCGTACATGCTCACAGTCAACACTGATGTATTCAACACCTGTCGACATATGTACGACACATACATGCTCATTGTCAACCTTGGTGTATTCAACACCTCGTCGACACATGTATTGCTTGCGTGTGAACCCTGTCCCAATGACATGGTGGTAGCTTCACACTCTGCCATTGATTTGAGTCACTAACTTTCCAATGACAAAATGGTAGGCACACATTTTGCCACTGTCTTATAGTACACGTTGGGCCCAGTAACACTTTCGAGCATACCCAAACCGACAGTTTAAGAATGCAGTTACACATGTACCCTTTAATAGAAGCAATTACTGTATCCTTGACAAACTGACAAGAAATACTCACTTCTATAGCACTAACCAAACTTTTGGACATTCCATAAGAGCAATTGCCAAACTGACAATCTGTACAGCTCTAAGATTCATGTAACAGGTATTTCATTTGAGCTCACTTTGAATACCATGTACATCATTTCTTTCAGAAGCCATTGTCACACTGACAATCCATGTAGCTTTGAAAGTCAAGGGGTCAAGGTAGGTTGCAAATCGAAGGCTTCAAGGTAAAGTGCTAGCACAGTTGGTGACTCTACAAGTTCACCTTCTTCCATCCACTTAGCATCCATTGGTGGATAGTTTCTGAACTTTACCAAGTAACGCCTAGCAACCTTGCCTTTCACTTTTCTTTCTTTATGTGCCAAAATCTGTTCCGGGACCAAGATCTCGTTAAGTTCCTCGACTTCCGGTTGATCTTCAGCTGGCATATCTTCTGGCACATCACCCACATAGGGTCTGAGAAGACTCACATGAAACGCATTGTGAATCTTCCAATTGTCAGGCAATTTCAGCCTATATGCAACATCACTGATTATGTCCACAACTGAAAAGGCCCATAGTACGCATGTTGAGCTTTGAAAACAATCTTTCCTTGCCCTTCATCTTCTTTAACCTTGCCTTTTCAAAGCGTAGAAGCACCCAATCACCAAGTGAAAATACCACTTCAAGTGATTTTTTTGGCTTATGCCCTGTAAGACATGAGCGGTGAAGAAGGGAGCGCGTCGGATGCGCGATGTATGAAGGGTGGGAGTGACTAATAAGTCCGGCGGCGAGACACGAAGATTCCAAATTTGTGCCCAAGTGATTTGTTTGCTCTTTAGTAAGACCTGTATGCTTTGACAAATGGAGCCGAGAGACAAAGATTCCAAATTTGTGCCCAAGTGATATGTCTGCTCTTTAGTAGGACCGGTGTGCTTTGAGAAAAGCACACGCTTGATGCTCCGATACCACTGTCACAAGACGGGGACCACGTGCCAATAGAAAAGAACAGACTAAACAGACTTTTAGCACTTCAATAACAACTGAACTGAGAGAGAGAGAGAGAGAGAGAGAGAGAGAGGACACGCGACACGGAGTGGCAGAATTCCACCCCAAAGAGTATTGGCGCCAAGGTTTCAGTGTTTCTTTATATTGCATCAACACAATACAAGAGAAGAGAAGCATGCCAAAGAGGAGCCCATGGCCTCATATTTAAAGGCCCTAGGCCCAAAAGCAGTTTACATGAAAAGCCTTGAAACTCAAAAGCATTTGGTCTAAAAGCAATGCCCAAAAATCTGTCAGCGCGTTTTGCAGAAATCCGTACAACTGCCACGTCAGCACTGTCAGCACGTTTTGCAAAAATCTGCCACGTCAGCACTGTCAACGTGTTTTGCGGAAATCCGTACAGTTCTGCTGCATCAGCAGTCAGCGGAAAATTTTGGTTGTTTAAGTGTGGGTTCTGCTGTATTTTAATTCTTTATGTCACTTGGGCCCCATCGGACGGGGTCCCATAAGTTGGTAGGACTTCTTCTTCTGTTACTTGTTCTTCTTAGGGTTTAGGCCCCTGGGCCAGGATATGCAAGTTGGCTCCATTCTTCAGGGCCTTGACACGTAAGCAGTTTGTGACATCTGTTGTAAGGTTACCGAGGGTGAGTGTTAGCAACTCTGAAGGTAGCAATCCAAATGATCAAGAGTGTAGAAGAGCAATTGCACTACTATCCAAGCCAAGCTCCGGGTGAAACCGAATGTAGTCGCGTAATGATGCCTGATCTCCAGCATCTCGCAGGTAAACTCTCCAAGAGAGTCTAAAGAACGGAAGTCCCACTCCAGTCTGTAGATCCAAGCAATGAACCTTTCTAAGAAGAGAACCAAGATCCTCTCCCTAAGCCCATGTAGATACTCCTGTGTAAGCAAGTGATTTGACGTGTCGAGGTCAAGTGGTAAGTGTGTCCACCCAAGATGGTGGTGTCTTCTCTAGGAATGTCAAAATCCCAGCCATGAGCATGGCCATATCTCGTGTAAACTCCTCTGATTAGTGCATAGGTGTGTCCATAGCAAACCACAAGTCACCACCCCCTCTGGAGTTTGCAACCTCCGAATGATGGCTGGAATGAATGAATCTCCCAAGGATCGTACGCCCGTAGATGATCAACCCGATGTCAAAGATACCATGTACTGCAACAATCACCAAGAGATCGCATGGACCACCATCGGATGGTGTCCTAGCAGGAGGTAACTTCATCCTCTATGAAAAACATAATCCATGTGGCTGTTGTCCACCCAAAAACGCAACTGCAAGGTGATGAAAATGCTGCTTTTCAGCGATTTTCAGCGTGCTCGTACGCTCCAAGTAGGGTCCGGAGCGATGCAGAGGGTTTCCGAGGGTGGTGAATCAAAGTCACAACCCCTGGTGGGCTGAAAAGAGAAAAGACAGCAGGTATGTATGGCTGAAATCTGATAATATGAAGAGGATTGTCGCCGGCAAAGCATTGGATGCAAAACCGGGAAGAAAGGCAAGATCCGAATGAGTATGGCTAGCGCTCCCCCTCTGTTACAAAAAAACTACCCTGCTGTCCTGAAAACGTAGATCTGGCTGTTCAAAAACGCAGGTGGAGCAAAGGGTTTTCCGGTGACGGAAATGTCCCAGAAGTGTAGCGCTGGCAACTAGGAACTAATCGCCAGGTGGAGGAGGTCCTCCACAATGAAAACTCTCCAAGTTCCATCACTTGTCTGGCTTTTGCAAAACGCTGGCAGATCTTCTTCCTGGTAATACGACACCAGAATGTTGTCACCCTCCTCCGAAGGCCCCCCACTCTCTATGGCGAGAGCGGTCTACTATTGATTGCACAAATCTCTACAATGCAATGGACTTGCTGATGATGTCAACGACAATGAGAACGACGACGAGACGGGCTGAAATATGAAAACGCTAAGGACTGAAATCTGCAAATCTTTATCTGTTGAATTCTGACTCTATGTCGATGACGACGGCAAGGCAACGACGACGTAGTGAAAACACAGATGCTGAAATCTGCGTTTTCCGGGCTGAAACTGTAAACGCTCGTTGATCTTGTAACAAACTTGGACACTGTAACAAACTTGGACACTCCAAGTCAAGAATCAACCGCGACAGCACCAAATAACCACTTCAAAACAATTCACAGATCACAATAGATTTGCACTGGCACGGCGGAGTTCCGTGCCTAGAGATATTGGCCCCAAAGACTGGCGCCCCTTTCGGTATTTCTTTTTGTATTAATCAATCATCAAAGTACAAGAGAGCGGTTAGGGTTTCACTCTCAGACTCTGCGTCCAGATGCTCTGAGAAGTGAGGCCCTCACCACTAATTTAAAGGTTACAAGGGATGCCCAAAAACAGAGCCCCAAAAGCTTTTAAAATCAAAAGCATCAGTTCTCTCTCTCTCTTAGAGAGTCTTTTCTCTTTTTTTTTTTTTAAAAGCAAAAGCAAAATTCGCATCGCTCATCATTTTCCAAAAATATATATATATATATATATATATATATATAAAATAATAATAATCCGCCTCCGCGATTTCCGGAATTTAGGGTTTTTGGCAAAAATTAGGGTTTGCAGGAATTTTAGGGTTTCTGCTGTCCGCCACGTCATCACTTTGTGACATACCCCCCTCTTGAAAGCATTGTAATCGACCGCAATTACGCCTGCAAAACCGACAAAAGCCATAAACCGTCTTAGCAGACACTGACTGTTAGTACCTACGTACTAGGAACGCACATCTAGCACATGTACAAAATCGACAGTCACATCACACGACATCACAGGACATCACCAGACATCACATGACATTCAACATTCATTCGGATCTTAGACCATGATTTATCGGCAATGTAGCTAGCAATCACATCTAGGTCCAATCGGGACCTCATCGATGTCCGATTGACTAACCCCTATTGCAACCATGTCTATTCGAGATCAATCAGACCAAAATGCTGCAGTCATTTCGTCTATCAGTTCCTGTACTCACAAGAAGTCAAGAACAAATCAGTATCATAATCAGGAATTCCATTTCATAAGTCATCCAGCAGAATACTGTCAGCTCTCAGTATCCCTGAAGCTCAAAGAGACATCAGTGACTTTAGTATCAAAATCGAGGCATCTGTTGACAAAGGAGTGGAGTAACTCCCCTCTTGTGCATCCCACTGCACCAGATCTTCGGCCAAGCTGAGTTTCTGGGTTCCGTTTGGAGTAGACTATGCTAAACCAAAACATCGAGGTAAAGTTTCACAATCCGAGGAGTATCTGCTAGGTCCTCCTCCTCCATCCACTTCGCATCAAATGCAGGAAAGTTCTTGAACTTAACCAAGAACCGCCTTCGGACTTTACCTTTCTTCGTATCATTTTGTGCCAAAATCTGTTTAGGAACAAGGATCTCCTCGTTTTCTTCCACTTTGGGTTGCTCATCAGGCTCCCCATCATCAGGCACATCACCCTTAACAGGTTTCAAGAGACTCACATGCAATGCATTGTGAATCCTCCAAGTATCTGGCAGTTTCAATCGGAAGGAGACATCATTTATCTTGTCAGTAATCTGGAAAGGTCCGTAGTATCACATACTAAGCTTTGGAAAAAACCTCTCCTTTCCCTGTTTCTTTCTTAGGCGTGCCTTCTCAAAAGTAAGAGCACCCAATCATCCTCCTTCAGTTTCCAGTCGCGACGATAGCGATCCGCTGCCTTTTTTCTGTCGTTCTTGAGACTCCTGCAAAGTCTCGCGAACCTTGGCAAAAGCCGTATCCAAATCTCGCGAATATTCATCCGCTTCAAATTTCTAATTTTTCGTGCTCAGGAAGGATGGAACCTTCGCAGCAGTTTCAACAATCTCACATGGCATCTTCCCCGTCGAAGATTGTATCGTGTTATTGTAGGCAAATTCCACCAAAGGTAAGTTCTTTTCCCATTGAGTCTTCTGATGCGAGATACAAGACTTCAATAAATCTAAAATCACTGAATTGGCAATCTCAAATTGCCCGTCAGTCTGCAAGTGGAACGATGACGAGAACTGCAACCGCGTCCCAATGTTCTCCCAAATTGCCTTCCAAAACAAACTCATAAATCTGGGGTCTCTGTCGGAGACAATCGTCTCAGGCGTGCCATGTAATCGGAAAATCATCGTGATCATTCTGTATTCTCGGGAGATCAAAAAAAATGAAATCCATTTCAATACTTTCCCAGGGGCGGGTGGGTATGGGTAAAGGCTGTAACAATCCCTGTGCTTTATGCCTGTCAAACTTGACCTTCTGGCATACCAAGCAACTGCGCACAAACTCTTCCACATCCTTCTTCAGTCTCCACCAAAAGAAATCTCTCTCTACCCCTTTCATGGTGGTAGCAATGCCGCGGTGACCCGTAAAAGGTGGACAGTGGCAATCAGTCATAACCTTTTCCCTCAACGGCTGTGTAACGCACAACATAGTCTTTTTCATCAAGTAGCCTTCCCGAAGGGAGTATCCCGCTACTGTCTCCCCATCTCGTATCCGTGTGAAAATATCTACAAAATCTGTATCTGTGGCATACTGATCGACCATATCCTCGAAGCTCCTATGATGTATCGCGGAAATAGCTAGAACCAACGGTTTCCGAGACAAAGCATCTGCCACCACATTCTTCTGTCCCTGCACATGGACAATCTAGAAGTGGAACTGTGACAAGATGTTCACCCACCGCATCTGCTTTTCCGAAAGCTGCTTCTGTGGCAAGAAGTAGCGCAAACTCTGATGGTCTGTAAAGACAGTAAAATCCGCTTCGAGTAGGTAATGCCGCCACTGAGTAAGAGCGTGGATAACCGCCAAAAGCTCTTTCCCATAGATCTGTGCTGTCATCTCAGGCCTATAGAACAAACGGCTCTCGTAAGCTATGACATGGCCTTCTTGCATCAAGACCGCACCCAGACTACGACCACAAGCATCACAAAATACTTCAAATGACTTCTGCAAGTCCGGCAAAGTCAAATCTGGTCCTGTAGTGAATTTCTCTTTCACTGTCTGAAAGGCAGTCACCTCTGTGGGTCCCCACGAAAAAGGTACTCCTTTCTGTGTCAAGATATGCAAAGGGGAAGCAACCTCTGCAAACTTTCGTATGAACCGCCTATAGTACGAACACAGTCCCAAGAAGCTTCTAACTTCATGGACATTCCTCAAATCGGGCCAATCACGGATAGTCTCTATCTTGGCCGGGTCCATTCGCACTCCTGCTGTGCTGCTGACACAATGTGTCCCAAAAAGTGTATCCATGGTAGGAAAAAAATTCACTTTTCTTTGCATTAATCACTAGCGTGTGATCTCGTAATGCCTAAAAGACTTGAAGCAGATGATCTCTGTGTTCTGCCTCATTCTTCGAGAAAACAATGATGTCGTCAAAGAAAGTGCCAACAAATAGCCTGTACTCTCGAAAAATCCAGTCCATCATCCGGTTAAATGTCGCAGGAGCATTGGTTAAGCCAAAAGGCATCACCAAAAACTCAAATAACCCAAAAGTCGTCCGAAAAGCTGTCGTGTAGACATCTCCTGGTGCTATCCTGATGTGATGATATCCACTCTTCAAGTCAATCCTGCTAAAGCACGAGGATCCCTGTAACCTGTCGAGTATATCATCGATCCTAGGAATCGGAAATCTGTTCTTGATGGTGATTTTGTTGAGAGTGCTATAATCGATGCACATTCTCCAAGATCTGTCTTTCTTCAAAACCAACAATACTGGAGAGCAATACGGTGAAGTACTAGGCTGGACAAGACCCTTTTCCAAGAGGTCTTTCACTGAGTTCATAATCTTTTCATTTTGTACTCAGCTCACACGATAAGGTGGCCGATTCGGCGGCGTGCTTCCAGATATCAGATCAATGGTATGATCTTCAGGCCCTCTCAAAAGCAATCGGCATGAGCGTGGAGAAAAAAAAATCTTGGCGTTCTTTTCTTCAGGTCAAAACATATTCAACTTTTATCCATCGTTCAGTTCTCCCAAAAGAATGAGTAAGAAAACTGAAGTTCATCAAGTACAATCTCTAAGCCCTTCATTTATCAAAGTCGCTTTCTCGGCCCGGTAGTCAACCACGGCGTAGTTCTTGTGGTACCAAGGGATCCCGAGTAGAACGTCACTCACGTGCCCTGAACACCCCTGTCATTGCAAACGAAGTTTGCCAATGCTCGGTGTAATGGCAACATCCCATCCGGGTGCCAGTCGAACTACCTCCGCCTGTGGCGTCAGTCTGTCGGGCGTAGTTCCAAATCGAGCCGCCAATTCCAAGTGAAAAGAAGTTGGCCTTGGCTCCTTCAAAAGAGCTTCCTGATCCTTCACTTTGCCCCAAAAAAAAACGGCAAAGTTTGTACTTTCATTCATTTGATTCGGTGCAAGTCCCACGCCATGTGGTACCAGTTCTACTTTTCTATCTGCCTTTTCTGCCACATTCCTCAGCTGCTCTCGAACTCTCAGACCTGTCGTCGTCTTTATCATTCTCTTCTTTCTGTGCCTTATCAGGGCACTTCGCGGAAATATGTCCATGTTCCCCGCATCCAAAGCACTTCCCCTCTCTGATGAAGCGAGCTCTCTCCTCAGGAGTAAGCTTGGGTCGTGCATCCTTTTTTTTTCTTTGGGTTGCTCTTTTTCATTCTACTTTCATTCCCAGAAGTCTGTTCGGCTCGTTGTGTCATGGCCTCATCTGTGGGGTAGGTCAAATTGCCAGAGTGAATTGCAAAGCCCCGCTTCGCATGACTCATCAACTCCTGAATAGAAGTTGACTTCTGTTCCAAGCAGTGGTCTCGGATCTCTGTAGGTAGACCCAAGGTAAACCGCTCAATCTGTTCTCTGAATGAGATCTTCTTGAATGAAGATGCGGGTAGAAAAGAGCTCTAGAATCTTTCACAATAAGAATTCACTGTATCGCTCTTGGTCATCCGGAGATGGTTCCAAGCAGCTCGTATATCTCGCTCAAACTCTTGAGTCAACCAAGAAGAAATAAAAAGCCTCTTGAATTTCAGCCATGTAACTGGCACAATCTTGCTTAATAGAAGCGTGGACCACCAAGTACGGGCATTCCCCTTAAAGTAAGAGGCAGCTCTCCGAATCTTGGAGTGCTCTGAATAGCGTCCTCCCGCAAAAGCGATGTCAAACTGCTGTATAAAAGACAAAGCCTTCGAAGCATCTGAGTATCCTGAAAAGGTATCAAACATGATCGAGTGGCCACCTTCCTTAAACTCTCGGACTTTCTTGCTTTTATCTTCGAGAAAGTCATACTGGTTTGCTTTGTAAAAATTCTTCTTGTTCGCATAAAACTTTCCATCATCGGAATCTGAGCTTTCTGTAGACAAGTACTCAGTAGAACTGTCAGTCTCTGGGCGAGATGTAGCCTTCTTTGCCTTTTTCTTGCCCGTTCCGAAGCTTTGTGTCTTGCTTCGCTTTTTGCTTTTTTTTCTGTCTTCTTCACTCTAATCCGAGGAGCTAGAAGAACTGTCAGAAGAAGAAGAAGAAGAACTAGGTACTCCTTCAAATCGAACACGCTTCTTCCGTTTCTTTGCTTTGTCGAATGTCGATTGACGACCCAAATATCCCGGGAAGTCAGTACCTTTGTTCTGCTTTTTGCTGTGCTTTTTGCCTTTCTTTTGCACGTCGAAAAGCTGAGCAATCCGTGCATCAACCACGTTCTCCAGTTCCTTCTTCGTAGATTTCTTGGAGGCAGAAGGTTTCTTGAGAGCGGGTTTCGGGAGTGGTGTTGTGGTTCTCTGCCACTCCATCTGTAGCTCTTTCAAAGAGGTCTGGTTCATATATTTTGCCATCTTCGGGTCCTTGGCAAAATTGAGCATCATCATTGTTGCCTCGCTGATCAACTGGCGACGCTCTATCTCTCGCCGCTCCGCCTAAGTAGGCCAAGGCGGGCCATACTCTCTGCCTGAATCTTCGTTGTGATCCCAGCCCGCATCTCCAGATGCAGAGGGAGTCGACTGATCATTGCCTGAAGCCATAGGTGCCGCGGAAAAAAAATTCGGGGATCGGATTTCCCGTAGAAGAGAAATCGGCCGTGCTCTGATACCACTGTAACAAACTTGGACACTGTAACAAACTTGGACACTCCAAGTCAAGAATCAACCGCGACAGCACCAAATAACCACTTCAAAACAATTCACAGATCACAATAGATTTGCACTGGCACGGCGGAGTTCCGTGCCTAGAGATATTGGCCCCAAAGACTGGCGCCCCTTTCGGTATTTCTTTTTGTATTAATCAATCATCAAAGTACAAGAGAGCGGTTAGGGTTTCACTCTCAGACTCTGCGTCCAGATGCTCTGAGAAGTGAGGCCCTCACCACTAATTTAAAGGTTACAAGGGATGCCCAAAAACAGAGCCCCAAAAGCTTTTAAAATCAAAAGCATCAGTTCTCTCTCTCTCTTAGAGAGTCTTTTCTCTTTTTTTTTTTTTAAAAAGCAAAAGCAAAATTCGCGTCGCTCATCATTTTCCAAAAAAAAAAAATAGAAAAAATATAAAAAATAATAATAATCCGCCTCCGCGATTTCCGGAATTTAGGGTTTTTGGCAAAAATTAGGGTTTGCAGGAATTTTAGGGTTTCTGGCAGAAATTAGGGTTTCTGCTGTCCGCCACGTCATCACTTTGTGACAGATCTGACCGTGGGGCGAGGATCTGCTGCTGCGGGAAGGTGAGATCTGCGAGCTTTGGGGGTTCTACTGCGGAATCTTGATGCTGAAAACTGAAAACGTTGATGCTATTCTGGGTTCTGTCGCGAAGGAACTGCAAAACGCTGGGCTGATGTGCTGCTCCAAAAACGCTAGGGATGATCTGATACCCGGTGCAAAAATGTTATGGATCTGCTGTGTGCTAATGCCGGGGCTGATCTTGCTGAAAGACGTTAGTTGTGTTGATGCAGAAAACGCTAGGGGTCATCTGTTGCAAAAACGTTAGGTGTCTTGTTGGGGTCTTGCTGAGAAGGTGCCTGTTGAACAAAGTGTTCCTGCTGCCTCTTCTGCCAAAAAGTGCTAGCGCTAGGTTTCTTATGTACTTGATTATCAAAATTGCCCTACCCAGTTTCCCAACAAAAGTCACTTAAAAATAATAAGTGAAAATTGGCTAAAATAGGGAAAATAGGTCTATGCACTGTAAAAATGCTCCTGATGGAATCTGATGATCATGTTGTGTGCAACCAGAGGATATGCATCTATTCTAAGTATCTGGACATGCACGGTCTGCGAACAGACTCACAAAAGTGCCAGAACACTTCCTAATCTAGTCCGACTGAACTGAACTGAACCCATGTCATAAAGTAGCTTGTCCACGTACACATAGGGTTAGATGTGCACGTCACAAGTGTACTGTAAGGTGCAACGGAAGTGAATGTTGAACTTTGCTCAAGATCAGTACTCCGAACTGTGCTCAAGGTTCCTTTTACTTACAGAAGGGGGAGCCTTCTGTTCCTTTAGTGAGAGCGTGCAAGTGGACACAAACAAAGTGGATGAAAATTGTGAATGAAGGTGCATGACACTGAGAGATAGAGAGAGAAGAATACGACACCAGAATGTTGTCAAACCCTCCTCCGAAGGCCCCAATCTCTATGGCGAGAGCGGTCTACTTATGATTGCACAAATCTCTACAATGCTTAGACTTGCCGACGATGTCGACGACGATGAGAGCGACGACGAGACGGGCTGAATCTGAAAATGTAAGGGGCTGAAATCTGCAAATCTTTATCTGCTGAATTCAAACTCTATGTCGGTGACAATGTTGATGGCAACAATGCGACGACGACGCGCTGAAAACGCAGATGCTGAAATCTGTGTTTTCCGGGCTGAAACTGCAAACTGCGCTAGATTTGACCATGTGGCGAGGATTTGCTGCAGGAATGTGATATCTGCGAAGTTCGGGTGTTCTACTGCGGTGTCTGACTGCTGAAAACTGAAAACGCTGATGCTTCTTGGGGTTCCGTCACGATGAATCTGCAAAACGCTGAAGGGTTATGTTGATGCAAAAACGCTAGGGCTGAAAACTGTTCTGCTGTGGGAAATCTGCTAACGCTAGGGCTGATCTGCTGCCTTATGCCAAAACGCTAGGGAGTCTGCTGTCCTGCTGTCGCCAGGTGGTATCTGCAATGCAAAACGCTGGAAGGTTTGCAAGGCTGAAAACGCTAGGCTTGGTCCTTAGCTGAAAACGCTAGGTTTACCGCCGATGGGGGGTCTTGTTGAGAAGATGCCTGTTGAACGCGAAGTTCCTGCTGCCTCTTCTGCCCATAAGTGCTAGCACTAGGTTTCTTTATGTACTTGCTTGCTAAAATTGCCCTACCTAGTTCCCAACAAAAGTCACTTAAAAATAATAAGTGAAAAATGTCAAAAATAGGAAAAATAGGTCTATGCACTATAAAAATGCTCCTAATGGGTTCTGATGGAAATCTGATAATCATGTTGTGTGTAACCAGAGGATATGCATCTAATCTAAGTGTCTGGACATGCACGGTCTGCGAACAGACTCACAAAAGTGCCAGATCACTTCCTAATCTAGACTGACTGAACTGAACTGAACTGAACCAATATCACGAAGTAGCTTGTCCACGTACACATAGGGTTAGATGTGCACATGACATCCCCTCCTTTTCAAAGTGAGGTACTGGTACCCAACTGTATGGCGTCGAGGGAGATCGCCAACAACGTCTGGAATCCTGGGAAGGACTCTTCGCCGGCCCACTCTAATGTATGGGTCATGCGATACTTGAACTTCATAAAGGTCTGCAACGCTTGCTTCTTTGGGCCGCGTCGAAAGCGACACAAAGTCTTATGTGGCTCCTTCAATGCTTCATCTTCATCTATGATCATGCGTCTACCTTCTTCAAGAATCTCAGAGGATGAAAATTCCTGAAACCACTTCCAACACAAAAACATGAACATACCTATTCTATGTAAAGTGACTGGAAAAAAGACTATTCTGTCGAACAAACTGTGCATGTAATGCAGATGAACGAAGTGACGGACTACCAAACCGTTCATCAAGCATACGCAAACAATGGGGCCGAATCTTGACTTTCCAATCTAAATCAATCAACTGTGGCAAATCACAATGAAAACGCCTATGCTTGATGCTCAATCTTTCTTGTGATCTTTCGGATACTGTGCCATGCCAAGGAAGAGACATGGAATGTGAATTCCTTGAATGCAAACATTTCATCTTTTCATGAGTAATCCGCATGCATCCGTGCTCATTCATGAGTGAATCGTGTTCAACGTACAATATGTCCTACCTATGAAAAGGGATCACAAAAGGACGGTGACGAAAATACACGAAAGCATCACGAATGAAACACTTGAACAATGCGTGCTGACTAATCATTTTAACACATAATACTTCCTGGGGGGGTTCTTTGGACTTAGGCTTGAGAGCCAAGATCGGTTCTTCCTGAGGGGGTTCTTTGGACCTAGGCTCGAGAGCCAAGATCAGTCCTTCCTGAGGGGGTTCTTTGGACGTAGGCTCGAAAGCCAAGATCGGTTCTTCGTGATTGATAGAATTTGCAATGAGGTTAGCTTCACTACAAAAAGTGTCAATGAAACCATCATCCTTGTGAACAATCACATCATCTTCCTGCAAATCATCATGCTTGTGAGAAATCACATCTTTTTCCTGCAAATCATCATGCTTATCGTCTCGCTTATCATTATCATGCAAATCCTGTGTGTCATGCTTTGGAAAAGAAGAAACTGAGAGAGTCTCCTTTTCTTGATCCTTTGCAATTTGTGCCTGCATACTAAAAAAGAGTCGCAACAACTCTTGCATATGTGGGCTCTCTGTTCGGCCGCCAAGCGCAATTACTCATGCTCACGCTCCAAGGCTACCCTTCTATCTTCGGCCTCGCCAAGCGCACTTGCTCGTGCTCGCGCTCAAAGGCTAACCGTCTTTCTTCGCACTCGCGAGCCAATTCTGCTTTTTTGTCTTGGTGCTCGCGATCCATTTCTGCTCGTATTTCTGCGGCCACCAAGCGTGCTTACTCGCACTCACGTGTTATGGCTGTCATTCTTTCGTTGTGTTCTGCCTTTGTTTCTGCTTTTCTTGCTTCCCGTTCTAACTTCCTGTCCATCATCGTCTTGTCGAAAGCCTCCATAGGAATTAGTGCAATCTTTGGCGTAGATGGGGAAGGGGGAGGGTCAAAAAAACCTCCTGGTGAGAAAAATTCTTCTTCGCCACTGCCATGCTCATCACCTCCATGCAAAGTATCCATTCCACTTCGGGTAATGACCATACACTGAAGTCATGGGTTCTTAAGTTCACGAGGAACTTGGATTCTTGAGATTCTTATGGTTCTTGGGGTTCTTCTTTAGGGTCTTGATGGTTCTTGAGGTTTTTCTTTCCCTTGCAATCTGTGTTAGAGAAGGATCTTCTCTTTACTCGAGCTCTTCTCTTTCACGCGGACGCACCCCTTGGCGGCCTTGCGCTCACACCAAGGTTGCTTTTTCCCACCTCATGTCGATTGGCCGGCCGCTAAGTGCACGGTCCGCTCTCAATGAGTGAAAAGAGAAACAAGGGGAGGTTGGACAAGCCCTTCTTTCTTGGGTTTCCTGTCACTCTTCAAAAACACGAATAAGAATCGACACGACCAAGAGGACCGGGGTTACGTGCGACCGCAACAAGCAAAAGAAAAAAAAAATTATGTGGTTCTTGTGGTTCTTTCCTTGAGTAGTATAGAACATTGCCAAAGCTCTAATACCAATGTAAGGTGCAGAGGAAGTGAATGTTGAACTTTGCTCAAGATAGAGCTCCAAACTGTGCTCAAGGTTCCTTTTACCTACGGAAGGGGAAGCCTTCCGTTCCTTTAGTGAGAGAGTGCAATGGACACAAACAAAGTGGATGCACACTATGAATGAAGGTGCATGAGACTGAGAGATAGAGAGAGAAGAATATGACACCAAAATGTTGTCAAACCCTCCTCCGAAGACCCCACTCTCTATGGCAAGAGCGGTCTACTTATGATTGCACAAATCTCTACAATGCTTGGACTTGCCGACGATGTTGATGACGATGAGGACGACGACGAGACGGGCTGAACCTGAAAATGCTAAGGGGCTGAAATCTGCAAATCTTTATCTACTGAATTCTGACTCTATGTCGGTGACGATGTCGATGGCGACGATGCGACGACGACACGCTGAAAATGCAGATGCTGAAATCTGCATTTTCCGGGCTGAAACTGCAAACTGCGTTGTATCTGACCGTGCGGCGAGGATCTGCTGCGGGAATGTGAGATCTGTGAAGTTCAGGTGTTCTAACGCAGTGTCTGACTGCTGAAAACTGAAAATGCTGATGCTTCTTGGGGTTCCGTCGCGGTGAATCTGCCAAAACGCTAGGGCTGAAAACTGTTCTCAGTGGAAATCTGCTCACGCTAGGGCTGATCTGCTATCTTATGCCAAAACGCTAGGGAGTCTGTTGTCCTGCTGTCGCCAGGTGGTATCTACAATGCAAAATGCTGGAAGGTCTGCAAGGCTGAAAACACTAGGCTTGATCCTTGACTGAAAACGCTAGGTTTACCGCCGGTGGGGGGTCTTGTTGAGAAGATGCCTGTTGAACGCGAAGGTCCTGCTACCTCTTCTGCCCATAAGTGCTAGCGCTAGGTTTCTTTACGTACTTGCTTGCTAAAATTGCCCTACCTAGTTACCAACAAAAGTCACTTAAAAATCATAAGTGAAAAATGTCAAAAATAGAGAAAATAGGTCTATGCACTATAAAAATGCTCCTGATGGTTCTGATGGAAATCTGATGATCATGTTGTGTGCAACCAGAGGATATGCATCTAATCTAAGTGTCTGGACATGCACGGTCTGCGAACAGATTCACAAAAGTGCCAGATCACTTCCTAATCTAGATTGACTGAACTGAACTGAACCCCTATCATGAAGTAGCTTGTCCACGTACACATAGGGTTAGATGTGCACGTGACATGTACCCCCCTTGCCACATATATATGAGTGCCCAAGGTGGGTACCCAGCTCAAGTGGGCGGTCGGCCCTAAACTCGGGCAGCCGGACAAGGTTACAACCTATGCTATGGGTGGCCAGCCCGAAGACACTAGTCGTACAAGGAAGTGCCCTAGAGTTGTCTGAAGCAGCAAAGTGGTGTAAATCTAACACACGTGAGAGTTGGGAAATAATACAAATACTAGTAGTTTGTGTCTTCATCCTTAGTTTTAATGGATTTACTTGGAGCGGTCAGCAACAGTGTCTTCTAGAAATGCTAGTTGTGCAACAAGTGAGTTGGTTGAGTTGACGAGATTCTTGATAGAGATAGATTTACTTTCAACGGACAACATTTTACTTCCCAGACGTCTTTCGCGGCTAGTGGTTAGATGGTACACTGGCCACGTATTGTTTGACTTCGGAGTCTTGTTGCAAATATCCTCGTCCACGAAACCCTCTCTGTCAAGTTGCAAATTTCTCACTCCAGCTTCCTAGTCTGTCTTCCTTTCCAGGAGCTAAGAGGGGGTGTTAAGAGTTATGGCGTCTCTCTTGATTCGTCTACTCGGTCTTGGTTGCTCCCAAGGACGTGTAACACAAAGTGAGGACCATTTTGTGGCCGTGCCCTGCGAATTTGAGGTAGTTCTCTCATGCTAGGATCTTCCATCCATGTGTAGCCTTGGGTTTTGGCTCTATTCCATGGCCGTGTAGTCTCCTCCAAGCCCTGTGTCTTTCTCCCTACCTTTTTGTCAAAAGTCGACGATGCGGAAGCGGGGAGCCAAGAGAGAAGCGAGAGAGAGAGTTGAACCAACCAACTCGGCAATGAAATAGATGATAATACAATGAGGTCTCGGTGTTTCTTATATACCAACTTGGGGGCCTTGAGCGCTCCCCCCCCCCCCCCCCCCCCCATAAGAGAATTGCCCTACCCGAAATCTTGTCAAACATGTAATATAAATACCTAAAAACAAAATAACTTTGGGATCACATTGGGCTATTCACTTGAGATGCCATAGCTTTAACACCCTCACTATAACTCGTAGTGGACTTATGTAGGAAGACCAAGTCAATGAAGGAGCTACCATGGACACCCTAGCAGAGGTCCGAGGATCAATCCACTGGATACAACTCGGCTATGGAACCACCAACTTGTTCCTGAGAAGAATTCCATCTTGAGCACCAATTGCCTCACAAAAATTTGAATTGTAGACCACAGTACGTCCAAGAATCCCTGTTCGTAAACTGTGAACACACCACCTCCATACTTTCCTAGTAAACAATGAGCTTTTGGAAGACGCCTGTTCATAATCCGGCTAGTAACAATGGATTTTGCGAACATCTATAGTTTTTGGTATACATCGTGTTGGTTCCTTGCCAGATGCATGTGCCTTGAACACAAACCCACAAGTTCAAACACCGATAACTTGAACTCCAACACATGGGTCCAAATCATGTATAGGGAGCTCCTTTTGCCCCCCTCTGCCACTCACAAGCCTCTTGTAAGGTGCAACGGAAGTGAATGATGATATTGCTCAAGATGAGAGCTTCGAACTGTGCTCAAGGGTTCCTTTTACTTACGGAAGGGAGAGCCTTTCGTTCCTTTAGAGAGAGAATGCAATGATCACAAACAAAGTGAATGCTATTGTGAATGAAGGTGTTGAGATTGAGAGAGAGAAAGAAAGATTTTTAACGTCTATGTCAAGCCGAAATCGGCCTATGAGACAAATCAAATGTACATGGTGTGTATGTCATCCGTCTATCGGAAAGACAAATGAAACAAAACTGATACAAAACTGAACTGAATGTAGGTAGTGGAGTATCTGAGGAGGGATGGAGCTCTATCTCTAGGGGTATATGCATGTCTATATGCTCAAGGTAGTACAATCATGAGAATGCATCAAGCTATCTAGCTCCATCCTCTACTAATGGGGGGATGTAAGATGTGGTACATGGGCGGGTCTGGTGCCAAGGCTACCCGGATGAAAGCTGTCGGGTCGGCCCTCATCTGAGCCACTCGCTCCTCAGTGGCACGGCGCTCCCGGGCTCGGATCTCCTCGATCTGTCGGTGGTGGGAGCTCGCGCCCCTGTAGCCTGTGACTCGTGGTCGTCGTCTAGCTCGGCTCACCTCCGCCTGTGGGAGTGTCACTCCCCTCTGAGTGTCTGGTGAGGGAGGGGCGGCAATCCTCTGAAAGAAGTCTGTGAGCTGCGACTGTCTCCCCTCTGTCTGTGTAGCTGTGTGTGACTGTAGTAGTGTGTCCCGATGGCTCTGTATCTCTAGTAAGAAACGTCCGAGCTGTCTCTGATCTCGAGAGTCCATGATCTCTCGGAGAGTGGGCTGTCCTCTGAATAAGGCCTCATACCTGCCTCTGATCTCAGTGTATGCTCTGCATCTACATACAAAGTGCTCCTCACTCTCCACCTCCTCTGTGCAGGCTCTGCAGACTCGCTCCTCCCTGGGAACACCAGTATGTCTCCCGATCTCAATCTCTAACCTATGTGAAGCCACTCTCAGCTGACCAATCGCCACCCGTGAGCTATGTGGCATATATGTGTCCATGTAGCGTGGTCTCTGTATGAACCCCCCAGACAATATGGTGAGAAACTGGTCTCTGTAATCTGACATCCTCGTCCCCAAGCCAGGTGACTCCCAAACTCTCCTAGTGTATAGCTGCCACAGATCCTGTCTCAGTACCAAGTTCCTCTCACTGCGAGAGAGGTGAACATATGGAGAGTGGGGGTCGTACTGGAATGGTGGTAGGCTCTCCATGTCAAGACCGTGTCCCTCAAACCATGCTCTGACCTGTGAGTACCATGCTCTCTCATGCCCACTCTCTGATAGCTGTATAGCTGCCTCAAATGCTCTACGAGTAAGTCTGTCAAGAGGTAGCTCTCTCATCCTCTGGATGAAGCAGACTGTCTGGAATAGTGCCTCTACAACCATAGGTGGTGTGGTGAGCTCGGCTCTAATAATGTCATGTGGCACTGTCTTCTTGCTGCGGAGCAAGCGTGAGATCATACATACCTGTGGCCTCTCAAGTTGTGTCCACTGGTCAGCTGTCAATCCTGGTGCGAGAGAGAGAGAGAGAGAGAGAGAGAGAGAGAGAGAGAGAAGAATACGACACCAGACGGTTCTCAAACCCTCCTCCAAAAGCCCCCCTCTCTATGGCGAGAGAGGTCTATGCTATAGATTGCACAAATCTGGTACAATGGTCTAAATGCAATGGACTTGCCGACGAGGTCGACGACAACGAGGACGGGCTGAAAACTGAAAACGCTAGGGCTGAAATACTGAACTCTGCAAATTGTTGACTTTCTGTTGAACTCTGACACTGTGTTGGCGAGGATGGCGATGACGACGACTCGACGACGATCGGCTGAAAACGCAGAAACTGAAAACTGAAAACAGCGAGCTAAAGCTGTAAATGTTGGCTGACTCAACGGTACGTTAAGGATCTGTTGCAAGTAGGTGAGATCTGCGAGGCTAGGGGCTGGATCTGCAAAGGCTAAGTACTGCAATCTAAAAACGCTAATGGTCTTGGCTGATCTGGCACCAGAAACTGCAAACGCGAGGCTTGATCTGGAAACTGGAAACGCCAGGCTGGATCTGCTGCAGAAAACGCTAGAGGGACTCGCCTCCAAAAACGTTGGCTGCTGCTGTTGGCTGAAAACGCTAGGTTGTCTTTTGTCAGTCTTGCTGAGGAGAGAACACTGCAAGTTGCTGGAACTTCTTCTATCTCTTCTGCTAAACTGGGTGCCCCTTGTCTGCTTATAAAGATGTAAAAAGCTGGGTAGAGCAGTCTTCCCAACAGCCCATGACCCTGGAAATTGATACATTAAATTAATAAAAATGCCAAACTGCCTGGAAAATGTATTGTCCCAAAACTGGCCAGGAATCGGACCTGCTTGGACAATGTATATGTTGGGTGGTACTGGGTGTGCAATCAGAGGATATGCAACTGCCTGGACATGCTCGGCCTGCTCACAGGCTCACAAAGGTGCCAAAACACTTCTTAAGCTGACATGAACCCTAGACCTGAGATAGCTTGTCCACATGCCCATAGGGTTTGATATGCACGTGACATCCCCTCCTTTTTAAAGTGAGGTACTTGTACCGAGCTGCATGGCTTCCTTGTAGTCTGCCAACAACTCTGGATAATCTCCGAAAAATTCTTCATCAACCCACACTGCCTCGTGGGTTCCTCGATCCTTTAACTTCAAAAAGTATTGTCTGACTTGCTTCGTAGCCATGGCGAAACCGATGCAGCAACACTTGCTCCGGCTTCATGACTTCAACTTCATCGATGATCTCGGGCTCTTCTTCTTCGGAAATGTCCTTTGGAGGTGTACCCTGAAACACTTTCAACCAAGAAACATGGAAAATGTTGTGCTTTGACCATAAGTTAGGTAATTGTAATTTCATAGAAACCTCGTTGATCTTTTTAATGACAGGAAATGGACCATACATTCTGCAAGACAATTTAGGACACTTCTTTCCGACTTGCTTAAGACGTTGCTTCATGATCCTTAAATAAACCCAATCCCCTTTCTTGATAGAAACATCCTGACGATGCTTGTTAGCGTGTCATGAGTAAGATTCCTGAGCCTTGCTTAGCCAAAGCTTGACACTCTCAGAAATCTCATCCAACGACTGACTTTCAGCATTGGCATCAAGCATTTGTCTGACCGAGCGAGTCAAGGGTTACTCGAACAGACGGCCAAAAGCTGCCTCATACGAATTTCTACCAATGACCAAGGCATAAGAGTCATTTAAAATTGCTCGGACTAGAGCTTCCAATGAGACTGTTGATCATGCACATATGACTTCAAAACATCAAAAACCAACTTATTGTAAATTTATGTTTAACCATCTAACTGTGGATGAAAAGCCGATGAGAAATTCAACTTAGTGCCAAAATTTTCAAAGAGAGCGCGCCAAAAATTGGATGTGAACTTAACATCCCGATCTGAAACGACTGACTTTGGCAAACCACAGAGGGGATACCAATGCTTTATAAACAACCGTGCTACATCTTGTGCAGTGACTGTGGAATCAACATGCAAAATTTACTGAAACGATCAATAATTGTCAAACATTGAGTGTTTCTTGAATGCAAACTAGGTGAAAGGTTAGTCACAAAATCCATAGAAATATCTTGTATAGGCCGGTCGGGAATAGGCAGCAAGAGGCCTTGCTGCTTACCCTGAGGAGCTTTTACCTATTGACAAATGGTGCACTGTGTGACATAACAAAACACATCTTTTCGCATTTTAGGCTAATAAAAGAAACTTTCTATTTTTCCCAAAGTGGTGTTCATTCCCCTATGCCCACCCGTGAGAGAGTCATGAGCATCATGCAATATGGCTGTCCTGAGAGAGGGCAACACACATAGACGGTGACGAAAATATAACAAACCTTCACGAATGAGATAGTTGTTGTATCCTTGGGAAGCAAGAGCATGCAACCAATGCTTACCAAACTTGGAATCTGAATACTAGTTCTTTATGTTGTTGAATGACACACCCTTAATAGAAATTGTGAATCTTGACTCGAGCTAGGATCTGTCCTTTGCGACGTTACACATCTGCGACAGGGTTAGCTTTACCAGGCATGTACTCAATCAAACCACCAAATTGCTCAAAAAATTGTGACCACGTGATCACTCCAATGTGCACTAGGCATAGACTGAAGCTGCTTGAGGGCTTGGTGATCTATGCGAATTGTGAACTCTCTCCATATAGAAAATGCTTCCAATGCTTGAGAGAGTGAATGACAGACAAAAGTTATTTGTCATAACCTGAATAGTTCTTTTTTGCACTATTTAACTTCCGACTAAGGAATGCAATTGGACGACCATGCTGTTGGAGCACACCTCCTATGGCAACAATTGCTCGCATCCGTCCATACCTCAAAGGGGTCGTCCCAAGAGGCAAAGATGAGACACGGCGCTTAGGCCACCATAGCCTTGAGAGCTGCGAAAGCCTCAATGGCTGCTTCGGGCAAATCCACGCGCTGTCGGTGAGTTTTTACCCGTTTCAAAACATCTGTCATGGGTGCAGCAATGCATGCAAAATTCTCTATGTGCGAACTATATGCTTGACATAAATCAAGAAAAGAACGCACATCATATGCAGTTTTGGGCAAATCCCAATCACGAACCTGTTCTACCTTCGTAGGATTGAGCTTGACGCCTTCTGCAGAAATGATCTAACCCAAATGAGTAACTTCAGTGAGAAAAAACTCAAATTTCTTAGCTACAATGTACAACTGACACACAACCAAACGGGCTAAAACCCTAGAAATGACAGATAAAGAATGCAGACCCTCTTCACCACGAATCATCATGGGAGTCACTTTTGGCATTTAGAAAGAGCGTATTGTCGGCCCAATCAATGAGAGGGTTCTGCTCACGAAACCATGTAATGTCCAAAATCATCACATCCTGAGTCAGGAGACATGACAAATTTTCAACAGAAGGAAGCTTGTTGAACAGTGAATAACACATCAAGGCACTCTTACGTAATAAGAGAATCCATATCGGGAGCGAAGCCCGACACCTCGAGAGAAGTTGTCTGGCTAACCTCTAAGCGGGGACTCTCTCTACAAGAGAGTCACCAATCACATCATGCATACTGTCTGAATCAAACAATATGACAAAACGCTGACCCTTCACATGAGCATAATATTTAAAGAGAGACTCATCAATGTGTGTGTCAGAAACATGTGGAGACTCAGATTGGTTAACTAAAGTGCTTGTGGTAGCTGTCGATGCTTTGGGTTCTTTAGGTGGTATTGTTTTAGGACAAGCCTTCTTAATATAACCCTTGATGTGACATTGATAACATCGACCTTCCTTAGAATAAATGACTTGTTCTTCTTGCGTATGCATCCTCCTATGATTCCTTGTGCAGCTTTTTCATCAGGGGTTAGCTTAGGTTTAGCAGGTGTTTTAGCTTTACCCTTAATTTCATTTTGAGAGTTCTTTTCTGAAGGATTAGAGGAAGATTGGCTAGAAGAGTTACCGTTCTTACCGTTCTGAGGCTTCAGAGGAGTCTGAGAGGTACTGTGAGAAGACTTGTTCTCCTTAGGCTTTCCTTTGTTGTGCTTCATCTCCTGTGCAAGAGCAATCGCTACCACCTTGTTGAGATCCACGGGGTCGAGTACTTCGACATCAAACTTGATATACTCATCCAACCCAAAAAGGAATGCTTCTTTGCGCTCATCATCCGATTTGCGTAATTCTTCCTTCAACCGCGCTAAGTACTGAGGTGGCATAAACCGCGCCTTGAGCTCGTCTTGCAAGTCGGCCCAATTGCAAGAAAGGGGCATGCCTTCCTCGGCTTCCTCTAGGTGTGCGGCCAATTGTGCCTCTTGCCATGCGCGATACCAATAAATGGCATCATCAGCAAGATACATGGCTGCCATTACAACTTTGTTATTTCCTGTTTTCTTAGTTGTCGCAAAGTAAGCATTAAATTGATGAAACCAAGAATAAATAACATTAGCATTCATCTTACCGTCATACTTACTCTGTGTCAACTTCCCAGTAACTCGATTGGTGGAGTCCGCATCTCTACTTGTGCTACCTGATGAACTGCCCACATCTTTGAACGGCTCCGATTTCGAGGTGAGTACTTGTAGGACCAACTCTTGCATGTTTTGGTCTCTCTGTGCCTCACGCTCTAACTCCAAGGCCGCTCACCTTTTTTCGGCCGCTATGCGTTGAGCTTCACCTGCTTGCTCACGCTCAAGCTTCATAGCTGCCCTTCTTTCTTCGTGCTCGCAATCCATGGTGGCGCGTTGCGCCTCTTGTTGTAGCATCATGTCCATCATCGACTTGACCAAAGCCTCCATAGGATTTGGTGCAACTCGTGGCGTAGATGGGAATGGGGGAGGATGGGAAAAAAGTCCTCCTTGTGGGGAAACTTCTTCGTCACCAACTCCATTGTCATCACCTTCACGTAAAGTATCCATTCCGCTTCGGGTGATGACCATACATTGAGATCTTGGGTACTTAAGTTCTCGAGGAACTTGGGTTCTTAAGGTTCTTGAGTTTTTGAGTTCTTGAAGTTCTTGAGTTCTTTAGCTTGCAATCGGTGTTTGAGAAGGCTTTTCTCTTACCCGAGCTCGACTCTGCCCTACGGGCGCACCCCTTGGCGGCCTTGCGCTCACACCAAAGTTGCTTTTTCCCACCTCACCTTGATTGGCCGGTTGCTAAGTGCACGGTCCGCTCACAATGAGTGGAAAGAGGAACAAGGGGAGGCTCGACAAGCCCTTCTTTCTTGGGTTACCTGTCACTCTTCAAAAACACGATTAGGAATTGACACGCCCAAGTGGACTTGGGTTACGCGCGACCGCAAGAAGCAAAAAATTTCTTGTGATTCTTTCCTTGAGTAATACAAAACACTGCCAAAGCTCTGATACCAATGTAAGGTGCAGCAGAAGTGAATGATGATATTACTCAAGATGAGTGCTCCGAACTGTGCTCAAGGGTTCCGTTTACTTACGGAAGGGAGAGCCTTCCGTTTCTTTAGAGAGAGAATGCAATGATCACAAACAAAGTGAATGCTACTATGAATGAAGGTGCTGAGACTGAGAGAGAGAGAGAGAGAGAGAGAGAGAGAGAGAAGAATACGACACCATACGGTTCTCAAACCCTCCTCCAAGGGCCCTTCTCTCTATGGCGAGAGAGGTCTCTCCTATAGATTGAAGTGTGCACAAATCCGGTACAATGGTCTAGATGCAATGGACTTGCCGACGAGGTCGACGACAATCGACGAAGAGGACGGGCCGAATACTGAAAACGCTAGGGCTGAAATGCTGAAATCTGCAAATTGCTGACTTTCTGTTAACTCTGATATTGTGTCAGCGAGGATGGCGATGACGATGACTCGACGACGATGCGCTGAAAACGCAGATGCTGAAAACTGAAAATAGCGGGCTGAAACTGTAAACGCTGGCTGACTCGACGGTACGGCGATGATCTACTGCGTGCAAGTGAGATCTACAAGGCTAGGGCTGGATCTGCAAAAGCTAAGTGCTGAAATCTGAAAACGCTAATGGTCTTGGCTAATCTAGCGCCGGAAACTGCAAACGCTAGGCTTGATCTGGAAACTAGAAACGCCAAGCTGGATCTGCTACAGAAAACGCTAGAGGGATTGGCCTCCAAAAACGTTGGCTACTGTTGTTGGCTCAAAACGCTAGGTTGTCTTCTGCCAGTCTTGCTAAGGAGAGAACACTGCAAGTTGCTTGAACTTCTTCTGTCTCTTTTGCTAAAACGCGGTGCCCCCTATCTGCTTATATAGCGGTAAAAAGCTGCGTCGAGCAGTCTTCCCTTCAGCCCACAACCTTGGAAATTGGTAAATTAAATTAATAAAAATGCCAACCTGCCTGGGAAATGTATTGTCCCAAAATTGGCTGGGAATCAGACCTTCTGCTTGGACAATGCATATGTTGGGTGGTATTGGGTGTGCAATCAGAGGATATGCAACTACTCTTAAGTGCCTGGACATGCACGGCCTGCTCACAGGCTCACAAAGGTACCAGAACACTTCCTAAGCTGACCTACTTTTCTTTGCATTAATCACTAACTTGTGATCTCGTAATGCCTGAAAGACCTGAAGCAGATGATCTCTGTGTTCTGCTTCATTCTTGGAGAAAAGGATGATATAGTCAAAGAAAGTGCCAACAAATAGCCTGTACTCTCAAAAAATCATGTCCATCATCCGGTTAAATGTCGCAGGAGCATTGGTTAAGCAAAAAGGCATCACCAAAAACTCAAATAACCCAAAAGTCGTCCGAAAGGCTGTCTTGTAGACGTCTCTCGGCGCGATTCGGATCTAATGATATCCACTCTTCAGATCAATCATGCTAAAACACGACGATCCCTGTAATCTGTCGAGTATATCATCTATCCTAGGAATCGGAAATCATATAATCGATGCACGTTCTCCAAGATCCGTCTTTCTTCAAAACCAACAACACTGGAGAGCAATACGGTGAAGTACTAGGTTGGACAAGACCCTTTTCCAAGAGGTCTTTCACTTGGTTCATAATCTCTTTGTTCTGGGCTCGGCTCACATGGTAAGGTGGCCGGTTCGGTGGTGTGCTTCCTGGTATCAAATCAATAGTATGATCTTGAGGACGAGCGGGTGGTAACTCGCCTGACAGGCCCTCTTAAAAGCAATCGGCATGAGTGTAGAGAAAATCTTGGCGTTCTTTTGTTCAGGTCAAAAACATATTCGACCTTAATCCATCGTTCAGTTCTCTCCCGAAAAAGTGAGTAAAAAAACTGAAATTCATGAAGTACTGAGCCCTTCATTTGTCAAAGTCGCATTCTCGGCCCCATAGTCAACCACGGCGTTGTTCTTGTGGTACCAAGGGATTTCAAGTAGAACGTCACAACCTTCCAAGGCAATCACGTAAAAATCCGCGTGCCCTAAACACCCCTGTCATTGCAAACGAAGTTTGCCAATGCTCGGTGTAATGGCAACATCCCGTCCGGGTGCCACTTGAACTACCTCCGCGTGTGGCCTCAGCCTGTCGGACGTAATTCCAAATCGAGCCGCCAATTCAAGAAGTTAGCCTTGGCTCCTTCAAAAGAGCTTCCTGATCTTTCATTTTTGCCCTAAAAACGACAAAGTTTGTACTTTCATTCATTTGATTCGGTTCAGGCTTCACACAATGTGGTACCAGTTCTGCTTTTTATCTGCCTTTTCTGCCACGTTCCTCAGCTGCTCTCGAACTCTCAGGCCTTTCGTCGTCCTTGTCGTTCTGTTCTTTTTGTGCCTTTGTAGGGCACTTCGTGGAGATATGCCCAGTTTCCCCGCATTCGAAGCACTTCCCCGACTTTAAGTAGCGAGCTCTCTCATGAGGAGTAAGCTTGGGTCGTGCATCCTTCTTTTCTGGGTTGCTCTTTCTCTTTCTACTTTCATTTGTCGAAGTCTGTTCGGCTCTTTGTGTCATGATCTCATCAGTGGGGTAGGTCAAACTGCCAGAGTGAATGGCAAAACCCCGTTTCGCATGACTCATCAACTCCTAAATAGAAGCTGACTTCTATTCCAAGCAGTGATCATGGATCTCTGTAGGGTAAACCACTCAATCTGTTCTCTGAACAAGATCTTGAATGAAGAGGCGGGTAGAAAAGAGCTCCAGAATCTCTCGCAATAAGCCTCCACTGTATCTTTCTTGGTCATCCGAAGATGGTTCCAAGCAGCTCGTATATCGCGTTCATACTCTCGAGTCAGCCAAGAAGAAATAAAAAGCTTCTTAAATTTCAGTCATTTAACTAGCCAATCCTGTTTAAAAGAAGCGTGGACCACCAAGTTCGAGCATTCCCCTTAAAGTAAGAAGCCGCTCTCCGAATCTTAGTGCTCTGAGTAGCGCCCTCCCGCGAAAGCGATATCAAACTGTTGTACAAAGACAAAGCCTTCGAAGCATCTCTATATCCCAAAAACGTGTCAGATTTAATTGACTGTCCATCTTCCTTAAACTCTCTGACTTTCTTGCTTTTATCTTCCAGAAAGTCATATTGGTTGGCTTTATAAAAATTCTTCTTCTTTGCATAAAAGTTTTTGTCGTCAGAGTCTGAACTGTCTGTAGACGAGTCCTCAGTAGAACTGTCTCTCACTGGGCGAGATTTAGACTTCTTTGCCATTTTCTTGTCCTATCTGAATCGTTGTTTCTTGCTTCGCTTTTTGCCTTTGCGGTCTTCTTCGCTTGAGTCAAATGAGCTAGAAGAACTGTCAGAAGAAGAAGAAGAATTGGGTACTCCTTCAAATCGAACACGCTTCTTCTGTTTCTTTGCCTTTTCAAGTGTCGATTGACAACCCAAATAGCCCAGGAAGTCAGTGTCTTTATTATGCTTTTTGCCGTGCTTTTTGGCTTTGTTCTGCGCGTCAAACAGGTGAGCAATTCGCGCATCAACCACCTCTTCTAATTCCTTCTCTAAATATTTCTTGTGAGCAGAAGGTTTCTTGGAGCGGGTTTTGGGGGTGGTGGTGTAGTTTTCTGCCACTGCGCATGCACTTCCTGAAAAGAAGTCTCGCTCATATATTTTGCAAATTTTGGGTCCTTCGCAAAATTGAGCATCATCTTTGTTGCGTCGCCGATCAGTTGTTGACGCTCCATCTCTCGATGCCCGAGGCAAGCCATACTCCTTAACGGAATCTTCGTTGTGATCCCTTGTCGCATCTCCGGATGCAGAGGGAGTCAACTGATCCTTGCCTGAAGCCATAGGTGCCGCGGAAAAAAATTTAGGGATTGGATTTCCTGTAGAAGAGAAATCGGCCGTGCTCTAATACCACTGTCTGTAACAGACTTGGACACTCCAAGTCAAGAATCTACCGCGACAGCACCAAATAACCACTTCAAAACAGTTCACAGTTCACAATTTATTCACACTGGCCCGGCGGAGTTGCGTGCCTAGAGTTATTTGGCCCCAAAGACTGGCGCCCCTTTCGGTATTTCTTTTTGTATTAATATGAGTTCAAAGTACAAGAGTGCGGGCAGGCGCTCACACTCACTCTGCGTCCAGATGCCCTGAGTTGTGAGAGGCCTGCTCACATTATTAAAGTTACAAGGGATCCTAAAGCAGAGCCCCAAAAGCAGAAAATCAAAAGCTTTCCAATAAAGCAAAGGCTCTTTCTCTCTCTTGCTTATAAAAATAAAGCAAGTGCCAAAAAGCTGTCCATGTTTAGCTTTTAAAAATAAAGCAGAAAAAGCTATCTCTCTCTCTCTCTCTCTCTCTCTCTCTCTCTCTCTCTCTCTCTCTCTCTCTCTCTCTCTCTCAACTTGCGTAGAAAAGCAAGTCCAGCAGCTGCCGCAAATCACGGAGGTCCGTACAGCTTGCCACGTGGCAGCTTTTCCGCGTTTACGCTGCAACCAACCAATCAGCAAATAAGGGCTAGGGTTAGGGTTAGGGTTTCAACAGAATTAAGGTTTTTGAATTTAGGGTTAGGGTTTTAGCAAAATTAGGGTTTTTGATTGTAGGGTTAGGGTTTCAACCAAATTAGGATTTCTGATTTTAGGGTTAGGGTTTCAACAGAATAAGGGTTTCGGACAGCCACGTCATCACTTTGTGACACTCTAACATGCTTCCTGGAGACGATGCAGAGTCTGGAGTTCCGGCTTGTACTATGTTGATGCAATATAAAGAAATACCCAAAGGGGCGCAAGGTTTGGGGTCAATACTCACTTTCAGTTCAGTTGTTACTTGAAGTGCTTAAAGTTGTTCAGTCCGTTCTTTTCTATTGGTACGTGGTGCAGTCTTGTGACGTGGTAGTTGAACGGAATTCCATGATTTGCGCTGGCAGCTTTTTGGCATTGCTTTTGCACAAGAAACTTTTGAGTTTGAAGGCTTTTCATGTAAACTGCTTTTCATAGGCCAAGGGCCTTTAAATATGTGTACTAAGGGCTCATTCTCTGACATGCTTCCTGGAGAAGGTGCAAAGTCTGAAGTTCCGGCTTGTACTGTGTTGATGCAATATAAAGAAATACCGAAAGGGGCGCCAAGATTTGGGGCCAATACTCTCTGGGGTGGAATTTTGACACTCCATGTCGCGTGTTGTTATTTGAAGTGCTTAAAGTTGTTCAATCTGTTCTTTTCTATTGGCACATGGTGCCCGTCTTGTGACATGATGACGTGGCATTTTTATAGGGGGCCCCATTATTATGGATCAAGGGGACGAGCAGAGTTACAAGGTCCCTATAAAGACACTCACGCTCCCATTATATTAAGCATCTTGAGTCACTTCCAGATTGCCAAAATTTTCATTTACACTAGTGTTTTCTCTTGCTCCTCTCTCTCTCTCCTTGTTAGTTGCAACGCAATTGAAATGGTGACAAGATCTAGACTTTACACTTTCCCAAATCTTTACTTCTTTCCTTGCTTGAATGTGTGCTACTTAGCACGAGAGATGGTTCCTTTTATTTCCTTGCATAGAGAGAATGAGAAGAGAGAGAGAGAGAGAGAGAGAGAGAGAGAGAGCACAATGACACCCGATGGGGTCACAACCAACCCTTTGCCGATGTGGTATTTGCTTTTGATTGCATAAATGGAAAGTACACACATGCAATACCTCAAGTGTAGACTCTATTGACTCGAATGGGGAATGTCGCCTCAGTACTAGGTAGGGCAAAACTAGAAGACAGTTAAAAAATAGATCAATAAAATTATTTATTAAATAAACTTGACTTCAATAAAGTTTTTGGGTGATATTGTGGCACATCTGCCCACCCGAGAATCCGATTGATGCGGGGAATGGCTCATTGGATTCCTCTAACCTAAAACTACATGCCCGTCGTGCCAAATGCCTACCTAGTGTAATAACATCTGTTAAAACACGTGCACAAACCATTTATGCAAGAGGGTTCTAAAACTGGAAAATTGAGAGAAAGGCTCCCTTGGGTGATGTAGAAATGTCCAAACACAAGGATGGTGATGATGCATCCACTTACAAACAATGGACTACCTCGTGGATCAAGAATGCCTCTATTGGTCAACGGCCAACAATAATCTTTGTTACCCCAACTCACATGGTGTGAATCAAACTGCAAACCAGATGGATGCCGTCGAGTGAATGGCGGGATATGCAAATGCCGATGTCCACGAAGGTTACCACCCAGCCTATGCTACCCCTACGCAGGAAGATTGGCAAGAACAACGCCAACGTGGAGATGAAGATGGATATGTCCTTTGGAATGTCCACAAACCATGGCAAGTCCTTTGTATGATGTCGCATGAAACCGCCAAATAACTCCTCAACGATAGAGGCTCCTCTTGGGGCTTCCACTAGACTGCCATATGATGGAAGCTCTAGATGAATCCTCGTCTCTGCAATGGATGTGGCTACGAATGTAGGCTCACGATGCTTGCGAACTCCTGCGGTGTTGCCTCGATTTGGAACCCTTTGGCTTTGGATTGAAGGATACCAATTACTAAGAGATGCAGATGGTGTGGACTTGATGTGTTGCCAAAGATGTGTACAGATGAATGATGAACAATGCCTCTTCTAGAATGATGGAATTCTCCAAGCAGACGGGAGAGACGGTTGTTTAAACAATGCCAAGACTTCAAAGCTAATAGGCTGATCTAGATGGCACCTTCCTTTGTCATCATAGGCCGCTAACAAATCCTGATATTCGCAATCAACATCTTCATGTTTCCAATGCATGTGCTCATTGATGTGAACTCTCATGTCAAAGAAGTTACGACTGCAAATATCCATGCTAGGATTCCTTTATATCAAGGTGGTTGAGCGCGCACACTAAGTCTACCCTCTCGCAGATTTCCTACGCTCAAGGCACACGGTCCTACACGTAATGGCAGGTCCTGCAATTCCTTGAGTGAGAGAAGCATCCTTGGGCGGAACGCTACAACACACACTCAATGCTCAGACAATAGAGAGAGAAAAAATTCAAAGCTCTTGGTCCATCGCCCCATGTCTAGTCCATACCCACCAATCTAGCCTAATGCTTTAGCCTTTTGCCTATAGTCTTTTAGTGCTTCCAAGCAAACAATTGTCCATTTCAACTGTATGTACATTCTGCTATAACTACTGTTGATTTCGAAGCTCAAGTTCTAGTTTTTAGCTGCCAACTCCATTATGTACATATCAAGTATTTTCTTTAAACGAAAAATTTATATAAAGGATAAAAACAAAAAAAAAAAAAACAACCTATCTACTTCTTTTGCCCACTCACCCTCGATAGCCCACTCACTCCCCCCTTGCCCACTCGCCCTCCTCTTGCCCACTCACCCCCTCCCCTTTAAAATTGCCTTCACTATCCACTCATCTCGTCACCTACACAATCACCCCCTCGCCCCCTAATATCCAATCATCCCACTTGCTTGCCCCCTCAGCCCACTCGCTCTCTCACTCCATTACTTTGCCCTCTCCTCCTCAACTCCCTACTGGTCTTTGCTGCCTACTCAGACCTCACATGCGTGCTCACCCCACAATCATGCGCCCCTCATCCAATGCTACCTACCAGCTGTTCAATAAAATACCAACACTGACCACCAGCGCCTCATATATTTACTCAACAAGCCTCATAAGGTGGGATTCATAGATGATTATTGTTGTTCCATAACTTTCATTAGATGTTATACTAACTCCAGGTAAATAACATGTCATGGCTGATCATTTGTCCACAATTGAGTGAAACAGATTGGCAACTGGAACTTGCAACCTCCTCCCAAACAACGCACCAGAGTGGTGCACAAATATTCTTCATTTTCTGTCCAATAGATCCTTCCACCTGACTTTTCCCCATTGGACAAATGTGCCTATTTCTCAAGAGCAAAATCTTTTTGGTCCTAGGTGGCCACTTGTACATAGCTGGCCTGGATGGTTCTCCGATGTTGAGTCAACCCTCAATGAAGTATGTTCCCATCTAAAGGCCATCCTCATTAACAAATATCCTATAAGAAGCTCACAGTGGTCCTCCTGGAAAATCATTATCACTGCCATGTCACTATTCAAGTTTTGAACGGGCATCTCTTTGGTTTATGTCCAGATCTAGGGAGTGAGGGTTTCTTCATGGTTGTGCCCAGCCTTACAGACTAATCTCTCTTATTTTGATCCCAGGCATGTCCCCATATTCAGTCTAGTTACAGTCACTTTCAAAGAGGGCGAACACTTATGGGATAGTGACTCTTCATATTCCATTACTTTGGGGTAGTCGGTGACAATAGGAGAGTCGAATGACCAAGTCGCTTGTTCCAACTATGGGAGAGGATTTCCCTCATCTGCCTCACCAGTGCAAGTATCTGACTACACGTTGCACCCAAGGAAGGCTTCAGGGGTGAGGATTGCTACTTGAGGAATAATGACCTGGATTGATGGCACAGGACGATGCTGCAGTCCAGAGACTTGGGGGTTTTCCACGGTCGTTTGTATCTTCGTTTGGAGCTTGTAGAAGGCTCGTTGTATGCATTGAGCCTTACAATGAGCCTTCCTCGTTGCATGCATTGGACCTTCCTCCAACAAGGAGACGCTGCCAACCATATTCACCCATTTTGCAGTAAAATCAATGTGACTTCAGGTTCCTCTTAGGCAGGAGAGTAACAATGTTTTGAATTTTTTAGATCCCGGGTAAGACTTCATTTTTTCACACTACATGCAGGCAGTCTACAGTGGGCACTACCCAGCCAGTCTCTCTTTAAACTCACTCCTCTTAGGAAGAAGAGTATCCCTTGTACATGCCTTGATTTTGTTTTCAAATAGTAGACGAATAGCAGAAGAGAAGCAGTGCTTACACTGAAACAATTACTTTGGTCTGACCAAATTCGGCATACGCTGATCCTGCTGCTGCATTAACTGCGCCAGTCTGCAAGACTGTCCAAAAGAGGACTCTCTCTCTCTCTCTCTCTCTCTCTCTCTCTCTCTCACACACACACACACACACACACAAAAAAAACGCGCATACATGCAGCCCTGCACTCGTGTAGAGTGCGTCCATCTTCTCGAGTGCCATGGGGAGAGATGAGAGAAGCAGAGGAGCCTCTAGCAAGAGAGACCCGCTGTGATTCCAAGGAATAGCTGGAGACTCTCGACTGAGCCATCTCCCTCCAGTTGCTCTTTGAAAATACTTCGCATGCTACAGAGGCCAAGGTTGAGTGTGAGACAGAGAGAGATGTTTTGGCCCCTTTCTTTTTAAACAACTGAAAGGGTCACGACGGCTTTCAAAGATAAGAAAGTGATAAAATTGTTACGTTAAATTAAACTAGTATCAATGTTTGGGAAAGGATTGCCTCAGCTTAATCTTGAGCCGATTGAAAATCAAGACTAGCTAACTGCAAACCATGGTAAACGGAAGAAAATCGATGAAATATGTGAAAAAATCGTCCATAAATTTTACAAATCTCAAAAATTTTGCTAGTATTTCTTATTTTCTTCTTTGTGAGGAAGAAACTTGATCAGCAGCCGCTTAATAAAAGAGACTTTCTCGAGCGTTAACACTGACTAGAATCAAGCTATAAAATGCAAAAAATGTAAAGCCATGTGAAGTTGTGAAATGAAAGGTGAAATAAAAAGAACTAATTAATATATGTGTGTGTGTATAGAATTTATTAGAATTATGCAAAGTGAAGCTTCACTTTAGCATTCTAAAACAGTAAAATGAAAAAAAAAATGTGTGTGTGTGTGTGTGTGAGTGTAAAATTTACTAAAATTTATGCAAGGTGAAGCTTCACTTTAGCATCTAAAACAATAGAATTCAACAAAAGTAAAGACATGTGAAGCTGGGAAATGAAAGATAAGTCTCCATCATGACAGGATGTGAAATGAAAGGAGTCTCCCTAACCCAACACAACACTAAGGGTTTCTTTTAGAAATCCAAAAAACATGCGAGAACTATATTAGAAAGAGGTCAAAATTACAATTTTCACGAGGCATAGCGTGATAAAAAAGGGGATACATAGGGCGAAACATTGAAGGTACATTTACTAGTCAGCTTTAACGCTTTCAAAGAGATGGGCATACATATTAGTGAGATGATCTTGGATGACATTCATCTCACTTAACATAGCCTCGACAGCTCTCCTTCCCACTTCAGAACAAGCCAACAAGGGTGCCTTCACATTTCTTTTCTTTAGAAACCACATATCTTTCAAGATGGTGTATATGTACCACTGTCTAGCTGCACAATTGACTTTTAGCTTCACAGGCCTGTGAAATAGCGCTAGGAATCCAATCATTGCCAACGAGTTGTAAGTGAGGAAAAATAGAATTACATCTTTTGATAAAGCGCTCTAATGGTGTTCCACATGACCAAAGGAAAGCCCATGAAATCTCCTAGTAGATTTGTTGCCAAGACAAGTTAGTGCATTTAATGTTACAAAATTGAGCTAAAATAAAGAAAACTTTTATGTTTTCTCTGTAGTTAATAAATAGGTGAAAAATATCTTTCTGGCGCCCAATTGCATGTGGGACAAATGCCATTCCCTAGCCCACATTTATGAGCATGTACTGCCATCCACGCAATTGTGTGGAGAATAAGCAAAGAAGTGCCAATTTTTTTGGCATGAGGGGTTTCACCCATAACCGAGAGAAGAGCCAACACCATTGCCGCATATCGTTAAAGATCGACCACCTTTTGTTGAGTTTATTGTGCAGCAGAATAGAGGTAGGCTGGTGGAGTCGAGGATTTTATGGAGAGTTGCCATCCTGGACATTCTAATTGCATCAGATCCAATTGGCCTCTGCATCCAATTTTCCATCTATGTCCATCAGGAAATAGGAAGGCGCGTTGGGTAAGGAATAGGGCATCTTTGGTTGGGATGCCAAAAGATGTAAGTTCTTCGGCTGTACAGAATCTCATTCTGTTTATTTCATCAAAAGACAATTGTCATTGAAGTTTTCATCAAAACACCTTGCTGAAACATTGGGAACCCTTAAACGCAAAGCTTTATTTTGTGAAACTCTCTCTCTCTCTCTCTCTCTCTCTCTCTCTCTCTCTCTCTCTCTCTCTCTCTCTCTCTCTCTCACACACACACACACACACACACAAAAGGACAAGGACAAACCCAAATCATTTAAGACTAAGATTATTTTTCACAATAGGAGAAAGTTAAAGGTTCTAAAATCAAAAACTATTCGAGCCAACTTTGACAATTTCAATACATTACAAAAAAAAGAGACAAAACTTTCCTATCATTGGGCTTCACTTTAGGTTTGGATATGTGCATTCATGGCCAAGACCACTATAGAGATCTGCTTTGCCTGGCACTTGTTGATGGATGAACATGTTTTCATTTTGGCTCGATCCGAACACTCTCAAGAAGATGAGTACAAGTGCTTGCACGTCAAATAGGATTTTTTCTTACTTTCTTTGTTAGTAAAATTGGGGCATGTGTAGTAGGCTCATCCTTGGATGTGCACCTCATGCACCCCACCATGTCCGTCTCTTGTATGCGATTTCACCTTGAAGACTTCATGTACATTGTCTGAGATGCATTTGTCTTCAATCAATCTGCGTTTCAAATTAAGAGCCAAACCAATTTTCTTTGCTGGCTCTTTTGAAATGGAAGCAGGAAATTCAACTCTTATGACAGGTCTTAATATCGAAACACTATTTTACCTTTGTCGAAACAAAAGAGGAATCGATTCCCACCCTTGGAGGAGTCCGCATTGTAGTTGTATCCATTTGATCTATCCAAGCTATCTCCACTTGAAATCTTCCTTCAAGTGATGCATCAACTTTTTCATCTCTGAGATTTGTAGGTGGAGGAGCCAGTTTTGGTTCTATGTTATGGTCCACCACATCACAATGAATTACATGTTTGGGAAATACCGACACCATTGCTTAGGTAGCCCATTTGGATATTTTCTACAACACTCAAATGATGGTACATAAGCCCCTTTGTTGCATGCCACAATACTTTGTCTTCTTCCACCATTGGGTGTGCCACTACATGTCACACGGCTATTGAGCGGTGTTCTTTGAATTGCACAATGGCTTCATTGACCTTCCATTCCAAAATACAAAGTTTCCCCTTCACCTTGGAATTCTTACTCCCATCTCCAATGCTTGAATCCTCCTTTAAATTTTTTTCTCATTGGCCTCCCTAAAAATGTATGATCACTTTTTTTTGCATCGTAATTGAGTCTATGAATGGAGTCATGATCAACATCAATCACAATTGATGGCCCTCGCTTTTGTAGAACGATTTTTCTCCTGACATGCTTCACACTTGTACATGCTTGTATGTATTAGTTTTTTTATGGAAACTTAGGGACACATTGGCCTTTAAGTGGAAGGTTGTTGGGATAAAGGCCACTATGGCCGGACAATCAGACATGGATTGCCCATCCTCGTACTAACACCCATCGCTAACACATTTTTCCATACTTTGTGGATAATAGAGAATAAGGAGACGCACAAATGTTGTGCTTGTGCTCAACCAGATCTCTCTCTCTCTCTCTCTCTCTCTCTCTCTCTCTCTCTCTCTCTCTCTCTCTCTCTCTCTCTCTCTCCATACAATCGTTCCTTTCATGTGCCTCATTGGCCATGAACTCGTAGAAATTTTTGTTATCACATCTATGCCCCTCCATGACTTGATTGATGCACTCCCAAAAAAGGATTTGGACTACCATTGTACTCTTCATTCATCTCACAAGTTGCAATAGTGAGTAGGTCCTAAATGTTGGAAAGAGAGACTCGTATTAGTATATATTAAAAAATATATATATATTGATGATGTACCAAGCTTGGGAAAAAAAGAACTTGGGATCATAGACATGGCAGGACATGGTCACCCAGTCTGCCAATCGGATGAGTGTGATCAAATTGCACCCACGCATGCGAAGATCTCGCAGTCCACTACTACTTATCTGATTGATCAAATTCATTCTACAAGCACGGCCAATTGTAGATATTTTGAATGCAAAGAATCACTCTCTTTTTGTTGCTTGCCTTGTAAATATGCTCCTATGGAGAAAATTATATGTGCAATCTTTTTTTAGTTGTTGTAGGGAATCAACATCAAAGTTGTCCTTTGTTGGGCTACTTTTGCTACAACCATGGACCTATAAAGGGTTCAATACCTTGTAAAGAAGAACCACATATACAAGTGACAAACAATTATCCTCACCAATTGTCCTCCATTAGGGGACCCATTTCTTTGGCAACGCTTTCATGCCCTCAAAGTTTTGCTTGCATTTTTTAATTTTGACAAATCTATTATCTATGTTAGAATTTCTTAAGGCATCAAATTGATAGAAATGTTGAAGATGTTAGAAGTGAAGGTTTCTTTGCTCAAGGATGTAGAGCTTGAAGTGCTAAGAAAGCTGGTCCAGACGGCTCATCAAATAGAGCTATGGAGTGACAGATATGGATGTTTGAATATGGAGGTGTTTACAGATCTCAGATGAGCAGAGCAGATGATGACAAGTGGTTGAACATGGTTTCAATTGATGGATTTGAAGTGCTTATGATGTGGATCATGTCGGTCTTTGAGATCGACAATCAGAGTCTTGGGGGCCAAGTTATAGAGGTTTGACGAGGGCCGGTTCTGAGCCGATTTGCCTGCTTTGGAAAATGTGCCATCTGATGGTTTTTTGGAGCTCAACAAGATTTGTGGGGCTAGTGCTTAGCATGAGGCGTTAGCAAAAAGTGAATGCTTGTGAAATGGATACCTAAATAGCTAGAAATTGCAAGTTGAGGTTGGTGCCAAAGAGCAGATAGTACGGTGCCATATGGTTTTTTCAAGTTTTGATTGCATTGTTTGGAGTGCTCGACAAAGTCAAAAGGCGGCGAGATCGGCACATGTTGGAGCCAAGAACCAAGGCTTCCACTAGGGTTTGACGGCTTGGCAAAGGGAGCCCTGAGCACCCGATGAAAATTCAGCAAATTGGGGAAAAAAGCTTGTTCAAGTAAATGTTTGGTGGAGTTTGGAGGCCATTGGGATGCAGTGTTTCTGGGCATGCCACGTGGGGCTCATAATTTCCCACATGCGGAGTTTTAAGGCCAAAAGTTGCACTATATGAGCCAAAGCGTGGCCATAACGGGGTATGCAAGGGGGAGAGAGAGCTCTCTCTGCTCCATGGTGATGGCAATGAGCCTTGGACATTGTGTGTAGGTGGGGGTGGCGGCCCGTAGGGCGCTTGAGGTGGTTTTGGTGTGAGTGGTGGTTGCGGCAATGCCCATCGTTGATGACGGCCGTCGAACGGCGGCTATGCGAAGTGGATGACATGGTAGGCAGTTGTGCTCGCGCCCGGTAGGGGCCCATATTTTGGGAGTCCCCACTAGCACTAACGCTAGTGCAGGGGGCCTTTCGTACGCGCGCGAGAGGGAGAGGAGGGGGGGAGAGAGAGAGAGAGAGAGAGAGAGAGAGAGAGAGAGAGAGAGAGAGAGAGAGAGAGAGAGAGAGAGAGAGAGAGAGAGAGAGAGAGAAGCCATTTAAGTGGCAGTTCACATGCAAACCTACCGAAAGAACTCGGACAAGTGTCCGGTGCTCAAGTACTTACTAAGCACAACCGAAGTAGTTATATAAATACCACTTTTTGGTCATTTTTGGGGGTTCTTTTTTCCGGTTTTTTTCTAGGGAGCAGTTTGTGAGTATCATTTGGAGGTTTAAAGGGGCATCAAGATCACCAAGGGACTCATTGGTGGCTCATTTGTCGGGAGGTTTCTGATCCGAGGGTTGCAATTCAAAGGGCATACCGAAGCGGGCGTATGCAACAGGATTGTAAAAGAGAAATAAATAATACAAAGTCGTATCACTTGTTAGTTGACAGCATCTCTTGTGACTTGGTTATATGCTTACCGCTTTAACAGTTAATATCGTTCTTATTTGCAGTCTTTTCTCTTAAAATCTCTCTAATCACCAGTAATACTTGTATTAAACATTAATTAAGTCTACAGGCACTCATTTATCCTAGTTTGAATGTTTGTTAAGCTCCGATCTACAACCAAAAGCCCGGTGCTTTCGCGGTCGACCCTCGAGAACGGCGCTCTCTGACAACACTTAGAATTTCTTTCTCGCCAAGGACATGGTATGAGCTCCCATCTTGTATCAAAGTTGTCATGATATTCTCCTTCACCATACACATTTATACCTTTCGTGCACCCGCTTGCATGTCTACATTGAGGACTCATTCAACCATTTCTTTGGTTTTATCAATGAGTCTTTTCAATGTTCCATCCCTCATGTTGTGTTGGCGACTTCCTTGATGCACCACCAACCTAGTCATGGATTCATCCTTTGGAATGACATAATAAATGAAGCAATCACATGCAAACAAGCCAGTGGATGGTTGTCCACAATATTGATAAGTAAGCTTGTCCCCAACACCATCACACAACTCACCCATAGATGGCAATTTAGGCATGCTATCATTGGAGTTTGTGTTGTTTGATTGACCAAATTTTACTAATTCTAAGAATCCTTCATTGAGACCACCTACATAGTGGCTTTTGCAACACATGCCAAAAAATGCAACGTTGGATGTTTGTGGTATGGTCCACTACTATGGGCCGCACTTGTGTTCCATATCATGCATTGGATGAGTCTTATCTAAAGTCGGTGGAAACTCAAACACTATGCTACCATTGTACTCTTTTGGGACTTGGTTGATCTTTAGTATCTTTGAGAGAAGCTTTGTTAAGGTGCTTGGCTTCATTATTGTACTTAAAAATATAAAATACTATTTCTTTCTCTAATTTTATCAAAGTTCTCCAATGCTTACCCCCCAAAACATTGTTCCTTCATTGGGCTTGTAAGGCCTATGCAGGGAGCATCTAACGAAGAAGAAGCCATCCCACTAAAATTTGAATCAATTTCATATTTTGACCACCACTACAAAGTTTGTAGAGAGAGACTCGTCTGCAATACAGAACTCCTCACCCAAATGATTATTATTCCTCTCTAGTGGCAATGGCGGTTCTTCGCTCCCGTCAGTAACAATGGCATGGAAAGCTCTCAATTTGAATGGTGCAACGTGTTCTTATAGTTACCTGATCCCCAACATAATCTTCTTGCTTGCAAAGGGAAAAACTCTCTCTTCAAGAGAGTTTAAGGGAATTGTGAGTAAATTATGCTAACCCTATAACTTATTTGCTTTTTTAAATAATTAAAATCCAAATCATCATTTTTAGGTTTTTAAATTTAAATAATTTGATTTTTATAAGTGAGAGGGTGTTTAGGATGCTTGATCACATTGTGGACCAGGATGTGCTAGTGATTAGTGTGCCATGGTGTTCATATGTTCGAATCCTCTCAAGTATACTACATTGCTATTGCCTTCTTATGCTCCTCCCTACTCAATTCTTTCATGTGGACAGTGTATAGTGATGACATGGGCTAAATGCCTATAGCTTGGCCCCTATGGTAGATTGATTAGAGAGACTTAATCACATCCAATGACTCATGGGATCTTAGACCAAGTAGCTAGGATGGACAATAGGGTAAATGGTGCTTTACTTGGGTTTCTTTTCCATGGTAGAGGCTAAATTGTAGTCTGAGCAACTCATTGTCGACCAGGATGTGTAGTGATTAGTGGGCAAAGCGTTCATTTATTCAAATAGCCTCTTGCATACTACATTGATATTGCTCTATTATGCTTTTCGGTAGGACATATGGGTCAAAGGGAATGAAAGTTTTGCAACGTTCTGGTTATATCCCTGTGTTAGATTACAACTTCTCTTTATGTGAGCATTGCATCTATGGCAAACAGACTAGGTTGACATCAGCACCTTTGGACAAGGAGTCCTCTAGATCTCATTTCATAGTGACTTGTGCGGACCTATGCCAGTCAAGTCTCTTGGGGGAGTGTCATACTTCCTAACATTCATAGACGACACTACTAGAAAGGTGTGGGTTTATCTCTTGACGCAGAATAGCGACGCTTTAGTGTCTTTCAAAAGTTCTTGGCATTGGTAGAGAACCGATCGGGTAGAAATCTTAAAGCTTTGCGCAGTGATAATGGAGGCGAGTACATCTCCTCTGAGTTCAAGTATTTTTACAATAAAAAAGGCATTAGAAGATAGTTTACCACTCCTTACTTGCCCACCCAAAATGGTGTGGCTGAGAGGATGAATAGAACCATTTAAGAACGGGTCACTTCTATGTTGTCTCTACGACCAACTTACCTCAAGAATTTTGGGGAGAAGCTGTTACGACGGCTGCTTATTTGATCAATTGGTCACCTAGTACACAACTAAAGTACAAGGTTTTGCAGGAGATGTGGACGAGCAAAGAGCCCAATTATGACAGAATACATGTATTTCGGTGTGAGGCATTCTCACATGTGCCAAAAGTACTGTGCGCTCCTTGCCGCACTGTCGAAGCAAGGGACTTGCCGATACACCGTATGCGAGCCACAAATGGCTCCAAGCACACAACAAGCCTAAACTAGCAAGCTCAAGAGAGCAAAGGGTGTGTCACTCACCGCTCTACGCTCGCCTTCGTGGTGGATTCCTCGCCGCGATGAAGAAGAAGCTGCAGTCGTGCCGCGCTCAACCGCTTCGCCGTCGTCGTGCCTTCGTAATGCTCGATCGCACACACACTCTCCCTCTCTCTCTCTCTCTCACACACACACACACACACACACACAAGGAGGTGAAGAAGAAGAAGATGGAGATGGAGCAAGAGCACTCTTCTATTGCACAAATGAGAGAATGAGTAAAATTAGGTTTAGTTGGCTTTTATATGAGTTCACCCCATTCACACTTGGGCGCCCATGCTTAGCCAACTAATCCCTTGAATGTCCCAGTTAGAGTGCGCCTCTCATCGGCGATCACTCTACCTTTTCCTATTGGTCCGACAAGCCCGGTACCTGACTCTAAATAATACAACGTTTATAGATCATAGGGTGTCCGTGTGCCGTGAGGGTTAACATGCCCCCCTTCCTGATGTAGATTCCGTCCTCGGAAGCTATTGAGTTGAAGCTGGGTCGTCGAGGTGGAAGAGCATTTGAGATGAATGTCCTTAGTCTTCTTTAGTCACTGCAAAATCAAACAACATTGGCACAGTAATTGCATTCTCTTAAAAAGCATATGCAGTTTTAGGTAGACACATTGATTGGTCAAAGAATTTCAAACAATTTGGTAGCAATGAACATTAAATTGCAATGTAATCAAATGCATAAACAGATGTAAAGGTAGAAAATTAAACAAGTCTGGGGTCGCTAATTTGACGGTCGAAAGGCACTAGAGATCGAATATTAATACCATGGGTAAGCTTCTTAATTATCTGTGGTCAATTAAGTTGTTTAATCGCGAGAGCCAAGTATTCATGTTCGAGGGCTGACTAGAGGCTATATCTAGAAAACCTTGTAGTTAAGCTACCATAAAAGGAATTTCTCATGAAATCATCGCCTGACTGATTACTTTTTCTTTGACCCCCCAAAGGCTTTTCACATTGATTCAATTTTGATGCGTGTGCTTATTTTGTATGCCTTGGGTTTTTTGCTTTTCAAGGAAAAGCGCCCACACTGGGAACCTCTAGGGCTCTAGTACCATAGGCAATACATGTGAGTGAAGTACCAATTTAAGCAGGGATTTCTCTTCCAGCTTAAAATTTTACATTGTGGCACTTTGATTTTTTGTTTGTTCATTTTCAGCATTTTAATTTTGTAACTTTGGGGGGTCATATAACACTGGTACCCTCCCCAGGCTCATCACATTAGTAAACTCCCTTTATAATACTTAAGCTAAAGGTCACTAGGGTTAAGCCCACTAGAAAGCCCTAGTACATTTCATACAATGCTGCCTAAATCGGATTAAGAACCTAAGTAACCATTGCTTATTAGGAAGGCATTCCCCATGGTATCAAGAGAAGATTTCTAATACCTAGCTTGGTCAAACTAGCTTAGTCGGACTGCTTGATTTTTAAACCTAGACAAGTGACTATGACAAAACACTACATTGAATTAAATGTTTGATACTAAGCCAATGCGCTGAATATTATGCTACCAATCACAATCAAAGCAGACAAACATGGATGCAAAAAGATAAGGGCAATGCTAATGGACAAGAAACACCTGTTTGTGTCGATGGTCGCGCTTGATTTGAAGTGTGAACGAGAGAAAGGTTCCATGAAGGTCCAAATCCTATCAATAGCAACACGCTCCTGTACACACTAGGAAACAAAAGGAATACCTCCAGGAGGCACATTAGTGGGAAAAGATAACTTCGCTAATCTCTCAACTCTAAAACAGAAACACTCCTATCGTACTAATCTTACCTACCCTCCATCACTCAAGTGATGAGGATCAAAGGTGTTTCATGGCATAGGTTTCTGTTTCACTGTACCAGATGTGACATGTGTAGGTCTGAGTCAATGTTTTGACTTTTATTGTGCATACTCGTTTGCTAATTGCTCTTGCTCTTTATTTTTATTTTTTTGTGAGTATAAAGCTTTATATGTACATTCCCTAAGATTGGTGATTGAGAGGTCAGGGAAAAAGGTTGAGAGGGAAACAAATGAATGAGGACTGTCAGCAAACACTCCCCCCTTCCTTGGGTAGATCATACCGTTTGAAATGAGCTTGTCACCCTTTGAAACCAATTGTTCCAGTTGGTAATAGGTGAGGATTTTTGCCATTAGTTTTCTATTACCCTAGGTGCCTCGTCAAGTTGCAAGGGTGGTAAGGTACTCTCCCAGGATTGAACTTGAAGTGGTTCATCAGGTGATTCTTGAACATTGGGAGGTGTGGATTCTTTTGTAGCTTCATGGAGGTCCACTACTATAGATGGAGGCTGTGTAGAAGCTTTTACCTCTATGGATGTATTACATGAGGAGCTAGAAGCTTCATGGGACTCCCCCATTCATGAGCTAGGTGGAACAAATCGTTCTTTCTTTGGTACCCAAACTAGCTCGGGAGCGGGTGTGTAGCATTCTGTGATTTTTTTCTTTCCACGATCATTGATTCGTTTTGGAGATACGGGATTGGGCTCACTTGGGTCAGGTGATAGGTAAGAGCACAATCTACGTTTTGGCACCCAGATTTGATCATTTCCTTGATAGTAGCCTTGGGCTTCCAATAGTCGTTTAGGGATCCATCGCAACATTTTCTTACTTTTCTTGGAGCGAGTGGTACGTTTCTTACAAGGCTTCTGTCTTTTAGCACTAGCTATGGTCACTAAAGAAGCTTTAGGGACCCACTTGCATGTTTTCTTCGTGACATTAGGATGAGTCTTGTCGGAAGCGATATGCATTGCTTGTAGCATATTTAAGGGTATAGGCATTTCATCCCCCTCAGGTGTTACCCAGGTCGTCCCCCTATTTCCCCAAGTGTCTATGGTTGATGCTAGGTGGACCCAATCCACATTGTCTGATTCCGTCATACCCGGTAACACATCCATATAAGGAGAATCTTGGCCAATGTCTGTATCCTTCTTACAAGTGTAACAATATTGTAGTGGGGCCGAGTGAACTGTGGTGTCAGAGCGATGATCAATAATGGTTTTACTCCCTAAGGGGTGTACCTTACCAGTCACCAAATCCACTCTAAGGACAGAGTCTTGGAATTGCAAAAAGACATGATTTTTAGACCAATCATGAACCATTTGTGCTTCCCTCATGAATGGTCGTCCTAAAATCATTTCATATGACATAAGGTGTTTAGAGAAATCCATTACAATGAACGTATGTCGTACCTTGTGTCCTAGAACTTTGATCTTAAGATCCTTGAGCATCCCCATAGGTTTGGCTATGGTACCATTTGCCATCTTTACCACAATGTTAGTAACACTGAGGCGGGGTTTTCCCATGGATCCCCAACAATCTTTTGTAACGATGCTAACTCCTGCACCACCATCAAGAATTCCCTTTATAGTTAATCCCTTGGTAGTGATGGGTAGGGTCTCATTAGACTCGTCGCCTTCAAAATACTGCCCTAATTCGTTAATGGGTACCTCGATCACAGACTCGTGTCCATCTAAGTCAAGTGATTGCACATGATTTTCCTCATCAATCATAATCGAGTCAGGCCTATTTGGTTGCGCAAACTGTGGTAATCCCATTCGTAGCTCTCCGTTAAGGAATGCTCGAAGTGCAAGGAATAACTCAGGATCTCCATACAGCTTTGCTATGATCGTGGTTCGGACCTCAGAAGACATGAAGTCCACTAGTTTGGCAACATTCATTGGCGTTTTGCAGGGTGTAGGTCCTTGACTAAGAACTGGTGAGGATGGAATCTCGTATTCCTCAATGGGATCAGGTATTCCTTCGTTAAACAACCTTTCCAACAAGAAAGGTGTATGCTCACTTTCTGATGTCCCGTCCTCACTCCCTTCTTGGATGATACTAGATATGGCTAACGGTCTATGGTTCATGTGGGGTGGATGAACTTGCGTGGGAAACACTGTGTCATGAATTTTGACATGCATGGGTTCTGGTTCTAGTTTCCTTTGAGTCTCCTCCACTAAACCTCTTAGATGTTTCACCTGCTTAATCTCGTCTACTGGGTTTGGGTACGTCCCAATCTTCTTTTACGATTTTTCCCTTTTTGCCCTTGCGGTTTATCTTGGGGGTCTTGGATTGGATTTGGAAACACTTGTGGTGTTTTCAGAGGCTCTTTATGATTTTCTCTTATTCGGTTTTCATTTGGTTCCATGTTACGGTTTTCTTTGTCGGTCTTTCTCTTTGTGGTATTGGTTCTAGTCCCCATTGTCTCGACTGAATCTGAATCATCCTCGAGGTCATTCATATACACGGGGTCATCTCCTGTTCCTATGTTTGTTTTGGAACTTGGCTTTGAATTTTCCGTATTCTGCGACTTCTTCCTTCGTGTCTTCTTTTTCTTTGCTTGGATAACTGAAATGGTATCCCTCTCTTCGAGGATATGGGCTGGCCCTTGAAGCATGGACCGTGTAATCGCATAAGCGGGTGCGACGGGTGGTATTGGCGATGTCACACTAGCAATTTCGACCAAATTTAGGGGTGTGATTTTAGGCGCATTTGGGTTATAGAGGCATTGGGCAATCAAGTGATCTATGCCACAACGATTACATGTGAGTATTGGCATTGCAGACGTGCTCCCTTGATTCATTTGCATCTGTGCAACATTCTTTTGCAGCCTAATAGGGCACTCCGCTGCTCGATGTGGTCCACCACACTCGTAGCATTGAAGAGGTGGCCTCCTAGCCTGGGTGTTGATATTTTGACCTCTGGATGCGAGAGCAGCAGCTTGATAAACCGGCTTGACTTGCCCCCAACAATCTTCCATGTAGTATATAGGACACTCTTCCAATGTATCAAGTCCGTAGGCAATACTAGTGTCTATTTCCTCCTCACAGCCATCTGGATAAGCATTTGATGGCTCGCAACCCACTTGGTTCATAGGGGCGACTCTTGGATGCGGGGGCTGCGGTCCTAGCACAGGAGGTGGTAGCGGTGTAGCTTGTACAACATTTTGAGGTCTACGGACCATGTGTTGCGGTAGTTGCTCAACAGGTGGAGCAGGCATCAATACAGGAGCTTGAGGTGCATCCGTCTAGGCTACAGGTGGTCTATTTGCCATCATACGTTTGATCATTAAACAATCCTTAGCTTGGTGACCATACCTACCACATGCGTTGCAAGTTCCATTAAATTTTACTCTAAACGTAGGGCACTCACTAGTGCTATGTGGACCTAAGCAAATGGAACACCATTGTTGCTCCCTTCTTGGATACATGTGACTATTTTGAGGGGGTCGATTATCCTTAAGAGACTCTTGGATTGCCTTGGTGAGGTTTGTCAAGAAGGTCTCAAATACCTTTGGCTCATTGGCAATGGGCTTTACAGTCATGGGTTCATACTCAATGGCTTGTGAGCTAGTGGATCTCGTGTCAGTAGACACCCTCATGCCTGCTATCATCAAGTTGTCCTCTAATTGGATTGCATTGGCAGTGACATCTTCCCAGGTTGTGATACCTCTAATCACTAGTCCATTATAGATTCCTTCATTCCTCAACCCTCGAATGAATCGATCAAGCAGTTGGTTATTGTTGAAGCGCTCATTTACAGGGCAGCGAGAGTTTAAGTGCTTTAGACGACTAATGAAGTCCTTACTGACTCTCCTTCCTTACGTTCGGCCTTCTGTAGCTGAGATGCTACACCCCAAAGCACACCTTCTCGTATGTACTCCTTTAGAAACAACCTTCGAAGGGTAGGGTAGATTGTTTGCTCGTCCACCCTTAGGGTTCTATACCAATCTCCAGCCTTCCCACTTAATGTCAAGCTTAAGGCATTGCACTTATGTAGTTCGTTGCGTTCCCCTAAGGAATCACATACTTGTTCAAACACTTCAATGTGTTTCCTAGCATCTTCATCCCCATTGAATTTTTGCGTGAGTTTGGCAATTTGTACTGCCTTACTTCTAGGCTCTCTATCAGATGCATGACGCATATTTTCCGCGATAGATCGACCTATGGTTTGAGCAAACGCTGCCAAGTCACCTATGTGAGGAGGTAGGGCCGGTGGAGGTACTCTTGGAATCATATGTGGGAGAGGGACGGGTACCGGTCTTGGCATATGTGTGGATGATGCAGGATATGGAACATAACCGGGCATAGGTCCACTCGGATAAGAGCTAGGGAACGACACTCGAGGAGCATAAGCAAGTAGTACAATTGGAGGTGTGGGGGCCATGTGTGCATAAGGGGCTAGAGGCACATACGGTCGAGGCCCCATATTAGGTACTACGACACTAGGTAGTGGCACTGCGCTAACCGTAGATGTCATCGGTACATTCTCTGTCAGGCTTATCCCTGGAGTGAGCACTGTGTTTTCCTTAATAGAGGGTTGAGCCAAGTTAGGGAAGCTAAAGTTTTCGCTCGGAGGCTCAGATTGCATAGAGACCCCAGGTGAAATGACGTAAGATGGGTCCATGGGGCTCATTAGAGGAGTCTTCATTTGTGATAGAGTAGGCTGTTGAGCCTTGCTCGTATCCAAAAATCTCATGGGGCCAGTTGAGAGTATATTTACCCCTCGGTTTTGCCTTTCTGATTGAATAATGCCATGGATAACATTACAGATCATTTTCTGTTGATCTCCGATGCTCGTGGCACTAGAGGTGGATTGTACAATCTCTATCCATCCTACATGGTAGGCGTGGCCAGAGTGTAGATCCGTCAACACCTCAGTGTGGAGGTCGTATGTCCAATGGTCATTAATGAACAATCCTTCTAGAGTCGACATGTTAACGGTTTCTTGTGAGGTAGAAGCAATGTTGCTCCCCGTGGTTTTACTTGTCACCAACGGTACTCTAGAGGGAACTTCTGAAGGAGGCAGCTCAACAAGGCCTTCTTGGTAAGAAGTTGGCAGGATATCCACATGGACACTCTTTGGGGGTGTGGGGTCCACGTGCGATGTGAAAGGAGAGTCCACTTCCCCACCCCCTTCGTGTGCTTCATTTGCATCAGGTTCCGAGCGAGTAGCTCTACCTAATGTTTCCATGAAACGGCTAAACATACTAGTACTAGGCTGTGGAGCTTCGGGAGGTGCATGGCCTTCTCTCTCAGTGTTTTGGGTAGAGTATGCTTCCATGATTTCTGAGTCGGAGGAGGAATCACTAGCGGCTATTTTAGGGTCTTGGGTGGTGCTACCTTGTGTCCCCGCTGAGGGTCTAGAGCTTATCGTGGATGGGTAATGGGTGTCCGTATGAACAGAGGCACCCTCAATATGCTCGTGTTCTAGCACCTGCCCAGAGCGTAAGTGCATGTGCTTTTGATACCCTAAGGTGTCAAAAGCTGCTCTAGGAGGCCTTGTGACTAGTTTTTAGCGTGTTTTTTGTTTGTTTTTTTGTTAGATTTTTTAGAGCGTATCGTGGAATGGGCCGTGTGATAGCTCGAAATGAGCGTATCGCTAGGAGGGACGCGCCGTGCTTTACAGCCCTCCGTTTGGTCACTCTATGCCCTCGGAATCCCTAAAACTGTCAATTTCCAGTAGGGAACTAGGCCCAAACTAGAAAGTCTAAGGGTGCAAGTGGGAAGAGAAAGGAGGAGAGTGGAGGACTTGTCCCACATGCTCTCATTCTCTCTTGAGGGAGTAGGGTATATATATAAGAGTGAGTCTAGTATATATCATAAGACTGAGGACTGGGCATGGGCCTGGGCTTGGGCTTGGGCTTGGGAAATGATCCCGATCTATCTTTTATACAAACCAGCCCATCCGTTTTAAGAGTCACGTTTTTTATTTTCGAAAAATTTCACCGCCCGCTCACTCGCGTTTTTATTTTTCGATTTTATTTTATTTGGATTTTTTTTCAAAAAAAATATATATATATATATATATATATATATTATAATGCAGAAAACGCAGAAAACACAGAAAATTGAAACCGCACAGAAATTGCAGGAATTGAAATGCAGAAAACGTAGAAATTGCAGAAATTGAAATGCAAGAAATGCAGAAAATTGAAAACGCACAGAAATTGCAGAAATTGAAAAAACGCAAGAAATGCAGAAAATTGAAAAAACACAGAAAATGCAGAAATTGCAGAAATTGGAACTTGACAGAAAATTTAACACAGAAAATTGCAGAAATTGAAACTTGACAGAAAATGCAGAAAATGCAAAAACGCAAGAAATGCTAACTGTGCAGTGCAAACCAGAAAACGTAGAAAACGCAAAAAACAGAAATCTCCACACAACTACACACCCTCATTCCCTGCCTTTCCTATGATAGAGATTGCACCACAAAAAAGCGTAAAGTGCTAACCGAGCTTAGTGTAGGGCATATCCCCGGCAGCGGCGCCAAAAATGTGCGCTCCTTGCCGCACTGTCGAAGCAAGGGACTTGCCGATACACCGTATGCGAGCCACAAATGGCTCCAAGCACACAACAAGCCTAAACTAGCAAGCTCAAGAGAGCAAAGGGTGTGTCACTCACCGCTCTACGCTCGCCTTCGTGGTGGATTCCTCGCCGCGATGAAGAAGAAGCTGCAGTCGTGCCGCGCTCAACCGCTTCGCCGTCGTCGTGCCTTCGTAATGCTCGATCGCACACACACTCTCCCTCTCTCTCTCTCTCTCTCTCTCTCTCACACACACACACACACACACAAGGAGGTGAAGAAGAAGAAGATGGAGATGGAGCAAGAGCACTATTCTATTGCACAAATGAGAGAATGAGTAAAAATTAGGTTTAGTTGGCTTTTATATGAGTTCACCCCATTCACACTTGGGCGCCCATGCTTAGCCAACTAATCCCTTGAATGTCCCAGTTAGAGTGCGCCTCTCATCGGCGATCACTCTACCTTTTCCTATTGGTCCGACAAGCCCGGTACCTGACTCTAAATAATACAACGTTTATAGATCATAGGGTATCCGTGTGCCGTGAGGGTTAACAAGTACTTAGACAAAAGCTAGACCCCAAATCACACAAGTGCATTTGCATTGGATATGGTGTAGACGGAGAGATGGGATATCGTCTCTAGAACCCGGAATCAAAGAAGATTATACGCACTTCACAGGTGATATTCAACGAGTCTAAGATGCATAAAAAGCTAGTGAAAGACATTGAGTATCGTAGAGTATGGTTTGAGGACATTTCCTCACCGCTAGTTACACGAATGTTGGACGTGCTAGTGATTCACCTTCCACTAGTACAGACACACATGTTGCTCCAAAGAGAGTGGAATCCAATAGTTAGGCACTTCAAAGATCTACTCGTACATCTCATGCACCTGAGAGTTTTGATCCACGATTAGACTACTTGCTAGTTCACTAATTTGCGGTGAACCCACTTGCTACAAAGAGGCCATTCAAATGGATGATAGCATGAAGTGGGAAGAGGCTATGCCAATCTGAGTATAACTCAATTTTAGCAAATGAAACTTGGGATTTGACAGGTAAGCATGCATTTCCATGCAAATGGGTGTACAAGAAAAAGTATATCACAGATCATCCAGAGCCTAAGTATAAGGCAAGATTGGTTGCAAAAGGGTTCAAACAAACGAAAGGCGGGGGTTTTGATGAAATCTTTTCTCCAGTGGTCAAGATGACTACATTGCATCTTGTGCTTGTTCTAGTAGCCATTAAGGACTTGGCATTGGTCCAAATGGATGTGAAGACAGTGTTTCTTCATGGGTATCTTGAAGAGGATGTTTTACATGAAACAGCCAGAAGGTTTTGCGATAGAGACTGAGAGGCCAACACGGCCAAAACTGGTGTGTAGACTCGAGAAAACTTTGTATGGATTAAAACAAGGCTCAAGGTAATGATACATCAAGTTTGATAAGTACAATCAGTCCCAGGGTTACGTAAGGAGCCAAGAGGATCACTACTTGTACACAAAGAGGTTGAACGGTGATTCCCTCATCATTCTGATTTTGTATGTGGATGGTATGCTCATAGCCAGGAAGTCAAAAGATGAGATTGCACTTCTCAAGGATGTCTTAAACAAATAGTTTTCTATGAAAGATTTGGGCTATGCACATCACTTTCTTGGTACGCATATCAAGAGAGATCACAAACATGGTATACGTGAACTTTCGCAGGAAGAGTATATTCACAAGGTCTTGCAACGTTTCAATATGTAGGAGGGGAAAGCATTGAGTACCCCAATGGCAGCATACAAAAAACTTATCAAGCATGATTGTCCCAAATCGGAAGTTGAAAAGGCAGAGATGGAAAAGGTGTCGTAGTTGACAGTCTCATGTTTAGCACACGGCCAGACACTGCATATGCAGTGGGAGTGGTCAGCAGGTTTATGGAAAATCTAGGCAGAAAGCATTGGGAAGCAATCAAGCACATCTTGAGATACGTCAAGGGCTCAATTAGCAAGTGCTTACGCTTTGGGAATAGTGATTTGGATTATGTGGGTTGTGTGGACACTAGGCAATCCACATCTGGCTACGTTTTCTTGTTCGCTGGAGCGGCAATTTTTTGGAGATCATGTATCCAAAATTGCACTTTGTCTTCCGCCACTCAGGTAGAGTATGTTGCAGTTTCTAGTTCCAGTAAGGAAGCTATGTGATTATCTCGTCTAGTGGGAGACTTTGGTATAACACCAGACTCCAGTGCTACATTGTGACAGTGGGAGTGCGATTGCGTTAGCAAAGAACCTCGTGTTTCACTCCAAGTTGAAACACATAGAGGTCAGGTATCATGTGGTACAAGATATTTTGGCTAGCAAACACATTGAGTTAGTCAAAGTTCACACGAATGAAAACCCAACAAATGCTCTCACTAAGATCTGAGTGATTCGCACATTGCATAGAGATGATGAGCGTAGGGTGAATCTAGGGTCATGCTTTACGTTTTGTACATTTGTACATAGTAGCCCCTACATTCTTTAGCCACTTGAGCCACGTTCCCGCCCACTTCTCTTGTATTCTTTGTTCATAAGGATAATAAGGAGGAAGAGAGTGGTCACTTTCTAGAGCTCCATCAAAACACAATGTCTCTTGCTTCCCCTTTCCCTTCCCCGTCTCTCCATCCCTTCTCTTGCTCACCGCACAGCTTCCACATGGCCAACATGACACTAGTTTTCATTTGCATTAAAATAATTTGGTTTATTGTGTGGTGGCAGTGCACAAGAGGTGTAAATTATAGCCATATGCAAGATGAAAGAGAAAGACAACACATCCCAAGTCATGTTTTTGAAAATGATGAATGACGTGATGTTAAATGATGGCCATCCTCCAACCAGTTTTTGTAAATTCATGGCAAACAAAGTTGCAACAAATTGGAGAGCAATTTGAATTGTTTTCAATGGAGGCCACGCAATGTTATGTGTGGGTTAGAGAAATCTTATTTGTTTCACTAGGAACAAAGCCTCCTTATTCACACTATTCAGTCTGTAAATAAAATCTCTTAGGATGAATGCACTCTTCATATACTCCTTGTGGAAATTCACCTCTTTTGTGTGAAGCGCCTTCAATGGCTTACCCACATTTGGGTGAGAAAATAAAAAATGATTGAGGGAATAATTATCTTTTGTCCTTTGCAACCACCCACCACACAAACTAATCTATGGAACTCTTTATTGGCAATCTATGTTCTTCTTACAATTAAGAATCAACTAATTGAACACATGCGCTCCATACATGTTTCCTACACTTAGTGTGATATAGATTGCAATGAAATACCTTCTATGATCACTCTTTATTGGCAATCTATGTGCTTCTTATTTAAGTATGTAGTATGGAACATTCAGTTTGTAATCTTGCCATAACTAGATTGAGGAATCACCAAGCATTGGTGGGCAATGAGCAATACATCATCCACATATAAGCCAACAATGAGGACTACATCATCCCCACCTTTCACAAATTCAAGGGTTATGCATCCGAGTTTCATGTGCATTTGAGTAGGCCTTTCTATTATCATACCAAACATCTACTACTTGCTACATATACAAAGCTACTTGTGCACTTTGTTTCTTGCTTCAAAATGTTATGAAATGTAATCATATGACAAGTGGAAGCAAAGTGTCATCAAAATCAATCTTCTTCTCATGGCATAACCTTTCACAACTCAACAAGACCATCAAACCAATGCTTGAAAGTGTAAGTAGTGCCTTTTTCCTTGAAAGAAAATCACATTACCATCTTCCTTTTTTAAAAAAAATGGTATCATAAAAAAAAAACCTTCATGAAAACCTATAAATTGCCTAATGCCCATTTTTCCTAGAGCTAGATCATAAAAGTACCATGTGCCATTTTTTTTTGGATTTTTGCACCATAGGTCCCTTTTTAATATAGATGCTAAACTAGTATGGGGCTAGGGAAAGGTGAAGAAGATAAAGAAGATAAAAGAGAAAATAGTTAGTTAATGCACACATGTTTGTATTTAGTAACTTGAGAGTTCTATTAAAATATATGGAGGATATGAAAGATAAGAAGAAGACAACTACGAGACTAATTCTACATATGAATCTAATAACAATGGATATGAGAAAAATAATTGGTAGCTTATTTTCCAATGAGCTTTCCTACTCGTTGCAAGTAGTAATATCTAGATTGGTATTGTGGCGTTACCCTTTCATTGTTGTAACCTTCCATTGCATCATTGGATTTTTGAATGTAGTGTGCCTCATGCATATTGGCTTTTGTCCTTGTTGATAAGTGTTGGAAATATTAAAGTCTCAAAGTTCTCTAAAAAATTTTGTACATGCAAGAGGGTTAGTATTGTGCATTTGTAGGTGCCTTTCTATGTAATTAGCTTGTCCAACATAACGCTTCTCGTTGTGAATGCATTGAATCTTGTAGTTTGATATCGTCTCACTTGGATGGATGTTATTATTTTTTCCCAGTTTCTTGTTTTGGTGTGAAGCTAGTATGCTCCTTGACTATTGATGGTATTTCTTTTTCCCTTGATCTAGTGCATGCTAGGCTTGAGGTAGGATAGGGGATACAATGCTCTAACCTACATATGCATGGTTAAGGGGACTCTTAAAATAGAAACCAAAGGTCTATATAGGGGTAATGATGGGCGGAGATGAGCATGTGGTAGTTCTCCTATCCTTTCACTGGTATTAGAGCTTGGGGCTCTTGCTCTCTCTTACCTTGAGGAAGGAGAAGAGGGTCGAGTGGAGCCTAGGCATGGGTGTTGTGGAACTCTCTCTCTCTCTCTCTCTCTCTCTCTCTCTCTCTCTCTCTCTCTCTCTCTCTCTCTCTCTCTCTCTCTCTCTGTCTCTGCTTCCCATGACGGGTCTGACGAATAACGGAGCCGCGTGGGAATACTTTTTGCATGGAGGAAGTGGGCATAGGGACCGTACAAAAATGCATAGGATAGGGTCCAAAGGTGGTCGCCTTGCTTTGTCACATCATTTTCATCTCTGCATGGAGGCCATCGATGGCACAGTGTGATCGCTACGAATGACTTTTTTCCTCCCGTGTCTTGTGTGTTGCTACAACATGATTGCAAGAAGATTCAAAGGGTTTTTTTAAAACTTTAGGGCACCCTCATCCATTAAGGACAAAAGCCCACATACTATACTCCCTTGAGCATGGCCCTCCTATGCAAAGCATCTTCACTCCTATGTGAAGCTATGCCAAACTAGGAAACCACAAAATTAGGGCATGACATACAAGCTTCCAATAGTATTGTACTTGCACTAGCTGCCATGTCTTGGAGGTAGCTTCTTGGACCAATAAGGCAAGCCACACAAAGGATTCCGCATCCATGGCTCTCAACAACACAAGCATGCAAGTCATGGATGGTCCAAAAAGCCATGTAAAGCATTCTAAGAAGCCATGGTAATCACGAGAATAATGCATTGAGTATGGAGTTCAAAAAGAGTGTCCTTTCTTCTACACAAAGGCTTATGTATAATAAGGGTCATCAAGGAAAAGTCCAACGTAGGCGGTGATATGTGTCTCGATGCCAAGGGCGGTGATTCAAGCCATGGTAATCACAGCATGCAAGGATGCTCCTGGAGTAATGCAAGCATCCAAAATACTCAAAGAGGGTTTTTTAGAGTCGATATTCTTTATACTTCCACTATGGAATATAACTTGACAAGATTGATTAGTTGTTGATAAGGTTTCTTTTGTCCTCACTCTGCCAGTTATCCATTGTTATGGTGAAGTAAGGCTCAATTGTCAAGCAAGGCTCAACAATAGAACATAAGAAAATGACAAGGTACATTGTAGTTTCTGCATTCTATTTAAAATTTTGGATTTACAGTAGTGTGCTTTCAAGATAGCTCTCACAGCTTGGACCTCGAAGAGTTTTATCATGCATGACATGTGAGAACTCAAAAGGATCCTAGCACAAAATCTTGACATGTTTTTATTATTGAGATGTCCTTATTTGAAGCAAGGCTTCGATTTTTAAATATGGCTTGCTTGCGTTTAGACTTTGTGATATGCTATTGAGGTGGTCCGGAGCGGGCAACAAGAGAAGCGACCTCTAAATACTCCTCAAGGATCCGAGGTTGCTTAATTAGGGATGGAGGAAACAAAAGCATTAAAAAAATTTAAACCCACATCCAAACCCAAACAAGAAAAGGGGCACCACCTAGTTATGGATGCAAACTAGGACATAAGAGAGTTTTTCTATGACCAAGAGGAGGCACAACAAAACACACACAAACATCCTTACGCAAACACACGCATCAAGTGGAATGCAAAAGATGTAGAGAAAATGGAAGAGAGAGTAATGGAGCTTGTACATTATTTGGTTTGCAACTTGTGTGAGGGGTTGACTATTCATAAGGGTATTCATGTGGGAAGAAGCCTAGGGATATGGAAAGTCACATGGAAGTCATGCGATTTGGGAAGTTGCAAATTCCTAAGAAGTGAGTCCCTTGTTGCCATGAAAACTCAGCAATGGTGACCTCTAGTTCCTAAGAAGAGGCTTGTTGCCATGAAAACTCATCAATGGTGACCTCTAGTTCATTCTATACAAGTGGATCTTCCACAATAGACAAAATTATCGCAACAAAAGGTGCAGCCAAAGTTGCGATCTGAATTTTAGACAACCAATGGCTTTTGTAGCAACAGGAATCATAGAAGGACGAAGGGCGAGAATCACATAAGGGAGTACGGGTGGAAGCATAAAAGGGAGCAAGGGAGATTGAAGTAGAAACAAGCTGGGATTTGTGTGTCAAGAAGCATAGATTTGAGGCTGGAGAGAGACGAAGCTAAACAACATATGGGAGGCGTCGTTCCCCTCAAATCACAAACAAAGAAATTTGAGCTTGAAAGGGAAGGGCAATGCTCTTAAAAAAGGCATTTTCTAGATGGGAGTGTGCAAGAAAGTCGATAGCTCTTGACAACTCAACATTGCAGGCAAATTTATCTATGCATTTAAGAGGTCATTCATACACAACAGAGCATCACATAATGGTCGGCGATTTTGGGGGTGGAAATTTTCATTGCATGACACAATTGTCGGGGGAGCCTCAATTTTTGAGGGGTAATCAATTATTTGGAGCAAATTTGAAAGTGGTAGCAAATTCAACATGTTGGAGTTTCATGATGGAAAGCGGATAATCCGGCATATCAAACCAAACAAATTCAAGGACGGTACCTTTTACTAAATTTTCCAATCACATAAAATACATCATTAAACTAAACAACGAATTACATGAACCCTTCGAATCTCGGTATAACATCCGTGGCTCTTTATTTAGCAAGTTTAATTGGTCTCGAATTGGTGTGGTGCACTAATCTTGAGGGCTGAACATGGTTGTTGTATTTTAATTGAAGTGTTTGTGATGGAGGGTAAAAAGAAAAAGAAGAAATGTGAGGTTTGCACGAGTTGGAAGCATGAGGTGGAGGATTGTCCATGTGTACTTGATGAGTGCTCAAAAAGGAAGATGCATGTAGGAAGTAATGCATGGTTGATTTGTGTGCAAAGTTTCATAAAAGCACTGGGAAGTTGCATGGAGCATCATGCTTGTAGGAAGATGGAAAGAGCTTTAGAGAAGTTAGATGAGGACGACTTTGAGAATGCATATGAATGGCTAGATGATCACAAAGGGGAGAGGAGGAAATCATGTCCTAGCAAAAAGAAGGTTTGCATTTTGCAAAAACCATGTGAGAAGTTGAGGGATGCATATGAGGATGAGTTCAAAGGGGAGTCGAGTGATGATGATGATGGCGGATGGGTTTTTATGTTGCTACTAAGCCATGAAATGGGGATAGCAAAGATGGAGAAGTAGTAGGTGCAAAAGGAGGTTAACCAAAAGAGCTATAAGAGCCCCAAAATACCCCTACCTTGCCGCTAGAGTATGCTCGTAAAGTGGAAGTGGAACATCCATTGACCAAATTAATGAGGGTCATGTCGTTTTCATATGGGAAAAGTAACCTTGTTTGTCAGGAGAAGCAAATCATACATAACAATGATGTTTTTCATGGTATTCAAAGCCCATTTGGAGAGGCAGATAGTGAGATGAATAAAGAGGAGGATGTGATTGAGTTGTTTTTATGTTCCATGGATGATGAATACAAAATTAAGGATAAAGAATCAAATAACTAAAAATAAAGAATCAAATAAGGAGAAATTCTCTAAAATCAACTTTGTTCAAGAGGAATTTCCATCAGAAAGATGCACAGGAGGAATTTCTTGAAGTGAGATCCACACAGGAGGATATGCAGCCAAAGGATGTTGTAGAGATTGTATCTAAACCATATAAACAAAAGTTGAAATAAAAATAACAAAAAGAGGAAAATCAGCAACAGCATGTGGACAATAAAAAAAAGCAACATGTGGAAGACCAGAAAAAACAACAGGTGGAAGATCAATAGGTGGGTTGATTGAAACCAATGATAGAATTTCAGCAATGAATAAAATGGAGTTAGAAGAGTTTGTTGAAATGCATTTAGATGGGTTACGGATTCAAGCGAAAAGCTAGACCATTATGTCTGATATTGCGGATGACAAGGAGGATGGAAACTTTGATTCTGAACATGTTGAGGAGTATATTTGGATGTTAGAGGTTGATTATGAGGAAGGAGAACATTCTGTTGTGGAGAATTTAACCAAGTGATTGATTTATGGTTAAATTTTGATGAGAATGGATCAGGCACAATCCTCACTGAGAGCAGTCAATGAGTGGATTGCCAAGTGCAAGTATTTGAGGAGTATGAAACATGTTTAACAGGTTTTGTGGAGCAACCAAAGTGTTTGAAATGTAGAACGATGAAACTTCAAGTTTAAGTTCAATAGTTATGCTTTCTAAATTGATGTGGGACAATAGGTTTTCAATCCAAACATATTTTTGTAAGAAGATGTGTGTTTTAAAGCTGACAAGACAGTAGAAGTGGATTCTTATAGGATGGACTATTAGATGTGGATGGTGGATTATCAGAATTCGGATTTTCATGTGTTGCAAATTTTGGACTTGCTAATTTTTGAAAGAGGAAGGTGTTCCAACGTACATAATGATCATGATTTATTGTTTATAGATCAGATTACAATTGAATAGGTTCAAAGGATCTCTGTGGATCATAAGCAACTTATTTACTTGATTTTTGTGGATCCACAGAATATTTAGGCGGACTTGATAAATAGATTAGGTGGAATGTGCCTTACACAGGAGGATAATCAGATTTTTAAAAGGTGGAGTTGAAAAATTTCAATGGATGTGTGAATAGTCTGCAGTGTGGAAAGTCATCATGCATTGGATCTATCAAAAATTTGTCGTTCAGTATTTTACAGATGGAAAGTCAGCGAATATGCAAAATTTCAAAGAGGATGTTCTGATGGAGTTTGTGTGGAATTGTTTCACCAAGGCAGAATGTTTGCCTTCACTTTATTTTTGGAGTAGAGAACTCCTGATTAAGTTTTGGTTCCATAAGTTTCTTTTGTATGAGCTGATTTGGATGTATTTGTGTATGAGAGGTTCCTACCCTTGGCATGCTTTCATAAAATGGAGTACTTTTATTTCACATTTGAGTGTGAGGAGATGCACTATATGAGATTGCACATCTATGGGACTTGATGGACCTAGGAGGTGTATTTGTGAATCTTGGATTAAGTTCTAGGCACTTTGCTTTGTACACTCTAGCCTATCTAGTTTGATTATGAATCGAGGGATTGTGGGAATCGAGTCAATTTTTGAGAAATTTCAAGCCACCAAGCAGTGCTTGTGTTAGGGTTGATTATTCGGAAGTTTATTCATGTAGAAATGTGGGCTTAGAAGCCTAGGGATATGGAAAGTCACATGGAAGTCATGGGATTTGGGAAGTTGCAAATTCCTAGGAAGTGAGTCTTTGCTTATTAAAAGAACCTTTGTATCTCACATTTATGAATCAAGCAATGCAACACATGACAGTTGGAAGGTGTGTGTGTCTCTCTTTCTCCATGTGTGTGCAAGGCTCAACAACTTGCAAAGTGACGTTGTCTGTTATGACACTATCACAGATCTTGCATAAAACTAAACCTGAATGATGCTAAATATTGCCATCACACATGCATTGTCTTAGGGTTATCGGAAACCTTTCACCACAATACCCTCTTACAATGGACAAGAATTAAGCAATGAAAACACACTAAAATGCTTTCACAACAAGCTCAAGTGACACAACTTAAAAGGTACAAATCACTTTGAATTCAGCAAACCGTGTTGCACAAGTGAATGGAGAGATATTTGAAAGCTAAATCATGCTTTTGAAGCACCAAACCTCAATTTTTATTGATGATGGAAGAGCATGTACAATAGTGATTGTAAGAAGTGGCACTCACTCTATTTCACTTGCAATGTGTAGCATCAGAAGCCATAGCGTACGAATATGTGAAACTCACAATATGGTGACCACACCTAGTCTCTCCTCCATGGATATAGTGTTGGTGTGCTATGTGATAGATGTTTACATGGAAGGAGAGGGATCTATTTATACGTTGGAGACTCATCATTAAGATTATTGATAAGCCTATTTTATAAACTAATAAACCAAGATTAGAACTTTTTGGAATATCAAAACATGGCGGGCCTCCCTTGTCTACTTGACTCATGGATGTGGGCTCAAGAGAAGGGCATTATTGATGGTAGAAGAAAATATAATTTGAAGCTAAAGTGGAGAGAGAGAGAGAGAGAGAGAGAGAGAGAGAGAGAGAGAGAGAGAGAGAGATTTTTCACTATGTACATATCTTGAGGTGAAGTGCCTTTTAGGGTTATGTCAATGGATATTTGTGTTAGTAGGTTAGTAACTTGAGAGATGAATAAGTTATGCACACAAGGTGCATTACATAAGAATTTTACAACGGGTAGGTTCTCAAGAGGGATGGACAATCACATGGAGTGTGTGAAAACTATAAAAGACTGAGAAACTTTACCTATGTACACCAATGGATGAAGCGGTTATTAAATCTAATACTCCTTGTTTCTTGTGGTTGCTGGAAAAGTTGCGTTGAAGTAGAAAACGTCAAAAACTTGATCCTAAAACTATCCCATTTGTAGAGGTTAAACTTGAGATTTTTTGGTAATTTTAAATGAGTTTGAAAAGGATGAGGAGCAATTGGAAAGATGGGAGTGATTTAGAGAGAGACATGGAGTTACATGTGTGTAGAGACATTGATTTGAAGCTTTAGAAGTGTGGAGGGAGGGGAATGGTAAGGAAGATGAGAGAGAAGATAGAATTTGCACGTTTGAGTGAGGGATGGATATGATGAGTGGGGACATGCAATTCTCAAGTGATCATGAACACGTGTATGGAGAAGGATTATTCTCAAATATGATATATATACATGATGGGATTAAAAAATCTAGTGCATAAAATTTTCATGTAATTCATCTTTTGAATGAATGAAATAAGCTCCTTGAAACTGTTGGGGGACGGTAACTCAATAAGAGCCTTTGCCTTTGAAGGATCCTCATGTTTGTAGCATTGGTATTAAAGTTGTGGTTGTGCTCCAATCAACCTCACATGGAGAAGAATACATACGCAAAGATAAGTGTATTCTATGCATCTCAATCATTTACAATTAGCTTGACTAATTGTGATTAATTAGCAATAAACCATGTTAAAAGACCCTCAATTATGATTATGACCATGTTAATCACGAACGTTGTGACTAGCAGGAAGAGGAGAAGCCTTGATGTGCATGATGACAAGGAGGCATGTGACATGAAGAGTAGACATGCATGCATCACGAGGACACAACCGGTGATCGTATACCTCATGCATGCAACACACGCCACAACGTGCACATTCCATGCAAGGAAGAAATCACATGTATACAGGGGAAGATGAGTTGCAACGCGTAGGATACTACGCATGCAAAGCTAAGCAAAAATTTGAAGCTTAATTATATAGCACATTTATGAGTAAAATTTTGTTGGTTTATGAACGACAATATGGCAAATTGATCAATCCCCTTCAATGAAATTATTTACGTTTATGCATCTCTTAACCCCAATGGGATTTGAATCCATATCTCCCTGTACAACACAAGAGCACTACCATTTGTGCTACGGAGTTTCAAGCCTAGAAACCAAGTAACTTAGCATGAGGAGGCACATGCATGCAAAAGCGGCCGATTAACACTCTCTACATAACACTAGATTTCTTGAGGCTCCGTGAAAATAGAGGGGTGGATAACGCAAGGGGGTGATGGAATCACCCACCCTCGACCCCCACACCAGCGCCCTGCTCCTTCTTCTCCCTCGCATGGCATGCCACCCCATATGATATGCAAAGCCGCCTCAGCAAGGGACCTGGCGACCCATGCTGCAGGCACGACCAGAACCCTCCCCACCCTCCTACGACGAGTGGACAACCACCTCACCCACCACCCCCTTGGTGACTTCGCATGCACCTCAGCATGTTCACTTCTGATGACATTGGTCACGCACGGTTGCAACCAACCACCCTCATCGTCTGTAGTGCCTGTGCATACAGGTGCCATGCACCACACTCTCCCCTATTTTTTCCCTAGATATGTACCCCCCCCCCCCCCCCTCCCCCATCCCAGAACTACTTTCAACAGTCGCCACCAGTTCACTGTCCCTCTTTTGTGCCTGCGAGTGCATCCCTTATTGGCTTTTGAGGGTCCTTTCCACAGAGCGGTGGGCTCATCAATCAGTCAGTTCTTTGTGCCCCTTTGGCCCGTTACCGGATATCGACAACCGTAGAAATCTCCTCATTCTACTTCTAGACCTATTCAACATTGGAGGTATAAAAATTTGATTTCCAAGTGCCAACATCAGTAGGGTTTATCATTGACCACAACCAAGACATCAACACAAAGCGCTTGCACATAAGGCTACGTTGACGGCAAAGGAACAATACATACACCATGGCAATGATCGATATGATCATAGAAGTGTGTACTATCACTCAAAGTCATGTCATTGGGCAGTCGAAACACCAGGACCCACAATGGATGCTACAAACAATACCTTTAATGAGCAATAGTCACAACAACGGTAATCGCTCAAGTGGTGATGATGAAAATCCAAGTATTTGTTGGGGTGTAGGCCAAGTGGCCGTGGGAAACTTCCCTTACTTACCTTCTTTCCCTTTAATCAATATAGGGAGAGAAAGTGAGAGAGTTGACTCACTCTCTCACTTTCCTCTCTACTAACCCAATTCCCCGTGCAGCTTCTCCTTCATCCCCTTCCCCCCTACTCCTTCCCTCTTTTGCACACTTGACACTGCTTATCAATTGGTATCAGAGCCCAGGCGTCCCGTCCTGAGCCTCGGCTACCCCACGTGTGTAGCCACCCTAAATGAGGAGGGGAATTTTGCGAGATAGAGAGCTATGCAAAAGGTCTTGAGCAAAGCTTGGAAATCGGGGAGCGACAGTAGGTGGAGAGTATGTGTGTATGTATGCACACACACCAGACAAGAGTTTTGCAATCAAGCAAATAGGGTGCAGCAGGAGAAGTCGTGAGCTCTCTCTCTCTCTCCATGTCTGACACACACACACACACACACAAGAGAGGAGAACCGGGCTGCAGAGGAGAGTCGGGTTTTCGTTGAGTTTGTTGAGCAAAGAAGAGCAAGGTCAACATCACATCTGAGGCCAAGCACGGAATAGGCACTGCAATTGAGCAGGCAAATTTGCAGAAAGCAATAGGGCAAAATCAGGGCATAGTCGGCAAACTTGAGAGCGGGCAACAGAGCTTGAGAACGTTCGGCAAAAGGCGATTGGCAAGCTTGTCAAGCTGGGAGGGAAATCAAATAGGAGCACCCAAGATCTTGCGGGGCATCGACATGTGCAGGGGGAGCAATCAATCAAGTCGACGGAGATTGGGGATTTGCTTGAGCAAAGTCAGCAGGTGCAGAGCTATGAGCTGTAGACAGCGAGCAAAAAGAGGGGGGGGGGGGGGGGAATCGGCCACGCAAAGCAGCACTATCAATTGGTGAAGGAGCCGTGAGCCGTAAATCTGAGCAGGATGCAGGGCCAAGCAAGGCATCCACACTCACACCCCCTTGACAGTCCTCGTTTTTCTACATTTTGTCAGTTTTTGACAGAGCATTAAAAAAAAAGCCCATACAATTTTTGTTTTGTTTTTGCCTTCACACACCCTTTGTGTGCAAGAGTTGCTTCCCACCATCCTCGACAACTCCCTCCTCCTCTCTCCCTTGCACTCTATCTCTGACCCCGTCCACATCGACTCCGAGTCCCAAGCTTGAGTAGAGAGAGAGAGAGAGAGAGAGAGAGAGAGAGAGAGAGAGAGAGAGAAGCAATTGCAATATCCGGCTCTGAAATCGACATCGATTTCCCGTCTCCGCCTCCGGACTCTCCGATTTTCACACACGCACACGCACACAATGTGTGCATTTTCTTTTTTGGCATTGATATCGACCTCGACCTCGACGAATTTCTTCGACACCGGCTTTGAGCATAGGCATCTGCGGCTACTCGGATAGCCACTCCCATCCGGCTGCGGGAGATGACATCAACGATTTACTGCTCCGCATTGGCACATTGATTTTCAACACCATTTCTAGCTCATCGGCTCGACATCCTTACACATTGCCGCGGATTTCTCGATATCGGACCCGACATCGGTTTCACGCAGACGATATTTTTCTGCGATCAACAGCTATACTTGCCATACGCACGGGTGAGGTGCCTCTAGCATAGAGGAATGTCACCCAGCATTGGCATCGAGCGCATTGATCGCGTTGTACGACATGATTTTTGGCTGCAACACCTTTGGTGGCTATTCGACTAGCGCAATTCTGCCCGGCGGTAAAAATCAGCACATAGCGACACTAACACGCAGATTACAAGTTACAGGTTACAGGGGGTTTTGCAGCCTATTCACACACAGATTCTCCAGATTACCAGACACAACGCTTTCACAGGCGATTTGATAGTCATTTCGACAATAGATTTTTTGCGAACAGATTGTTGTGAGCACAGCTAGTGCTACTGAGCTCTTTTGAGAGCAGATATCCCCGCAAGGATCATTTTTATTGGACGCAATAGTTCTTGGTGCATGTTTGAGCTCGGTATACGCATGTACGTTGACTTGTGGACACTACCCATTGTACTACGTGTGGAGCCATTTCTGGCTATTTTGGCAGTTTTTCCCGGCCGTTTCTGAGACTCGGACTGGAAGATCCCTTTCTGAGAATGTGTCTAGTCCATTTGTGTCTGCATTAGCCTTTGGAGGGTCAATAGCATGAGGTTTTCTTAGAGCTAGGGTGTGCTTGAATGTTGAGACACCTTCGGTGATACATGTAGTTGGAGTGCCCCACTTACGGTACCCTCGCCAAAGGATATTTATCTGGATGGATTTGTGTGCTTTTAACGTCGAGTTGGTAGTCACACAGCAATGGTTTTGTGTAGTAGATGCCCAATTAATACAATTCGCACATTTATGTGTATTTTGAGTTGAGTTTTCACTCCTCATACAAAGGAAACTCTGCCCAAATTTCTACCACTTCTCGCCATAGTTTGGAACCTCTCAAACCCTATTGTCAGTGATGGCTTCTTCTTCAAAAAAGAAGGAGTATTTCATTCACAAGTTCGATGGCAACAACTTCACCATGTGGAAAGAGCGCATGAAAGATGTTTTGACAAACAAAGGCCTATCAAAACCGTTGAAAGAGCGTGCAAAATATGATAACGATATGCAAGTTTAGTGGGAGCTTTTGGATGCGAGAGTCATGGCTATGATACGTCTATATCTAGCCGAGTCAGTGTTCTTCACTATCATAGGGAAGACAACAACCAAGGAACTTTCGAATAGCTTATGTTCAACATGGGAGAGCAAAAGTGTATCTAGCAAAGTTTTTCTCATGAAAAAGCTTATGAACCTCAACATGAAAGAAGGTAGCATAGTGTCTGGTCTCTTAAATGAGTTCACTCCTGTTCAGTCAATTGACATATCAGGGCTTTAAGGAGTTTGACAACGAATCAAATCCATTTGTACAGCTTCTTTGTAATAGGTTGGCTCTCCACTATCAGTGACCAAAATGTGGATTATACTCGGCTCAAACCACTTGGGTGCATGTGATACTCTTACAGAGCGTCTCAGTGCCTGACAGCTGGACTCTGCTCTATCTGGAGCAGTAGTAGTATCTTGCACTTGAGGAGTAGGTGCAATACTACTGAATTGAGTTGGTTCGGAGGATACATGCTAAAAAATAAACGCGTCTATACTCAACTTCTTTAATGCGCTGCATGTTTATTTATTTTTTATTGAAAATTACATGTGAGCTACGAATGACTTTGTTGGATTCTGGGTGCCAGAGACGATAGCCCATCTCTCCATTTGCACCATAATCTTGACAGAGGCATTTGTGTGACCTGGAATCTAACTTGCGATGAAGTTCTTTGGGCACATGTTCATATGCCTCACATCCCAATATACGTAAATGCTCATAGCTTGGCATTTTCCCAGTCCATATTTCCTCTAGAATTTTGAAATTTGAAGGAGAACTAGGTGACCTGTTGATGATGTGCACTACTATCAGTATAGCTTCGCCATAGACATTATAGAGATAACTCGCTCTTGAATCGTGCAATTCATTCTTTCAACTATCCCATTTTGTGTAGGTGTGTATGGAGCAGTAAACTGTTGACGAATGCCTCTTCGATTGCAAAAATCCTTGAACTACATGGAGACGTATTCTCCACCATTGTCCGTGCAAAAAGATTTGAGCTTTTTTCCTGACTGGTTCTCAACCATGGTGAGGAATTTTTGGAACGTAGAAAAGACCTCTTCCTTACAATTAAGGAGATACACCCACACCTTTTTGGTAGAATCATCTATGAACGTGAGAAAGTCGTTGTTCCCCCCTAGAGCTTTATGTGGCATTGGACCACACAAATCACCGTGCACTAAGTCTAGGGGTTCTCCTAGTTTCTTGTTCAATGGGCGAAGATGTCAACCTAGTCTATTTGCCATATAGACGATGCTCACACAATGGAAAGTCTGTGTAATCTAACACAGGTAAGTAGCCAAAACGCTGAAGTGTTTTCAAACCCTGAAGTCATGGTGGCCAATAGTGGCACCAGTATAGTTAGTCTATACAAAGTTGATGAAGTATCACCTAGGCTTCATCCTACACCCATAAGTTCTATGCAATGTGTAAATCGCTCCAAGGCTTCCTTGCTCGCGTCAGACGCAGTAACATATTCTACCTCAGTGGTAGATGAAGATGTGCAATCTTAGAGACACGATCTCCAAGAACCTATAGCCAGATGTGGATCTTCTACGATCCACGCAACCCGCATAATACGCATCCATGTAACCTACAATAGATGCATCACTGTTTTCGAAGCATAAACACTTGCTAGATGTACCCTTCAAGTATTTGAGGATTTTCTTCACTGCTTCTCAATGCTTCTTGCCAAGGTTCATGATGTACCTACTAACCACTCCCACTGCATGTGCAATGTCTGGTGTATTGGCCACCATGACCTTCAAGTGGGAGGTTGGTGGGGTGTAGGCCAGGTGGCCGTGCGAAACCACCCTTACTTACTTCCTTTCTCTTTAATCAATATAGGGAGAGAAAGTGAGAGGGTTGACTCACTCTCTCGCTTTCCTCTCCACTAACTCATTCCCTGTGCAGCTTCTCTTTCATCCCCTTTCCCCCTTCTTGTTGGAATTAGGGTTGCTGGAAAACAGACACAGCTTGGAGAAGACGAAGGAAGCTCAAGGCACACAATAGAGAGTGTATTACTTAGTGTGCAATGTAAAGATAGATAGCCCTAAAGTGATGGGCATATATACAATGCACGGGGGAAAAAATGTTCCGGCGGTCCTAGTGTTTACACACATCACTACCACATGTATATGGTGACAAATTCTCCCTAGAGTGATGCGGTGAATAAGAGCTGGCACATGAGTAAAGGGAAGTGCCATGCTATGAGGACATGATCAATCCACAAAGGGGAGTAAGCCCAAAGATTTGCAAAAAGCTTCGAGCTTCTCACGAGACAATGCCTTTGTGAAAAGATCTGCAAGGTTGTCCAGTGTTGGCATATAGGCCAAGCTGATCTCTCTTGCTGAGAGCCTCTCCCTGAGATAGTGGTAATGCACCTCAATGTTCTCTGTGCAAGCATGGAAAATTGGGTTCCTCACAACTGCCAATGCGCTCTGACTATCAGTGTAGATAGTGTTGGCAGTGTCTTGTCCAATACCCAAATTATCCATAAGGCATCTGAGCTATACACGCTCAACCGTAGATGTGAAGAATGCCTTGGACGCAGCCTCACAACTAGAAGTGGCCACGGTAGGTTCTTCTTGCTCAACCATGATATACATGAACTGCCAAGCATGAAACAAAAACCACTTGTGGACACTCACGTGTCAAAACAACCAGCCCAATTTGAGTCCGAAAAAGCATGTAAGTCTGGCGGCAATGATCCCCCCTTGGGATAAAACAAGCCAAGATGTAAAGTGCCACTAAGGTAATGGAAAATCCTCTTGACAGCTTGCAAATGCTTAGACCTTGGGCTATGCATAAATCTGCTGACCTGTGAGACTGCAAATTGAATATCCAGCCTCGTGTTGCATACATAAATGAGGCATCCAACAACAGTTTGGTAAAGAGCGACATCTGCAGGATCACCAGCATCATGAAGACTGAATTTCAAACCTGTTTACATGGGAGTGGCCATAGGTTTGCAATTCTCAAGTCCAAACTTACATAGCAATGTCTCTATGTAACTTTTCTAACACAAGGCAATACCACCATCACACTACTTAAACTGTATTCCCAAGTAATGATGCAACAACCCCAAATCTTTCATCTTGAAAGTAGCATTCAAATCAGCCTTAAATTCAACAATATGTCTCTCATTTGGTCCAATGATTAGCAAATCATCTACATAAAGAACCACAATGAGAAGTACATCACCCTCACGCTATACATACAATGTGCTTTTTGTTGGACTGTTATTACGAATGCCTCTTTTGACCAAATGAGTGTTAGCTTTCTTATACCAAGCACGAGGAGATTGCTTCAACCCATACAAAGCCTTCTTACATCTACACACTTTGTCCTCTTGTCCTTTCTTGACAAAATCGCGACGTTGCGTTACATAAACTTCCTCAAATATGTCACCATTCAAAAAAGTAGTAACAATGTCTGGTTGATGTACATCCCAACCAAAATGAGCTGCTAATGCACATAGAAAACGCACAGCAGTCATACGACAAGTGAGAGCGAAAGTCTCTTCATAATCTATGCCTTTTTGTTGTGCATAACCCTTTGCAACAAGTCGAGCCTTATGGTGATCGATGTCACCATCCAGCTTGCGTTTCAAATTGTAAACCCACTTCGTACCAGTGGCCTTTTTGCTAGGAGGAAAATCACATAAAGTCCATGTGTCATTTTCTATAAGTGCATCATATTCTGATTCGATTGCAGCTGCCCAATTTTTTGAATTCTGTGCTTCATCAAAAGACAGAGGTTCCTCAACGTCATGTAAGCTAGACACAGCCAAAGCATAACAATCTGATGCATAAGATGCATGGCGAGAGCCTGAGCGAGTACAACTAGACAAAGGTGCATCCAATTTATTATCACGCAATGTATGCACCAGCCATTTTGGCATTCCTCTAGCCTGCTGATTTTCAGTCCTTTCCTCATCAAGTATGTCATGTACATCTGCATCAGTAAATAGGTTGATCTGTAACATTTGTGGAAACCTCCATAGGTTGTACATTTATCTCATTGGAATTTACATTCAAACTTCCACCACTAAAAAGAGGCAACAAAGTGTCATAAATATCCTGTGAGGTTACATTATTGTCTCTAGTACACGACAGCAAGGGCTGAACAGAATCTTCCCCACAAATACTACTTCCCGTGAAACCAGAATATGCTTTGTTTGCGGATGATACAACCTGTAACCTTTGCTTTCAGCAGTATAACCAACAAAAATACATTTGACAGCCTTATCATCCAATTTTCTGCGCTGTGTTTGTGGCACCAAAGCATATGCCAAACAACCAAAAACACTCATGTGCTCAATAGAAGGCTTTATACCATGCCATGCTTCATATGGAGTAATAGACTGCAAAGGTTTCGTAGGACACCTGTTAAGTACATAAGTGACACACATGATCGCCTCAAGCCAAAAAGAATGTGGCAAGCTTGACTTTTGACCATACATTGTGCCATTTACATAAGTGACCTGTTTTTTCTCTCATCAATACCATTTTTCTGATGCGTATAAGGCACTGTACATTGGTGTTTTATCCCACAACTAGCCACAAATGCATTAAATTCATGAGACGTACACTCCCCCCCTTGATCGAAACAGAGGGTGCCCATAGTACATTTCGAGACATTTTCAGCCAAAGCCAGAAATTATTTGAAGCACATAAAAACTTCGGACTTTGTTTTAAGCGGAAATACCCATGCGTGCCTGGAGTAATCATCAATGAAAGTCACGAAGTAAAGGTAATTGCCCAAGGACGGAGTTTGCATGGGCCCATAAACGTCGCTATGCACAAGATGCAACCTGCATGAACGCTGCATCTTACCCAAAATACTGCCTTCACAAACATGTTTGACATGTGCTTCAAGAGGTGGCAAAGAAGCAACCATATCAGATTTTTGCAAACGCAACAAACTGGAAAAATTCAGATGATGAAAACGTGCATGCCAAAGTTTTGCATCTGAAATAGCCTTTGAATCCAAAACTGCATTTGCAAAATTTTGCCCACACTTTTCATACAAAGTGAGCTTATACAACCCACGACATAAAATGCCAGATGCAACAATTTCATCACCAAAACTGAGATCATGTAGTGTACATCTATCATCCACAAATTTGACTACAAGACCAAGTCTAGCAAGTGCAGATACATACAAAAGATTCTTTTTGATCCCAGGTACATAAAGTGCATCAACAAGTGTAAAAGAATTGCCATTTGCAGTAGTAAGCACAATCTTTCCAACCCCTTGAACCGGATAAGAGGCATTGTTGGCACAAGTGACTGAATTCCCATGAGGGACAGGACTCGAGAGAGGTTAACAATTCATGATGTGAGGTAATGTGCTTTGTAGCACCACTATCAAAATATCACACATGTGAATCTGCAGCAACTAACATGCATGCAGCATGGACATCAGGATTGTAAGTGCACTCTGCACTAAAAGCCCATCATGCATCAACATCAGCATCACAGTCTCCTTTCATAGAAGACTCAACAATGGCTGCATTTGTAGTGGAAACAGCATTTGTAGTGGAACCACCCTCTTTCTTATTAGCCTCTTTGGCCTTCAACTTAGGACACTGCTTGATCAAGTGATCATTAGCTTTACAATAATGGCAACACATCTTCTTTTTGCCCTTATCACTAGAATTTCCAGACAAATTGCTGCTAGCAAAAGCATTAGGAATAGATATTTTTCCACTCGCAGAAGAACCATAAGAAGTGACTGCATTGTTATTACCACCCTGCAGTAATAAAAGCCTGTTCAACTGCACGCTATCTAATCCTGTTTTTTTTGGAAAGTGACTCTTGCAATAGCAATGTGCATAATGCATCAAACTTGACAACTTCAGAATTTCTAGCAAAAGTCTGACAAGAATCTGGCAAGGCATCAAGAATAGTCTGCACAAGGGAATTGTTTGAAATGACTTCACTTGCAGAAATAAGTTGCTCATTGATATCCTTGATGCCAGCAAGGAAAGTGTCCATATCATCTTCCTCATGCATAATATTCGACTCTAGCTCTTTACACAACAATGCAAATTTTGCCTCATTGCGGCTTGCACCAACCAGAATATCCCAAGCCTGTTTTGCAGATTTCGCTGAACGAATGTGAGGAGTAATGGTGCGCTCACAAACAACACAATCAATGCATGAGCCTGCACATCCTTTACATCTCAAGGAGTTGTTCTGCCATAGGCAAAACAACTCTAACATCCGCAATCCTTGCAGCAAGACTTGCAACATCCTCAACATCGCCTACATCCTCAGGACCATGACGTACATCAATGCCCTGCACAATATTTCAGACACCCTTTGACACAAGAACATGTTATATCATGTAAGCCCACATAGGGTAATTGTCCCCATCCAGTCTGTCCTCAGCAACAAACATCTTGAACACATCTGTGTTGTTGTCAGCCATGGAAAATGCCAGCACCTAATGTGAAAACTGTCTGAAATGAGGAGAAACTGAGTGAGACCAACACGTGCTATATAGCACAACCCATAGTAGACTGTATGGGACCTATTATGCGGTATTTGGCACTGACAAAATTCTGCACAAAATGACAAAATTGCATGTGCAGACATGATGTAGTGGAAACGGAGGCCGAAATGAGCCCGGATCAAAATCTGAGTAGACTAAGCTCTACAAGATCTCCCCAAAATTTTTTCGACCTGCAAACGCTCGCCAAAGCTCACTAAATTTGAAGAAAGTGAGCAGGCATGTGCTGGAGCTGTTGGCGGCTAAGCACGGGAGGATGCAACCTACTATGATACCAATTGTTGGAATTAGGGTTGCAGGAAAACACACACAACTTGGGGAAGATGAAGGAAGCTTAAAGCACACAAGAGAGGGTGTATTACTTAGTGTGCAATGGAAAGATAGATAGCCCTAGAGAGATGGGCGTATATACAATGCACGGGGGGAAAAACCTCCTAAAGAGGGAAAAAATGCCCCGGCGGTCCTAGTGTGTTCACACACATCACTACCACATGTATATGGTAACACTTCTCCTTCCCTCTCCCGCACACTCCACAACGCTTATCAGTATTCATGTCAGCTCTAAAGAAGTTATCACAAGACATGGAAACCCTGGAGTATAGAAGGGATCCTGACTATCTAGATGATGTTAGTAGGGATACACACGATGAATAAACTCAAAGTGCTAATACTGATGACCACAATGACACTTCCTGTCTTCCTTACTACCCATACCTACACTTCCTCTTTCTCAATTATAGAATATCATTGCTATGAATGGTCCTATATATCTCTCAATTGTCAAGGTCTTTATGGGACTGCTCCACCCAAGGCTCCACTATAAACTCTTGGAGGATTCGCCCCGAAACTCTGGCACAGTACAGAATTGTATAAAACAATTGCATTCTTTTACAATCATTGTTTAAGCCCGCCCAAGGATCATTGTCCTAAAATCTCCAACTTCATCCGAGATCCCAAGCTTACCATGACCAAGCCTGATCCGGCTTGATACATTCAACAACACTACGTTTTCTTTTAACTAACCTTAGGCTAAGATGAGGCAAACCTTCCTTGTACATTGGTAATAGGCTGGTCAATTTCATGTCATTTTCCCACTGTCTTTTACAAGTAAAATTATGACATGTCTTATATAAATAGCCTTAGTTTCCAAAATATGTAGTATTTGTCACATTTGAAGGGATTAGGTGCAAATTTGACCTGTAAAGAGGATGGAGATAGTGACCATGTGGAGTTACAGAACAATAATTTGCTTCTCATGGATCATGTTGGCTCTTAGTTTATTTTGATACTTTCATGCCCTACATTGTAAACACCGTGAATAATCATAACGTGCTAGGGTAAAATTTTCACCCTCAAGATACATCAGACCGTAATATTCTAGCAATGGTGACCATAGGAGACCTCTGACTAGGTACACTTTTAGCTACCAACAGCCAAATTGAATGTTACCTGGATTATCAAAGCATAAACAAGAATCCCTCTCTCATCATTATTTGCAAGAGCCATTATCCCCGTAATGTAAGTTTATACCCATTAGCAATGATGTAATGTAATTAGATTTTCACTTTGATTTCTCTACAAATTGTCTTACATGTTACATCATATGTTAGTCAAATTGTTGTTGCATATTACTCAAAATTGCTCCATTTATTTTCTTCTGTATCACATCCCTACCAATGTTTCCAATACTCCTTAGCAGAGGACTATGTTTACTGAAGGATATGTACCTATACGCCAAAATTCAAGCCAACTACTTTAGGATACCTGCTTTTGGCCTATCCTAACATTTATACATTGAGTACTTGAAGACGTTTATCCACTGGTCATCCCCATCTTGTAAACGACCCTGTAAATTTAGATAACACCCTTGTTATCCGCTCGTCTGTACTTCAAGTTGTCTACTTTTGCAGGTAAAGCTAAGTACAATGCTAGCATATCAAAGAATCTTACGGTATGCAATTTCTTAGTATATTTTGATAATATCCCTCTAACAAAATCATTTCAACTACCCCTGGTTAGTAAGATCTTTCTTTGTAATAATAGATGGCTAACTTGTGTGATGACTAACCTTAACAACTCTCATTATCATCTGCACTTTGTATTAACCAGCTTCATACATTAGCAACACTATTTTCATTCTAGTGATGTGAAATTTATCCCATCACACTAGTTGAGACATTTTACATTGTTATGGCAAGGATCTTATCAGTTAGACTGAATGGGAATGGCAAAAATTTTACACATGTTAGAGCTCCTACGCCTGAAGAGGGTAGGACTCACTGCTCCACACCTTGTTATGGAAACTTGTGGTTAGAGTGCCTACACCTCATGAGCCAGGACTCTCCGTTTTGCACAAATTTTATGGAAAATTATGGATGTCGATACATGTGTCCTAGAATGCCTACGCCTGGTACGATAAGACTCTTCATGGTTAGGTTATATGTGGAACTGGCCCACCACAGTTGGTATGGATTGATATGAAAGGATATGATGGATTGATATGGCAAGGTGGAAGGGCGACCGATGGTGATCTATTTGGAACAACATTTCTGACTAGTGTTGCACTACACACCTATGCACATTTACTTTATTTTATGCACTCCCATCACACCATACACATACTACACATTTTTCCACTTTTTAATTGCTTCCTACTAATCATTGTTACTCTTTTGGTTTTTAGTTGCTCATTGTGCTATGCAAGCATGTACCTAGCGTCTTGTACCTTGCACTCGACTCCACCACTTATGTACCTCGCAATTGAGGGCAGTTGCTTTTTCAACCCCGGAGTACGTTATGGATAAGGGATATGTACATTTATTACTCAAGTGCTCATTTATGAGCTATGGCTATTTATGTACGACCGGCCAATGTGTATTCATTTTTTAGCATTGAAGAATCTATAAACAAATACATGCAAGAGGGAAATGCTCACTCTTGCACGGGGAGAAATTGCACCCAGTGCTCCTGTTATTCTTCTCTCCTCTCTTCCCTCCTCTCTCGACGTGCCGATGTAGCACTCTGCTCTAGGAGGTGTACTTGCACAATTTCTCCTATTCTCTTTCGCTCTCTTTCTCTTGATGTGTGCATATATCTCGATCATGTGTGTGTGTGCGACAATTTAGGTATCCCGATTTATCATTTTATGCATTGTAGCATGTTATTTACGTATCCGTTTGTAGAAGTAAAAACAACATTCACCTGAAAGAATAGGAAGAAGCCCTCCAAGCCATGTGAAAAGAAGGAAGAAGACCAAGGTTGCACAACACAAATCTCTTGTAAACAATATGGATAGTCATGTGTCATCTAAAGACGATGTTCACCCAAGGAGACGCCATCCTGGAAGATCACCTTCTTTTTCCCCTTCTACCATGAGATAGTCAAGCTCCAAATCCTCTCTTTGTTTAGAGAAGCGTGAAAACAAACCTGAGAGAAGCAACAGAGGAAGAAGAAATCATCAACCTCTCCTTCGTCTCACCATAAAGCTCATCTGAATTTCAAAGTTCTTCCAATTCAGATAGTAACTATTTAAAAAAATCCAAGCGAAGAGGCCATCAACGTTCTCATGCAACATAGGAGAGAGCTAGCCACTTGCAAAAGCTCAAGGAAAGAGGCAAAATTATTACAATCCTTTCTTTTGATGGAAAATGTGGAAATATTAACAAGGTGTTGAGATTCATCCAACAATTTGATGTGGCTTTAGGAGACAAGAATTTCTCGAGTCTTCCAAACTCCTACATGTTGCTATGCACTTTTAGAAATTAGCTTGCCAATGATGGGCAAGTCTATGCTCCAAAGAAGAGGGAGCAGAACTTAGAAGCCCGGGGGATTCACTGTGTATTTTCATATGGTACCACATGAGTGTACAAGCGGGGGCTTTTGAAGGTACATAAACATATACAATAGCGTGTGGCCCCCTATTATGTCATGCTCATACTGTATGTATGGGGGGGGGGATGCGATAAGGGGAGAGTTCAATATTAAGAGTCAAAGATTCTTCTTTGTGAGGGTGTTCTACTATACCAATGGGAAGTATACATATAAGCTCACCTACTTCCATGTTTTTGACCTTATCTCTGAGACATACATACAATTGTGGAAACTTAAGTTCTAATTTTTTTTAATATGAACATGAAACTACTTTGAAGAGACAAAGAAGTGTGTGTGTGTGTGTGTGTGTGTGTGTGTGTGTGTGTGTGTGTGTGTGTGTGTGTGTGTGTGTGTGTATGTTCATCTTTCTTTGCTTTACAAATTTTTTTAAATATGTCATGGGTAGCAACATCCGCTTGCTTAACCTTGGTTATTAGCATTAGTAGCACATGGAAAAGCATGTACTCATGTATTCCCTAAGTATACATGATCATGCCTCATGCTTTCTTGGCTAAAATATTTTGCCAATGCTTGATTGTTTGTGTAACCATCATCAAGTATGGTGGGGGGTTTTGTTTTCAAAAGAGAGAAACATGTATGTATGTGTATATGAAAATCCTTGGGAATTGTAAGTTTTTTCAATTTGAGAGTCTAATTGAAATGGAGTGCAAAACTTGTTGGGCTATGGCTCCCACCTTGAGGCCACGTGTTGAGCTCGCATTCAATAAATGTCAACTTTGTACTCCTAGGACATGGCTCACCTCATTAGAGACAAAGTGAGGTCCCATCACTCTGGCCATGTTGTCAGCAAGTTTTTGTCAATAGTACATGTGGTAGAAAACACATTATAACATTTTATATTTTAATGTAACCCTAGTGGAAATGTGGTACAATCACCCAAGGTGGAGTCACAGTGGTACAAAGAATTAAAAGTTGTTAGTTGCACTAAACAGGTTCAATTCCTAAGAAGCACACCTTTTATACATTGAAATTGAGAAATACTTTCCTTGGCTAGAAAGGGAGAGATTCAAGTCAACCTTGGAGAAAGCCCTACATAAGTTACATCTCAATACATTCCATGGCTTGGAGTTGAAAGGAGCAAGTAGGATGATTGAATCCAAATAGTAAAAGTCATTTGGTGATGTTTCCTTGCAAGCTCACTTTTTATGACTATAAAATACATTTTTGAATTAGAATCTCAGGGGTCATTTTGAAGGCTTTGGTGCCCTTCAATGGACTTGTAGTCCTTCAGTGAACGGGTTTTAAAAAAATAACTATGTCAAATGAAGGCTAGTTTCCAAAACTTCCCTTCATCATTGAAAGGTGGGTGTCAAAATATCCTTCCTCGAAAGGGTAGCACTCCAAAATGCCCTTTGAGGACTAGTAGTATACAAGTGTATACATATATTCTATATATTTCATATAAATATGCAAGCAAATAGTTTCATAATATAAATTAAATTGCTATAATTGTAATAATATATCAAACAAAGAGTTTATAGTCTACTATTATAACTTAGGTAGCGTTCAAACTACTCGCCAAAAAGCTTAGCCAAGGGGTCTGCATCAAGCATGGCAAGAAAACGTTGGCTGAGTGTGATCTTCTTACATGTTTGGACTTGCCAAACAGTAGGCAACTTCAACCCCCTAAAAGATGCAAGCTTCCTCCCACTTTTCAACTAAAAATCGGGTTGAGATTTGAGCTGCTAACATCTCGTGCAAGGATCCAAGCAGCTAACCATGAGGTCAAAGCCCATTGGATGATGCTCATGAGAAGAAACCTTCTAATGTTCTGATTCCATGCTCAATGTGAACCGAACGTAGTTGTACAAGTCTCGATATCCCCCCACACATGTGCACAGTCTAAATGGGGCCTTATACACATTGAATTCTAGTTGCTAAATAAGTCTAAGTTTTCCTAGTTGTTATCTAAGTCTAAGTTTTTCTAGTTGTTGCATTTTCAGGATGGTAAGATGGAGTCCTCAAGGTGATGAGCTTGTTGGCTTTTGTGGAAGAAACGTAGGTAACACATGTGTGATAAATTTTGTGGTGGTGTTTGGTGGAGGTTTAGTTGGATACATCGTTAATGCATTTGATGATAATATGTGATTGCACACTATGCATGGGTTTTGATTCAAAACCCTCTCATTGGTTGTCTACCAAAGCTCGTCCATGATCAAGAATGAGAGAAGTTATGATGGAGGTGATTTGTTGAGTAGTGTAGGGGCACTAAACAGAACTGTTGAGATCCAATCCAGCTCATTTTGCAACAACTCACTCCAAGCAAGAAAGCATATGGACTAATCATGAATCATGCACATGACATTCCATTAGCTAACCTTGGTGATTGCGAGCATGTCCCTAGTGATGGGGAAATAATAAGAGGTTTAAGAGAGGGTCTGTGTGAAGCAAAGAGTTTGTGTGAAATGTTAGGTATGCAAAAGAACCCTTGGTCCCATGGGAAGAGGGAGATCTTCAAGATGTTTTTGCCTCAAATGTGGAGGATTAGCTTTCAAATGACGGGGATGATTATGACATTTCTCAAGAGATCAATGAAGATGCTATTGAGTTAAGTACATATTTGGAAGATGAGGTGGTTGTGGTTGAGTGTCAGTTATGCCACGTGTTGAACTCTGTCATTGATGAAGGGGAAAATATTCAAAGTGAAGCATCACCTTTTGTAGAGATTGATGGTAACCAAATTTACAATACCCTTGTGACTCAACTAAATGGAAACCCCAAAATTTCTAAGGATAGAATAACACGAGTGAAGAGTGAGCTCTATTATGTAGTGGACAAAAATGTTAGTCGTCTTCAAACAGGGCCATCTCTTGTAGTAAGTAGGCTCAGATTTTGTTGTTTTATTCAAGAGCTCACCTTCTAAGGAGAACAGAAGATGTAAAAGGAAAGTAAAGCTTTGAAGTATTAATGAGGGAGTTACTAAAGGTGCATGGAACCTAGGAATGATTATGTGCTATGAGGGAGGCTAGAGGCCCCATTGATCTCCTTGATCGGCCTGAATATGTAGAGGTACATCTCACATGGTATCAAAAAACCCAAAGAGAATAAGGAGCTACACATACAAGTTTGTGGACAATCAATGTGTTCCCTTGGAATCTATAATGTCTCTTTTCAATTTAGCATATGATTTGGAGACTAAGAAATATCAACTTGATGCTCATGACTACAAGGTCTTCGAAGAGTATATCAAAGGTAACTAGACTTTTATGTTATCATTCTTGAAATGGTTCGTTTTATGATATTTATTGCAAAAAAGCTAAGCAATATGACAAAATAAAAACAATCTTTTTAATTTTAAAGCTATCATTGTCTTAATTTAGTTAGAGTGAGTTATTTGAATCTTGTAGGTTGACATTTAATTTGGATCCTCAATGACAAGGATGGGAGAACACAAAACATTGTGCGGATTTAGATGTGTGTATCTTAGAAGTTGCAATAAGAGTAGGTTGGTAGTAATGCGATCATGATAATATTTTGTTATGTTGAACAATCATTGCCCATGTAGCATCTCAATTCTATGTACTAAGTGTTCATTGACATGTTTGTATGAAAAAGTGGAAGGTTACAACAATCTTTTGTTATTTGTTATCAAAATTTAGTTGTTATTTGTTATCAAAATTTATTCAAATTATCAAAATTTGTTATATGTACTAAGTGTTCATTGACATATTTATATGAAAAAGTGGAAGGTTGCGGCAAATTTTTTGTTATTTGCAATCAAAATTTATTCAAATTATCAGTGTGGAGGTTGGTAGTCACTAGTCTTTGAATCCGTTTTTTTCTATTGAGTGGGGAGTCCATAAGTGGTGGGTTTTTTACGATTGTTTATTTTAATAGAGCTTTAGTATTATTGTGGTCATTTATTTCCAATGTTTTCAATGATATTTTATTCAAGAAAGTTTTCTAAATTTTAACTTTTGTTGCCTTAAATTCCATGTGGAAATCCTACTAAGTAGGTTGCACATGTTTTGATTTGAAATTTATATCCTTGTACGGGGGATGCTACCAATTTTTTTGCATTTTATCAATATGTATAAGATAGGGAGGTTAATTTATTGCATTGTTGTTCATACAAAGAGGGGTTGGTTAGTATGGAAGGAGTTGTATATAGGGGGGTTTCTCTAATCTGGTGATACACATGTGACATGGCTCCATTACTTATAGTGAGTCCCTCGTGCTTGGAAGACATGCCAAGTTGCTATCATGAAGAAACTCCCATCAAGTGGGGTTCCATATCAAAATATGATAGCATGGAGAAGTCTAAAGCTGGAGGATGGAGAGAATGGTGCACGTATAAGCGCATCAAATGCTCCAAGCAAAAGCAACACTTTTGTGATGGGCTCCCAAAGGATTGGAGAGATTATGGCAAGAATCAAAGAGCTGGCACTATATCGAAGGTTATCCATCATTCAATCATAGCCTCCAACCTTAAATTTCAATATTTGGACAAGGCATTCAAACAAAAGAATGGGAGAGAAAGCTAGTGGAGAAATCATAATACTTTTGTCAAAATTAGTAAGCCCAAAGACAAATCTGGCTACCGAGGAAAAAATCAATTATCTTTTGAAGATATAGAGGAGTATCGTAAAGCTAACTAATATTTTAAATGTGGTCAAAAAGTCCAATCTTATCATGCATGCGCTCAAAAGCATGTAAAGAAGGAAACCCCTAGATCTACAACAATGGAAACTGCTCAAGAAGAGGGAGGTTTACTAGTTGGAATTCCTCTATGCCATGCATGGGGCAAAGTCCCTGATCATGACACACTAATCCTATTCGATTTTAGTTCCACACACAATTATATATTTGTGGGATTAGCATCAAAATTGGGAATACATGCTAATGAGATGGAAAAGTCTATCAAGCAGAAGGACACTTTTAAGGCCAGAGACTCTAGTCACTCCATTGATTTGAAAGTTAAGGCTATATATGCAAGGTTATAAGGATCACAAGGATTTACTAATTTCTCCATTAGAGAATGAAGATGTACTACTTGGCATACCATGATTCAACTATGTGGCTGCCTCCATAAAATTTTCTGAAAGGTTTGTTAAGTTTCAGCATAATCGTAGAGATATGACCCATTGTATCTCATGACTCCCTTGACAAATCAATAAAGAATTTCATTTCTACTTGATATTTGTAAAAAAATGCTTGAATGAATAATTCTATCTCTTATCATGATGCACTAAAAGCAGAAAGTGATCTTCATTCATTTCTAAATGAGCATGTTGAATTGCTCATAGATGACATCCTAGGAGATCTACCTCCTAAAAGGGGAGATGATGGTCACAAGATTGATCTTATTCTAGGGAGATCACCTTTTAATAAGCCTCTTATCGAGTCTCACCAGCTTAACAAGAGAAAATTATGATGCAAATTAATGAGCTTTTACAAGAATGCTAAGACCTAGCTCTTCACCATTTTGTTCTCCTATTTTATTACCACACAAAAAAGGATGGTACATATGGATGTGTGTAGACTATCATGCATTGAATGAATTAATAGTAAAGAATAGATTTCTTATCCCAAACATTGAGGATTTTTTTGATAAGCTACAAGGTTCTATCTACTTTAGTAGAAAGTATATGGGTTTTAGCAACTATTGCAGAGGCAACTCAGTGAGAGAAGATTCAAAGCCAATGAACATACAAAGCCTAGAGTTAGACTGAGAAGAAGTAGTGGAGTATTATGCACAACAAGTTGAGAGAAGACTACTCCAATTCAATGACCACATGACAAATAAAGGCATAGATAAGGGAGGCTTGGTCCTCAAGTATGACAATAGCTTTAATTATAGACATAGCGACAAGTTTTTGGCGTGGTGGCAAGGTTATTTTTTGGTGAAAGAGAAGTTAAATTATAGAAGTTATTAGCTACAAGACATCACAAGGAAGGATCATCCCATCAGAGTCAATGGTTGGAGGTTTAAACCCTGATTTTGTAGAATAAAACCCTAGTCTATCCACAAATTGGGGACCCTATTGGATTTTGCATCCCAGCAGTCTATCTAGAGGCATGAGTGCCATAAGCTATGGGGGGAGGACTGAGCTATAAATAAAGAAGCAACAAGGACTAATCTTGTGCCCTAGGAACTAGATATGGTGCTTTTGGTTTGCTTAAGGCTTTTAGAAATCCAACAAGATTCAAGAAAAACAATAAGGCCTAGGTGTTGCTTTTCCAAGGGATGTGGATTGATTTTTGTTAGGGTTCAAGCCAACTGGCTGGACACCCATCACACTGACCGTACTAACTTTATCTATTCTTTTGATCATATAGAACAATAAGGAGTAGTGAGGCATTCTGATCCTCACTAAGAGCTCCACTAACACTCCGTGTCTACTCTTCTTCTCTGCTAGCAAATGGGCCCAAAGGGCACACTCCCAATCGGCCACATCTTGACCAAGCTATCATTTTTGTCATCCTTTTTTTTTTTTGAAAAACCCTCATAAAAAAGAGGAACTATGATTATTGAGCCGGATTACTCTTGAGTCATATCACTATAAAAACTGAATTGTAATCTCTTGTTTTGAGTTTTGAGCGTGGTAAGTCGGCCATTGGCCAAACGAGCCCTAAATATAAAGTTTGAATTCTGAAGTTTGAACACACCCTTTGTATCATTATCTAAAGTTTTGGAGAGTTGTTGAGCGTACGACTGAGAGCGACTACTCTCAAGCACTTTGTAATCCATTTTCCTCAAGCTCTGGTAATCAAATTTTGATTTTGACAATTGCATTGTGTTCCTTGTCTCTTACTCTTTAAGTTAAGTGTAATCATTTTCAATTTTGGTGTGGTTTGTGATTGCATATCTGTGAGCTAAATCTGCTATTTTGAGTGTATGAATGGTTGTTTAGGGGTGTTTCGACCATAGGAGAGTGTTCCTAAACCATATGGAAACCTTTTTGGATAGGTTTGTTATAGTTTTTAGGACTCTGATAATGATGGATCATGATTTTGACACCTTGTTAGATTGCGACCAAACATGGTAGGATAGTGCCCCTAGGCTTCTTAGACCTCCTCTTAAAGTTTCATTGCATTTCGAGTTATTTTGAGTGCCGAAATGGCGTGATGACCTAGAGTGGTGATATTGGACATATGTAGATTGCATGAGTAGAGAGTGATAGATTTGTTAGTGCTATAGATAGCTTTGTTTTGTAGATTCACTTCTTGAGGTTGACACCCTGAAAGAGTCTCTGTACCCGATCTAAGTCGCTTCTTTGAGTATTGACAGTATGTTAGTGCCAAACAACTATGCTGCAGACGTTCGATCGTGACAACCTGCTAACATTGGCACCGTTGTCGAGAATAATGATCCTTAGGTGGTGAGTGACCTAGTCGTAGCCGTAGTCAATATCCATTTTGTTTACACCTTAGCAATCAAAAAACTAAATGTGGGGTTTAGTGCTTGTTGGTAGAGGCTAGAAGTCAAGGACTTGCTAAATCTACTCTTGATAGGCATAAATTTTTGTGAGTGAGATTTGAAAATAATTTAATTCTACATCTTTCTTGATGCTTTGAAAGTATTGTTCCATCATCCATTCCAATTTCAATTTTGCACCGTTTGTTTGTTTTTGTTCCTAAATTCATTTTAGTACCTAGGAGTAGGTTAAATAGCAAATATAACCATCAAATTGGGCTAACAAATTTAGGGCAAAAATTGCACAAAACCATATTTTGTAAGTGAGACCTTAACTTTGGAAATTTAATCATCAGAGCTTTAAAGCTGATCAAAATCCAAAAATTTGTATAAAAGGGGGATAACCAAACCCATAAGAAGCAATCTTAAAAATTCTATCCTGGTTGGTGGAGGAACATGGATTGCGATTCTCTGACATTTTGACTAGAGACTCATACTAGTCGTTCAAGGCTGGTTCTTAGCAACTGAATATATCATTGTGAAGTGAAATTGACAGTGAAAACACACTCAAAATCAAGAAATTACAAAACTTGCAAAATCTTGGGAATTAGACCAAAATTTGGAGTTCTTCAACTTTTAGAAATCCAAATTCAAAAAGGGTTGAGAATTGGCCTCTACTAGATGTAAACATTCTGTTGACCAAGTTTCATGCCAAAAGACTCTCAAACATGGATTGCAATCCATATACTGTAAGTATTTGAGGCTAAAATTTCAGCAGTAGATAGTCGACATCATTTCAAACAATGTTCCCAAAAGGCACCATAGCAAAAAGTGCAAAAAAGCTGGTCAAATTATCAGAAGACCAGTACTTAGTCAAAAACCACAGGAGGGCAGACACAAAAATTTTCTTTTGATTGCCAAGTAAGGAAAATATGAACCCCAAAAGGGCCCTTTAGGATGAAAGATGATTTTGGAATATACTCTTTACACCAATGGGAATGGGATTGTGGCCACGGTCCCCACTAATTTTTGCATTTCTTTGAATGGCCATAACTTGAGCATTTTAATATTAAATTTGTCAGACAATAGTGCATTTGGATTGCATTGCCGAGCTCTTTCCATAGATATGTTACATGATACAGTTTTGAGGTATGTAGATATGGGCTATCCGTGCCCCCCCTTTTATGTCCTATTGTTCATTGAAATATGATTGGTTGCTCTTATAAGGCCCCTTTGGGGTTCATATTTTTCCTAATTCAGATAAAAAGTTTTTCAAATAAAAAACAAAGTGGTGGAATAGAATACTGACACTGCAAGTAATCAACATGCCAATTTGGGATCCAAATCTGAGGGACCATGGATCGCAATCCATGTACCTTTTTTTATTTTTTGGATAATAGAGACCATACAAGCTTGTAGCAGAGGCCATTGGAAACAAAAATTCCAAAATCAAGGTAGCCAAAAAAGTTCAAAAATTGAATTAAAAGGGGGCAAAAGTACTTCAAGACCAAAAAATGTCAATCAAACGTAGGGTTTGACTTTTGGGTGACGTAAACTCATTCGAATCACATAAAAATCATATAGCTGGGATCAATGGACTAAGGAGAAGCTATGTACCAAGTTTTTGCTAGTTCTGACACAAAGGTACATGGATCACAATCCCATGTTCCTTTGTCACAGATTGAGCTCAGACTTTTACCATAGCTAGCACTTGTCCCTAAGAACATAGTGATCATTTCAAAATGAAATTTGGAGTTCAGTTGTGGATTTTACAAGAAAAACAAGAATTTCTACCGAAAGTGCTAGAATGTGCGGCTCAAAGTGCTTTCAACCGGAGGATTTGGATGCATCACACAAGACAACATGTTAGGGTTTTGCAAGAGTGTTTTCTTGATGTATTTACAATCAGGTAGACTATACTAGAATAGAAACCTTATTCTGAGAGACCAGGTTAGTCATATCTTGAATGAGGAGAGTGTCAATCAAGGACCTTTGTTGACGTTAGAGCCCACCATAGAGGAAAGTCTTTCTGATACTTTATATGAAAGATCTTACACATACATGGTTGACGATTTCAAGATCGTGAGTTTCAAAGGGGGAATAACCATGGGAGTGGGACCATCCCAACCAACCCCAACTATGAAAATTTTGCACTTGAAATTTCAATTTTAAAACGAACAAGGTGCAAAGATTTAGAAAGATGGTCTGGATTGCTACTGTGTGAAACTGGAAGAGAGACCTAGGGAGTTCAAGGACATAATTCCTGTAGACTATAGCAACGATCTATGCTTTGATGATGAGGGAACCATGTATTTAGTTGTGAATTTTTTGAAATTGTGGACAAGTGGGGATTAACAGGCACCAAGAATAAAGTTGACGTCGAGCCTGAGGAAAAGATGCCAAAGTTGGACATCATAATGCAAATCTTATGCGAGTGAATATGGCAACTCGAGTCAAACATAGACACTACACATGTGGGTTGGTACAAATACGACAATGGAGAGAAAATTCTCTACTATAAGTGTGCCGAGCCCAACATTGGGGAATTATCGAAAGAAAAATGCTTATATGTCTTTACATACGAAGAAGGTAGAGATACCCAAGTGATAATGCTTGATAAGTATGGACGATGGTACTCTATCATAGACCGCAGGGAGATGGAGAGATATATGTACTTTGGAGGACCTCTTCATTGTACATGTCACTTCTAGCACTCACATGCTAGTTATCTCTAAGATGAGACCAAAAACCTTAGGAGTGAGTCCTATGATAACTAGAGTGGAGGATTCGTTTAGTCGACCATATTTTTGTATACCTAGATTGATGGGATCCTTAAGTTAGTGTTGGAATTAGGGTTGTAGAGAAATGCACACAACTTGGAGAAAACGAAGGAAGCTCAAGGCACACAATAGAGAGTGTGTTAATTAGTGTGCAATGGAAAGATTGGTAGCCCTAGAGTGATGGGCGTATTTACAATGCTCGGGGGAAAAAACCTCCTAAAGAGGGGAAAAATGCCCCGGTGGTCCTAGTGTGTTCACACACATCACTACCACATGTATATGGTAACAAATCCCCCCTGGAGTGATGCGGTGAACGAGAGATGGCACATGAGTAAAGGGAAGTACCATGCCCTGAGGACATGATCGGTCCACAAAGGGGAGTATGCCCAAAGCTTTGAGGAAAGCTTCAAGCTTCTCCCAAGAGAATGCCTTTGTGAAAAGATCTGCAAGGTTGTCTTGTGTTGGCACATAAGCCAAGCTAATCTCTCCCGTTGAGAGCCTCTCTCTGACATAGTGGTAATGCACCTCAACGTGCTTTGTGCGAGCATGAAAAATTGGGTTCCTCGCAACTGCCAATGCGCTCCGACTGTCAGTGTAGATAGTGTTGGCAGTGTCCTGTCCAACACCCAAATCAGCCATAAGGCGTCTGAGCCATAAACACTCAACCATAGCTGTGAAGACTACCCTATACTCAGCCTCACAACTCGAAGTGGCCACACTAGGTTGCTTCTTGCTCAACCATGATATACATGAACTGCCAAGCATGAAACAAAAACCACTTGTGGACACTTGCCTATCAAAACAACCAGACCAATCTGAGTCCGAAAAAGCATGTAAGTCTGGCGGCAATGATCCCCCCTTGGGATAAAACAAGCCAAGATGTAAAGTGCCACTAAGGTAGCATAAAATCCTCTTGACAGCCTGCCAATGCTTAGACCCTGAACTATGCAAAAATCTGCTGACCTGTGAGACTGCAAACTGAATATCTGGCCTCGTGTTGTATACATAAATGAGGCAACCAACAACAGTTTGGTAAAGAGTGACATCAGGAGGATCACCAGCATCATGTAGACTCAACTTCAAACCTGTTTCCATGGGAGTGGCAATAGGTTTGCAATCCTCAAGTCCAAACTTACATAGCAATTTCTCTATGTAACTTTTCTGACACAAAGCAATACCACCATCACACTGCTTAAACTGTATACCCAAGTAATGATGCAACAACCCCAAATCTTTCATCTTGAAAGTAGCATTCAAATCATCCTTAAATTCAGCAACATGTCTCTCATTTGGTCCAGTGATCAACAAATCATCGACATAAAGAACCACAATGAGAAGGACATCACCCTCACGCTTTACATACAATGTGCTTTCTGTTGGACTGTTACGAAAGCCTCGTTTCACCAAATGAGTGTCAGCTTTCGCATACCAAGCACAAGGAGATTGCTTCAACCCATAAAAAGCTTTTTTACATCTGCACACTTTGTCCTCTTGTCCTTTTATGACAAAACCGCGAGGCTGCGTTACATAAACTTTCTCAAATATGTCACCATTCAAGAAAGCAGTAACAATGTCTGATTGATGTACATCCCAACCAAAATGAGCTGCCAATGCACATAGAAAACGCACAGTAGTCATACGACAAGTGGGAGCAAAAGTCTCTTCATAATCTATGCCTTTTTGCTATGCATAACCCTTTGCAGTAAGTCGAGCCTTATGGCGATCGATCTCACCATCCGGCCCGCGTTTCAACTTGTAAACCCACTTTGTACCAATGGCATTTTTGCTAGGAGGCAAATCACATAAAGTCCATGTGTCATTTTCTATAAGTGCATCATATTCTGATTGCATGGCAGCCATCCAATTTTCTGAATTCTGTGCTTCATCAAAAGACAGAGGCTGCTCAACATCATGTAAGCTAGACACAACCAAAGCATAACAATCTGATGCATAAGATGCATGGCGAGAGTCTAAACGAGTATGACTAGACAAAGGTGCATCTAATTTACTATCACGCAAAGTGTGCACCAGCCATTTTGGCATACCTCTAGCTTGCTCATTTTCAGCCCTTTCCTCATCAAGTACATCATGTACATCTGCATCAGTAATAGGCTGATCTGTAACATTTTCAGAAACCCCCATAGGCTGTACATTTGGCTCTTTTGAACTTACATTCGTATTTCCATCACTGAAAAGAGGAAACAAAGTGTCATAAATGTCCTCTGAGCTTACATTATTGTCTCTAGTACACGACAACAAGGGTTGAACAGAATCTTCCCCACAAACACTACATCCCGTGAAACCAGAATACGCTTTGTTTGTGGATGATACAACCTGTAACATTTGCTTTCATCACTATAACCAACAAAAATACATTTGATAGCCTTATCATCCAATTTCTTGCGTTGTGTTTGTGGCACCAAAGCATATGCCAAACAACAAAAAACACGCATGTGCTCAATAGAAGGTTTTCTATCATGCCATGATTCATATGGAGTAATAGACTACAAAGCTTTCGTAGGATACCTGTTTAGTATATAAGTGGCACACATGATGGCCTCAAGCCAAAAAGAATGCGGCAAAGCTTGACTTTTGACCATACATCGTGCCATTTCAGTAAGTGACGTGTTTTTTCTCTCAGCAACACCATTTTGTTGAGGTGTATAAGGCACTGTACATTGGTGTTTTATCCCACGACTAGCCAGAAATGCATTGAATTCATGAGACGTATACTCCCCCCCTCGATCGGAAGGGAGAGTGCCCATAGTACATTTCAAGACATTTTCAGCCATAGCCAGAAATTGTTTGAAGCACATAAAAACTTCGGACTTCGCTTTAAGCGGAAATACCCATGCATGCCTGGAGTAATCATCAATGAAAGTCACGAAGTAAAGGTAATTGCCCAAGGACGGAGTTTGCATGGGCCCACAAACATCACTATGCACAAGCTGCAACCTACATGTGGCCCGAACTGAACCATCCTTTGGAAACTTAGAATGCTACATCTTACCCAAAAATACAGCCTTCACAAACATGTAGGTGCTTCAAGAGGCGGCAAAGAAGCAACCATATTAGATTTTTGCAAACGCAGCAAACTGGGAAAATTCAGATGACCAAAACGTGCATGCCAAAGTTTTGCATCTGAAATAGCCCTTGAATCTGCAACATCATTTGTAAAATTTTGTCCACACCTGTCATACAAAGTGAGCTTATACAGCCCATGGCACAAAAGGCCAGATGCAACAATTTCATCACCAAAACTGAGATCATGAACTGTACATCTGTCATACACAAATTTGACTACAAGTCCAAGTCTAGCAAGTGCGGATACAGACAAGAGATTCTTCTTGATCCCAGGTACATAAAGTGCATCAACAAGTGTGAAGGAACTTCCATTTGCAGTAGTAAGCACGATCTTTCCAACTCCCTGAATCGGATAAGAGGCATTGTTGGCACAAGTGACTGAATTCCCATGAGGGACAGACTCGAGAGAGGTGAACAATTCAAGATGTGAGGTAATGTGCTTTGTAGCACCACTGTCAAAATACCACACATGTGAATCTGCAGCAATTGACAAGCATGCATCATGGACAACAGGATTGTAAGTGCACTCTTCGCTAAAAGCCCATTGTGCATCAACATCAGAAACATTGTCTCCTTTTACAGAAGACTTAGTAATGGCTGCATTTGTACTCGAACCAGCATTTGCAGTGGAATCACCCTCTTTCTTCTTAGCCTCTTTGGTCTTCAACTTAGGACACGATTTGATCAAGTGATCATTAGCTTTACAATAATGGCAACACATTTTCTTTTTGCCCTTATCACCAGAATTTTTAGACGACTTACTGCCAGCAGAAGCATTAGGAACATAATTTTTTCTACTTGCAGCAGAACCATAAGAAGTGGTTGTATTGCTATTACCACCCTTTCTCTTAGAAGCAATAAAAGCCTGTTCAATTGCACGCTGCCTAGTCCTGTTTTTTCTAGAAAGTGACTCTTGCAACAACAATGTGCATAATGCATCAAACTTGACAACTTCAGGATTTCCTTGGGTCATAAGTCTCCAAGTACTAGCAAAAGTCTGGTAAGAATCTGGTAAGGCATCAAGAATAGTTTGCACAAGGGAACTGTCTGAAATGACTTCACCTGCAGAAATAAGTTGCTCATTGATATCCTTGACACTAGCAAGGAGCGTGTCCATATGATCTTCCTCATGCATAATCTTCGACTCCAGCTTTTTACGTAGCAAAGCAATTTTAGCCTCATTGCGACTTGCATAAAGACCAACCAAAATATCCCAAGCCTGTTTTGTAGATTTTGCTGAACGGATGTGAGGAACAATGGTGCGCTTCACAGACAACGCAATCAATGCATGAGCCTGCGCATCCTTTACATCCCAATGAGCTCGTTCTGCCGTCGACAAAACAACTCTAATAGCAGCAATCCTTGCAGCAGGACCTGGAACATCCTCAACATCGCCTACATCCTCAGAACCAGGATGTACATCAATGCCCTGCACAATATTCGAGACGCCCTTTGACACAAGAGTGTGTTGCATCATATAAGCCCACATAGGGTAATTGTCCCCATCCATTGTCCCCATCCAACCTGTCCTCAACAGCGAACATCTTGAACAGATATGTGTTGTTGTCAGCCATGATAAATGCTGCACCTGATGTGAAAACTGCCCGAAAATAGGAGAAATGGAGCGGGAACAACACATGCTTTATAGCACAAACCGTAGAAGACTGTAAGGCACCTGTTATGCAGAAAATGGCACTGACAGAAATTCTGCACAAAATGACGAAACTGCCTGTGCAGACCTGCCTGTAGTGGAAACGGAGGCCAAAATGAGCCTGAATAAAAAATATATGAGTAGTCTAAGCTAAACGAGCCTTCCCAAAAATTTTATCGCCCTTCGAACGCTTGCGAAAGCTCAGTGAAATCGAAGAAAGTGAGCAGGCATGTGCTGGAGCAGCTGGCGACTAAGCATGGGAGGACGTAACCTGCTCTGATACCAATTGTTGGAATTAGGGTTGCAGAGAAACGCACACAGCTTGGAGAAGACGAAGAAAGCGCAAGGTGCAAAATAAAGAGTGTGTTACTTAGTGTGCAATGGAAAGATTGGTAGCCCTAGAGTGATGGGCGTATATACAATGATCGGGGAAAAAAACCTCCTAAAAAGAAGGAAAAAATGCCCCGGCGGTCCTAGTGTGTTCACACATATCACTACCACATGTATATGGTAACAGTCGGAGGGTTCCAATGACCACACATCAAGGTAGTGATGCTCTTAACACCATCCATAGTACGAGGATTACAGATACCTGGATCGAAGCTAGAGAGGTACGACCTACTGAGAGAGCAATTGAAAGGACTTCCACTAGAGTTCCCAATGATGGATATGAAGCGAGAGATGCCATATTAAAAGATCCTAGAGTAATGAGAATGGTAGTAGCTGAAACACAAAGAATGCAACCATCTCAAGTTGCAAAATGTGTTGCCAAAAGTACAATGGGTGAAGGGATCGCACATGTTTCACTCTTTAAATTTGAAGTTGTAGGGCTTTAAGTTCTCTCATTTTCTCTTTGTGGTCCCGCACTAGAGTTTGGATTCCAATTTTCTCCATGGGAAATTTCTATAGCTTAGTATAACTATTAGTCTTAAGAATTGATTTGCCCTTGTTTGAACCCTTTAGCTGTATCATATGTCTTTTTGCCTATCTATTGGTCTCTGGCCTCTATGGGTTCCTGATCCCACATTTGACATTGCTCCTTGCTTCCCCATGATCTTTGGAACCTATGTGAGGGGTTTGCTCCCCCATGGTCTCTCGAACCTACGTGAGTGATTTTGTCCATTTTTTGATGATACGGTGGCCATTTTGGTCTCATTTTGGTGATCCAATTACATACGAGTGTTATACCATATGCTTTGGAATTGTTGGTAAAGTCAAAATCATTTTTTGAGGCATCAAGCATTCAAAACTTTCCATGATGGTCATGCTTGCACTTTGACCAAAGTGATCTTTGTCACCACAAGTTTGCCCTAAACCATGCCTTGGACCCATAGATTAAATATGGTGTGATTTGGCCATAGATTTGTCCCCTATGCCATTTTTTCTACCTAGAACCTATAGCCTTTTGCCTATCATATTCTCTTCTCTCCCAAAACTTGCTAATGCACAAGCAAGAATAGAAATTCTCTTTAAATTACTAGAAAGTTATCCTTTACACCTTCTCAAAGTAAGAGGTCTCAAGGTGTATGTGCTAGATCAAAGAAACTCTCTCTCTGTCTCTCTCTCTCAAGCAAATGACACAAATGAGCTTGGAAATTGCCAAATTGACTATATGAGCTAAGTACTGTTTGACCTCAACTTGCCTAGATCTACCTATCCCCCTAACAAATTGTGCATATATCCTTGATTTAGAAATTGCCTAATTTGGACCTGTAGAGCACTACCTACCTTTGCTTTGCCACTATTGCTGGAGTAACTGATTAGGCTCTCCATTGGCATGCTCCAAATTCCTCCAGATTTTTATGCCATGATGACCTTCACTTGGAGACTATTTGTAGTTCTTTTGTTCATCATACACTAATGGGACCATTTTTTTGTGAGTGCGCAAATGCGGTGAATGCACACGCACACACACACACACACACACACACACACACACACACACACACACACACACACACACACACACACACACACACACACACACACACACACACACACACACAGAACACGATGTGGATGGAGAAGCTCAACACTCTGTGTGTGAGAGAGCCCCTTATTCTTCTAACTTGTAAAGAATAAGGTGTATACAAGTAATGGGCGGTCAAACATCTCTAGCGCGTCCGATCGGGGTAAGAGACACACCGCATTTACCCCAACAATCTCCCACTTAAAGACGAATGTGTTGATAAGTGGTACTACTTTATGACCTAGTAGTATATATAGTAAGTAAGGGAGGAAACTTGTCTCAACCTATGTCCACTAGCTCTCTCAAAGCCAATGCATGCTTTCGTGTGGGCTCTAGTGATGTGCAAAAGCGTATATCCCTACTAGAACCAACATGCATACTCTACAAGTATCCTGTAATGATCTGCACCATTGCATGATGCATCATGCTAGTGTCAATCATCACACGAATGACAACCCCAACTGCAAACGCTCCCATTACAACTGCTATGTCGGGTCTCAACATTAAGAGATCATACATGAGAGTCCCAAAGGCTGATGAAATCCATGCAACCTCGGCTAACCTATCCCTTTCAACTATCTTTGCACTATGTGCAATCCCTGCACCATTATGACTAGAAACAATTGGATGTGACAAATCAGGGGTTCTCAACACTGCGACTATCCCTACATCCATCGTACCATGCTCTACCTATCCTATCATCACCATATTAGTCTCTAGCAAGAGCATTTCAAAGAACTCCATATCGCTCATCTCTGTGGTAGGAGGCATCTCTGTCCTAAGAGAATCAATCCATTGTGTCTTGCGAGACATGGCTGCTTGAACTCCGTATCTATAGGCATGTCATGCATAGCACTCTAGAGCTCATCCGCAAAAGTACATGTTTGCAAAGTCATAGAAACTACACTATCTCGCACATGTGACTCACTGCTCTGCTCTTTGACTGGCAAAGCATCAAAATATGTCACCACCACTGGTGACTGCTCTATCGTGCACTCAAAGAGCTATCCTACTCTACATGTCTTTCTTGAACCCTGCATACACAACAAGCGAAGTGTCATGCTACTCATCAGTAAAGTGTACTCACCTAGACTGCAAACATCTGCATGGCAACGGACTCACAGAGACTATGGTGTCTCTGACACCAAGAACATAGAGAAGAGTCAAACGGGCACCACGATGGCCTCGTGCTATCACAAGAAAACCTCTTATCATCAAGTAAGACTCATAGATCAATTGAACATGACACCCATGATCTTTGAGTTGCGAGATGGAGATCAAACTCCTATGAGCATCAGACACATATTGAACATCATGGAGCACAAGCATACTCCCACTCGCAAAGTGCAAATGAATGTCACCCACACCATGAACACCATCCTATCTCAGAGCAAAAAACGTGCTAAACCACTCCCTGCAAGGAGTAACATGGTGTAAAGTACTATTGTCCATTTGCCAATCGTGAGACAAGTACTCTCAAAAACAACCAATGGAATCCTACGCTTGTCTCCAATGCCTGAAACAATGTCTTCTCATGTGCCTTGGTCTACCATACTTCTAGCAAACCACATGTCTGCGCCTCTAAGATCTGCTTGATACACCAACTTTTGTATCCAATGAAGAACTTCCACTGCAAGATGCCATAACTGAGCACAAAATGAGTCTACAGATAGGCCCACACAAAGCATAAATGCACTGTCCACAAGAGCATAACCTCTCAACACAATGCAAAAGAAAAGTAGTTGATCAAACACTTGCCACTAAAACTATGGCAAACATCACATAAAGCACAAAACTCTCTGCCAAAACCAAGAACTTATCATGCATAAATCATGAACGTATGTAATGAGAGTGCAAGCAAAATGACCATCTGCATAGTCACAAGCCAAAACTTGGTGAAAACAACTCTCTAGCACCTGTCACAAAATGCATAAAACTTGGTAAAAATCCAACAGAGTCTCCTCTATAAATGGAGCAAAATGTCACCAAAAACCGATGAGATAACAATACCAAAACACTATGGCACAATGCCAAACACAATGGAAAACAATCCAAGAATCTCTCTATCGGAATCAATGAGCATAAAACCCTCGCAATGTCAATACATGAGCTATACCTCCTAGACAAGACACTACAAATCTATGAACTAATCGCCAAGCTCATCCATAAAATCGCATTTAAGATGCCAAAGTGGGAGAAGCTCTCGACCACTACAAATTGACAAAAATATGTTAGCTAAAAGTATGGCAAAGTGGGAGTAAACCTCGACCACTATAGTCTCCAAACGAGGACATTAAACTATAAACCATAACACTACTCAATGCCAATGAGTAGAAATGCCAAAATGGCTCCACAGTTTCACATACAATGGAAATCCTCACTCACCGTATATCCACAAAGTGACCATGCATAAACAAGCGCCAAAAGAGTTGCAATCCAGAAACTTGATCATTGCAAAAACAATGCTCTCAAGAGAGCTCACCGACACTCAAAAGTGCTCGCGAAAATGCATGTATAATGGGCATCAACCATGAACCACAACCATTGTAAATTCATTCACAAAGACCATGAACCAAAGCCAAAAATCGATGCCAATGTCCCATGAAATTCTGTGAACGAAGCTCCACCTGTGGGTAGAAAAGCTAGAACAATTGGATGAGCAAAAGCTAGCAACCATTGCTCATATATATGCACATAAATGGAGACAAAAATAGTTCTTCAACTCTAACCTCATTACCAAAGAGTTCACAAAGGGAGACATAACAATACAACAACTTGGGCTTGAAATCAAGGAGAGATCATTTCAATTACAAAATCGTCTCTTTGGAAGACAGACACTGGAACAAGATGCCTCAACATCAAACACCTGCTAAAATTTCTCAAAACCATCCTTTTCCACCTCATCTTGTTATTAATTACATCATCTTTGGCTGCATGATGGGGCCAATAAAGGCTATGCATAGGCATGCTCCTTCAACCCATGCAATGCATATCCTGATATGTCTCTATCATTCAGAAGGACTTTGATTAGGAGGGGGAGGAATTCCAAGTACGGGCCCAATTTAGGTAAAAACAAATGGGTATGCACATTTATTTTTTATACCAAATTGCCAAATTTTTGAGTTTTGGATTTTAATTTCTTCAAGTTTTTCCACATATGCCCATTCGGCTAAGTTCAAACAAAGATATGGGGACCAAAGCCAAATATGAGTCCCCAAGTGTGTGTAAATATACATATTAGTGATTTTTAGATTTATTTTTTCTACTTTCTGATTAGAAAATTCTTTCTACTTTTTGAGTGGAAAATTGGAGCAATCCACCAAAAAACTGCTTGCATAGTATTATTAGGTCACTTTTTGAAATTTTTAGCATGTATTTGATAATTTTGGTTTTATTTTTCTATTTTATTTTGCTTTTACAATAAAAAAGTTGAAAACAAATAAAAATGTTGGGGTAAAGGCGGTGTGCGTCTTACCTTGGTCGGACATGTCAAAGACATCCGACCACCCATTACTTGTACACACCTTATTCTTTATTAGTTAGAAGAATAAGGGGCTCTCTCACACAGAGAGTGTTGAACAGATCCACCCACATCCTGTGTTCTCTCTCTCTCTCTCTCTCTCTCTCTCTCTCTCTCTCTCTATATATATATATATATATATGCACCGCATTCGTGCACTCACAAAACTGGTATCAAAGCTACGACTTGGTGATGGCGGGGAGCACGACGGCTTTGAGAGCTTCAAGGCGATAGCTTGCTTGTTGTCGGCGGTGGAGAGATCAAGAAAGCTTGGAAGCTTTGTGACAATCCAATGGGTGCTTGTGAGCTTAGTTGAGAGTGATGTATACTGTTGTGTAAGCTTTAAAAAGAGTGTGGGAGTTTGTGTGTAAGTGAAGGTGCTTCCCTAAAAATTGTGTGCGCTGCATCACTGTTTTCAAATTCATTTATTTGCTTGTAAAATGAAAGTCTTAATATTTTGCATGTGTTGGCCCTATGTTTCAATGTGGTCTACAACTTTATAGAAAAAATATTTTTCAAATTCCTCACCATTTTGCTGATATTCAGCTTAGACTGACTATATCTAAAAATTTCAATTTTTCTATTTTCGCATAGTGTGTGAGTTTGATGCACTTTTAAAAGCATCGCACGTGCTCAATGTTGGGTGCATAATTTTGAGCTGAAGATGAAATTGTTGCTTGTGCAAAGCTTGTAGTTTGAGGGTTTTTTTGGTAGATTTGGGCAAAGAATCACGGAGGCATTTACACATCATCAAAACAGTCTCTTGAGAGACACGATTTTCTTTGCTACTCTTAAGGTAGGTAATAAAAATTCCACTGGTATTATGGCATCTAGTCTATAGGATAAATCGAGTGGAGTAGTGTTCAAGGCAGTCTTGTAAGCAGCTCAATATTCCCATGACATAGAATGTAATTGCATACCCCAAACACAAGCCCCAAAAATTGTTTATTTGGAGACCAAAACACACAAAAAAGCTTTATTGAAATCATAATGCTAGGGTCTGTATACCCAAATTTTCCAAAGGGAAAAAACTCTAGGGTAAAAAAGTGCCTTTGTTTACAGACATGATGCTCTATGGATATCAAATGTATGCATATATGTCAGAAAATGAGAGAATAATGCTTCAATATAAGCATTAAAAGTAGGTTAATCACTAGCATGTCAAAAAATGAGAGAGATAATGCTTCTACATAAGCATTAAAAGTTGGTTAATCTCTAGCTCAAATGAAGAGTTTGAATCTAAGTTAAGCCATAAGCTAGACATTCAACTTTAAATAAAATGAATTGGCTCTTTAACGACCAATTTTTCAATTTAAAGCTTCCAAAAAGCTAGCTAACACTAGCTCAAATGGAAAATTACACTTTTAGGTCAATCTAATGAGCTAGAGATGATTTCAACTTTTGATGAGTGAAATTGAATGGCTCTTGGAAGCCAAATGTTGCATTATATAGCAACTTTGTCTCCTCAATAAGTAAATGGAATCTTGACTTTGCTATAACTCTTGAAAAAAGCTCAGTTAGTAGTGCCATAAAAGATATTTGCATTTAAATCAAGCACTAAGAATGCAACAAACAATGCCAAGTCCAAGCACAAAATGTCTAACCAAATAGCAATTTATTGCCCAATGGTAGCTCTCAAAATGAAGCCTACATGTAGATCAAAATGATATCTTCATTTAATGCAAACAGGGTGTGAGACTAGGGAGTCTATAACCTACCTCACCTCCAAGTCTCTTGCCCCTTATATAGGCAAACTCTAGAGCTCGGTTTATACTAGCCCCTAGCCTCTAGACCCTTGGCTTGACATTACTCCCCATTTGGAGAAGTGCTTTTGTCCTCAAAAACAAAAGTGGATTTTTTTTCCTTAAAAACACTAATGTTTTTCCAAGTGGCACTTTATTCAAGTCTGTCTTTCCACTTGACTGATGCTTGTCAATGCACATGATGATGTATATGTAGATCATGATAGTCGAGCCTGGGTTGGAGGTTCAATGAAGTCAACCAAAATCTATTGGTCAATGACATTGTCATCCCTATGCAAGAATTCATAAACAAGCATGAAAAATCGAGTGAATATGCATAGATACAGAAAGTTTGTAAGCCATATCTCCAATTTGCTTGAGTATCTTAAAAGGCCCACAATATCTTACCAATAATTTAGGTGTTGGCCTAGTTTTTAGACTTTTAAATGTTTTGGTACATGTAAAAATACCTCTTCTCTTCCATGAAGGTTACTTACCAAGGTTTCTCATCTGCATATATTTTGTATCTATCTTGTGCTTGTTAAACATTTTCATGAGCAATTTTAGCATATCCATGTGGTCTTGGGAGAAAATCCTTGACCTATTAAAGTTTCTCAATCGCCAAACCCATTGTAACTGGTGATCTAGGTCTAAAACCATACTTAAGCATAAAAGGACTAAAAGCACTTGTCACATGCTTGGCACTATTGTAAGCAAACTGTAGAACAACAAGATAATCTTCCTAATTAGATTACTAAAGTATGCTCTTAGCATATCTTCTAGCACCTAATTAACACGTTTATTTTGACCATCTGTTTCTGGATGATGTGTAGTATTGATGCTGAGTTGTGCACCCAATTGTTAAAACACAGCCCTCCAAAAATGACTGTTAAACTTGGGATCACAATCACTCACAATATTGTTGGGCAACCCATACAATCTATACAAATTTTCCACAAATATCTTGTCTTTAAGGCATACCTGATAAAAAAGAACATGTATCCGAGGCATCACTAATGCGATCCATGGGTAATTGTAGTTTCTTGCTCTATTTAGCAACTAGCACATTATGAGCACAAGAAGATTGCCCAACTCCCTTGGTTTTCACTTCATCAATGTCCTCTTGTTGACCTTGTCGGTCAGCCCGTCGGCCGTCCATAAATGCGGCCTTTTCCTTTTCTGCAAGGCTATAAAGTAGTTGCACAGCCATAACGTTTTCCATCACAACCCTCATTAACATGGGCATCAACATGGTTCTTCATGCCATCTTTGATTTCGTATCCGCATTCATGAGCTCTGACACTTCAACATGCTCTTCTTTCACATTGCCAATGACCATACTCTCAGACATACAACAAGGTAGCTTTACTCTTACCAGCACATGCTCATTGGAATCTATATGTTCACCATAGGATGTGGACTCATCCATGCTACGCTCTTTTTTTGTCTCTATAAAGCTCAAGATTGTATCATCACCATCATCACCGTATGCTGACTCTATATCGACATCTTTATCTTCGTGCTACTCTACAAAAGCTTGACCACTACGTTCGCTTTGCACACAATCTTCATCCACCTCTAGGCTCTTGGCATCTGCAACTTGACTACACTTTGCTACCTTTTAATTTGTAAACTCCATGGAAATAGTCTCTTTTACCCCTTCACTCTGCTCTTGAGACTCGACATTGACTGGCTCTTTTGCACATAGGTCCTCGTTCATAGAACTCTCATCCTCATTGACAAGCTCATCCACCCGTCGGCATGGACACACCATAAATAGGAAATTTTCGAGGAGCATAACTAGCCATTGGCCTTAACTTAGCAGTCTCTACACTTTGAACAACTGACACCACCTTCAACTGAGTTGTAGAACACATTGCCGCTACAATAGGCGCATAATCTTTAGGCATTAGAAAGCACAATTCCAGCTTTTGCTTCACCTTCCTGCTCTTCACTTTGGCCAAATAGACCATATGTTTGTAGCTATCTACGCCATACTCCACCTTTCCTCTAATCCTCAGAGACGTAGGCAATCAAGGAGCTTAGAAAACTTGAAGTATTGGTTGCCCCTAAACCCCATAACAACCTCCAATTGCTTCCAACAAGCTTCAAATTGCTCAACAAAAACCATATAATCTTGACTTACATCTTGATGCAACGCCTTTAGCTTTGCATGCGTTTTCACCGGGGAGAAATTGTCTTCAAAAATTGCCTAAGAAATTGAGTCCACAACTCTTTCCATGAGCTTCAATTTCCACTCTTCAGACCATCAAGCCAGACCTTCACCCATTTATGCATGAACAACGGCACCGTCTACGACTTCTTTGCATTTGTCCACATCGGCATCGACAACATCCATAGCTCAAAGTCTACTACCCAATCCTTCGAGTCTTTGATCCCTATGAAAGTGGGGCCAATAATTGGCTCCACCATCTCTGCTAGCTTCGTAAGGGGCAGCTCCCCACTCCTTTGGCACACATCTTTGAGCCACAATATACATCACTTTAGTGCTAAAATTTTACCGCGAACGTTTCAAAACATCCGCTTTAGTATAAAATTGACCACGAATTGAAAATTGAACATGACTTAAGCAAATGTGATCCAAATTTGACCAAATTTTATGAGTGTGTGTAAGACAACTACAAGCACTAGGAAAAATTTATTTGGGTCAATGTTGAGACAGGGGTAAATGGATCACGATCCATGTTTCAAAGCCATATTGAGTTTTCTTGATACCAGCAGGTTCAACATGATTAGTAGTTGCTATGGTAGCAAATTGGACCTCTGGTTTGCAAGTTAAGTCAATTTTGACTTTTTTTTTCACAAGGATTTTAGTATCCAATGACTTAAAACCTTGGGTTAGGCTAAAAATAGCATGTAGGTCAAGATGGCTAGGTTTTGGTTCAGAAGTCTGGAGGGGACATAGATTGTGATCCATGTTTGGTCACAGAATGAGCTAAGTTTTGGGGAATGTGTCCTAATAGTAGCTAATCCTAGCACACTGATGAAAGCTATTCAAATTTTGATCAAAATTTACTAAGTTATTACAAATTTTTAGCTTATGGCCACATATCTCATACTTTGATCCAAGTTTATTTTTGAAGCCTTCTTTTTTGCAATCTTGTGGTTAGTAGGTGTTAGTATTCTATGATTTGATGCCTAGATGATAGAGAACACCTATATATACACCTGGTTTTCAATTTTAACCACAATCTGACTCTAATTGGACCTTTTGTCAATGATGCCAAATTTAATGTTCCTGTTAAGCATTTCCTAAATACATTTTGGTACCTTAGGTCATGAAAAAACTTCCAAAGTTCTAAAATCAAGGTTTTCTCCAAAAACCCTAATTTTTGATACTTGGAGACTCTTAAGGTACAATTTCTTGAAGTTTCAACCAAAACTGGAGATTTCTTTGAAACTCTTGATGCCCTTGGACTATAGGTACACTAAGCTAATTGTGGAAAAAATCTACGCTAAAATGGCATCTACGAGACAGGGATCGTGATCCATATTCTAGAGCCAGATGACATGGAATTTGTAGGGCAGCTTCTTGACATGTTTCTACAGGCATTGGGCATCAAGATTTTAGGTTTTGCACCATTGTTGCCTGATCTAGATGAAAATGACCATTTGAACTCTGATGAATGAAAAAATTGGGGTTTCTAGGCCAAATGATGTCCAAATTTCACAAATTTTAGGAGAACCCTTCCCAAGTTGTGTTCTAGCTATTGGAAAAATTTGATCAAAATCTGAGCAAGTGGGACATTTGTTTTGGTTGCCACTTTTTCAGATGTGGCCTTGGGTATTCATATCTACATAGGTTTGGTGGCGAGGATTGATTTCTTTACCCATATGTGCCTTGTTGATTGTTTGTTGAAATATTGTATATGCATAGGTTTCATCACTTGCTGTGGATTTGCAACAATGGGTTGTACTTTCCTCAAGTGATCACTTTTTTCTATTGGAGTGACATAAGAGGTGTCGTTAATTATGAACTTTAATGTATCATCTTGCCAATCTGGAGCTCCTTTGTATTTTTGCATCCAAAGAACACCTAGGATGACTGCCTCATTGATATCTATATCTGCCATGACATAAAACTAATGTGGGCATTGATGGCCATCAATAGTGATTGGCAGATTGATTTGGCCCTAACTCACAATCTTCCCTTGGTTTGTACCCTTTACTTCCATCTGAATTGTCAATAATGGTGTATTTTTCATCTTCTTGAATGTAGAATAATTGATAACATTGTCTCTTGCTCTTGTGTCCACAAGTGCTCATTCTATTGATCCATTTGAAAGCTGTATTTTGATGCATACATCCATGTCTCAAAGCCAATTATGCTCCATTTGAATTTATTTACGGAGGTGCCATTTCAAGTTGTGGCTGAATTTGCAAGTTGTTTCTTCATTCTTTGTGCTTTAAAATTCTCAGCTTAGCTTCCTCTTGAGCCTTTGCTTTATTACCCTTGGCTTGTTTCTTTTTTTCAGCAGATTTGTGGATCTTCTCCAACATTGGTTAGTGGCAATGATATTTCTTTAACCTACATCCACTGATCCAATTGGGAATCTCTACTCCCTCTAATGTAGCAAGCTCTATGGCTCCACTAGGTGATATATCATGAATCACAAATGGGATATTACCTTGCTTCTTTAATCCCTTAGAGAGTTGTTTTAGGGTGTAAACAAACACACAGTCTCCCCTTTTCAACTCCTTATCAATCACATGCTGATCATGAAATTCTTTTATGCATCTTTTTTGAGCGTACATGCCCGCCATGAAAGATCTTAAGTGTGTCTCATATAGCTTCTCAAGATAGCTCATGACTTGTCCCCCAATCTAAGTCTTTGGCTACTCTAAGCACCAAAATCAAGAAATCTATGGACAATATGGCATTAAGACCAAACATCATGTTAAAACAGGCATAGTTCCAATGATGTTTTGTAAGCCACTCTGTATGCCCATAAAATTGAATGTAGCTTTTGGCCCCAATCTGCTCTTGATTCAATTACTATCTCTGTGAGCAATGTGCATAAGATTTTGTTTGTGCTCTTAGCCTATCCATTAGCTTGAGGGTGATAGGGTACTGATTTGCGATGAACTACCATTAATTGATTTAGAAAAATATCTATCACTTCATCTATAAAATGAGTCCCTCTATCGCTAACTATCACAATTGGTAGTCCATATCTTGTAAAGACATTCTCATGCAATAATTGTGTTGTTGCCCTTGCATCATTATTTTGCATCACCTTTGCTTCTATCCATTTGGTCATATAGCCTATGGCCACTTTGATGTATTGAGCATGTGTACAATATGCTGGAGGTGTTATAGGGCCTACAAAATCTATGGCCCATTTGGCAAAAACTCTTGTCCCCATCATTCGTTGTAGAGGCATCTCATCTCTTTGGATAGGTACCTCTACTCGCTGTAAGGTGTGAGCTTTGTCCTAGGATATGAGTTAAGGAGAGAAGAATGGATTTATCCCACATGCAATGGTGCAAGGATGTAGAGCTACTTAAAGCTCATTTCATGAATAAGCAAACCATTCCATTTTGCATTGCATCTCCCTTGTTTATGGTGAGCTTGTGATGGTTTAGCAAACACTCAAGATCGTGTTTATGAGTGCAAGCTAACTGATCTTGGAACCTAATTCGTTTGAGTGATAATCTAGGCAACACTCACTCACTTGTGTGCATGACATATCTCTTTTATCCACCCTAGCTAGCACAATCCCATTCCCATCAAGTGGTATCAAAGCTCTAGGTTATGCTAACTAGATTTGTTGTTATGATTTTGCGTATTAATGATTAAGCATTCCCTAATCTCTATTTGCATTAGCTTAAAATCCCAATCTTTAATCACCACTTGAGCAAGAACATGCTCTACTACCCTTTGATGATTAGGTGAGGGAGAACTCGCATTTAGCATTGATCTTGTGTACATCTTTTTGTGTTCATTTTTTAGCTTTGTTTACGACATAATTGATTTGATTGCAAGCATCATTGCCTTGTGAAATTTGTGTGTGCGAAGCACTTTTGGAGGGGTTTTCAAAGACCTCATGAGTGCAAAATTTGCCCAAAATTTGACCCCTCAATTGTGTATCCAAAATCTTTGCTTTTGTGCTTATTTTTAAACTTCTAAGCCCTGCCTTTTTGGAGCTCATTAGCTCACTTAATCACCCTCTCTCTTTAGGTGTGTGCGTATGTGAGTCCGTGTATTTGTATGTCTTGATGGTGGGAACCGCATTCTTATAGAAGTCAACTTCTAACAGAGTTGTTGAGTGCCTTGCAAAGCTGCCGTGCTCATTGCTTACATCATCTTCCAAGAAGGACAAGCTCCAATTTCCCTTATCCTCACAAATGTATGCTCGAGCCTCGTGTTGCTGCATATGCACTGTGATGCACACTTGCCTTGACGAACCCGCTTTCTCAAAGGCACCATTCTCGGCACTATTTTAGTGCTCATCATTTGAGCATATTGTCCTGCTCGCTAATTAGCTCACCCCTCATCACCTGCTTGCTCTACCTGTGAGCCTCCGATCGACAACTTGCCCAAATTCAACAAAATTGGCTCCACTGTTGTGCATTAACCATGCCTCACCTCATCCATGCTCTCCTGGTGACACATTACGGCCATTGAGGCTTGCAAGCCATCGAGTTCACATCAATGCCAACCCAAGCCTTGGCCACACCTATCACTGGTTTCCCCCAATCTCTTGCTCGTCTATCAAAGCTCTTATGCTACCTGCAAAACCAATTCCCTGCTCTCAAAGTCCTCGAAGTGTTGTCCCGCTATCAAGGAAGCTGCTAACAAAAAATGAAAGTAGCTAGTGGGGTATGCAAACAGGGCCTTGCACTCTGGCTTATTATCTCCTTGGCCCAAGCCCGCCTCTGTCGGCCACGCTCGTCACCCACTGTCGTTCCCTCCAACTGGTGCAGACCTCAACGAGCCATCTCGTCACAACACACACACACACACACACACACACACACACACACACACACACACACACACAGTGGTAATGCTTTACTTTCACCCTCCTTCTATATATTTCCCCCCCCCCCCCCCCCCCCCCCCCCCCCCCCCCACCACCCCAAAAAAAAAAACCCCCTCTTCTGAAGCACTCATAGGACACTGATTCATAACATACCACTCATGGCTGGTGGGACTAGGCCCTTGCATAAAATAACTCTCTTAAAAATAAACGTGAGTAAAAACATTGGGCTCTCATGAGGCGGCCTGCACATCTTGGGCTGAGATCTCCCCTTGCAAAGTTTTTGTGCATCACTTGAAGACGCTTAAGAGGAGGGCGGCTTGCCTCTCTCACTGATCACGCTCAGGAAAGGAAGCTCAACCTCTATAAATAAGGTGAGGGCGCACCTTGCCCCTCACTTAGCTTTGGAGTAGGTATTTCTTTCTGTGTTTTTTTGTTGCTACTGTCTGATCTTGCCAACATGGAGCTCGCAACTCAAGTTGGTACCTTACTGAGCTTAGGATTTTGCTCAAGTAATGGTGCAATACCTTGCATAGTAAGAAAGGAATGAAGTCGTCTGAGTTTTACACAGTGTACTTCTTTCTTTGCCTAAAGCACTTGAGCAAAATAAATGGATCCTTTTTCTGCATATAATCGGCTCACAAAATAGCCGCTGCATAATTTTGGCTACTGTACTCTGAGGTTTTCTTGAGCCTTGGGATTGCTTGTGCATACAAAGCATGGGTTTTTTTGCAGACCGTGTACAAATGTTATTTTCTGTTGATTTTATTGTACAAAATCTTGATATGGTAAACACCCCCGCCTTGTATAAAAGCATCTCCTGACCTCGGAATGAATAGGTCGCCTCTGTAGTATACTGAAGGATATGTCGATTCTTGTAAATCGTTGTAGGATCATGAGCTTGACTGGTTATTTTGCTAAAGCCTTGACATCATGGCTGGCCTTGGGTCTTTTGTGCATAGAAAACATTGGTCGGTGGTTGTTTTGCAATAAGGGTAGCCTCAAGAAGGTATAAAGAGCTTCATCTCCGCATAAAGCTTCTTGTGCATATATGGCAATATGTGTGTATATATGTATATGGTTGTGAACATCATGGTTGGCTTGATGGCCGTTCCTAACACATGCTACAATTGGATATGGATACAAAGATGGGGACTGATACTGTGTCCCGACTGTATAAACAGTGGCAACATAGGGGTTATGAATGATGGGCCACTTGGCTCAAACTCTGGAGAAAATAAACTGCTTTATGACTGGTTTTTTTTGCTATTATAACTGGTATTTTTTTTTCTCTCTCTCTCTCTAAGGAGGTAGAAGCATCTAATTGGCTGACAGATTTTGAAAAATGGTTGGTTTTTTCTATGATTAATTGGTTATCGCTGAGGCTTGTCACAAGTGGGAGCTCATATCAGGCCGGACACTAACATTCCGTGATAGCCTGGCATTTTGTGAAGGTAAGTATACAACAGCTCAAAAAGAAATTTTGGCTTTGGAAAAAAGCTATGGTTGGTAGGGTTGGACATTACTGTTCTTGAAAAATGCTAATGACTGATGAAACTAAAGGTAAGTATATCGCCGGGTTTATTTTGGCTTGGGTATAGCTCCCAAGCTTTTGCCAAAAAAAAAGAGGTCTCAAAAAAGAGGGGGTCTTACTACTCTCTTGACCGGTTACATGGTTGTCTTATTGGTTTTTAACATAAAGGTTGTCACTACCCTCATCTGTGACATTTGGTTGACAAAAAGAAGTTGGATTTCACATCCCTTTGTCTAAAGAAATACCTTTTTCTAACATGGGTTCTACTGATCTTGAAGGTAAGTATATGGTTGCTTTTATACATAGCTACTAAGCTATGGCTCGTAGCTTTACTTCTGATGGACTTCACCATAGACTATAAAGTGATATGAAAGACTGCTAAACATACCAAATCTAATGAATAAACTTGCTTGTTTAAAGTAATTAAAACCTATAAGATGGACATGGATAACAACTGATATAGTCCATTGATACATGTAAAACACATCCAAGGCTAACAGAATTGTTGTCTTGTTTGGATGGATGCAGGTAAGGACTCTATCTTTTCTTGGAGGGTTTTCTTTTCTTTGGCAAGCAACATTACTGTGATGAAATACCCACTGAGGAACAGGGAAGTTTTTTTACTACCAACCCTACTGAAAGAGGCCCTCTTTCTTACAATCATTGTACCTAAATAATTCTGATACTGAGTTATTTTTGTACATATTAGTTCATTGTTCCTTGGCCAGCTGTCTTTTGAATGTAAAAATTCAATTATGTCTTATTAGTTAAGATTTAAACAGCTACACACACATCCTATACATAAGGTCTCTCCTCTTCGGGGAAAGCGGGATGCTGCCTACGAAATTATCGTAGGAATGGAGCTCTAAATCGGACACACAGTCATGAAATCTTTCATTGGTAGATTGGTGTTAGGTGGCCCCGTTTAGACCCTTCTGATTCCCTGCTCACGGCTACCATAGTCTCAGACTTTGCCGGTTGAAGGGTTGCAGGACCAAAAAGACTTTACTTTTTAGACACTTTGCTAATGTTTATGTCACCTCTCTTTCAGGACTGCTCACGTTATAGAATGACAGCTTGCATGAGTACTAATCACAACCCTGAGAATCATGCAAAGATTCTAGATCAGATTAAGCTCTACCTTAATGACCATACACGAAAGGATGCCCTAGCTGCTAGAACTAGACCTTTCCTTGCTAGGAAAGCCAAATTATGTATCACATACTATGGCAAGAAAAAATAAACCTGACCTCACTGTTTTTGCAGACTCTTGCTTTATCTCAAGGATTGGAACTTACCGCGGAGCCCCTCTCTATGGTCTCCTCTTTGGTCCTAGATGTATTAGCAGTTTGGATGCTTCACAGCTTATTTATGATTCAGCTCTTGTTTCGGACAAAAAACTTTTTGTCTTGCATATGTTATCATTTAATGACTGGTAAAAATATTGGCTTCATTGGACAAAGACCCTGTAGAAGGTGTTAATCTGCTATCCCAATATATTGCCCAACTTCTTGTCCTTGCTTCTCAATATCAGCAAGAGCTTGCCCTGTTCTCCTCATCTGGAGCTGAGCTGTCAAATTTCCTTAGAAAACTCTGTGGACTTAACCCCTCGTTTGTCTGCACCCCAAATACCCCCTCCATCCCTCCAATTGGTGGCATCTTCTGTCGAGATAGTGCAGCTCTAGAAGTAGTAAAAGAGTTTCAAAATAATCTTTGCTCTCTCAATGATGTTAACTTCCTTGAGATGGTACCTAAAATCTCAAAAGTCTTTCCTGTCTTACCAATAAGACAAATAGAAATTGAATCTCTCGGAGTTGACTACCAACTGTGGGTTCTACCAAACAAAGCCTTCCTAGCTCCTATTCTTAGTGAAACCTGGGTATACTTGGCCAACCTCCCCGCCTCAACAGTGGAAGACTGTAAACTTTAGATTCTTAAAGGTGGGCAATTCTTGGACAAGGGAGAACTGATTAAAGGCCCCTTTAACCTTCATCTTATCGACCACTCCAAATGTTCCGCAAATGCTAGACTATACATACGTACTAAGGGTACCATGGAATTTGTGAAAAGTAACCCAGATCTCTACACAGAGTCTATCTAAAATATCTTCCGTCCCTATGTAAAATGTGCCTGTAGATTTCTTGACCCCAAAGCTACCTGTGAATCAAGCATCATGTGGTTCCCAGAGAAACCAGTTGACTTTCATCTATCCCTCATATGCTCATGGCTAGGTGGACAGGCCAAGCAGATTGTGATTGCACAAATTTCCTTTAATATCTTCTGAGGACTGATGCATGATATTCTGAAAGAACTTAAAGCTGATCAGCCCGGTCTATACCTCACCAGTTATGCTAACTACAAAGGAGTCAAATACATCACTAACCTGCTTTAACCTTGTATTGAAGATGATGATTCTCCTGCTCTAAAAAGAGCTAACTCTTTAGCTTCTCCCAACTCTTTCACCTCCTTTTTTACACCTAGCTCCTCATCTAATCGAGGAAAATCTCGTAGCTTTACTAGAGGGAGAGGCAGATTCCCTGCAATCAAAAACTTCCCTGAAATCTAACCCCTGAATATACTGCAGGTCTCTACAAACCCATGTGGAAGAAAAGTTCTCAGCAAAGATGATTCGAATTATGGTGCTATCTACATACACTGTCTGTTTCACAACATACTTCTTGATTGGATCTTACCAAAAGTCTTTTTTGTGAGTGCTTTGACTTTTTCTTTGGGAATCATAAACTGCTTGACAATATTCCCATAGGATGGAAATATCATCATCTTATAAAAGGATAAGTTTTAAACAATGACTTTCTTAGACAAGAAACAATCCCTTACTGTACATGCATTCAATTTACCTCATTCTGCAGGAATTTTGATTTGGGAACCATGTGTGTACTCAGGACCTCAACATTATCGATAATGTCACAATACGTAAGTTACTAGCCAAAGGACTCAATCACATACCCAACTATCCAAAAAACCCTTACCTTGCCCTATCAGCTTTACTTAGCTGCCTCACTGACCTAGTCAGTGCTCTCTGACTGGAGATGACAGTCCTATCGGACTTAAAGGAATTAGTAAAGGAATGCTTCCTTTACAAAATTTCTCTACTTCCTAGAAAGTGGCTTTCTTCTGATAGTTCTTGGCTTACACCTCAGCTAGCTTTTGACTTTCAACTAATCTCAAATAAATGGTTGGTGGTCGGGCTTGACAAAAACTCTAACTATCCTACTATTATGTGCAAACACATTGCTTGGAAAGCAGCTCGGGATCGAGTATCAGGAAAAGAATTCTGTCATACCAACAAAACACCGCAAGATATCTCTAACAAGATCTCTAAACATTTAGGACACCTTGGCTACGCTATCAGTAACACCAAGTTACCAGTACTATTTCCTACATATAAATTCCACAAACATAAATTTCGATTGATATCTGATGCCTCTAAATGTATCTTCATAGATATCACCAAAGATATTACTCTTTGCCTTGATATTATTCTTACAGAATTAGAACGCATTTGTGCAGAGAAACAGAAAATCTGCAAGGATTTCCTAAATATCCAATACAATCCCTTATGGCTGACAAAAAATGCTACAGAAGTCACACTCAACCTCCCTCAACATATTTTCCACATCTTTACAGCTGATATTACACAATGCTACAAAAACATCCCACTTAGTGGGGAACTTGGCCTTAAGACAGTGCTAGCCAAGAAACCTAGATGGATTCAAGCATCTCACTCAGTAAACCCTTTACACTTCAATGAAGCAAAACTTTGCTCCTACATTTTTTGGTTGTTGAACAACTGTACTATTATTGCAGGTGGTTGATGCTTTAATCAGTGCCTTGGCATCCCTATGGGCTTCTCTTGCTCACCACTTATGTGTAACATTTACCTAGCCTTTTTTGAGTACAAATGGTGCCTTAAGAACATGGAAACTAACCATAAAAAACTTCCACTATTAAATCACACTTTTAGATATATGGATGACCTGCTTAGTATTAACAACAGATTGTTCTCTTCGGAGATTGATCAAATATACCCACACTGCCTAAGAATTGAGCCTACTTCCATCCCAGATAATTCCACTCTTGGGAGCTTCTGCAAATCAGCCCAATTTCTTAACCTTTCAATATCCCTTCACTCCCCATCTACAGGTGGATATGACCTTAGATTTATCTGGAGAAAGGATCTTCTTAAGCTGCCTCACATAGAATTCATCAAGAGAAATAGCAATAGGTCATACAAAGCCTCTATCTGCTCCTGTATTGGCCTTCTTTACTTAATCTGTTACTCTTCATCTACACCATCCATGGCCTGGGAAGAAATTTCTGTACTAATTAAAGAATACTGCCTTAACGGATTTAATCGCAATCAGATCCGTAACACCATCACTCAAGCTCTGATTAGGCACAATTGGCTGGACTGTTATTCCAAAGAGAGAGTCTCATCTCTCTCATAAGGTAGTAGGCCCATACACAATGGGCCTACTACCGACCCATTGTGTGTGGTGCCTGGGTTAGGGCGGGTACACACACACACACACACACACACACACACACACACACACACACACACACTGTGGTATTACTAAATGCTTTACTTTCACCCTCCTTCTATATATTCCCCCCCCCCCCCCCCCCCCCCCCCCTCTTCTGAAGCACTCATAGGACACTGATTCATAACATACCACTCATGGCCGGTGGGACTAGGCCCTTGCATAAAATAACTCTCTTAAAAATAAACGTGAGTAAAAACATTGGGCTCTCATGAGGCGGCCTGCACATCTTGGGCTGAGATCTCCCCTTGCAAAGTTTTTGTGCATCACTTGAAGACGCTTAAGAGGAGGGCGGCTTGCCTCTCTCACTGATCACGCTTAGGAAAGGAAGCTCAACCTCTATAAATAAGGTGAGGGCGCACCTTGCCCCTCACTTAGCTCTGGAGTAGGTATTTCTTTCTGTGTTTTTTTTTCGCTACTGTCTGATCTTGCCAACATGGAGCTCGCAGCTCAAGTGACACAGGTACCTTACTAAGCTTAGGATTTTGTTCAAGTAATGGTGCAATACCTTGCATAGTAAGAAAGGAATGAAGTCGTCCGAGCTTCACACTGTGTACTTCTTGCTTTGCCTAAAGCACTTGAGCAAAATAAATGGATCCTTTTTCTGCATATAATTGGCTCACAAAGTAGCCGCTGCATAATTTTGGCTACTGTACTGTGAGGTTTCTTTGAGCCTTGGGATTGCTTGTGCATACAAAGCATGGGTTTTTTTGCAGACCGTGTACAAATGTTATTTTCTGTTGATTTTCTTGTACAAAAGCTTGATATGGTAAACACCCCCGCCTTGTATAAAAGCGTCTCTTGACCTCGGAATGAATAGGTCGCCTCTGTAGTATACTGAAGGATATGTCGATTCTTGTAATTGTTGTAGGATCATGAGCTTGACTGGTTATTTTGCTAAAGCCTTGACATCATGGCTGGCCTTGGGTCTTTTGTGCATAGAAAACATTGGTCGGTGGTTGTTTTGCAATAAGGGTAGCCTCAAGAAGGTATAAAGAGCTTCATCTCCGCATAAAGCTTCTTGTGCATATATGGCAATATGTGTGTATATATGTATATGGTTGTGAACATCATGGTTGGCTTGATGGCCGTTCCTAACACATGCTACAGCTAGATATGGATACAAATATGGGGACTGATACTGTGTCCCAACTGTATAAACAGTGGCAACATAGGGGTTATGACTAATGGGCCACTTGTCTGAGACTCTGGTGGAAATAAACTGCTTTATGACTGGTTTTTTTCGCTGTTATAACTAGTAGTGAAGGAGTATGAGCGAAAGTGCGACGCGAGAGAGAGTGCGAGAAGAAGAGCACGACGATATGGTGAACTCGCTTTGTTGTAATGTGTAGATCATAGTGAGTTCTTATTAGGTTTTTACAAAAGAATATGTGTACATACCTGGCGGCCCACCCACTTACCTGGGCGACCACATTGGGATTTATACCCCAACAACCTCCCACTTAAAGTCCAATGTGGCACTTTAAGTGTGAGAGAAGCTACTATACAAGCTAATATACAAGAGATGTAGAGAAGTGATGTACTACCATACACCTAACTGCTTGCAAAAATGCACAAAGCTCTCTGAGGGAAGTCCTTTTGTAAGTAGATCAGCAGGATTTTCTGTGGTGTGAACTTTGACAAGCTGAAGTTGCTTATCCTCGAGCATTTCCCTGATGAAATGATACTTCACATCCACATGCTTTGTCTTTGAGTGATAAACTGGATTGCGAGCCAATTGTATAGCACTCTGACTATCACAATATAACACACGCATCTCTTCTTTGATTCCCAAATCTGTTACTAGTCGATTAAGCCAAATTAATTCTTTGCATGCCTCTGATGCTGCAACATATTCAGCCTCTGTAGTAGACTGAGTAACACAATCTTGTAATCTAGAACGCCATGATACTGCTCCACCAACCAATGTAAAGACATACCCTGACGTAGACCTTCGGTTGTCTAAGTCACCGACATAATCTAATTCTGTAAAACCCTTTACACTTAGCTCCTGACTCCCATAGCATATACGCATACTCTTTGTAGCCTTCAGGTATCTCAATATTCCTTTCACTACCTCCCAATGTTTCTTGCCTAAGTTTGACATGTATCGACTTACTACTCCCACTGCAAACGCAATGTTTGGGCGAGTAGCAATCATTGCATACATCAAACTACCCACTACAGACGCATATGGAATCTTATCCATTTCAGCCTGTTCTTCCTCAGACACAGGACAATCTTGTTTGCTAAGTTTCACATATGGTGGCAATGGAACACTCAGTGCCTTTCCCTTCGCCAGATTGAAACGTTGCAAAACCTTGTCAATATACTCTGTTTGAGATAACCAAATCAACTTCTTTGATTTGTCTCTCTCAATGCGCATACCAAGTATATGACTTGCCTCACCCATGTCTTTCATGTCAAACGATTGTGCCATCTTTGACTTCAAAGCTGAAATTTCTTCCAAGTGCTTGCCAACAATCAACATGTCATCCACATACAAAGTAAGGATCAGCCAACTGCCATCCTTAGCCTTCTTTGTATATAGACAGTGATCGAACTCACTACGTTTGTAGCCTTGAGAAAGCATAAACTTGTGGAACTTATGGTACCATGCCCTCGATGATTGTTTTAAGCCATAAAGACTCTTTAACAACTGACATACCAAATCTTCCTTGCCTTTCTCAACAAACCCTTCTGGCTGCTGCATGTAAATTTCCACATCTAAATCACCATGCAAGAAAGCTGTCTTGACATCCATTTGGTGCAACACCAAATCTAATATGGCAACCAATGCAAGAAAGCATCTCAATGTAGTCATCTTGACCACCGGAGCGAAGACTTCATCAAAGTCAATGCCTTGTTCTTGCTTAAATCCCTTGGCAACAAGCCTTGCTTTGTACTTTGGCTGACTATCATGAGCGGTGATCTTATACCTGTAAACCCATTTACAAGGTAGAGCCTTTTTGCCCTGTGGTAATTTAACTAGCTTCCATGTCTGGTTTTTGTGCAGAGCTATCATCTCTAACTGCATGGCCAATTGCCAATTCCAGGAGTCCTTCATTTGCACTGCTTCCTTGTAACATGAAGGCTCATTGCAATCAGTCAACATGACATAGTTCATAGATGGAACAAACTGATGAGGAGGTCGCGTGATACGTCCAGATTTACGCAAAATAGGTGGCTCAGGCTCAGCCACAACATGTGGTTCCACTCTATCCTGTCCTTGCTCCTCTTGAGCCCTGACATTTTGTCTTGCACGTGCAGGTCCATCTTCTTGGAAGACAACTCCTTTAATCTTCTCAACCCTCTCTGGTTTAGAATGATATTGTTGGAATTAGGGTTGCAGAGAAACACACACAGCTTGGAGAAGACGAAGGAAGCTCGAGGCACACAATAGAGAGTATGTTACCTAGTGTGCAATGGAAAGATAGTTAGCCCTAGAGTGATGGGCGTATATACAATGCACGGGGGAAAAAACCTCCTAAAGAGGGAAAAAATGCCCCGGCGGTCCTAGTGTGTTCACACACATCACTACCACATGTATATGGTGACAAATCCCCCCTGGAGTGATGCGGTGAACGAGAGCTGGCACATGAGTAAAGGGAAGTGCCATGCCCTGAGGACAGGATCAGTCCACAAAGGGGAGTAAGCCCAAAGCTTTGCAGAAAGCTTCAAGCTTCTCACGAGACAATGCCTTTGTGAAAAAGATCTGCAAGGTTGTCCTGTGTTGGCACATAAGCCAAGCTGATCTCTCCTGCTGAGAGCCTCTCCCTGACATAGTGGTAATGCACCTCAATGTGCTTTGTGCGAGCATGAAAAACTGGGTTCCTCGCAACTGCCAATGCGCTCTGACTGTCAGTGTAGATAGTGTTGGCAGTGTCCTGTCCAACACCCAAGTCAGCCATAAGGCGTCTCTATGTAACTTTTCTGACATAAGGCGATACCACCATCACACTGCTTAAACTGTATACCCAAGTAATGATGCAACAGCCCCAAATCTTTCATCTTGAAAGTAGCATTCAAATCAGCCTTAAATTCAGCAATATGTCTCTCATTTGGTCCAGTGATCAGCAAATCATCAACATAAAGAACCACAATGAGAAATACATCATCCTCACGCTTTACATACAATGTGCTTTCTATTGGACTGTTACGAAAGCCTCGTTTAACCAAATGAGTGTCAGCTTTCTCATACCAAGCACGAGGAGATTGCTTCAACCCATACAAAGCCTTCTTACATTTGCACACTTTGTCCTCTTGTCCTTTTATGACAAAACCGCGAGGCTGCGTTACATAAACTTCCTCAAATATGTCACCATTCAAGAAAGCAGTAACAATGTCTGATTGATGTACATCCCAACCAAAATGAGCTGCCAATGCACATAGAAAACGCATAGTAGTCATACGACAAGTGGGAGCAAAAGTCTCTTCATAATCTATGCCTTTTTGTTGTGCATAACCCTTTGCAACAAGTCGAGCCTTATGGCGATCGATCTCACCATCCGGCTTGCGTTTCAACTTGTAAACCCACTTCGTACCAATGGCCTGTTTGCCAGGAGGCAAATCACATAAAGTCCATGTGTCATTCTCTATAAGTGCATCATATTCTGATTTCATGGCAGCAATCCAATTTTTTGAATTCTGTGCTTCATCAAAAGACAGAGGCTCCTCAACATCATGTAAACTAGACACAGCCAAAGCATAACAATCTGATGCATAAGATGCATGGCGAGAGCCTGAACGAGTACGACTAGATAAAGGTGCATCCAATTTACTGTCACGCAAAGTGTGCACCAGCCATTTTGGTTTACCTATAGCCTGCTCATTTTCAGCCTCATTGGAACTTACATTCGTATTTCCACCACTGAAAAGAGGCAACAAAGTGTCATAAATGTCCTGTGAGCTTACATTACTGTCTCTAGTACATGACAGAAAGGGCTGAACAGAATCTTCCACAAACACTACATCCCGTGAAACCAGAATACGTTTTGTTTGCGGATGATACAACCTGTAACCTTTGCTTTCAGCACTATAACCAACAAAAATACATTTGACAGCCTTATCATCCAATTTTCTGCGCTGCACTTGTGGCACCAAAGCATATGCCAAACAGCCAAAAACAAGCATGTGCTCAATAGAAGGCTTTCTATCATGCCATGCTTCATATGGAGTAATAGACTGCAAAGCTTTCGTAGGACACCTGTTAAGTACATAAGTGGCACACATGATGGCCTCAAGCCAAAAAGAATGCGGCAAAGCTTGACTTTTGACCATACATCGTGCCATTTCCGTTAGTGACCTGTTTTTCCTCTCAGCAACACCATTTTGTTGAGGTGTATAAGGCACTGTACATTGGTGTTTTATCCCACGACTAGCCAGAAATGCATTGAATTCATGAGACGTATACTCCCCCCCTCGATCGGAATGGAGGGTGCCCATAGTACATTTTGAGACATTTTCAGTCATAGCCAAAAAAAATTTGAAGCACATAAAAACTTCGGACTTCGCTTTAAGCGGAAATACCCATGCATGCCTGGAGTAATCATCAATGAAAGTCACGAAGTACAGGTAATTGCCCAAGGACGGAGTTTGCATGGGCCCACAAACATCACTATGCACAAGCTGCAACGTGCATGTGGCCCTAACTGAACCATCCTTTGGAAACTTAGAACGCTGCATTTTACCCAGAATATAGCCTTCACAAACATGTGTGACAGGTGCTTCAAGAGGCGGCAAAGAAGCAACCATATCAGATTTCTGCAAACGCAGCAAACTGGGAAAATTCAGATGACCAAAACGTGCATGCCAAAGTTTTGCATCTGAAATAGCCCTTGAATCTGCAACAGCATTTGCAAAATTTTGTCCACACTTGTCATACAAAGTGAGCTTATATAGCCCACAGCACAAAAGCCCAGATGCAACAATTTCATCACCAAAACTGAGATCATGAACTGTACATCTGTCATGCACAAATTTGACTACAAGTCCAAGTCTAGCAAGTGCGGATACAGACAAGAGATTCTTCTTGATCCCAGGTACATAAAGTGCATCAACAAGTGTAAAGGAACTGCCATTAGCAGCAGTGAGCACAATCTTTCCAACTCCCTGAACTGGATAAGAGGCGTTGTTGGCACAAGTGACTGAATTCCCATGAGGGACAGACTCGAGAGAGGTAAACAATTCACGATGTGAGGTAATGCGCTTTGTAGCACCACTGTCGAAATACCACACATGTGAATCTGCAGCAACTGACAAGCATGCATCATGGACAGCAGGATTGCAAGTGCACTCTGCGCTAAAAGCCCATTCTGCATCAACATCAGTATCACAATCTCCTTTCACAGAAGACTCAACAATGGCTGCATTTGTAGTGGAACCAGCATTTGCAGTGGAACCACCCTCTTTCTTCTTAGCCTCTTTGGCCTTCAACTTAGGACACGACTTGATCAAGTGATCATTGGCTTTACAATAATGGCAACGCATCTTCTTTTTGCCCTTATCACCAGAATTGCCAGACGAAGTGCTGCCACCAGAAGCATTAGGAACAGAATTTTTGCCACTCGCAGCAGAACCATAAGAAGTGGCTGCATTACTGTTACCACCCTTTCTTTGAGAAGCAATAAAAGCCTGTTCAACTGCACGCTGCCTAGTCCTGTTTTTTCTTGAAAGTGACTCTTGCAACAGCAATGTGCATAATGCATCAAACTTGACAACTTCAGGATTTCCTTGGGTCATCAGTCTCCAAGTACTAGCAAAAGTCTGGTAGGAATCTGGTAAGGCATCAAGAACAGTCTGCACAAGGGAACTGTTCGAAATGACTTCACCTGCAGAAATGAGTTGCTCATTGATATCCTTGACACTAGCAAGGAAAGTGTCCATATCATCTTCCTCATGCATAATCTTCGACTCTAGCTCTTTGCGCAGCAAAGCAATTTTAGCCTCATTGCGGCTTGCATAAAGACTTGCTGGAATATCCCAAGCCTGTTTTGCAGATTTTGCTGAACGGATGTGAGGAATAATGGTGCGCTTCACAGACAACGCAATCAATGCATGAGCCTGTGCATCCTTAACATCCCAACGAGCTTGTTCTGTCATAGGCAAAACAACTCTAACAGCTGCAATCCTTGCAGCAAGACCTGCAACATCCTCAACATCGCCTACATCTTCAAAACCAGGACGTACATCAATGACCTGCAAAATGTTCCAGACACCTTTTGACACAAGAACATGTTGAATCATATAAGCCCACATAGGGTAGTTGTCCCCATCCAACCTGTCCTCAGCAGCAAACATCTTGAACACATCTGTGTTGTTGTTGTCAGCCATGGTAAATGCTGCACCTGATGTGAAAACTGCCCGAAAATAGGAGAAATGGAGCGGGAACAACTTGTGCTATATAGCACAAACCGTAGAAGACTATAAGGCACCTGTTATGCAGAAAACGGCACTGACAGAAAATTTGCACAAAATGACGAAATAGCCTGTGCAGTACTGCCTGTAGTGGAAACGGAGGCCAAAATGAGTCCACATCAAAATTCTGAGCAGACCAAGCTCTTTGAGCTCACCCAAAATATTTGTCGACCTGCGAATGCTCGCCAAAGCTCACTGAAATCGTTTACTTAGTGTACAATGGAAAGATAGTTAGCCCTAGAGTGATGGGCGTATATACAATGCACGGGGGAAAAAACCTCCTAAAGAGGGAAAAAATGCCCCGGCGGTCCTAGTGTGTTCACACACATCACTACCACATGTATATGGTAACAGATATTTGGCTTCATTAAAGTAAACATCATTGTTTCGGATAACCTTTCTGGATTCAGGATCCCAAAGTCTGTATCCCATATCACCAGAATTACCATAGACTAAAAAGATGCACTTTCTACTCTTTGGCTCAACTTTGTTCCTAAATTCCTTTGGAACGTGAGTATATGCCTCACAGCCAAAGACTCTGAGATGCTTGATGAGGGCACCTTGCCGAACCATACCATCTCTGCCACTGAATCCTTGTGCAAAACCTTTCTAGGAGATCTATTTATAAGATGAACAGCTGCTGATACAGCTTCAGCCCAAAACCCATTTGGCAGCTGTGCATTAGACAACATACTTCTGACCTTCTCTTGTATGGTCCTATTCATCCTTTCAGCAACACCATTTTGAGGAGGATTGTAAGGAGCAGTAATTTCACGTTTTATACCTTTTGACTCACAAAATTCCTGAAAGGCCTTTGAAACATACTCTCCACCATTGTCAGTGCGTAAGCATTTAAGCTTCTTGCCACTTTGATTCTCCACAAGTGTCACAAACGTTTTGAAAACACTAAACGCCAAACGCTTCATCCTTGTGCTTGAGAAAGTAAACCCATACTTTCCTCGAGTAATCATCTATAAATGTCATAAAGTAAGAAGCTCCCCCTAGAGATAGGTTAGGCATAGGTCCACACAAATCACTATGAACAAGTGCCAACTGTGTATCTCTTCTACTCCTTCTATGCTTATGTGGATGCTCTGCTTGCTTACCATTCAGACAATGTTCACAGAATTCAAAATCATTAAATGAAAAGCCAGGCAAATAACCAGAACGAGACCAGATTTCCATTCCCTTCTTGGACATATGTCCTAACCGGCTATGCCACAAAAAAACGTTCGGCTGCTCGGTTACATTGATTACATTTTTAGAGACATTTGATACATAAATCATGTAAAGTCCTCCAGACTTTACTCCATGTGCTACTGTCATAGAACCCTTGGATATCTTCCACGTGTTCTTTCCAAAAGTGGTGACGTAGCCAACATGATCAAGTAAACCTGTGCTGATCAAGCTCTTTGTAATTGCGGGAACATGTCTCACATTCTTCAGCGTGAAAGAAGAGCCATTCTGAAACTTCAATTGAACATCTCCAACACCTGAGATCTCACATGTCTGCCCATTGCCTAGCCGAACATGATCTTTACTGCTCACATAAGAGGTAAACCACTCCTTGTTTGGAGACACATGAAGTGATGCCCCTGAGTCTATAATCCAGTCACTCACTGCATTTCCATCAGATGCTGTAAGAAGAGCTGAGTCCATTGTATTCTTCAAGAAGTAGATGTCTCCTGACACTAGACTGTCATCCTCTGCAACAGTGTTTGTCACATTTATTTCTTGAATCTTCACTGAGGACTTGTTCTTCTCACCATGGTCTTCATCTTTCTCTTTGCCTTTTTGTGCTTTCCATTCTCTGTAGTCTCTTTTCATGTGACCCTTCTTGCCACAATGGTAGCATTCTATGTCACTCTTGCCTTTAGCACTGCGGGACTTGCTACGAGACTGATTCCTCTTTCCACCTTTGTACTTTTCTTTGGTCCTTCCCCTGACAACTAAGGCTATTCCTTTGCCTTTTTCCATTGTCTTTCTTCTGTTTGTTTCTTCAGTAAGCAGACTGCCTTCTACACCTGCTATGGTCATACCATCTCGAGGTGTAGAATTATTCAAAGCTGTTCGAAAAGTGTCCCAACTTTCCGGCAATGTGATCAACAGGAACATAGCTCTAATAGGTTCATCAAACTTGACACCTTGAGCTGACAATTGACTGTAGATGGTGTTGAATTCATTCAGATGATTGGACATAGGTGTCCCTTCTTTCAACTTCAAGTCAACAAGCTTCTTACGCCAGTACACCTGTGAAGCTGCACTCTGCTTCTCATAAAGATCACTTAGCTTTGTCCATGCTTCATAAGCTGACATCTCGTCTGCTACATTGAAGTAAACGCTTTCTGCCAAAGTCAGCATAATGGTAGAAAGTGCCAATTCATCCATTTCGCTCCATTCATCTTCGTCCATATCTTCAGGTTTAATCCCCTTGAGCTTTATAGGTTTTATTTGCTTCTTTTGTACCAACACGTGCCAAATCTTCTTCTTCCACAATAGGAAATTGGTTCCATCCAGCTTCTTGATATTGTAAAGAGCAGTGTCCTATGATCCAGCCATAGCTACGCTTCACAGTAGTTTACTTTCTTGGGAAAAATTCAGCAGAGTTTCCCCTGTAAACTGACCTCTCAACCAATATCAACCTGTCAAATGAACCAAGAAAGCTTCAGATTCTACAGAAATTTTGGCAGAGTCTCCTTTGTAAAATGGCTCTGGTGTAGTCAAAAAACAGACCAAAAAACAGCTCAAAAAACCACTCTCTCTAACACTATACGCTGTGGGTAAACCTGTCCTGTGCCTATACCGTCTGTCATTGTCCTGTCACTGTCCTGTAAGCATAGACTGCGACAATGACTCAACGGCAGTAAAGCAAATATGCAATCCCAACTGTCTAACTCACAGTCAATACATCCTAGCTGCCTATCTAAGGGTGCTCGAGGGATCGCTCCAAGACCTGTATCACCAAAAGGATCTCAACATTCGAGAATCCCCCAGCTCAATAAAACCTCACTCGACCCCAACAAAGGCTACAATAAATCTAACAATACATAGACTTCCCACAAAGTCATACATCCACAAATTTCCCACTGTATGCTGTAACCGCTGCGGCGGTTGTTTGCTGCATGACTCACAGCCAGCAAACCCTCAACAGACATACATCATCTATGACAATACATCCCATGTGGAAGTACCTGCAATGTCAGGATGAAATCTAGAATATCAAGTAGCAAACACAAGCTACCTGATGAACTAGTGGATGTCGCCTACAATCTGTGTGTAGATGCGCCCGTGTCGTATGTGACACGCCTCCAAGAACTGTGAGCCGTCCTTCGATGTGGAGACAACCACAAATCAACACTCTGGGAGTGCCGATATCCTCAGCACCTGCAGTCGTAGGCCAAAATCCCAAATTTACAGAGTCGGATCCGCACCCGCCTAGACCACGTAGTCGAAAATGGCCTGCGCAGAACTTTATCGAAGCCGAACGGTGGCCGAGATGACCTCAGAAAGAAATTCTGAGAACACCAAGCCCTCCGAGTTTTCCCACAGGATTTGGGGCCATGTCTTCGCCTGTCGAATCTCACTCCAATCTGAGCAGGTGACTCTAGCTTCCTGCAATGCTGTCCCGAGCCTCGATCCGAGCTCTGATACCAGTTGAAGGAGTACGAGCGAAAGTGCGACGCGAGAGAGAGTGCGAGAAGAAGAGCACGACGATATGGTGAACTCGCTCTATTGTAATGTGTAGAGCATAGTGAGTTCTTATTAGGTTTTTACAAAAGAATATGTGTACATACCTGGCGGCCCGCCCACTTACCTGGGCGACCACATTGGGCTTTATACCCCAACAAGTAGAGCTTTCTCTCTCTCTCTAAGGAGGTAGAAGCATCTAATTGGCTGGCAACTTTCGAAAAATGGTTGGTTTTTTCTATGATTAATTGGTTATCGCTGAGGCTTGTCACAAGTGGGAGCTCATATCAGGCCGGACACTAACAGTCCGTGATAGCCTGGCAGGTTGTGAAGGTAAGTATACAGCATCTCAAAAAGAAATTTTGGCTTTGGAAAAAAGCTATGGTTGGTAGGGCCGGATATTACTGTTCTTGAAAAATGCTAATGACTGATGAAAATAAAGGTAAGTATATGGCCGGGTTTATTTTGGCTTGGGTATAGCTCCCAAGCTTTTGCCAAAAAAAAGAGGTCTCAAAAAAGAGGGGGTCTTACTACTATCTTGACCGGTTACATGGTTGTCTTATTGGTTTTTAACATAAAGGTTATCACTACCCTCATCTGTGACATTTGGTTGACAAAAAGAAGTTGGATTTCACATCCCTTTGTCTAAAGAAATACCGTTTTCTAACATCGGTTCTACTGATCTTGAAGGTAAGTATATGGTTGCTTTTATACATAGCTACTAAGCTATGGCTCGTAGCTTTACTTCTGGTGGACTTCACCATAGACTATAAAGTGATATGAAAGACTGCTAAACATACCAAATCTAATGAATAAACTTGCTTGTCTAAAGTAATTAAAACCTATAAGATGGACATGGATAACAACTGATATAGTCCATTGATACATGTAAAACACATCCAAGGCTAATAGAATTGTTGTCTTGTTTGGATGGATGCAGGTAAGGACTCTATCTTATCTTGGAGGGTTTTCTTTTCTTTGGCAAGCAACATTACTGTGATGAAATACCCACTGAGGAACGGGGAAGTTTTTTTACTACCAGCCCTACTGAAAGAGGACCTCTTTCTTACAATCACTGTACCTAGATAATTCTGATACTAAGTTATTTTTGTACATATTAGTTCATTGATCCTTGGCCAGTTGTCTTTTGAATGTAAAAATTCAATTATGTCTTATTAGTTAATATTTAAACAGCTACACACACACACACACACACACACACACACGGCAAATCCATACACCGAGCAAAAAAAGCCGAGCATTTCATTTTTTCGAGCGGAAGTAAAGAGAATTTTGACACACATTTCTTTATCGATTGAGCCCTGCCATAACGTCAAGTACCAATAATCATCTCATCAATATTCCAAGCACGAGTGTTACTATGATTGCAAAACCATACAAACCCTTCCACAATTCCACCTAGTTTGGCACCCACAGCTGGATATTTTCTTCCCTAAAAACATGTAGCAGAAACACCATTTTGCACATTATCAATAATTTTGTTTATGAACCTACCACAACATAGTTTATCTCAAGGCAGAATACCAAAACACGTCATTTTTTGTTCAGGCTCTATTCGTGTTATTGTCCATACCATTTTAGGCACGTTCTTCTCTAGCCAGAGACTTGGAGAGGCAAAATCATTTTCTTGGTATGTGGTACAATGTGAACTCGTGTAGTGATAGTAACAAACTCTGGTCTGTGGCAATCATCTTCAAGAGTCTCACCATGGTCAACAAAGATTGTCCTTGATTTTTGCGCACTCTTTTCTCGTATTGTATTTCTATTCATCTATGGACTTGGTAGTTGCATTTCCAAAGCTGTTGATTGAGTTGCATCAACAAGTTTTCTATTTGATGCAAAAACTAATTGATTGCTTATAAATCTGGCTGTCATGTATTTCATCATTAGTCATGCAGATGATTGCATTCCCTTCAAGTAAGCATTGTAATGTACACTTTGAAGGACTGCTAGTCTGTCAGTGACATATATGCAAATGTGACATCATAAAGGCCAATATTTGATTTATAACAATTGAAGCATGCGTACTTGCATGTTTAGCCTCAGAAAGATTTTTTCTTGGGACAAAAGCTCTTAATTAATCTTGAGCAACAAACTTGTGTCCCCAATGTGGCATTGTGCGTCTGTCTTCTATAGGCAAAATAGAAACCACTTTCAGCAGACGAGAAAATATCTTGGAAAAATAAAAGAATCAATGCTCTTTTACCTAGGCTACTCTCTATCAGGCGTCCAATGTGAAATGGTCAAAACTTAGGGCAAAAGGATGTATTTTGAATAACATTCAAAATATTCTCTATGTACGATCGTTATTTTCCCTTACCTAGGTCAACGTCACCTTCATATCAAAGACTCAACCTCATTTTCCTCCCTTGTATTCTACAAGAAAAATCAAAGGGAGATAGTCTCCTAACATTTGCATTTCTTTTAGCTTTCATTTTCTCCCAAACGATGATCGACACGACAACAAACCTAATCTTATCACTTCTCTGTGCTTTCACCTCTTTTTGGGAAGCTCGCTCTGGTTGAATGGAGGCTTGGTTTGCAGTTTTTTGCAAAGCTTCTCATGGCTCTGAAGCAGTGTCCACCCACTAGGTAAAACTTTTAGGGAAGATAACCAAAATACCCCTCTAATTTGTGGAATTTCCCAAAATAAAACTCAAGTTTCAAAAATTCCCAAAGTACCCCAGGTTGTGAGACTAAATATCTCCAAAAATAAAAAAGGTGTAGATTTTTATAAGAGACTAATTGTCTATAAGTACAAGATGCTAAAAGTAGAATTTGAGTTGGTTAAATAGGTTTTGGAGATGAATTGCTTCATTATTCTTAGACATAATTGCCTTTTTTGCCTTTTTTAACAAATTGCTTGCTAAGCACTCAAAAACAGACCTCAATTGTCAAAAAGGAATCTACAAAAGCTTGAACAATCCAACAAACAAGGGTAGTTTGGGAATTTCCACAAATCAGAGGGGTGTTTTGCTAATTTTCCCAAACTTTTAATAAGTGGGGACATTGGCCCAAAGTATACCGCGTTGGCATAGAATGAAACGGGGTAAGTTCTACATGCTCTCAATTGTCTTTGGGACATTAGTTTAACCACACCGCGTCGGCACGGGAGGCTAAAGGGAAAAAACCAGACGGCAAAATCTGCAATAGGAGAAGACCACACATGTGTTAATTGTACTGAGCAAAAACAAAAACGGGCTTCTTGCATATCGTTAATGTGCAAAAGCTCCAGATTTGGAACGGGTTTCACTGCTCACAAGTAGCGCATGTCTACAGACCAGAAGCTTTGGCTTGGAAGATTAGAAACGAAAAAATGTTAATCAATCTACTTCAAATGTTTAGAAATGGTGCTCCACCCTAACGGCTGCAGGCAATAGAACTTCCCTTAGGCAGGCCTGAATTGGGGGCTAAGCAATAGAGGAGGATTTCATGAGTCTATCTTGAGTGTGTCAATACTCATAGGCCTATTAGTCTTCGGACTCTACTTGAGAGCCTTCCGTGTTGGTGCGGTATAGGTTAGGGACCGTGTACAAGTGCAAAGTGTGTGTGGACATTGCAAGGCTATTGCATGTCTTCTTGAAAATTTTAATTAAATTGCCATCACAATGACACTTCTATTGTTCTTTGGACTCTACTCTTCAACCTTCCCCACCAACGCGATAGGTCTTCAGACCACGTATGAGTGAAAATAGTCTTTGGACTTTGCAAGTTTATTGCATGTCTTGTATGAAAATTTGTAATGAAAACCATAACATAAAAACTCCTATTATTCTCAAGACTCAACTCTAAAGCCTTCCGCATCGGTGTGGTATAGCTTAGGACCATGTACGAGTACATTGCAAGTTTATAGCATGTACCCATACATGCTATAATAGGATTTTCAATTTATAATAGGAGTCCTGAGAATAATAGGATTTTTTTGATGAGAATTTTTAATCGTGATGCATTTGGAAATTGCCAAAATCCTTCCGCATCAACGTGGGATGGTTAGTGGGCATGCATAGGTCTAGTTTAGCATTATTAAAATTGTGAATAACTGTCAATAAAATTGTTTACTAGTAAAAGATTTAAATCTTTACCTAAAATTGTTATTATTGATAAAACCTTCAAATTTTTACCTTATTTTGAGTGAAGTGTATAAAAAGTTTTAGTCATTAAATAGGTGAAGAGGCTTATGCTCTTCTTCTAAAGCTTTGCGGGACATTATCATAAGTGGTCCTGCGTCGACGCGGGACAAGTTATGGCAATGTCCTTTGCTCACATCATTAAGCCACAAGATTGAGAGTTGTTATCACAATGTTTGAATTTTTATCAAATATTTGGTGTATATAATTTAATGATTTAATCATTTGTAAGAATGAGGGATTATTTTTTAGTGGATTGTGTATATGTTATTGAAAGTTTGTTTTGAATTAAGATTTCTTGCTTTTGATTTGCTGTTAAGTGATTTTTTTTTCCTTTTTGAATTTAGTCCATCTTTTCCTAGGGGTAGTCCTAGAAGACGTGGTAGCAGTGTATCCACATCAAAACCTGTTTGTAGTGATCAAGTAAATTTGGTTGCTGAGACAGAGTTATCGGATGATAATAATAGTCATGACATTGGTTTAGAATCTTTGCATGATGTAGACCAAGAGACAGCTACAGTTGAAGCTGCCATGCAGATAGTGCCATTTAGTATGGGACCTTGAATACATCCAACTGTTGTAGATGATGATGATAGCACATTGCACATGGATGGGAGACAGGACATCCTTAGTAATATAAGAGTTTTTAGCTTCTTTGAATGCCCTGTCATTCCAATTTGCAGGCTTATTCCACATGCTAAAGTACATGGTTTGAGATCAGATGTTAGCGGCTTGAAATCTACATTTTCTAGAGAAGGATGTATCAAAGAGAAGGGTGCATATATAGTGTCATGTCTACATGTCAAAGGGAAGAAACGTTGGTCACATGTATGCTTTCTAATTTTCACTTATAACCATTTATTTTGATAATCAATAGTAAAATCATATTTATTGTTTGTTAAGATGCAATTGTGGATGGGTGGGACACAATATGGAAACAAGTCAATTTAGAGTTTGAAGAAGAAGTTGTTGCACTCCCTCAATTTGAAGCCCTTGCAACAAAATGTTTTATGTGTGGGAAGGCAACCATCGGTTGGCAAGCTGCCATTAAAGAAGTGTACTCTACAAATAGACAAGCATTGTAGAGTTTTGTATACGATCATTGATGCTACAAGGGTGCCAGAGACTGCTTTGCTTACAAGTCTTCAAAGAATGAGCTTGTGAGTATAATGATAAAACTATGTTGCTCTCATTGTTTATCATTTTTCTTTGTAGTGTGATAGTTCGATGTTGTTCTTCATTCATAGGCGTGGTGCAACACCTCCACTTTAGCTTGCTGAGAGCATGCCATTTCTTTTGCTATGGGCATGACTCCTTTATACATAATCATGGGACACTACTTGCCAGAGTCCGCTTATGCAGTCATGGATTCTGGGCTTCCTTGGCGCGGAAGCAACATAGATCTTCTTTCATCGCTAGTCTTGTGGAGCTCTTGTGTAGGCCAAAGGGCATCTGTTTGGACTCTAGATGTGCGCCTGCTCCTATTCTTAGGGCATGTCTCTCTTTGGGGCGTGCTTGTGCGTCATTGGATATTGATGAGGCTTTGATTTTGACATTTGTGTTGCATCGTCTTCATCCCCAGTCTAGAGGGAAAGATAGGTAAGAGGCATCGACTTATGCAGATGTGGTGAATGAGGAGAATAAACCTCCCGTTGGGAACCTGTTTGATCAATTGTGAGCATAACATTTCTCTTGGTCATGGACATGCTACTTTATAAGTGCCTTCTCTTACCTACATTTTGCTTTTGCAAGCCATGTATTCTTATTGCAATATTTAAGAACAATTAGTTGGCAATCAATGTGGTTTTGAATGATTTTGAAAAAAACTTTGTTTACACTATATGAGATTGGTTGATTTACTTTGATGTGATATTTTTTGCTTCATTGAAGTGCATTGCTAGTGCACATTGAGGTGGAGGTTAGAAGGATGGTGCGAGATCCATGGTACAATGTTCAAACCTACGATAAACCACATAAAAGACAAGCCTTCATCAATGACGAGTGTGATTCATGCTAAAGTATCACGTGTTGTACTTGATGAAACCAAATGTGAGAATTGCTTTGGTAGTTTCTCACTAAAGCATTATTCTTCACTTGGATATGGTAACAAATACTTACTTCTCTTATGCTAGAGTATCATGTTTTGTACCTCATGAAATCAAATGTCAGAATTTCTTTGCTGTTAAGAAATGATGTTAGATGGTCTTCATTACTATTTTCTTTCATATGGTAAGATATAATTTCTTCTCCTCTCTCTCTCTCTCTCTCTCTCTCTCTCTCTCTCTCTCTCTCTCTCTCTCACACACACACACACACACACACACACAAATTAAAATCCAAATTTTTTTGCAATCGAGCAAATAAATTTTCTATCATCTCCTAAGAGGAAATTGTGCTCGTGTGAAGGGGTAGACATTGTCTAGGAGAGTCACCTAAGCTAAGACCCCTAGGGCTATTAGCACAATGGAGGAGAAGGGAACATAGAAATTTAATGGGGAGGGATTCCATACATATGGAAGAAAAAGCTTAGGGGCCACTTGATTAAGAAAACACTATGGGGAGTGGTAAAAATGACACTAGATGAACAAGACGGAGTACATATACAGGGTCATTTAGTGCACAAGCCATACAAAAGGACGAACAAGCACTTGAGATAATCATCACTGCACTTCATGAAAACTATGTTCACTTCTTTGATGAATGTACAAGTTCACATAATGCATGCGTTGTTCTTGAAGAAAAATTTGGGGCTAGAGCTACAAGGAGTGAAGTGATCCTGAAAAGATAACTTTACAAAATCATAATGTATGAAGGAGAGGACATAGCTAGCCTTGTGAATAGACTTAAAAGCATCACAACCCAGCTTACTTAAATACAATGTAATATACCAAAAGATGACAAAGTAGACGTTCTCTTAAGTGCACTTCCACCCTCTTATGACCACTTAGTCACCATCCTTGAAGAGAAAGAACCGGCTCCAACACTGCAAGACGTCATCAATTCTCTTCAAGCAGAAGAGAAGAAGCAAAAGGGCACATCCACACCATTAGGAGGAACCTTTTCGTATCATCACCAAGGGAAGGATATTCAACATCCTCATTGTCAAATGTAAAGAAATTTTATGATTGTGGGAGAAGGGGATATATACAAACAAGTCTGGCAAAAAATGTGGTAAGAAGGGGCATCCTCCTTTCTCGATGCTACTCAAGTGGAGAAAGCAGCAGTGGCAACAACAACAATAGAAATTACAAAGGCAAGAAACCTACAAGAGGATCATCACATGTGGTGGAGGATGAAGAAGAAGACGAAGACCAAGGCAAGAACAACCTGGTCTACTGCGACAAACATATTGTGAAGATTATAGCCTCTCTAGTTCAAGGGGAGAATTTTTTCTTTTGTCATCCTTAGTGGATATGTATTGACATCCTATGTGGATACTATGTCATCCTTAGTGGATATAAGAATTTCAATGTATTATCCTAGCCCAAACCTCAAGGGGAGGATCGTAGGTGTGAGCTTTGTCCTAGAATATGAGTCAAGGAGAAAAGAGTGGATTTAGCACACATGCAGTGGTGCAAGGCTATAGAGCTACGTAAAGCTCATTTCATGAATAAGCAAACCATTCCATTTTGCATTACATCTCCCTTGTTTATGGTGAGCTTGTGATGGCTTAGCAAATACTCAAGATCGTGTTTATGAGTCCAAGTTAATTGATCTTGGAACCTAATTTGCTTGAGTGATAATCTAGCCAACATACACTTACTTGTGTGCATGATGTTTCTCTTTTTCATCCACCCTAGCTAGCATGATCCCATTCCCATCACTCGCTGGCAATTGTCACATCTGTTCATGTAAGCTTCAACATCCATGGTATGCCACCAAATTTCCACTACAAGAAATGATTTTGTAGTTTTGTCAGCAGAAAGATGTCCACGTGCTTGTCTAGCATGAGTTTGCTCTTGAATAGGCATGTATTTCTCTATGTGGCACACATCCGTAGTTGATCATCCTTTCCTCTCTTGTAGAGGGGGTTGATCAACACATAATGACCTGCTTCAGTTTGAATGGATTTAATCCTTGTTTTGCTCAACCCCTCTGGCAAGGTTTCCACCGTTAGGTAATTCACAATGTATGAGCTTCATTTAGGTGCTAGAGTGATTCCAAAAAATGTCACATATTCTATAGGTGATTTGTTTTCACAAATGTTACATGAACTAATATAGTCATGAACACTTTTTTGCATTTTAAGCCAATATATGCCAAGTCTCCTCAATGTCTAATGTGTCCGTGTATTCCCATTGTGAATCCTCATATTTTATACATGAGCTTGGCTCAAATACATGTGTCTCTCATTTGGATCTGTACATAGCTTTAATATGCTATCATTTCCTTGCTTATAAAACCTTCCAACTAATAGCATAAGCATTTTCGTTTCCTCAATGATGAATGGCTGCCTCTCAACTTGTAATGATCCAATGATGAGCAAAGGTATAACATGTTCACTCCACCTTGGTACCATCTCAATGTTAAAAAGATATGAATTAAGCAAGTCATGATCAACCCCAATGGGTGCTTCTCTATGTCAACCTCCTTGACAAATGGTTAGCCCTCTAACGAGTAGTGCGCTTCTTCACCACAATTGTGAGATCAGACTTAAGCAATATGATGAACCATCTAGAAGTATGCCTTGTATTGCAAGGTTTGTTCACCAAGTACAATAATGCCTAATGATCCACAAAGATTACAAATTTCTTTGCGAGAAGGTAGTATCTAAACTTCTTCACAACATAAATCATCCTTAATTCTTCTCCTTCCATGGTCATATAATTCTTCTTCGCATTATTCAATTGTCTGGTAGAGTAACATATAGAAAAATCCCTGTTGTTCTCTCCAAGCTATGTTAGAATGTATCCTATAGCATAAGTTCATGCATCTATGTGGACATGAAAAATCTTTGTCTAATCTAGAGTTGTCAAAATTAGAGTAGAAATCAATCTGTACTTCAATGTGTGGAATTCTTCAGCATATTTATTGGTCCACTCAATTTTTTGATAAGGTAGTAGAAAGGTTCGACAATAATTGTATACATATAGATGAATTGTTTTATAATATCCACAATGGCCCGTAAAGACTTATACCTCCCTAACTTTTGTAGGTCTTGGTAGATCAATAATCACTTGAATTTTCTCAAGATCCATAGAAATACCGTTCTTGGACACAATGTACCCTAGAATCTTTCCTTGTCTTACCATGAAGACACATTTCTCTAGATTTAAGAAAATACAATATGTTCTATACTTTTCAAAGATCTTTTTCAAACGTTGTATTTGCTCATTCCTCAATAGAGAATGCACGTAGAATCCATCCATGTAAAAGCATGGCTCATCAACCTTTGGAATGTGGTAGGTGCATTTGTTAAGAAAAATGGCATTACTCTTTGAGAAAATATGCCCCATTCTGTAGCAAAAAGATGTCTTATGCTGATCGCTTCATGAAAAGTTGGTTATAGCCTGAAAAGTTGTCAAGAAAGTTATAAGCTTTCTTTCATGCAACTCATTCTATCACATGATCTGTAATAGGTAGGGGATAGTTGTCTCTCATCATAAATTGGTCTACATGCTTGAGATTCACACATACTTTTAACTTCTCGTTTTCTTGGGTACTACCACAATTGGTGAAACCCAATCTATGTGCTCAATTTCATAGATAAACTTTGCTTCTTCAAGCTTGTCTATGTCCTCCTTGATCTTCTTCGAAAAGGTTTTATTATACCTATAGGAATGTTGCCTGGTAGGTTTTGCGTCACTCTTAAGGGGTATTGTATGTTGAAAAATGTCTAGATCTATACCCTTAGTATACCCTTAAGATCTTTGTAGGACCATGCAAACACACCTCTATTGAGCGTGGCTATCAAGAGGTGCTCTTTCTCCTCAATGAGGTCAGTGGAAATATAAATATATGCAGGTTTTATTCCTCTCTTGGTTTAGCTAAATCTATGCTCTTGGATTTCTCAAGACCATCATAAGATATCCCTGGTTCTTTAAGTTCCCATATTGGTTGTTGAAATACTATCTTTTGATCTTGTAATGTGTATTTCTTGTAGTGAGAGGGTACATCAAATTGATCGGTGTCTGAGCCCTCTTCACTCTCCAATAGTCTCCCTAAAATAATATCAAAGTTGTTGCCCTTGACAAAATCTACTATTGCGAAGGTATGTTTATACTCTATCCACTAGCGGTTACTACAATCTATTCCAACATACCTACGGGTTTCTCAAAATAACCATTTGCAAGATGTAATTTCATTCTTGTTTTTTTGAGAGCTGGTCTTTCCCATTTCTCCCATATATCTTTGATGGCAATGCCACTCCAGCCCCGCTATCAAGTATAACAATCATTTTTATTCCTTTATGTTCCACTGGCAAGATGGTATTTCCTTCTTCTCTTTCACAATAGTCACCCACCTCATTTACATGCACTAGTTTTTTCTTTGGTTTGTTTTGTGTCATTTTTCCCATTTGATCATCTAAGGGGGTTTCTTGAAGAGGAATTTTCAATCCATATTTTCTAAGTTTTTGCCTATCTCTTCCCGTAAATATGGTCTAATCTTTAACAACTTAGAGAGAGTTATCATGCATTATATAGGAGCAGACATTAGTTCATGCAAGCTCTTAACGTCAATCATCTTTGGAATTGACTTCCATTGTGAGGGAACTACCCTAACCTCCAATTTTGTTTCGTGTTCTCCTATAAACGATGAAAAATTTCTCAACGTTTTAGGTTTACTTTCCATAGCTGCTTTTGTTCCTACATCACTATATAGAGATTATATATCTCCTGGGCAAAATTCATGATCCATGTTGATCTCAGTGATAGGTGCGCGAAACTTGAAAGCTACACTACCATCCTTCTCATTCCAATCGTTTTGCATAAAGCTTGTGGCCATGGTTCTTCCACTTTAGGAATAGGTATCATCATTGTGACTTTGAGTCATCTGTGGTAGGAGTCTGAACATTCCATACAACCCTACATGGGTATTATCCATGTTGACTCATTTCGCGTTGTTGGAACACCTTAGTTTAGCATTTGGCTTGTCCAACTTAGGTGGCTCATCTTCCGGATCTATGTTAACTTTCATTTTTCGTGCCTATCATTCCCCATTTTTCCACAAAATAAGGGTTTTTCACAACAAAATACATTGTTCCCCCTCGTCAAAATATTGATCATCAATATAATCAACATGCACTAGGTCCTTAAACTTACTAGGCCTTTCCTTTAATTTCATGCAGTAGTGATCCATATCATCTTTGTATATCTTTGCACTTTGATCGTTTTCAAATTGATACGTTAAGTGTAATAATTCCATTTTGGGTACTTGCTAGGATGGTCCTGCTTCCACATTCGATCCTTCCTTAAAACTCACCTTGTAGAATCCCTCAGCCATGATGGTGTAAGATCTCTCTGATGATTTTTAGATGGGCTTTCCTCAATGATTGGCTTTCTCTTTAGTAGGGATAGTGCTCACTTGGTCTCCTACGTTAGGGTTTCTAATCAGGCAAGACCTACTTGATATCAAATACATCAAGAAATAATCACTCTTGCAAAACCCTAACATGTTACCTCTTTGGTCGCTTCAAAAATCTCCAACTTGGAATCACATTAAGCTGCACGCTCTAGCCTTCACAATTTGCACAATAAACACTCTATGGCTATGAGTTTACAGCCCCTCGATAGTCAAAAAATTATTGAATTGATTAAACAATTGCACTTTTCATAGAAAAACTATCTTGCCTTGCAAAATCCTCTATTGGTGTCCCAATCTAATTTTGAGAAGACCTTTGTACTCCTTATGATTATATCTATCTGTGGTATCACTTTGGGTTCATTTTGCTACAAGGGGACATGGATCATGATCCATGTTTGGAGAGCTTTTGACTCCAAAATTGACCCACCTATAGATGTAGGTATGCATAGGCTATCCCCAAAATATTTTTGAATTTGGACAAGAAAAGTCAAATTTTCAGTAAATCTTGGTTTGCTTAGCCCTTTTCACTAAAATTGGGCTCTCTCTTGGTTTTGGGAATTGATTTTGGGAATTGATTTCTACTCTTTTTACACCCAAATGATGATATCTATATACAACCAATCGAAAACAATCAAAATTTGCAGAAAGTATCTCAAAAAATTTCATAAGCACATGGATCCATGTACCTTGGTGGCAAGATGTAATGAAATTTTGTTCAAAGCTTGCCCTTGGTACCCTGATACTAGATATATGCTTTTTATGTGATTTGGATTGGTTTAAGTCAGCTAAAAGCCAAACCCTAGGTGTGATTTTGTGAGAATTGTTTTTGGCTTTTTTGGTCTACTTTTTTTTTTATTATTGCAAATTTGTTTTTGGAAGTATGTTTCTATAGATCTCTGTTACAAATAGTTTTTACCAAAAATCTCATATGAGGGACATGGATCATGATCCATATTCCATCTCCTTTGGATATGAAACTTGACCATTTGGTAGACACTGTTATATGAAGCCTATTCCCAAAACCTTTTTTGATACTAGAAACAGTAGAGACCCCCAAAATTTTAGTCAAATACACTAACTTTAAGTGTTTTATCCACAATTTCCTTCTTTTGAGTGAGTTTATTTTATCTCAATTTGATCACAAACTTTGTTTCAAATAATTGAAGTCAATATTTATCGGTTGATCTCTATTCTGCTCCAATCTGTCTATGGGGGACATGGACCGCGATCCATGTTCCTCCACAATTAGATCTAGAATTCTCTCAGTTGCTACACAGTGGTTTTGGCTATCTATCCCACTTAGTCTTTTGTGATTTGGTTTTCAAAATTGTTCCTTATGCCCGGTTTAGTTTTTCATTCCCTTGTTTCCTTGTTTCTTACACAATCAGACAATTTTGAAGTGATTTTTGAAGCCTTCAAGAAAACAAACTTTATCAAAACAACACTAATGATTCAGAGTGCAACTGACAAGTTTTCTATAGGAAAAGCCTATGGGATGACATGGATCGCGATTTATGTTCCTCTATAGAATCTTTAAAATGTTTAGTTTTGTTTTTTAAGTGTTTTGAGGTTTTTTGGCATCTTATTTTTAGTTTTGAATCGGCTTCCAGGTCTCTACCATCAAATTTCCAATATTTCAAATTATGGTCTTCTTGCCCAAAAGATGGTTTTTTGCCCTTTTTGCCCCGATCTTTCCAACCCAATTTGATGGTGATGATTCCTAACCCTTCTCCTCTGTGGTCCTGAAAAGAAACTTGAAACAAAAATGAACAAAATAATACAAATAAAGGTTGTAACCAAAATGGAACAACACTCTCAAAACAATGAGACAATTCAAAGAATGAAATGCATTTGGCTATCTCATTCACAACTCTCTTTACCTCTCAAGAATAGATCTAGCCAGTTCCTCGACTCGAGACTCTATCAAGGACTAAACCATGTCTAGTTGCTTTGCTTCTAATGTGTATGGAATTGATGTACAAATATTTGGATAACAAAAACTCTAAATACGCACTAGGTCACTCACCACATAAGGATAATTCCTCGGTAGTAGCACCAATGTTAGCAGGTCACTGCCATAAATGTCCATAGCATAGTCTTTGGCACTAACATACTCTTGTAAATACTCTCAGGGAAGTGACTCGGAGGATGGTCCATGGATACTCTTTGAGGGTGTCAATCTCAAGAAGAGAACCTAATAAGCAAGGATGCCAGTCTCTATAAGCTAATCAACAACTCAAAGACCAGATTATCTAAGTCAGTCTCTATAAGCTAATCAGCAACTCAAAGATCCGATTCTAATAGTCACAAAACTTTAGGGGAAGCTATACTAGGTATAAGGGTAAGACCCCATTGGCTATACTTCATTCCAAGGTGGACGAGGATAACAAAGTCAGATTCTTCTTGAAGGTATTACCTCTAAGCTATACTAGCTATACCCTATTGGATTGACAACTCCACCTTAGATTTTTGAGAGACTTCCATTTATGCCCATGGGAACTGCCTTGAAGATTCTCCACCATACCAACCTTTATTTGGCCCTTGGCCATCCAGATTTAGAATCCCTTGTCCACACCTAGCAGCTAGTCCTTGGCCTGGGTCCATGACCCCCTTAGGTTTGCCCTTGGCATTACATTACTCCCCCTTGGAGAATCATTTTTGTCCTAAAAAATAAAAGTGGTGATAACATCATAAAGAACACTAATGTTTTTGGTAGTGTCATCCTTCATGGATCTAGCTGTCTTTTTGATTGGAATATGATTCAGTAGGAGGCTCAATGGAATCAAGATGAGCATCTTGATTTACCACGTTGTTGTCCTTTGCAACCGTCTTGTGTAACCGGCCCATATCACCAACATAGCGTACAAACTCCATTTAGAACTCACTTGAGTATGCTAAACAAGTTATCACAACTAAGATGTACCTAAAAAAATACCTCTTTTCACTTTCCATGAAAGTAACTGGCTAATGTAACTCATCAGCAAAGTAAAAGTCCTTTACTTGATATCATTCTTTATCAGTAAACAACCCCACCATAATCGATGTTCAAGGTTGAGAACTTGATTTAAACAGGAAGAGGCTAAACTTAGTTGCAACATGTTTTTTCATGATAAGAAAACTCCAAGTAGAGAAATAATCATTCTAATTGGATTGCTTTGTGCTAACGTACGCACTCAACATATCCTTCAACATGTAACTATAAACACTCTAAATGTGAGTGAGAGGGACTCTTTGTTATTCTTGCTCCACACTAGCTAAATCGAACTCCATAAGTTCCTAGACCATGTTGCTCCTCTTGTGACACCATGTGCCAAAGAAAAATCTACCATGTAGATCTTGAACTGCATAGTGCAGAATTGTATTTAAGAAACTATATCCGACAATTCTTTGCTCCTACATGACATTGCCATGTCTATAAAGAGCAAAGTGGATGCAAGCATTGAAGCTTATACATCCTACTTGGAAAAAAAATTTCAAAAAAGAAGATTCAAAAATGAAAATAAACCAAATAAAATGCGTACCTGAAGGTTGAACATAGTGTTTACTTACTCGTAGTCAAATGCACATGACCAAATCTCCCACTTGAAAAGGCCTAATAACACTAATTGAAAGATTAGTGAAAATCCAGTAGTATTGCACTGGTAACCTTAGGTGCTACCTTTGCAATCCAAACCCTTTGGTTAAAATATGTAGTGTCAAACCCCTTGGTTTGACGGTGTATAAAAACTGCTCAAACTAGCAGCCAACGGTGACCAACACAGTCTATCGTGTCGAGTGCTGATTGAAATCAGCTTGGAAATTTAACTTGTCCACTACTCCTTGGTAGATTGTGGACTTCTTTCCTTGAAAGTATATCTATGATGAGATCAAACTCCGATAATCAACATCTACAGAGTGATTGTATATTAGCTAGATCATATCCCTGGGGAAAATACCATTCCTAAATACATAATTGTTGCTACAACAAGCAACATATCTTATGAAGTTGGAATCGTATTCACAACTAGAGCTTGAAATAATCTTCTCTTGCTATGAACAAAAGAGAAATATTTCTAATACCCCAAGAAGGTAGCCATACTAAATTTCCTTGGGTTTTCAAACAAGAGATCCCCTATGCTGAGGTGCTCTTAGATTATTCATGTCGTTGCATGAATCGACTGCATAGGTAGGCCATGCCTACTTGCTACCACAATAAAGCATCAACTGTATTGTAAAGCCAATCATGTAAAGTGCTCGCCGTTGTAGGCATGTACAATGATCACAAGCTAATCTACTAGCCCCAATTCTTTTTGAACAAAGTAGCTAAAATTATAGCGGAAGCGTAAACCATGATTTAAAGGAATGAGTTCACAATATTGGCACGCTATGCATGCATATCATAAAAATAGTGCGATAAGCCCTTGGCTTCAATGGCGGTCTCCACAATGTGAGCATATACTATACGTGCCTTGCACGATGTGTACTAGCATGTATACATCACAGTTGATCGTTGCAAACCAGAATTGTGAGCATATCCTCTTATTGTCAAACTTGTGTGCCATTATCCTTGATCCTAAGTCAATGGATAATGTGTGGCAAGTAATAGAAGCCTTGCTTCACAATAGGTCTATCAAATAGCAGAGAAATCCTTTTTAAATGAAATGTTAAAGACAAAAATACAAGTAGATCTTGAGATTGTCTAACCTTGTCGCCCCTCTAGAAGCAGTAGCCTTTGCCTATGAAGCTTAGCTATCACATGTCATCTAACTGCCAAACTTCTCTTCATTGAAGCAACATTTGCTTGTCAAGTTGACGTTGTAGAAAATCCTGCAAGATGTAATAAAAAATTGAAACTTAGATTTAAGCTACTTGTAAATTTTTTGTGACTGCTACCCTTGGCACCAAAAGTTGTAGCATCCTATGGCATGATTATCAACGTTGGAATCAACTCATAGCTATGGATGCCAATGTGCTTTCAATGCGTTTTGTGTACATATTTTGTTTGCACTCTGGAAAGCTGTAAATGCTTTGAAGTGACCATGCACCCAATGCATATACTGTTAACCCTCACGGCTCACGGACACCCTATCACCTACGACGGACGTTGTAACCTACGGCGGACATTGTATTATTTATTTGGTAGAGTCAGGTACCGGGCTTGTCGGTCCAATAGGAAAAGGGTAAGAGTGATCGCCGATGAGAGGCGTACTCTAACTGGAACATTCAAGGGCGGGATTAGTTGTCTAAGTATGGGCGCCCAAGTGTGAATGGCGTGAGCTCATATAAAAGTCAACTAAACCTAAAATTCACTCATTCTCTCATTTGTGCAATTGAAGAGTGCTCTTGCTCCATCTCCTTCTTCTTCATCTCTTTGTGTGTGTGTGAGAGAGAGAGAGAGAGAGAGTGAGAGAGGGAGAGAGAGGGAGTGTGTGGGCGATCGAGCATTAAGAAGGCACGACGGCGGTGAAGCGGTTGAGCGCGGCGTAGCGGCGTCTCCTTCTTCTTCGCGGCGAGGAATCCTCCACGAAGCAAGCGTAGAGCGGTGAGTGACACACCATCGCCTTCTTTGAGCTTACTAGTTTAGGCTTGTTGTGTGCTTGGAGCCATTTGTGGCTCGCACACGGTGTATCGGCAAGTTCCTTGCATTGACACGTGCGACATACGCGCACATTTTTGGCGCCGTTGCCGGGGAGTGCCATACATGAAGCTCGAGTGGCACTCTGTGCTTCTCCGTGGTGCAATTTCTATTGTAGGAAAGGTAAGGAAGGAGTGTGTTGTGTTGAGAAGAGGGATTTGGTGTTATACTGTGTGTTTTTTTTATTAATGGAGTTTTCAAAGGTTCTGTGTTTATTCTCTGTGTATTAAGGTAGTTAGTTTTCTATGTACAGTAAGTAGGAAGTAGATTAGTGAGAGTTAATAGAGTGTGTTAGTGTGTAAGAGTAGGTGTATTAGTTAGAAGTAGGTAGAGAGAGTGTGTGTGTGCTCTCGCGCAGGCCGAGACGGCCTTATCCTTTAAAATAATAATAATAATAATAAAATAATAATTTAAAATTTTAAAGGTAGGAGCGGGATCGATAATATCTCCCAGACCCAAGCCTAGACCCAAGCCCAATCTCACGCTCAGGCCTAGGCCTTAGTCGCCTTTTAAAAAAACGAATTTTAGCTTGACACGTAGCTAAAAATTGATTTTTGAGGGCCAACGGAATGTCAGATACCCGAAAATTGTGCTGTAAAGCACACAGCGACCCTTTAAGTGATACGCTCGTTTCGAGCTATCACACACTTCAATCAAACATTAAAAAAACATCAAAAACAAGAAAAAATTAAGTAGAAAACGGGATGCAAAACACCCACAAAACAAAGCAAGTAACCTTTGAGGGTACTTGCAGACACTTGTAGGGCACCCAAAGCACATGTATCTATGCTCTGGTCGTGTGCTAGAGTTCGAACAACTAGCTAGTGCTTCGATTTATGGGGGTACTCACTATCCTTCCACGCTAGGGTCTACGCCCTCGGCGGGGACCCAAGGTAGTGCAACCCAAGATCCAAATATAGAGGCTAGCGACTCTTCCTCTGACTACGATATTATGGAAGAGCATCTTACACAAAGCCCCGGGGGAACAAATGAAACCGTGCCTAGCTGGGCCCAACAACCTGGAACTAGTGTTTTTAGCCGTTTGATGGAAACTTTTATTAGAGCTACGCGCTCTGAACCTACGGCTAGTGAAGTAAACGAAGGGGGTGGGGAAGTAGAATCACCATTCACATCTCTTGTAGACCCCACACTCCCTCAGAGCGTCCACGTGGACATTCTACCTACCCCATTTAATGAGGGCCCTACCGAGCTATCACCTTCCAAAGTTGCCTCTAAGGTAGCGGTGACTAAAAGTCAAAACACGGGAAGCAACATTGCATCCACCTCACGGCAACCCTCTAGTACACCAAGTTTGGATGGGGTATTTCTCAATGAAAATTGGGAATATGACCTACACACGGAGACTTTGACCGAACTATACATGGGCTACACATACCATGTGGGTTGGTTAGAAGTTGTACAATCCACATCTACTGCCACTAGTCTGGAGGAACAACAACACATGATCTACAATGTCATCCATAGGATTATCCACTCCGAGAGGCAAAATCGAGGAATAAACATACCTCGATGGGTCCTATGCAATTTTTAGACACGGGCAAAGGGAAACAACCCACTCTATCACAAATGGAGACTCCCCCAGTGAGTCCCATCGATCCCAAATATGTTGTTTCGCCAGGGGTCTCAATGTAATTTGAGTCCACAAGTGATAGCTTCACCTTTCCAAGTCTAGCTCATCTTTCCCTTGATGACACCACGGCTACCATGCCTACCCCAATGATGGGCATGCCAAGAAACACGCCATGGACCTCGTTTGTTAGTAAAGCACCGCTACATGGTAGCTCAATGCCTGCAATAGTACCTACAAGTGCGAACCAATCGTATGCACCTATGGGTCCACGTACTCATGTAGTCCCTACCCCTCCCATTGTTTCAACTACCTATGCTCCACAACCACAATACACAAGTTCTTATTTCCATGGGACTATACCGGCTAGCATTAGCATGTCACATCCGACGTCCGCTATGCCTAGGGCCACCCATATGAACTATGGACCACCACATGGCACAACATCGTACCCTACGTGGAACCCAAGGGCTTTCTATGCGCCAAGCCCAATGCCAATACCTACTCCACATGTAGTCTCTGGAGCACCTTCACCCACGGTGCCTGCTCACTTAGGTGACTTGGCAACATTTGCTCAAGCTATTGGTCGATCTATTGCTGAGAATATGCGTAACACGCCTGATAGAGAGCCTAGAAGTAAGGCAGTACAAATAGCCAAGCTCACACAAAAATTTAGTGGAGACGGGGATGTGAGAAAGCATATAGAAGTGTTTGAACAAATATGCGATTCTCTAGGAGAACACAATGACCTACATAAGAGCAATGCTTTAAGCCTAACCTTAAGTGGAAAGGCTGGGGATTGGTATAGAACCCTAAGGGTGGAAGAAAAAACGATTTACCCTACTCTTAGAAGACTGTTCTTAAAAGAATACATACGAGAGGGAGTGCTTTGGGGTGTAGCCTCTCAACTCCAGAAAGCCCAACGAGAGGAAGGAGAGTCGGTGAGAGACTTTATAAGTCGCTTGAAGCATTTGAATTCTCGTTGTAATCCAAATGAGCGCTTCAACAATAACCAATTGCTTGATAGATTCATTAGGGGATTACGACATGAGGATATCTACAATGGCCTAGTCATTAGAGGTATCACCACTTGGGAAGCAGTCACCACCAATGCGATCCAATTGGAGGATAATTTAATGATTCAAGGAGAAAGAGTGTCTGTTGAGTCTAAATCTATTAGCTTGCAAGCATCAGGGCATCAGCCAATGACCCTAAAGCCTATTGCTAAGGAGCCAAAGATATCTGAGATGACTCTAGCAGATCTCACCAAGGCTATTCAAGAGAGTTTAGAGACAATCGTGCTCCGCAAAACAATCATATGTATCCAAGAAGGGAGCAACAATGGTGCTCAGTATGCTATGGACCGCATAGTACCAGTGAATGCCCTACTTTTAGAGTAAAATTCAATGGGAATTGCAATGCGTGTGGGAGGTATGGTCATCAAGCTAAGAATTGCATAGTATTTAAGTGCACGATGGCCAATAGACCAACCTTAGCATGGACAGACACACCTCGAGTGCCTGCATTGATGCCGGCCCCACCTCTTGAACAAATAGCACAACACATGGTCCCTAGGGCCCAAAATGTTGTTCAAACAACACCCTTACCACCTCCAGTGCTAGAACCGCAACCACCACATCCGAGAATCACTTCTGTGAATCAAGTGGGTTGTGAGTCATCTATTTCTTGTTTGGAAGGCTATGAGGAAAATATAGATCCTAATATCGCCTATGGGATGGATGTGCTTGAAGAAAGTCCACAATACTACATGGAGGACTATTGGGGACAAGTCAAACGTGTATATCAAGTAGCTACTCTTGCGGCAAGAGGCCAAAATATCAACTACACTGCTAAGAGACCACCTCTTCAATGCTATGAGTGTGGAGGTCCACATCGTGTAGCCGAGTGTCCTATTAGGCTACAAAAGAACGCCACACTAATGCAAACCAATCAAGCGAGCACGTCTACAATGCCGATACTCATGTGTAATCGATGTGGCATAGATCATTTGATTGCCCAATGTCCAAATAATCCAAATGCACCGAAGATCACGCCATTTAACTTGATTGAAGTTACCGAGGAGCCATCACAAAGTACACCCGTGGTACTAGTAAACGTACTCACACGATCGATGCTCTAAAAAAAAAATTATATTCTTGAGGAAAGAGACACGGCATCAATTGCCCAATCTCAGAAAAAGAAGAAAACACGAAGAAAGAGATCGCAAAAAGCAACAAAGTCAGACCGCAGTTCAAAGAACCAACATAGGGACTGGTGATGACCCCGTATATATGAACGACGCTGAAGAAGATTCTGATTCAGGTGAAACCATGGAGACCAAAACGCCACTAACATAAAAACCAACAAGGAAGATCTTCACGAGCCACAATGGCCAGGATCCAAAAAGAAGATAGGAACTTACCCAAACCCTACAGAGGAGATTGAGCGAGTCAAGCATTTAAGGAGTTTGGTAGAAGATACCCAAAGGGATCTAGAACCAGCATCTAGGAAGATCCAGATTACAGACACCGTGTTCCCTACATTGCAACAACCTCACCACGTCCATAGACCCTTAGACATACCTAGTGAAGGAGTACGAGAGGAAGTGTGACGCGAGAGAGAGTGCGAGAAGAAGAGCACGACAATATGGTGAACTCGCTCTACTGTAATGTGTAGAGCATAGTGAGTTCTTATTAGGTTTTTATAAAAGAATATGTGTACATACCTGGTGGCCCGCCCACTTACCTGGGCAACCACATTGGGCTTTATACCCCAACAACCTCCCACTTAAAGTCCAATGTGGTACTTTAAGTGTGAGAGAAGCTACTATACAAGCTAATATACAAGAGATGTAGAGAAGTGATGTACTACCCTACACCTAACTGCTTGCGAAAATGCGCAAAGCTCTCTGAGGGAAGTCCTTTTGTAAGTAGATCAGCAGGATTTTCTGTGGTGTGAACTTTGACAAGCTGAAGTTGCTTATCCTCGAGCATTTCCCTGATGAAATGATACTTCACATCCACATGCTTTGTCTTTGAGTGATAAACTGGATTGCGAGCCAATTGTATAGCACTTTGACTATCACAATATAACACAGTCATCTCTTCTTTGATTCCCAAATCTGTTACTAGTCGATTAAGCCAAATTGATTCTTTGCATGCCTCTGATGCTGCAACATATTCAGCCTCTGTAGTAGACTGAGTAACACAATCTTGTAATCTAGAACGCCATGATACTGCTCCACCAGCCAATGTAAAGACATACCCTGACGTAGACCTTCGGTTGTCTAAGTCACCTGCATAATCTGAGTCTGTAAAACCCTTTACACTTAGCTCCTGACTCCCATAGCATATACGCATACTCTTTGTAGCTTTCAGGTATCTCAATATTCCTTTCATTGCCTCCCAATGTTTCTTGCATGGGTTTGACATGTATCGACTTACTACTCCCACTGCAAATGCAATGTCTGGGCGAGTAGCAATCATTGCATACATCAAACTACCCACTGCAGACGCATATGGAATCTTATCCATTTCAGCCTGTTCTTCCTCAGACACAGGACAATCTTGTTTGCTAAGTTTCACATATGGTGGCAATGGAACACTCAGTGCCTTTCCCTTCTCCATATTGAAACGTTGCAAAACCTTGTCAATATACTCTGTTTGAGATAACCAAATCAACTTCTTTGATCTGTCTCTCTCAATGCGCATACCAAGTATATGACTTGCCTCACCCATGTCTTTCATGTCAAACGATTTTGCCATCTTTGACTTCAAAGCTGAAATTTCTTCCAAGTGCTTGCCAGCAATCAACATGTCATCCACATACAAAATAAGGATCAGCCAACTACCATCCTTAGCCTTCTTTGTATATAGACAGTGATCGAACTCACTACGTTTGTAGCCTTGAGAAAGCATAAACTTGTGGAATTTATGGTACCATGCCCTCGGTGATTGTTTTAAGCCATAAAGACTCTTTAACAATTGGCATACCCAATCTTCCTTGCCTTTCTCAACAAACCCTTCTGGCTGCTGCATGTAAATTTCCACATCTAAATCACCATGCAAGAACGTTGTCTTGACATCCATTTGGTGCAACACCAAATCTAATATGGCAACCAATGCAAGAAAGCATCTCAATGTAGTCATCTTGACCACCGGAGAGAAGATTTCATCAAAGTCAATGCCTTGTTCTTGATTAAAGCCCTTGGAAACAAGCCTTGCTTTGTACTTTGGCTGACTATCATGAGCGGTGATCTTATACCTGTAAACCCATTTACAAGGTAGAGCCTTTTTGCCCTGTGGTAATTTAACTAGCTTCAATGTCTTGTTTTTATGCAGAGCTGTCATCTCTGACTACATGGCCAATTGCCAATTCTTGGAGTCCTTCATTTGCACTGCTTCCTTGTAACATGAAGGCTCATTGCAATCAGTCAACATGACATAGTTCATAGGTGGAACAAACCTATCAGGACGTCGCGTGACACGTCCAGATCTACACACAATAGGTGGCTCAGGCTCAGCCACAACCTGTGGTTCCACTCTATCCTGTCCTTGCTCCTCTTGAGCCCTGACATTTTGTCTTGCACGTGCAGGTCCATCTTCTTGGAAGACAACTCTTCTAATCTCCTCAACCCTCTCTGGTTTAGAATGATATTTGGATTCATTAAAGTGAACATCATTGCCGTGGAAAACCTTTCTGGATTCGGGATCCCAAAGTCTGTACCCCATCTCACCAGAATTACCATAGCCTAGAAAGATGCACTTTCTACTCTTTGGCTCAAGTTTGTTCCTAAATTCCTTTGGAACGTGAGTATATGCCTCACAGCCAAAGACTCTGAGATGCTTGTATGAGGGCATTTTGCCTGACCATACCATCTCTGGCACTGAATCCTTCTGCAAAACCTTGCTAGGAGATCTATTTACAAGATGAACAGCTGTTGATACAGCTTCAGCCCAAAACCCATTTGGCAGTTGTGCATTAGACAACATACTTCTGACCTTCTCTTGTATGTTCCTATTCATCCTCTCAGCAACACCATTTTGAGGAGGATTGTAAGGAGCAGTAAGTTCACGTTTTATACCTTTTGACTCACAAAAGTCCTGAAAGGCCTTTGAAACATACTCTCCACCATTGTCAGTGCGTAAGCATTTAAGCTTCTTGCCACTCTGATTCTCCACAAGTGTCACAAACGTTTTGAAAACACTAAACGCTTCATCCTTGTGCTTGAGAAAGTAAACCCATACTTTCCTCGAGTAATCATCTATAAATGTCATAAAGTAAGAAGCTCCCCCTAGAGATAGGTTAGGCATAGGTCCACACAAATCACTATGAACAAGTGCCAACTGTGTATCTCTTCTACTGCTTCTATGCTTATGTGGTTGCTGTGTTTGCTTACCATACAGACAATGTTCACAGAATTCAAAATCATCAAATAAAAAGCCAGTCAAATAACCAGAACGAGACAAGATTTCCATTCCCTTCTTGGACATATGTCCTAACCGGCTATGCCACAAAGAAACGTTCGGCTGCTCGGTTACATTGATTACATTTTTAGAGACATTTGATACATAAGTCATGTAAAGTCCTCCAGACTTTACTCCATGTGCTACTGTCATAGAACCCTTGGATATCTTCCACATGTTCTGTCCAAAAGTGGTGACGTAGCCAGCATGATCAAGTAAACCTGTGCTGATCAAGCTTTTTGTAATTGCGGGAACATGTCTCACATTCTTCAGCGTGAAAGAAGAGCCATTCTGAAACTTCAATTGAACATCTCCAACACCTAAGATCTCACATGTTTTCCCATTGCCTAGCCGAACATGATCTTTAGTGGTCACATAAGAGGTAAACCACTCCTTGTTTGGAGACACATGAAGTGATGCCCCTGAGTCTATAATCCAGTCACTCACTGCATTTCCATCAGATGCTGTAAGAAGAGCTGAGTCCATTGTATTCTTCAAGAAGTAGATGTCTCCTGACACTAGACTGTCATCCTCTGCAACAGTGTTTGTCACATTTATTTCTTGAATCTTCACTGAGGACTTGTTCTTCTCACCATGGTCTTCATCTTTCTCTTTGCCTTTTTGTGCTTTCCATTCTCTGTAGTCTCTTTTCATGTGACCCTTCTTGCCACAATGGTAGCATTCTATGTCACTCTTGCCTTTAGCACTGCGGGACTTGCTACGAGACTGATTCCTCTTCCACCTTTGTACTTTTCTTTGGTCCTTCCCCTGACAACTAAGGCTGTTCCTTTGCGTTTGTCCATTGTCTTTCTATTGGTTTCTTCAGTAAGCAGACTTCCTTCTACACCTGCTATGTTCAAACCATCTGGAGGTGCAGAATTACTCAAAGCTGTGCGAAAAGTGTCCCAACTTTCCGGCAATGTGATCAACAGGAACATAGCTCTAACAGGTTCATCAAACTTGACACCTTGAGCTGACAACTGACGATAGATTGTGTTGAATTCATTCAGATGATTGGACATAGGTGTCCCTTCTTTCATCTTCAAGTCAACAAGCTTCTTAAGCCAGTATAACTGTGAAGCTGCACTCTGCTTCTCATAAAGATCACTTAGCTTTAACCATGCTTGATAAGCCGACATCTCGTCTGGTACATTGAAGTAAACGCTTTCTGCCAAAGTCAGCATAATGGTAGAAAGTGCCAATTCATCCATTTCGCTCCATTCATCTTCGTCCATATCTTCTGGTTTTATCCCCTTGAGATTTATAGGTTTTATCTGCTTCTTTTGTACCAACACGTGCCAAATTTGCTTCTTCCAGAATGGGAAATTGGTTCCATCCAGCTTCTTGATATTGTAAAGAGCAGTGTCCAGTGATCTAGCCATAGTTACGCTTCACATTACTTTACTTTCCTGGGAAAAATTCGGCAGAGTTTCCCCTGTAAACTGACCTCTCAACCAATATCAACCTGTCAAATGAACCAAGAAAGCTTCAGATTCTACAGAAATTTTGGCAGAGTCTCCTTTGTAAAATGGCTCTGGTGTAGTCAAAAAACAGACCAAAAAACAGCTCAAAAAACCACTCTCTCTAACACTATACGCTGTGGGTAAACCTGTCCTGTGCCTATACCGTCTGTCATTGTCCTGTCACTGTCCTGTAAGCATAGACTGCGACAATGACTCAACGGCAGTAAAGCAAATATGCAATCCCAACTGTCTAACTCACAGTCAATACAACCTAGCTGCCTATCTAAGGGTGCTCAAGGGATCGCTCCAAGACCTGTATCACCGAAAGGATCTCAACATTCGAGAATCCCCCAGCTCTATAAAACCTCACTCGACCCTCAACAAAGGCTGCAGTAAATCTGACAGTACATAGACTTCCCACAAAGTCATACATCCACAAATTTCCCACTGTATGCTGTAACCGCTGCGGCGGTTGTTTGTTGCGTGACTCACAGCCAGCAAACCCTCAACAGACATACATCATCTCTGACAATACATCCCATGTGGAAGTACCTGCAATGTCAGGATGAAATCTGGAATATCAAGCAGCAAACACAAGCTACCTGATGTACTAGTGGATGTCGCCTACAGTCTGTGTGTAGATGCGCCCGTGTTGTATGTGACACGCCTCCAAGAACTGTGAGCCGTCCTTCGATGTGTAGACAACCACAAATCAACACTCTAGGAGTGTCGATATTCTCAACACCTGCAGTCGTAGGCCGAAAACCCCAAATTTGCAAAGTCGGATCTTCACCCGCTGAGACCACGTAGTCGAAAATGGCCTGCGCAGACCTTTGTCGAAGCCAAACGGTGGCCGAGATGACCTCAAAATGAAATTCTGAGAACACCAAGCCCTTCGGACTTTCCCACAGGATTTGGGGCCGTGTCTTCGCCTATCGAATTTCACTCCAATCTGAGCTTGTGACTCTAGCCTCCTGCAGTGCTGCCCCAAGCCTCGATCTGAGCTCTGATACCAGTTGAAGGAGTACGAGCGGAAGTGCGACGCGAGAGAGAGTGCGAGAAGAAGAGCACGACGATATGGTGAACTCGCTCTACTGTAATGTGTAGAGGATAGTGAGTTCTTATAAGGTTTTTACAAAAGAATATGTGTACATACCTGGCGGCCCGCCCACTTACCTGGGCGACCACATTGGGCTTTATACCCCAACACCTAGTGTCATGCAAGAAGAAAGTGACTTAAAGTTATGGGAAAGTGGGCGTACTCACTTCTTGATGGAAAGAATGTTTACAGAGGGACTACCTGATCCTATCGAAGAAATGGAGATCCCATCTTCCCCACGTCAAGACACTCAAGGCGAAAAGGTGCCGTTAAACATTGCCAAATTGATGGATTTCATGTCTTCAGAAGTTAGAACCACCATCATGTCGAAACTATATAAAGACCCCGAGCTAGTCTCAGCTCTTCGAGCCTTCCTCAATAGAGAACTGAAGTTTGGGCTACCACAATTTGCACAGATGGATGGAGCTGGGGAGATGCCAATAGAGGAGGAACACTTAGATCCACAACCCAACCTAGATGAGAACCTTGTTATAGAAATACCTGTTAACAAGTTGGGACAGTACTGTGAGGGAGATGAATCCAATGCGACTATACCAATCACTACTAAGGGATTAATTGTGAAGGGAATCCTTGATGGTGGCGCTGGGGTTAGCATTGTGACTAAAAATTGCTGGGAAACTATGGGAAGACCTCACCTTGCGACCACAACCATAGTAGTGAAGATGGCCAATGGGTCTATTGTTAAACCTATTGGGATGCTAGAAGATCTCAAGATCAAGGTCTTTGGACATAAAATAAGAGTTACCTTCATTGTTATGGATTTCTCCAAACACACTATGGCATCGGAGATGATCTTAGGACGTCCTTTCATGAGGGAAGTAAAAATGGTGCATGACTGGTCCAAAAACCATGTCTACCTGCAGTTCCAAGATTCTGTCATTCGAGTGGATCTTGTTACGGGTCGAGCACATCCTCTAGGAAATAGGTTTATAATTGATCATAGATCTGACACCACAATTCACTCGGCCCCATTGCAGTATGGTTACAAGTGTAAAGCAGACAGCGATGTTGGGGAAGATTCTCCTTATATGGATGTACTACCTGGGATGATTGAGTCAGACAATGTGGATTAGGTACACCTAGCAGAAACCATAGACACTTGGGGAAATAGGTGGACGACCTGGGTAACACCTGAGGAGGATGAAATGCTTGTACCCTTAAATATGCTAGAAGCAATGCATATAGCTTCTGACAAGACTCATCCTCATATAACGAAGAAAGCATACAAGTGGGTCCCTAAATCTTCTTTAGCGACCATGGCGGATGCTAAAAAACAAAAGCCTTGTAGGAAACGTACCACTCGCTCCAAGAAAAGTAAGCAAACGTGGCGTTGGATTCCTAAAAAACTATTGAAAGCCCAAGGCTACTATGAAGGAAATGATCAAATCTGGGTGCCAAAACGTAGATTGTATTCTTACCTATCATTTGACCCATGTGCGCCCAATCCTGTGGCTCCAAAACAAATTGAAGATCGCGGAAAGAAAAAAATCACAGAATGCTACACACCCGCTCCAGAGCTAGTTTGGGTACCAAAGAAAGAACAATTTGTTCCACCTAGCTCAGGAAGGGGGGAGTCCCATGAAGCTTCTAGCTCCTCATGTAATGCATCCATAGAGGTAAAAGCTTCTCCACAGCCTCCACCTACAATAGTGGACCTCCATGAAGATACAAAGGAATCCACACCTCCCAGTGTTCAAGAATCACCTGTTGAACCAGTTCAAGTTCTATCCTGGGAGAGTACCTTACCACCCTTGCAACTCAATGAGGCACCTAAGGTAATAGAAAACGTACTAATGGCAAAAATCCTCACCTATTACCAACTGGAGCAATTGGTTTCAAAGGGTGACCACATTTCAAACGGTATAATCTACCCAAGGAAGGGGGGAGTGTTTGCTGACAGTCATCATTCACTCACTCCCCTCTCAACCTTGTTTCCCTGACCTCTCAATCTCCCAATCTTAGGGAATGTACATATAAAGCCTTATACTCACAAAAAAAAGTAAAAATAAATAAATAAAGAGCAAGAGCAATTAGCAAACGAGTATGCACAATAAAAGTCAAAACATTGACTCAGACCTACACATTCGCATCCGGTACACTGAAACAGAAACCTATGCCATAAAACACCTTTGATCCTCATCACTCGAGTGATGGAGGGTAGGAAGGATTATTACAATAGGAGTGTTTCTGTTTTAGAGTTGAGTGATTAGCAAAGTTCCTTTTTCCCACTAATGTGCCTCTTGGAGGTATTCCTTGTGTTTCCTAGTGTGTACAGGAGCGTGTTGCTGTTGTTAGGATTTGGATCTTCATGGGATCTTTCTCTCGTTCACACTTCAAATCAAGCACGACCGTCGACACAAACATGTGTTTCTTGTCCATTAGCATTGCCCCTTATTTTTTTGCATCTATGATTGTCTGCTTTGATTGTGATTGGTAGCATAATATTCAGCGCATTTGCTTAGTACTAAACATTTAATTCAATGTAATTTTTGTCATAATCACTTGTCTAAGCTTAAAAATCAAGCAGTCCGACTAAGCTAGTTTGACCAAGCTAGGTGTTAGATATCTTCTCTTAATACCATGGGGAATGCCTTCCTAATAATTAATGGTTACTTAGGTTCTTAATCCGATTTAAGCAGCATTGTGTGAAATGTACTAGGGCTTTCTAGTGGGCTTGACCCTATTGACCTTTAGCTTAAGTATTATAAAGGGAGTTTACTAGTGTGATGAGCCTGGGGAGGTGTATCAGTGCTATATGAGCCCCCAAAGTTACAAAATTAAAATGCGGAAAATAAACAAACAAAAAATCAAAGTGCCACATTGTAAAATCTTAAGTTGGAAGAGAAATCTCAGCTTGATTGGGTACTTCACTCACATGTATCGCCTATGGTACTAGAGCCCTAGAGGTTCCCACTATGGGCGCTTTTCCTTGAAAAGCAAAAAACCCAAGGCATACAAAATAACCACACACATCAAAATTGAATCACTGTGAAAAGACTTTGGGGGGTCAAAGAAAAGGTAATCAGTCAGGCGATGATTTCATGAGAATTTCCTTTTATCGTAGCTTAACTACAAGGTCTTCTAGGTATAGCCTCTAGTCAGCCCTCGAACATGAAATACTTGGCTCTCACGATTAAACAACTTAATTGACCAGAGAAAATTAAGAAGCTTACCCATGGTATTAATAGTCGATCTCTAGTGCCTTTCGACCGTTAAATTAACGACCCTAGACTTGTTTAATTTTTTACCTTTACATCTGTTTATGCATTTGATTATATTGCAATTCAATGTTTATTGCTGACAAATTGTTTAAAATTCTGTTACCAATCAATTTGTCTGTCTAAAACTGCATATGCTTTTTAATTGCTTATGAGAATGCAATTGCTTTTTAATTGCTTATGAGAATGCAATTCCTGTGCCAATGTTGTTTGATTTTGCAGTGACTGAACAAGGCTAAGGACATTCATCTCAAATGCTCTTCCACCTCGACGAAAGAGTTTCAACTCAATAGCTTCCGAGGACGGAATCTACATCAGGAAGGGGGGCATGTTAACCCTCACGGCTCACGGACACCCTATCACCTACAACGGACATTGTAACCTACGGCGGACATTGTATTATTTATTTGGTAGAGTCAAGTACCGGGCTTGTCGGTCCAATAGGGAAAGGGTAAGAGTGATCGCCGATGAGAGGCGCACTCTACCTGGAACATTCAAGGGATTAGTTGGCTAAGCATGGGCGCCCAAGTGTGAATGGCGTGAGCTCATATAAAAGTCAACTAAACCTAAAATTCACTCATTCTCTCATTTGTGCAATTGAAGAGTGCTCTTGCTCCATCTCCTTCTTCTTCTTCTTCATCTCTTTGTGTGTGTGTGTGTGAGAGAGAGAGAGAGAGAGTGAGAGAGGGAGAGAGAGGGAGTGTGTGGGCGATCGAGCATTAAGAAGGCACGACGGCGGTGAAGCGGTTGAGCGTGGCGTAGCGGCGTCTCCTTCTTCTTCGCGGCGAGGAATCCTCCACGAAGCAAGCGTAGAGCGGTGAGTGACACACCATCGCCTTCTTTGAGCTTACTAGTTTAGGCTTGTTGTGTGCTTGGAGCCATTTGTGGCTCGCACACGGTGTATCGACAAGTTCCTTGCATTGACACGTGCGACATACGCGCACATTTTTGGTGCCGCTGTCGGGGACGTTGTAACCTACTGCGTACATTGTATTATTTATTTGGTAGAGTCAGGTACCGAGCTTGTCGGTCCAATAGGAAAAGGGTAAGAGTGATCGCCGATGAGAGGCGCACTCTAACTGGAACATTCAAGGGCGGGATTAGTTGTCTAAGTATGGGCACCCAAGTGTGAATGGCGTGAGCTCATATAAAAGTCAACTAAACCTAAAATTCACTCATTCTCTCATTTGTGAAATTGAAGAGTGCTCTTGCTCCATCTCCTTCTTCTTCATCTCTTTGTGTGTGTGTGAGAGAGAGAGAGAGAGTGAGAGAGGGAGAGAGAGGGAGTGTGTGGGAGATCGAGCATTAAGAAGGCACGACGGCGGTGAAGCGGTTGAGCACGGCGTAGCGGCGTCTCTTTCTTCTTCGGGGTGAGGAATCCTCCACGAAGCAAGCGTAGAGCGGTGAGTGACACACCATCGCCTTCTTTGAGCTTACTAGTTTAGGCTTGTTGTGTGCTTGGAGCCATTTGTGGCTCGCACACGGTGTATTGGCAAGTTCCTTGCATTGACACGTGTGACATACGCGCACATATACATAGATATGGATCCGTGCTCCTGCAAGCTTTACTTTTCCCCCCTATGACCATGCACAAAGAGGACATATCAAAACAAATATTGACAAACGAAGTGACCATGCACCCAATGCATATACATAGATATGGATCTGTGCTCCTGCAAGCTTTACTTTCCCCCTGTGCTTGACCATGCACAAAGAGGACATATCAAAATAAATATTGACCAACAAACTGTACGGCCAAATGGATTTACAACCTTGTTGTAATGCAATGTAATCCATGCCATTGACCAACAAAATGTATGGCCCAATGGACTTACAACCTTGTTGTAATGCAATGCAAGCCATGCCTGCTTTAAATGTTTTGCAAATTGGAAAATAAAAATAGTCCATGGAGTGTAGACACCCAATCTTGTCAACTTCAAGCATAGAGAAAAAACATATTCATATGCATGTGCCATTGTAAAAGCAATGATCATTTCTACTCGCAAATCCATGCAGCTGAATGGAAATTGCTAAATCTAGTTAAACCCTTGCTATAATGACCAACAAACTAGGCTTTAGAATCTTATGTATACCCCTTGGATGGTTGTCTTCGGCCTCAACTTCCTCAATCTCCGTGACGATAGATAGATAGATAGATAGATAGATAGAGAGAGATAGATAGATAGAGAGAGAGAGAGAGAGAGAGAGAGAGAGAGAGAGAGAGAGAGAGAGAGAGAGAGAGAGAGAGAGAGAGAGAGAGCATCCACGCCTTGCCATGCAAAGCTCCATGCAGTCTCCTCGCTTCCCTTCCCTTCCGGGCTTTGATACTAATATAAGACTAGGGGAGCTGCCTTGAGGATTCTCCACCCTACCACCCTTTACATAAGTCCTTGGACATCCTGGTTTACAATCCCCTGTCCACACCTAGCAGTCGGCTCTTGGTCTAGGTCCGTGACCCTCCTGGGTTTGCCCTTGGCAATATAGTGGACCCACACACTAGGACCAATGTAGAAGTTCATTTCATGCCAACATATTGGCCCTTTCTACCTACTCAAGAGGCAGCTCAAGGATCTCAAGGAAAGATTACCACATGTATTCCGACTTGAAAATGTTGTGTATTGGGGTAACGGTGGTGTGCCTCTTACCTCAGTTGCACATGCCAAAAGCGTCTAAACCGCCCATCACTTGTATAAACTTTATTCTTTATTAGATAGAAGAATAACGACCTCTCTTACACACATTGTGGTGAGTTGCTCCACCAACATCATGTGCTCTGTCTTGCTCTCTCCTTCTCCCTCCCTGCACACACATCACATTTGCGCATTCTTAATTGGTATCAAAGCGGCCATGCTCTAGCAAGACACAACGCATTGATCCTCTTAGGACATAGATGCCTCCTACCAAGGAGATAAGCGCTATGGAGTTCTTTAACATACTCATGCTAGAGGCTGATATGGTGATGCAGGAAATGTAGACACAATCCCTATGGATGATGAGGGAGTGACGACTATCCTGGAGTCAGGATTGACACGTCCATCGGTGACTAGTTCTGGTGAGAGGAAAGCCTTGCAAAGGGATGGGAAATGTGTTGAACAAGGTAGTGAGAAGTGGGGCATTGGTAATCATTTGCATGATTCACCCCTAAGTTCAATAATGCATCCTATAATGTACCAAGATGTAAGCACCTCCATATGAGCCTATATATGGGACACTAATATTGTACATTAAACATATAAGCCTTTCTATTCCAATGCAAGTCTAGTTCTTTTCATAATTCTTTTTCTCGTTTATGTCCACACTCTCTCTACTATGAATGCGTCTAACTTTTACCCATCATGACTCCCAACGATCGTTATCATAGCCTTTAAGACCCTAGATCTCAATCATCTTTATGTTCATAAGCAACAGCCCTTTCAGTTAAATAAAAAAATCCCTAGTAGGCTTTGACTGTATTGATTTTTAAAAAAAATAAAGCCTTCAAGGACATCATGTGATTAGTGAAGGTTATTTCCATAAGTGAACTGCCACTTGTCTACCACAAGCTTCAATTCATCATATGAAAGCTCTCCGCCACACCTCATCTCACTTGTGCCAATAGCTTTCTCTTGCCATGCGACAACCTTCATCCAAGGCACATAGCCATGCCATAATTATAAAAGCCAAAGCCGTGTTCCTATTGTAGATTGACAACCCGCACATCATCACCCTCCTTCCTTGGCATCCAACTAAAGTGGACCACTCCCACACATGAGAAATTGCAATCCCTGGAGTTCATCAAAACATTTAATCTCGGGAATGCTAAAAACACCCTTTGAATTCTCTTTGTTGTGAAATCTCTCTCCTATCTTCCACTTGAAATCCCTTGCCTCATCCATCTCTATATTGCTACATTACAACTTGCAAGTAGCATCTACCTTCTAAAGGGCCTCAAGTAGCCCATTCAACACCCTGTCTTTTAGCTCTAAGCAAAGTTTAGTGGTTGCCTTCTTTGAGTCAATTCACTGCTGTAATATAGCATCTCTAGTCACTCCTCTCTTTTTCTTGGCAGCCATAGCAATTGAACACAAAAGCTTCTTTACGACCCATGCCATTTTTGAACATCTCTCTACCCTTCAGAACCATTCTCCGAGCAAGTTCAACAAAGCAACGAATTGCACTCATTGCACACAAAAAAAAAACAATAACTGTTGTTAAGTATGGAGCTTGATTTACCCTTGTAATTTTCTGTGGTAAAAGCGCACGTTTGTAAGGCCCCCATTATGAGGAGAAGCCATCGTGCGTGAAGGAAAATCACTCACCGGAAACCAAAATTTTCACGGACAAGAATCAGGGGCAACTTTAAAGGCCTCGGGGGCGGAGGCCCCTGAGACTTTTTTTTTTGCCGGAATATTCTTTTTTGCCATAATATTATGGCCGGACGGCGGCCGGAAAGTGGTCGAAAAACAACCGATTGGTTGGCCAGTGGCCGGTAGTCAATGGCCGATGGCCGGTGGTCGGAAGTCAATGGCCGGTGACCGGTGGTCGGAAGTAACCGGCCGGTGGCCGGTGGCCGAATTCAAAAGCGGACTTGTCTTCTCAAGGGCGGCCACACATGGGCGGATTGGAGGGTCCGATTTGGATTTATTCGCACAAGGGCGGCTACACATGGCTGTCTCTCATAAGAGAGGGCAGCCCTTTTGGCCTATAAAAGGAGGCCATTTCTACACACATTTCATAGTGTGAAGTTGATGCAACAAGGTGAGTGTGAGATGGTGAGAGTGAAGCAAGGCGGGAGCTCCATTAAGGGTATAATCCCTTTGTAAACTACTTCTTGTTTTGAAGTACTAAAGCCATTGAGTGGTTGTATTCCCGTGGACGTAGCCCACATTGGGTGAACCACATATATCGTGTGTACTCTCTCTCTCTCTCTCTCTCTCTCTACTCTATAATCTCGTGTATATAAATCTGTCTCTCTCCATTAAGTAATCTACTCAATTATCTATTTAGCTACGTCTTATTTCCTAACAACTGGTATCAGAGCAAGGTTTGCTCGTAGCTAAATTATCTCAAGGAAAGGATTCCTTGAATTGAGTGGGAGTTATGGCGGAGGAAGGGAAGCTCAAGATTGAGAAGTTCCACGGCAAAAACTACCAACATTGGAAGATGCAGATTGAAAACTATCTCTACCAGAAGGACCTCTATTTGCCACTAGGCGGTCTTGCGAAGAAGCCCACAACAATGGCAGATGAAGCATAGATTGTCCTTGATCGAAAGGCACTGGGAACAATCCGGTTAAGCTTGGCGTCAACGGTGGCCTTCAATGTTTCGGAGATGAAGACCACGTAGGACTTGATGAAGTCACTTGACGACTTCTACGAGAAACCATCGGCATCCAATAAGGTATTTCTTATGAAGCGCTTGTTCAACCTAAAGATGGAAGAGAATGGTTCAGTTGCAGAACACCTAAATGACTTTAACACAAACATAAGTCAACTTCGATCAGTGAAAATCAATTTCGCTAGCAATGGCATTCGGAGGCAAAGGACAACCCCAAGGACACCTCAACAAAATGGGATTTCGGAAAGGATGAACAGGACAATCATGGAACGAGCACGAAGCATGCGGCTACATGCAGGCCCACCGCTTGAGCTTTGGGCGGAAGCTGTAAGTACGTTCGTGTACTTAATCAATCGGTCACCCTCAACGAAATTGGATGGGGGAGTTCCAGAAGAGGTATGGACAGGTAAACCGGTGAATTATGCATTTCTCAAAGTGTTTGGGTGTGAGGCTTTCATGCACATAGATAGAAGCCTAAGATCAAAGTTAGATGCAAAGTCCAAAAAGTGTTTCTTCATTGGCTATGGAGAAGGAGACTTTGGGTATCGCCTATGGAATCCTGAAGATGGTAAAATCTTAAGGAGTAGGGATGTAATTTTTAACGAGCAAAATATGTACAAAGATTACTTGGAAAGAAAACAAACAAAAGAAACAGGTGATGAGTACATGGAGCTTGAGGACGGTGAAGACTCAAGGACTGCAAACAGTGACAATGTGCAACAACGTCAACCAAATGAGGAGCCTCAACCTATTCCCCGAAGATCTACAAGAGCAAGTAGACCTCCAGAAAGGTTTGTTCCTTCCTTCAACCATCTCTTGATCTCAGATTCTGGAGAGCCGGAATCATATGAAGAAGCTATGCAACATGAATCCAAAGAAGAATGGACGAAGAGCATGCAAGTGAAGATGGACTCACTACATCGCAACCAAACATGGGAGTTGGTTGAGTTGCCTAAAGGTAAGCGGGCACTTCAAAACAAATGGGTGTACAAGCTAAAGGAAGAAGAAGGTGGGAAGAAAAGGTACAAGTCTAGGCTTGTGGTAAAAGGTTTTTCTCAAAAGAAAGGTATTGACTTCAATGAAATATTTTCTCCTGTTGTAAAAATGGACTCAATTAGGCTTTTCTTAAGCCTTGTGGCTGCTCATGATCTAAATCTCGAGCAAATGGATGTAAATACGGCATTCCCTCACGGTGACTTAGAGGAGGAAATCTACATGCTTCAACCAAAGGGGTATGAAGTAAAAGGTAAGGAGAAAATGGTTTGCAGATTAAAGAAGAGCTTGTATGGTTGAAAGCAAGCATCAAGACAATGGTACTTGAAGTTTGATCGATGGATGTTGGATCATGGATTCACAAGATGCAACTCGGATCACTGCGTCTACACGGAGAATTTGGGAGATGGGAAATTCATCATCCTAATGTTGTATGTTGATGACATGTTGATTGCAAGTGCTAACATGCAGGACATCAAAGACCTAAAAGAGGAGCTGCCCAAATCTTTTTCAATGAAAGATTTAGGTGCTGCAACGAGGATACTTGGTATGAAAATATCAAGGGACAGGACGAAGAAGACAATAAAGCTATCTCAAGAAGATTACATCATGAAGGTACTAGAAAGGTTTGCAATGCAAAATGCAAAACCAGTTTCTACACCTTTGGCTGTTCATTTTAAACTAACGAAGGATATGTGTCCAAAGACACAAGAGGAGATAGCCTATATGTCTAAAGTTCCATATGCTGCAGCGGTAGGTTCTCTAATGTATGCTATGGTCTGGACAAGGCCAGACATTGCACATGCAGTGGGAGTTGTGAGTAGGTTCATGGACAACCCAGGTAAAGAGCATTGGCAAGCTGTGAAGTGGATACTTAGGTATCTAAAAGGGACAACAACAAATGCTTTGTATTTTGGAGGAACTGATATTTTTCTAGAAGGGTATGCTGATGCAGATATGGCAGGTGACAAAGATACTCGAAGGAGCACTAATGGCTATGTGTTCATGGTTGGAGGCACAGCAGTAAGCTGGGCTTCAAAGCTGCAGAAAGTGGTTTCACTTTCTACCACGGAAGCAGAGTATGTAGCAATGACGGAGGCAAGCAAAGAAATTCTGTGGCTTCACAGATTCTTAGAAGAGCTTGGATTCAAACAAGACAATTGTGTCTTGTACAGTGATAGCCAAAGCGCTATCCATCTTGCGAAGAACTCGGCCTTTCATTCAAGGACAAAGCACATTGAGGTGAGATATCACTTCATACGCACTCTTTTGGAAGAGGGACAACTAAAGCTAGGAAAGGTGCATACAAGTGAAAATCCTGCAGACATGTTTACAAAGGTGGTCAACAAGGAGAAGTTGAGATTTTGCTCATCTTCAATCGGCATTCAAGGATAAGAAGCCATAATGGAAAGCAGTCACAGGTTTGGTTTGCAGATCAGTCTCGAAGTGGGAGATTGTTAAGTATGGAGCCTGATTTATCCTTGTAATTTTCTGTGGTAAAAGCGCACCTTTGTAAGGCCCCCATTATGAGGAGAAGCCATCGTGCGTGAAGGAAAATCACTCACCGGAAACCAAAATTTTCACGGACAAGAATCAGGGGCAACTTTAAAGGCCTCGGAGGCGGAGGCCCCCGAGACTTTTTTTTTTCGCCGGAATATTCTTTTTTGCCATAATATTATGGCCGGCCGGCGGCCGGAAAGTGGTCGGAAAACAACCGGTCGGTTGGCCGGTGGCCGGTAGTCAATGGCCGATGGCCGGTGGTCGGAAGTCAATGGCCGGTGGCCGGTGGCCAAATTCAATGGCCGGTGGCCGAATTCAAAAGCGGACTTGTCTTCTCAAGGGCGGCCACACATGGGCGGATTGGAGGGTCCGATTTGGACTTATTCGCACAAGGGCGGCTACACATGGTTGTCTCTCATAAGAGAGGGCAGCCCTTTTGGCCTATAAAAGGAGGCCATTTCTACACACATTTCATAGTGTGAAGTTGATGCAACAAGGTGAGTGTGAGGTGGTGAGAGTGAAGCAAGGCGGGAGCTCCATTAAGGGTATAATCCCTTTGTAAACTACTTCTTATTTTGAAGTACTAAAGCCATTGAGTGGTTGTATTCCCGTGGACGTAGCCCACATTGGGTGAACCACGTATATCGTGTGTACTCTCTCTCTCTCTCTCCTCTATAATCTCGTGTATATAAATCTGTCTCTCTCCATTAAGTAATCTACTCAATTATCTATTTAGCTATGTCTTATTTCCTAACAACTGGTATCAGAGCAAGGTTTGCTCGTAGCTTAATTATCTCAAAGAAAGGATTCCTTGAATTGAGTGGGAGTTATGGCGGAGGAAGAGAAGCTCAAGATTGAAAAGTTCCACGACAAAAACTACCAACATTGGAAGATGCAGATTGAAGACTATCTCTACCAGAAGGACCTCTATTTGCCACTAGGCGGTCTTGCGAAGAAGCCCGCAACAATGGCAGATGAAGCAGTAAGCTGGGCTTCAAAGCTGCAGAAAGTGGTTTCACTTTCTACCACAGAAGCAGAGTATGTAGCAATGATGGAGGCAAGCAAAGAAATTCTGTGGCTTCATAGATTCTTAGAAGAGCTTGGATTCAAACAAGACAATTGTGTCTTGTACAGTGATAGCCAAAGCGCTATCCATCTTGCGAAGAACTCAGCCTTTCATTCAAGGACAAAGCACATTGAGGTGAGATATCACTTCATACGCACTCTTTTGGAAGAGGGACAACTAAAGCTAGGAAAGGTGCATACAAGTGAAAATCGTGCAGACATGTTTACAAAGGTGGTCAACAAGGAGAAGTTGAGCTTTTGCTCATCTTCAATCGGCATTCAAGGATAAGAAGCCATAATGGAAAGCAGTCACAGGTTTGGTTTGCAGATCAGTCTCGAAGTGGGAGATTGTTAAGTATGGAGCCTGCTTTACCCTTGTAATTTTCTGTGGTAAAAGCGCACATTTGTAAGGCTCCCATTATGAGGAGAAGCCATCGTGCGTGAAGGAAAATCACTCACCGGAAACCAAAATTTTCACGGACAAGAATCAGGGGCAACTTTAATGGCCGGAATATCCTTTTTTCGTCGGAATATTATGGCCGGACGGCGGCCGGAAAGTGGTCGAAAAACAACCGGTCGGTTGGCCGATGGCCGGTAGTCAATGGCCGGTGGCCGAATTCAAAAGCGGACTTGTCTTCTCAAGGGCGACCACACATGGGCGGATTGGAGGGTTTGATTTGGACTTATTCGCACAAGGGTGGCTACACATGGTTGTCTCTCATAAGAGAGGGCAACCCTTTTGGCCTATAAAAGGAGGCCATTTCTACACACATTTCATAGTGTGAAGTTGATGCAACAAGGTGAGTGTGAGATGGTGAGAGTGAAGCAAGGCGGGAGCTCCATTAAGGGTATAATCCCTTTGTAAACTACTTCTTGTTTTGAAGTACTAAAGCCATTGAGTGGCTGCTTTCCCGTGGATGTAGCCCACATTGGGTGAACCACGTATATCGTGTGTACTCTCTCTCTCTCTCTCTACTCTATAATCTCGTGTATATAAATCTGTCTCTCTCCATTAAGTAATCTACTCAATTATCTATTTAGCTACGTCTTATTTCCTAACAACTGTGTGATACTGCTCAAAGCTAAAGGCAAGGGCAAGAGATCTCTCTACTCTAGTGGGCATCATCGTAGCACCTCTAACTCATATTTGCAAAGGCTCGTTTACTTAGCCTTCAAGGGTTGAAGATGCAAGAGCACCCTAAGTGCTTCCATCATCGAATTTCTTTGTGGTTGGCCCACCATACATTCAATTCCAAACTTGCTACTTTTGAATATTTTAACTATTGACAAGAGCGCCCAATCGACTCCTACTCGGGTAGTGATAACAACTCAGACTTAAAGTTCATCAAAGTCCCAATCGACTCCTACTCATTCCAGTGATAACATAAAGTACATTGAAGCTTGCATGTAGTGATAACAGCTCAAACTTAAAGTCCATCGAATCCTACATGTAGTCCTGATTAGGGAAATCAATGCCATATCTCAACCTTTTTCCCTAGGCAACCCATATATTGATTATCGGTAGCATCTCCCCTCTTGCCCTTGAAATTATCAAGGCTTTTGCCAGTTCTATAAAGCGACAAGGCTACAACCAATTAATTTAATCAATCGAATCATCTTACTCCACAACTATTGCTATCGGAGCGCGGTCTCTTTCTCCTAAGTAAAACTGATTTCTCACTCAAGCGTCATTCTTCTTTTTCCCAAGTCATGCTTTGAAAGATTTGAGACCTCAGCTATTGCTTAATCTCTTAAATCCTTGGCCATCTACAAAATTAGACTCTACCAAAAAGTCCTTCCCAAGACCCCTCTCTTCACACACACCTCATTAGGACGTTCAATGGCTCCGGGTTTCATACATGGCAAACCAAATCTTATGAAAAAGAACCCTTAGTCTTAGAGAAGGACCCAATCCTTTCTCTTGAAGACGTGATTAAATGAACTCCTTGCAACCAAGAAGAGGAGAGAATGTTGAAGAAAGATGACAAAGGCCCTCAACATGGCCCATTTACTTCTTTTCATCTTTCTGTGTGTTCCAATTGTGTCCACTCTCTCTACTATGAATGTGCCTAACTTTTCCCACCATGCCTCCAACATGGGGGAGGAGGCTATCTTGTTTGCTCGTCAATTCTCAGTTACCGATTGTATATGAAGAGTAGAATGGCCAAGTCTTAGAGTGCAAAGATCCATTTGGAGATGAATTTGTTTGGTGTTGCTATTAGCATTATGTCAACAAATCCAAGACTCCCTTTGTCCTACAAGAAGAAGAAGAAGAAATCGTTTTAACGTCTTAGAGAAACATAGGAATATGCCTATGTCTCCTTAAGGGCGTGTTTTACCAGGCCAAAAATCATAACATTTTCCAATTTCAAGGCCTCTTTTGAAGATGTTGGAAAAGAAAAACAGAAATGTGCAATAACTTTTGAAGAAGACAAAGGCCAGCTTCACGGTTTCACCTTATATAAAAGCAGAATTGTGCATATTCCATGTGCGCATTGCAAACGTGACGGTGGACAACTCACCCTTGTATGCTCCTGGACGATCGGGGCGAGGAGAAAAGTCTGTGTATTGTTTTGTGAGTGGAGCGCGCACACATGGACACTCAAGACGTAGAAAGAGGGAGGGAGAGACGGCAGAGATTTTCTATTCAATAGTCCCCACTCTCCAACAAGCTTTAATGGCAGCCCTTGCCGCCCGTATCTCTCTCCATCTTATGAGTTGGGCATCTTTCGGATGCTTCTTTATGAAAGCCAGCTCCCAGAGCTTGCCAGCTTCAAATGCATCTAGGTTTGCACACAGCGTAATCACTTGGATTTGGGTTGTTGTCCTCCTTGCAGCCTACCATCTTCTTGGACTATGGCTTCAGTTGGCGACCCTGATGAGGAGTCGACCTTACCGTTGACTCCCACCTGGGTGGTCGCCTCCGTTACTGCCGCCTTTGTTCTCATCTCGCTTCTCGGGGAGAACTTCATCCACTTTTTGAGCCGTGTAAGTACTCCCCATACAAAGCATGCATCATGGGTGAACAATGCAGGAAGCATTTGTACAATACTGCATTTTTCTCTTCGTATCTGCATTGTGCACTCACGTTTGCATGCCTCACATCTTTCTTTTCAGCGGCTCTTGAAGACCAGGAGGAAACCTTTGTATGCGAGTCTAGAGAAAATGAAAGAAGGTACGTCTACTTGCTGCTAAGTCTAACCTGTAAAGGAACTGTATCACAGAGATTTGTTGTCTATAGAAAATAACATAATCTCAAGCCTACACAAAGAGCAAATCCGTCACTAATAAGAAAACTAAACTGAATGGTTATTGTGTAAGGCAGCCATGGCGGTAAGTATTGAAAAATGACGAGGCTTTGAAATGAATTGATTAATCCTAGCTACAATGGCCTTTTCCCTACTTTTGATGCTGTATCGGAGGCATCATACAGTTAGTCCCAAAGAAGATTTTTGTATGCAAAGAGCAAACGCTGAAGTATCGAATGATATGTCTGCATTTTGCTTGGACATGTATGCAGTTCTGGGTTATCCTTAAATTAGCGTCTGTGGACCACGGTCCACAATATGTATCTCTTCTCTCAGACAGACCAATTTGACACTCCCAGATAGCCTTATCAGGCATGGACTAGGAAAGGAATGTGTTGGGGATGACACTTGTCAAGCCCTATCAACAAAGTGGAAGACTATGTTTAACCCTGCATACAGTCACACAAACATCTAGTATGGTGTGTTTCCTCCTGTTCATGCATCTTTTGATTCATACAATCTCTTTGACATTGTGACACCAAAAAAAAAAAACCGGTACAGAATCCTCATGATCCATTTGTATCCATTTTAGCAAGCTATTATGCACATGTTTTCGACATCCTTTGTATCAGAGTTCACCAGTGGTTGGCAATAGTTTATGTGTCCTCATTTGCACGCTCATAGTTTGGCGTTACTTCCTCTCATGTAATCAGCAATTTGAACATTTTATCTTTATTGTGGCCTCAAGAAGATAACTTTTTCACACACACACACACACAGACAGAGAGAGAGAGAGAGAGAGAGAGAGAGAGAGAGAGAGAGAGAGAGAGAGAGAGAGAGAGAGAGAGAGAGAGAGAGAGAGAGAGAGATGTTATAATGAAATGCTATATTAACGTCTTCAAAAGGCCAAAATGACCTATGAGACCAAAAAGTTACAATTGGTGAATCTGATACCATGTTTGAGTACGGAAAGTACAAATAACTAACTAACTAACCCTAAAACACTCAGGGGATGAATCTGAAGCTGATTCGGAATTGAAATGGGATACAGGGGAGGAGGGGGGGGGGGGGGGGGGGGGGGGGGGGGGGGGGGGGGGGGGTTGGTGGGTTCGAATGAAATCTCTCATCGGTTGCTGTCGAATCTCATCAACATCCTCCATGGTCAGTACTCTGGTTGGGCGTCTTGCATGTCGAGCGAGAGTGATCTGTATCTTCTGCTGCAGCCTTCGTCGATGATGGGAGACCCCTCTAGGTCGTGGGCGTCTGGATGTGCCTAGCTCAATGGCTCGGTCAATCACGTACCTCTAATGTAGGTGGGCTCTGAGATCTGCTGTGATGACTGCCTCTCTGGCTCTCCCCTGGCTGGTGTAAAGAAATCTGTGAGTCGTCTCTGAGACTGTCCCTCCCCCGATATGCTCAGCAAGTTCTCCCTAAGTCTGCACAGCTCTAGCAGGAACAATCCGAGACATCTCTGATCTCTAGAGAGAGAGAGAGAGAGAGAGAGAGAGAGAGAGAGAGAGAGAGAGAGAGAGAAGAGACCTATTCTTGTTTGAACTTGAAAGACTTATTCTTGTTTGAACTGTTTCTGCAGAATTGATGCTTTTGGGGTTTATATCCTTATTTATGTCTTCTCTATCCAGTTTCTTCTTGGGAATCTGCATAGACTCCTCTTTCTACGATGGACAGTTCGCAACATGTAAACAAAAGGCCAATAAAGTGAATAAGGCACTTGATGTGGTTGGTAGATTTGTGATGGGTCATTCTACAACTGACGAGCATTTTTGTCCCAAGGTTAGAAGACTGCTCACTTTGCATGTGAGGCACCAAGATGTATTAGGTGTAGTTGATCTGATGCTGGTTCTGTGTTTACTTTCTGTAGATAGTTCAAGTTCCGTCTGGTCGGTGGTTCTGAAACTAGTTTCTCTTACGTTTTGCTTTCTGGCTGGCAGGGAAAGGAGCCCTTTATCTCTCTACGAGACATTCATGAGATACATCGACTGTTATTTGTAACGGCCATTACACACATTTTATATAGTTGTATGACAGTGGCCCTTGCTCTAGTGAAGGTAACAATCTATGAAGCTAACTATTGCTGTCATGAACAACATGCAATGAAAATAAGCTGTATTATCAAATTTTCAGATCAAATCGACTGATCACCATGCTTACATTTTTCTCGAGTCTCTTTGTGATTTAACTCAAGGAATTTATCGAATTTTGTTTGGATATGTTTCTTCCCTTTCTTCATGTCGTATTTTTATCCCATTTTGTTTGCGATCATGTTGCAAGCTCAGAATTTTCTTGCTGCATAAGATTGCTATGCATAATATGATCAATAGGTAGCCTTCAGGTGTACAGATGGCAGGGTTGGGAGCAGGAAGCACATGCTGACGCCTATGATAGTTTTGTTGGTAGGAGTTGTACAGCCATTTTGAGTCTAGTTCAGGACATTTTTCCACAGCTAAGTTATTTTTCTGGTGTTTGATGCAGAGATTGCAAAGGACATTCCTTTGAAACGGCAGTTTGTGTTTGCGCTTTATCATACCTCAAAGCCACGGACGTTCAACAGGTTTCTTGTATGGGTGGTAAGGGAAGAGAAGTACATTTCGGTCAATTAGTCTTACTTGAAAAGTAAATTTTGATGGTTGATGATTGTTGATGTTTAGGCATGCTTCGTCAGACAATTTGGGCTGCACTCAGTTACTCGGGCTGATTATTTGACAATAAGATCTGGATTTATTGCGGTTTGTGCTCATCCCCTACACCCTTTTCAACTCTTAGCATTGCACGTTGGATATACACTGGAGTTTCAATCACCACCATGATGTTATTTTTGAGGGTCCTAATTAGCCCAAAAATGAGCTGCACTTACACTGCACCATTGTCATTTTCTGTGGGATTTTCAACACAATCGATTACTTCAATTCTCTGCAATGTCCTTGCGATTATGATAAAATGATCACCCTGCGAAGTAGTTTTTAATGAAACCCTAATTTGGCGAGAGATTATTAACAATCTATAACTGCTTGCTGCATTTCGTGAAGGAGCACAATCTTAGTCAAGAATATAATTTTCATCGTTACGTGACTCGTTGTATGGAGGAGGATTTTACAAGGATTGTGGGAATAAGGTACAGCCTTTTTTCAAAAATTTGTTTCATTGTTGATGCATAAGGAGCTGTTCTTCTGACGGCCTCATTGTTGCTCAGTGTTCCTCTTTGGGGATTTACCATCTTATGTATTCTATTGAACTTAAACGGTAATGAATTTGTCCTTTTACCCTTTGCTATATCAGATTGAAGAAAGGTTGTGCCCTTACATGGTAGTTGTGAAATGGGCAGGTTTAAATTTCTACTTCTGGATTGCACTTGTACCTATGATGGTGAGTCAAAAATGCTCTTGTTTACAATCGAAGGAGCACGTAATTCTGCTTTCAGTTATTTATTTCGTATGCAAGAAACAGGAAGGGGCCCGGTTACTTGTAAATGCTCCACCCTCGACAAGGCCAGCGTCCCATGGTGCTTTAGTTGTAAGGCCCCCATTACGAGCCTGGGAGACTCTCGAAGGGTTACCGTATGGTAACATGCGAATGTAAGGGACAACAATTAGAAAAGGGAGAAAAGGTGCATTTTACAAAGAATGGTTCCGTATATAGGGGGTAAAAAAGGGTCATTTCATGCATGTAGGTGACGTCCCCTTATTATTTCTAGTGAGTCCCCTTGGATTATGAGATCTATCATGTGAGTGTGATGGTTAAAGGTGATGTGAGGGGTGGACAACTCAGGACATATTGCATTGAGCTGTTGTTGTGAATTTTATTAGGAGCCTAATCTCCACAGACCATGGCCAGAGTTTTTTGAGAATATGTCTTGTCAGATGAGGAATATTCTTACCTGGCTAAAGATACTCTTCGAGACCTTGCCATGCATGTCATATATGGCAATGGGATTTTTTTGGGTATGTTAATGCTTCTTCTTTTTTTTTTTGCACAAAACTCACATCATGTTTCTTGGAGAAAGCTATTGCAAAAAATGTCTTGAAATGGACTCGATTTACTAAAAACAAGGTTGGCACTTTCATAGGCTTGCCTTACTAATTGTTGGGTAAAGTGTTGCCGACGTGCAAGAGGCCTTGATTGGCTTGATCATAGGTCTCCATCACTGTAATGTTTTGGGTCTAGTTTGGGGCATCTTTTGCAGGTCTTCAACATCTTAAGGTTTTGGGGTCTAGATGGCTAGACCAGTCTCAAAAGTCTCTCAAAGCATGCACATGCGACGACACTAGTCTGACCTCTTGGGAAGTTTGTCTCCTGTGGTTTCCTACAAAATGTTGGAGGGATGTGAGAGAGCAGAAAGAGATGGGGCTCAGTGACTACTGGAATTTGATGATCGAGCAAAAGGGAGAGAGGAAAACTCAATCACCTGAAATTCTGAGAGCTTAGAGTCGCAAAAGTTTTGCTGTGCAAGGGCCTCACGAATGTTAAGGCTTCTGCTTATAAAGCAGGCTAAAAAGAACAGTTTTTTCTTCTTGATTCCAGTAATGGATTTCAATGGTCTTTGTAAGCTGCATCATTTGCCAAAAGTTATACTACCTTAATTTGATATAGTTGTGAATAAAAATGTTTGCTATGTAATGGAGAGAGGATTGATGGATGCACAATTTCAGGTCGTTCTGGCAGTTGGTACAAAGCTACAACACGTCATAGCAACCTTGGCGGTCGAAAAATTAGGAGTTCCTGGGGATTCTGTAGCTACCAAAAGAAAAGCATACAAAGAACTATTCTGGTTTGGAAGTCCACAAAGTCTTTTGTGGCTTTTGCATTTCATACTATTCCAGGTACATTCCTGTAAAAGTTAAATATTTTAACCCTTTTTATTTTTGACGGTGTGTTATGTTATGCTAATGATTTGATGATGATTTTCTTGGATACAGAATGCATTTGAGCTGGCTACATTCTTATGGTCTTTGGTATGTCCTGCCCTCCCAATTAGTTAGGTAGCTCTTGTACAAGCTAGTGTCTTAAATAAAAAGCTTTAGAAGCTTAGAGTGTAACCTTAGGTGGTGGTCTCATCAGGATACTAGATAATTTTACCTCTTTTTCTTTGAAATGATTACTTGTCTGTGTGTACTTTTGTAATACCTCGTTAGGAGGGTTGGACTTTCGTCCCATTCTTGATGCAATCCAAGTAGTTACTCTAGAATTGAGGTTTCAGGAATGTATTATGTTGTTAAGAGTTTGTCCTTACCCAAAGAGCGCAGCTCAGTTGGGTGAGCCTTCGTGACGTAACCCCAAGGTTGAGGGTTTGAGGCTCACGGGCTGCGCTCAATGGGTGTTACTGACTTCTCCATTGGGGAAGTCGTTCCCATGGTATAGCCCCTTGTGGGTGTAATGTATACAGCAATCTTTGGTTGTACATACAAAGATATGTATATACTATAAAGTTATCCCTACTACCGTCCCCCGGGCTGATGGTTATTATAAAAAACAGAGGAAAAAAACGAAGAAAGAAAAGAGTGTCCTCAGATGCTACTTGTAGTGTTGCATGATTATAATTGAAACCGTTTTTGTAGTGTTGCATAATTATAATTGAAACCCGTTTTGGTTTTAGTGGCATTTCCCTGATCATTCCTGCTTGCTGGGAGACAAGATTCTTGTTTACGTTCGACTGATTCTAGGGTAGGTAGTCATTTTGTGCTTGAAGAAGTCATGACAATGAATTTCATACCGTTTTTGAGTCAAATTGTTGGCTTGTTCACAGATTCATTGTGCAGGTTCTGTGCAGCCATAGCACATTGCCAATGTATGCACTTGTTACACAGGTGAGCTTTTTGCGGCCGCAATTACATTCCCAGTTTTATGACCTCTTTGCATCACTACCCTCACAAATAATCTAGTTCTATGAAGTTTTAATATGCTCTCATTCCCCTCAGATTGGATGTTCCTTCAAGAAAACTATGATATCTGAGAGAATCCGGGAGTCCTTATGCAATTGGCACATGGATGCGAGGAGGAGGGCAAGGCGCCGTGGCATCCGGCCCCGCGTCGGATCCACGGCAACTTTGAAAGACTGTGAGGGTGGACAAGAACAAGAAGGTATGAATCAATCAAAAACACAAGGGAAATCAGAGCTACATTCTTCAAAAATAGAGCAGTAATATGGTGTGGTCGAAAAAGGACCACCTTTGAAGATGAGAGAGGGACACACAACAGCAGGAGGGTACCCGTGGGATGTTAGTTAAGGTCTGAGAAATGTGCACGACATTCACGAATACCCAAATGCTGGGCCCTTGTGGCGGTGGTTTCGAGTTTTTCTAACATGATGAAATGCAGAGGGCCACAGCAGACTGAAGTGATATTGTCTGATAGAGAAGGGAAGGTCAGAAAAGAATAACTTTTAGAGGGCTACTTCCTACCAGTATACAAGGTGTCAACTTTTAAAGAGCTCACTTGGGCTTCCTGAGTCATGTCATGTATCTGGATCAGGGTTGCTCTTTGGTGGGTATTATAACCGTTTTTGGGTATTTTACCTGTTTTTTCGGGTAATAAATACACTAATTTAGTCTAAAATATGTAAAATCTATGAGATTTGAAGGGCAAGGGTACCTGCCAAAAATCAATGCTCCAATTCTGGATTCCTACTAGCTCAAACGCCCTGCCATCATGATGCTTTTTCCAATACCCACAACATTCATAAGCGTGTGGGTTTACATCCCAAATGGTAGTCTTCTATTTGTTGGAGCATTGAAAAGATTCAGAAAGTGCATAGCCATGGTCTATTTGTGTGAGGAGAGAGAGAGAGAGAGAGAGAGAGAGAGCACACCAAGAAAGGGAATAAGTTCATTTTGGCCCACGAATGCGAGCAAAGTTTCTAGTGTTTGAAGGATGCGATCAGCAAGAAGTTAGTTCTTCGTCAACCAGATTGGGATGTGATCTTTCATGTGCATGATACATCTGGAATGGTGATGGGAGCTATTTTGCCCAGGCTTGATGAAAAGACAGACTACCTTGCCTACTTTGCCAGTTGTAGGTTTAGCGTGGCTAAACAAAGTTACTCTACTATTGTAAGAGAAGCATTAGGAATGGTGTTCAGTGCTACCAAATTCAAACATTATCTATTGGGAATGACGGAGCATCCAAGTGGCTAGGGGCTAGCCAACTCCCCATCAAGAAGGCCATATGAGGTACTATGTGCATACAAGAAATAAACAACATTGGCTAACTTAGGACTGAATCCAAAGCGTTGCAATGTGTCGGCAATGAAATCACACTATACTTTATTAAAGGCCTTTTCAATATCTACGTGCATCATGAGTACATCTTGCTTTGTATATTTGGCATATCCCATTTCAATTAAGACATTAGCTAAACTATCCATGATTTGACAACAAAGGATGAAGCCATACTGAGTCGAATGGATACCGTAAGAAGAGACTCCTTGATGTGATGAATAATAAGCTTGGCCACGATTTCGTATATGATCGGCATTAGAGTGATTGACCTCCAATGAGAGAATTGCTCACAAAGCGTTGGTTTGGGTAATGGCAAATTCTGCTTAGTCCATACAACATGCCGAGAGCAACTACCATTGAGTGCAATTCATTTTCAATAAAATCCCTCTCCATTGCTGTGCATCTTGAGGCAAGAGTATTTAATGCACTATAGATAACAAAAATTATCGCACATGATGAGTTTCAGCAGAAGCCGAAGGAGTAGCAAATACATCCCCAAAGTGTGAAGCCATGGCATCAACAAGCTTACGTTTTGAGAGGCCCTTGAATGGTGTAGGTGCTTAAAAAACTACCTAGAGGCACAATTCTTATCCACAAACACTTGATATCGAGCACGACTCTGCCATTTATCTAGTTTGCGTTTTTCATTGTATTGCAGACATACATAATCCTGACAAAGTGTTGTCAATGTGCATTCAGATAATGGGTGTGTATCAGCCAAAAGTTGGAGCTCTTGTTAACATGTTTGACATCCTCAACATCCTCGCGTAACTCAACCATATAGTGCTTGCCATATCTTGAATCAGACATTGCACGCGCATGATGAAATGATAACAAGTAATATTAAGATCAAGATGCATGTTTGTAACTAGTGGGGGAATAGCATCATGAATCATATCACGAAATGCCTCATGCGAAAGAACAGGGGCATGATCATGAATCAGACATTGCACGTGCATGATGAAATGATACCAAGTAACATTAAGATCAAGATGCATTTGGATGATCAACGGGGGAATAACATCATGAATCATACCACGAAATGCCTCATGCGAAAGAACAATAGTAAGGTGTGGTCTATGCTCATGTCGCATGCAAACTCATCATATTGTTGTATGTTGAGGACATACTACCAGATACGAGGAATGAGCTGCAGAAAAGTGTACCCAGAAACATTTGGATGGAAAAGATTTCACAAATCCAACATTCGTGTGCATGCAATAAGATATATCCAAACCTGCAATTCCACATCCAACATGTGTGAATGCCCTATGGTAAAGCGGGCTCATTGTTAAAATCACCACAAAGCAAAGCATTGGAGAGCCATGGATAGGAATACATAGCACGCCATAAAGCAGCCCGTTGTCCCAAGGTTGTATGTGCATAGACACCACCAAATTCATAAATCTGCCCATTGAATATACATGAACTACCATCCAATGACCATCCAATGAATTTGGTGGTGCATAGACACCACCAAATTCAAAAATCTGCCCATTGAATATACCATGAACCACCATCCAACCAATGACCTATTAGATCATTGTATGCAAGAACTGGTTGCATTTGCAGCTCATGTCAGACCATCATCAAGACACTCAAAAAATGTGTTAAACCAGCATATGCTATCTAGTAGCCAACAAAATACAAGCATTGCCTTGCAAATTCATGCTTATTGTGCTCTTGCAAAATAACAATATTTGCCTTACATGTATTTACATAATTCTAGGTTAATCTCCACTTATCAGGCTTACATAACCCACACACATTGTATGATATGAAAAGGAAGGAGGGGACTAAGTCGACATGCCCATAGGCACATCAACATCAACAGACCGCGGCTCGACTACAATATCTTGCGTACCGGCATCAGAGGAACTAAAGCCTGCAAGAAATGAAGAAGCCCCATGAATCACTGCATCTTTGTAGGAATGTACCCCCTTGTTTCATGCGTCTGCAAGTGTGCCCTTATCATTACAAGGAAGAGGTTTTTGCATCGCAGATTTCACTGGTGGAGGTACATAATTATGAGAATAAAGTTGTGAGTCCATTTTAAGGAACATCTTGGGGGTCACCCAAGGAGATCCTTCCCTTAAGTCCACATTCTTTCCCTTTTTTTTGTCTCATGTGTAGTTGCAAGCTTTCTCTTTCTTGGAGTATTTGGGAAACTAGTAGATTTGGCTTTGCCTTCATTCAAAGGTGGAGTATTAGGCATGGGAGAGGCCTCAATGGAACGTTCATCTAGGGTTAGAGACCTCTTTCTCATTGGAAACATCAAGTTGTGGAACAGCTTGTGGAGGAGATTGCAGATTATGTTCACGACATTCAGATTGCATGTGTCCAAATTTTCCACAGTGAAAGCATGAAATTGTAGATTTCTCCCATTTGAGCTTGAAAGGGTGTTTCTCAATGAGAGGGTTCCTTGAGTTAACAATAATATCTTTAGGGGTGGGAACATTTGTGTCCCAAAGCACACAAAACTGATTTGAAAATGTATCAAGTTTGGGAGGACATACCACTTTCCCCAAATGAGAAGCAAGCAAATGAAAGAGGGGTTGACAAGTGTATGAAAAGTTAACTATTTCCACCCATACTAGGCATCCATGGCAAATGAGGCTTTGGTAGTCTTTGGTAGAGCCCAAGGCAATACATGTGTCATCTGAGTGCCAAAAAACAATGGGGATAATTCAAGCAACATATTGTGGGCGTCGGTGTCTGCCAACAAGACTTCATGGAATCTAGCGCCAAAGTAGACACCTTTGACTGCCTGACATTTAAGAAGAAAATCTACCCACTGGGCCGAAGTCTTGTCCAGTAGGCATCTTGCCCAGAAAACACAAAATAACCACATTGAGAGCATATTGCGCCAATGGGTCCATGAGAGCTTGAACATGAATAAGCATCTCAGTGGTGGGTTCCTGACCCTCCCAGGCATTCCATGCATCCTCAAAATCCTCCAATGGGCAATCTCGAATTTCACCCATTTTTGAAGATTCTATAGGTATCTGTTTCCTGCATTTGTAAGAGTAGATGGTAGGCATGGCAGAATCCCTCATACACTTAAGGGATTTATTCAAAAAATTAAGCACACTGAATTTGTGTAGATCAAATAAGAATCACCCACTCACAAACACACACACATGTACATACAGACAAGATACACACATGCTCTGAAGTCTCTCAGAGCTAAAAACACAAAAAACATAGAGCACACAACTATATACTAGCGATAAAATTATATACAAAGGCTCTTAAAAACAAAAGAGAAGATGATGCGAATATATACAACAACAAAAGAAAATGTGTACATCAAAAGAAGGTTCTCTCTCTCTCTCTCTCTCTCTCTCTCTCTCTCTCTCTCTCTCACACACACACACACACACACACACACACACACACACACACACACACACACACACACACACACACACATATGCATGCAGAGCATCACTAGTTTCATTACTTGTCTTCACAGAGTGACCTCTCTCTCTCTCTCTGTCTCTCTCTCTCTCTCTCTCTCTCACACACACACACACACACACACACACACACACACACACACACACACTATCAGGACAAGGGCAAGGCCAGAGAGTCTTGGACTGGGCCAAGAGCCGGACTAGGCAATGTGGAAAGGGAATTCAACTAGGGCAAAGGAGCTAGGAGCTTAGCCTATATCGTGGGTGGTTGGGAGGTGGATTCCAGGCTCTAGTCTTCCCTTGTCTTCACACCGGTATCAAGAGCAAGGTTATTCTAAGCAAGAGGGGTGGGTCCTGGACCACTGCTTTTGGGTTAAGCATGCACATGCAAAGGGAGTGGGAGGTGGGCATGGGCGCTTGCTAGGCGACAAGAAAATGCACCAAACGTTCGTGTGTAGGCGAGATTAGCGGGGAGAACACACAGAAGTCGACCACGCCGAAACGGGGCCTGTTTGAGCCGGCTAGGGTTGCACTTGCCTGTTGAGGCGAATCCGACACAGGGCCGAGCCCCACCGAGCAACGCCGGTCACGCTACATCTCTCCCCTGCTTGTTCCCGTCGCGACAGAACGTTGCAGTCGAGTTTTTTCCATACTGTGGGCGCCCAAAACCTAGGGTTATTGGACAATCATTTTTTTTTTTGGAAGCTTAAGGGAGGGTACCCACCGTAGGGTTCTCCCCCTTTGCTCGTGAGCGGGAGGGATTGTGTTCCAGGCACTATACGTTGGTGGTAAAGTCATGATGGTGCAGAACTGCAAATATTGGCTGTGAAACCTTTCGCCGACTGTGTCAAATCTCCTTGGTGCCCTTCAACGGGTAAATTTACAGTTTAATAACGCTTGGACTACCAACAATATTACTGCTCGCTTCAAGCAGCTTGGACTACCAACAATATTGCCGGTCGCTTCAAGCTTGGAGCACGAACGAAATTAGCAAGGCTAATTATCGATATCTACGGGATTCTTTCTCGATAATTACCGGTTACGATGCATCCTACATCTATGGGACATCTTCTCGACATCATGTATTTTTCTTGCTATTCCTTCCACTGCACTATGTCGCCATGGATTCAGATATTAATATGACTTTTGATTTTGAGCATCAAACGCCTGATCCTGCTCGTGATGGCTCGTGGCCGGATGCTCTCACGGAGAGTGCCCGCGACGCTATGGCAGGTGACGACGCATATGAACTGCTTGATATTCAAGAATTTTGTGCACTTCAGACACGCATATTAGTCATGGAAGGAAATTTGCAGCTTTAAATGAAAACGTCACTAAATTGTAGTGATATAACTTGCACAGCAAGAGGCCAAGGGCCCTATTGCCACACGCATGCATGAGCACGTTGCTACACAGGGGCAAGGCCCTTCTGATCATGGACAAGGTCCATCTGCTGATGCTTTGCACACTCTCACTGCAAAAGAGGTGGATGAGTTGTTGAAAAACACCAAACCATCGACTTTTAAGGGAGAAGACCGAGATCGCAATAAGGATGTAGTGAATATCTTTCTCAGCAAGTGGGATGGAATTCACGCCTTACGACGTACTCTGGACGCAATCAGAGCACTACAAACAAGCATAACTCTGGAAGGCAGGGCCTATAAATGGTGGATGTCTCTCAAGGAGAAGAATATCATACCACAGAGTTGGGCAGCTTTTGAAACTATGTTTCACAAAGAATTCATGCCTACAAATGAGGCAGATCAAAATTGGACGGCTTGGGACACGTGTTCCATGCACCAATACCCATCATTACTTGAATATATATCTCACTATCGGGATGTTATCCTCAAGTTGGAAGGATTAGACACCTTTCAGCAAGTACGTGGGTTTATCTGTGGTCTGACGCTAGAGCTTAAGAAGCACGTCAAGACTCAAGACCCTAAAACACTTGAGGAAGCCATAGTGAAAGCACACATTCATGATGATCCAGTTGAAAAGAAATCACATAATAATCACGTGCCTGCTGTAGACATGTAGTAGTGTTAGTGTGGATACGCGCTTCACCAGGGGCACTTTTCTCCCACTGGGTTTTTCCCCCTGGACATCCGGTGTGAAAGGACACCTTATCTCTTAGGGTTTCATATAAGCTTTGTAGCTCTGAGTTTGTATACTCTATTATTCTAATACAGAGAGAGAGAGAGAGACTAAAGAGATCTCGTACACAAGCTCTGTGTCTTCTCCTTCTCCATCTTCTTCCTACTCTGAGTTGCTGTCTTCCTTCTGTTTCCTGTTTCATCATCTTCAACAATTGGTATCAGAGCAAGGTGATTTCCAGAACCTCTACTTGCGTTTTCGCGTCCGCGCGCGCAATCGCAGTTTTCAGGCAGTTTTCAGAAAATTTGCTCGTGGGAGCATCCTCGACGTTCCAGGAGTATTCTGACCAATCAACCTAGGGTTTTACCCCCCTTTCAAAGCCGTTCGAGCCCTCAGAATTTTGTTCTGAGCAGCGTAGCAGAAGTTACTTTTCGGAGGCGTTTAGATAAAGAGGGTGTGCTTTTTGACAGATTTTCTTCAGGTAAACAGTTCTTTTGGGAAGCAGCTTGTCTTAGCTTTGTGCTGAGATTTTGTGTAGAGTTTTGCTTGGATTGGAGAGGAGAGCCTCGATCTACGGAGAAAGAGATTTTTGGTGCGTTTACATCCGAAGACAAATTGGATGGTACCAACTATTCTCTTTGGTCTTTTATGGCCAAAAATGTTTTGGTTGGTAAAGGATTGTGGGATTATGTATTTGGAGATGAAGTTCGTCCAGGTAGCATTGCACCTGCCACGCCTGGTCGTGGTGCAGCTGTTGGTGCAGGACCCTCACAAGTCACTCCAGAGCAAAAGAGATGGGATACTAAAGATGCACAAGCTATGGCCGTGATTGCCTTAACCATAAAGAGGACAATCACACCACATATAAGATCTTGCAGAACTTCTGAGGATGCTTGGAACACTCTGCAAGCTATGTTTGGAGGAAGAAATGCTGCCAGAATAGAGTTTTTGAAGAAACAACTTGACAAAATACAGATGGACGAAGGTGACGATATCGTCGAGCATCTTACAAAAATCAGGGATCTTAAAGAGAAATTGCTTAGCATTGATGAAGTGATTCCAGAGAAGGACTTGGTTTCCAAAACACTCAATTCACTACCACCATCTTATTTGAATTTTCAGACTTCTTTGACTCTATCTTTGCGAGCTAATCCTGAGCCTCTTCATTTTGAAGAGTTAGTGGCTTTGCTATTGCAGGAGGATCAATCACGTAAGAACAAGTCTTTACAGGTGGATGGTATGGATCATGCTCTTGTTGTACATAACAAAAACAAGGGTAAAGAGAGTGCTCATTACTCCAAGTCTAGTGCAGGACAATCTTCAGAGAAGTCTAAAGGTGATTCCGACAAGTCCAAGAAGAAAGGTAAATGTCACTACTGCAAGAAACCTGGTCACTACATTAGTGAGTGTAAAAAGCGAATTGCTAAAGAAAAGAAGAAAGAGTCAAGTTTGGTTGTTTCAGCTTCTGGTGATTCTTCTACAGCTAAAGAAGAGTCTGCAAACTTTGTGCAGGATTCTTATGCTTTCGTAGTATGTTCAGATTTTTCTGCTTACAGTGTTGACAAGACACAAATGATTTGGTACTTTGATAGTGGTGCATCCAAGCATATTACTTCAAGGAAGGATTTGTTTTGTTCATTGGATGCAGCTCCAGCAGGAAAGAAGGTGACATGTGCAAATAATGCTTCTTATCCAATCAAAGGCGTTGGTAAGATTTTGATTACCATTTCAGATGGTTCAGATTTATGCTTGCCAGATGTCTTATATGTTCCAGGGATCAAGAAGAATTTGTTGTCTGTATCCTCTCTTGCAAAAAATGGTCTTCGGGTCATTTTTTAGGATGACAGATTTGTTGTACGAGATCGAGAGAATGGTTATTCTCTTATCACTACAGGTACACTGGAAAATGGACTATTTGTGCTAGATCGTTATGAAAAGCAGATTCAGGTATGTATTGTAGAAACAAAGACTCAGGCCATGCAGGATGCTGAGTTGTGGCATGCTAGATTTGGGCATGTTAGTTATGGCAGTTTGATGACTTTACAACGTCATAATATGGTGCATGATTTGTCTTTATTGGAGATGCCATCAAGACATGTATGTGAAGGTTGCGTTCTTGGAAAGATGCACAGATTTGCATTTTCGCAGGATGGTTCATAGGACCACATACTTAAATGAAGTACTCACTGAAGAACGGGGAAGTTCTTCCACTACTGGTCTAACTGAAAGAGGATATCTTTCCTACCATCATTGTACCTAAATAATTCTGATACTAAGTTATTTTTGTACTTATCTGTTCATTGTTCCCTGGCCTGCTGTCTTTTGAATGTAAAAATTCAATTATGTCTTATTAGTTAAGATTTAAACAGCTACACACACACACACACACACACACACACACACACACACACACACACACACACACACACACACACACACACACACACATCAAGCTACCCTTAATCCACATGTGACTTCTGATCTTGCTACTACCAACGTCCCTTGTCATCATGACAAGGGGCATTGGCTTGCAACACCATCATAACCACTCTTGCTTGTCCTACCACCTTTTGTGTGTTGTCCCTATAAGGGCTCTATATACTTGCCATAGTCTAGGCTTGTTCGTAGCTAATAAGGTAATCTCGAGAGCATCTCTGTTTCCTTGATGAAACGATGGCCTACAACCATGGGTACCCCCTCCCGAGCAACCCTATGTGACGTCCTTGACTCCCACTAAGGTGTGGGATGTCTTTGATAGATCTCCAATCGTGTGGGGATTAGGAGAAGTAATGGACATTGCCTTAGATATAATGCAACATTGGGCATGAACCGATGGAGAAGGAATTTTCTTATCTTGCATGCAAAGCATAGGCAAGTGTGAACCTAGCTTACCTATCCATTCTCTATTGAAACAGTACAACCTTATCGTAGCAAACATCAATGTTTCCCCCCCCACATTTAGGCATAGATGTTGATTTCTACCTTGCCCTCAGGCCACATACTATCTAGCTAATTGGAAATTATGTTGGAAAACTATCCAATTTATTGGGTATACCCATCCATAAAATGACACTATCGAGGAAATATTCTCCCACTTTCCATGCTGCACTCACTTGATTGTTTTGATGTCTAATTACTACCACAATGTTGGAAACAAACAAGTTCCTTAATTGTGAAGACAAAGGTCATAAGAAGGGACAAGGTCCTAAGGATTCGATCGTAGGATCGGTCACCTCTCACCTACACCTATGATGGAGAGGGATCCTAAAGATAGGGACCATGGGGCACCTATAACAAGAATAGGTTGGATAACAAGAATAGTAGTAGTTTGTAGGCCTTTCACTGGTATCAAAGATCAAATCAACTTTCTCAAGTTGCGGGAAGGGCCATTGGTGCTATTTTTAGTATTAGTGACATACTTTTCAACAAAAACTATGGTGGGAGAGTTCCCTTGCAAGGAAAGTTTCCAAACTTGAGCTGACATTATTCACGATAGGAGTAGGTCAAAATAGGGTCATTGGGTGAGTTATGTGTTTTTTGCTTCTTCAACAAGGGTCCTTAGGGCTTACTGAGCACGTCACATGTTCCCTTTCTCTCTCATGCACTGTCAGACAAAGTGCACGATGGCACAAGCTTTATTTCTTAAGTGGGCACAATATTTTTGGGTGGTAACCAACGTGTTTTGGCTGAAGGGAGTTCACACCAAGGGGATTAAGACTTTGGAAATCTTTCCAAAGCTTGGGTGAAGTCGACAGAGTGAGAAACTTTTGCATATCTTGTCAATTCTAAATTTTTGTGATATTTTGAGTTTTGTGAACACCGAGTACAGATTCTTGATAGTATCATTCCGTTTTGACTTACATAAGGTGTAACTCCACTACAAGAGGAGCAGTACGCTTCTTTCTTGTAGAATTTCTCTACTTCTTTCCTCTATCATGTCATTAAAAAATCCTCTTCTAGAAGAGCATTGGTTTGATTTAGAAAGCCCTCCACCTCCGGAGCAGCAACAATATAAAACACAATCATGGCTTCATTGCCATGCACAATTTTGATGCTCTTCTACGACGAACTCAACAAATTGAAATTAATTTGTCCTTGATTAATACAAATGTAACTATGCTCATAGAGCTTATTAATAATTTTATGTTGCAAGTTGGAACGATGAACAATTTATCTGCACCTGGCACAAGGACAGATGGAGTTCCTTCCGCTTTGGAATCTCTTCCTGTTCAAGTTACAAAAGGACCGATAATCAAAAGACTTCATCAGGATGAATGATCTAAAGCCATCGATTGATAGAGGTGAAGACCAGGACTCCAATAAAGATACTTTTTTGCATAAGCTGATAAATGCTCACCCTCTTTGTGCTACATTAGATACTTTTCGTCCATGGAAACTAGTCTAGCACTTGAAGGAATGGATGTTGCTAAAACCATAGAAACAACTTACATTATGGACACGGTTTCAAGCTATGCTCCAGAAAGAGTTTCTACCTAGTAATAAGGAAGACAAGAACTTGCAATTCTAGGATGAGTGTTTTGTGATTACTTCATCTCTACCACTTGTATTTTTGCTTATAGTGAAGTTATTCTTGAATTGAGTGGTCTCAACAAATTTCACAAGGTGCATGGATTCCTACAAAGATTACATTCTCTTGTCAATGCAAACATTATTCATCTCCATCAACTTTAGAAGGTGTCACTTTCAAGGCATTAGTTAATGATGTAGATGAGAAAGGGCTTCGTGCTAAACGCTCTGTAGCAAACAACACATCTTCTGATTATGCAAACAACACACGTAAATCGTCTTCATTGACCAAGAGTTTACAAAAAAGGTAAAGAATTCATGTGGTCCTTTATCTACTGCAAATTTTGCAAGAGCAAAGAATGAAAATTTGTGTTTCAAATGTTTAACGGGTAAGCATTTCCTTTGAATCGAAATGTAGATCAAGACAAGGGCAATGATAAAGAGGAAGTAAAAGCAAAGACAAGGCTTGACATACAATTCAATTACTCCAATTTAGTGAGTCCACTATGATTTCTCTCAGGTGGAAGTCTCCCACTCCACAAAGGCACATGAATGTTTATTTAGAGTGTCCACTTGGTAGAGCTAGTGGGTTCTCATGATGTACTTTGTCTTCATGGATACATTAATGGGCACAAGATGCACATCCTTATTGATGATGGAGGAACTCATACTTTCCATAATTATACTTTAGTTTAGAGATTAAAGCTTCCACAAACTAAGAGTACATAGTGATAATGTGTCTCTTATGCTAGGACAAAGCTTTGATGTTTGGGATACTATCATTAAGAATGTTTTGTTGGAGGTTCAAGGCCATCCAATGGCATTACGTTTCCAGGTTATGAATATGTCACGAGCTGATATGGTCTTGGCCAAGAGTGGTTGTACAACCTTGGTTCTATGCTGAAATGTAGCTATCAAAATAACACTCTTCAGTTTGAAGTTCATGAAAACTGCAATTTTCCTTTTGGAGAGCATGATGTACCTACTTCTACTCTTATATGTATAGCCAAGATAGAGTTATCACAACAAGAAAATGGAATAGACCAATTTTACTTGTGTTAATGCTTGTCTCACTTGTTTGTACATGAAGATAAAAGTTTTATGTCTGATTCTGTTTTTCAAAGTGATAAACTTACATAAGATGATTTTCATGATGATTTTCCTCTGGGGGTTACCTCTAAAGTGGAATATTAAACATGGTATAAATACACAACTAGATAGTAAACCTATAAGAAAACCATCAAATAGGCTAAGTTAATCCGAAGCTAATGAATTAGAACGATAGCTTATTGATGGTTTTATTTAAATTGATTAATCTCCACGGGCATCTCCAGTGCTCTTGGTAGAATTAAAGGATGGCTCTATGTGCATGTGCATAGATTATCGTGGTTTGAATAAGGTTACAAATTTTTTATAAAAAAATCCACAATTGATGAGCTTTTTTCCCCAACTCCAAGGGGGCTGGATATTTTGAAAAGATTGATTTAAGGTTAAGATATCATCATTTAGGATTAGTTTGAGTGACATTCCTAAAATAGCTCTTTACACATGGTTCAAACATCTTGAGTTTCTTGTTTGTCCTTTTGGATTAACAAATGTTTCAACCTTGTTTGTGATGTTTATGGACATGATCCCACTACCTTATTTACGTAAGCTTGTTTTGGTCATTTTGGATGACATCCTCATTTATAGTTGTCCTAAGAAGGAACATTCAGAGTATCTCAAAAAAGTTTTTGATTGCTTGTGCAAAATGCATTATATGTCAAGAAGAGTAAGTGTGGTTTTATGCAAATAAAAATGTAGTATCTTGGCCACATTATGTCTGTTGAGGGTTTTAAGATGGGTCCATGTAAGGTAGAGACTATTTTGAAGTTGTCTTTCTCCCCAAAATTTGGAAGATATTCAATTTTTTGGATATGTCTAGCTAATATTGTATGTTTATTAAGAATTATGTTAGGATAGTCGTTCCTATGACTAACCAATTGAAGGTGAGCATTATGGATCCAACAAAGCCTTTTGTTTTGAAGATCAATTCTACTCATAAGGCCATTGGTGTAGTTGTACGTCAAAATGGTAGACTAGTTGCCTTTGAATTTTTTGAAAGTAAGAAGCTAGACAATTCTCAACAAAGCTATTCAGCATAGGAGCACAAATTTTATGCCATTATACATGCCTTTTGTAAGTGGAAAGAATATTTTTATGGTGCATAGTTTGTGATTGTCTTTGACCAAGAGAGCATTACATGGTTTACACATGGAGTGTCTTTCCACGGATGAGGGTGAAAATCCCTCCAAAGTCTCCTAGACGACTTCCCAAACTAGAAGCTCGCCAAATATGTTTTGTTGGTTGTCTACCTTTGACCTGTAAATCTCTCGAGTTTGTGCCTGTGCATGCCATTGAGACACAAGCGTAGGTAATTGCACTTGGAGGAAGACCCTTCCTCCCATTCCTGGTAGAAGTGAGTTAAAATTTGCTTACCGTACATGAGTGGAACACTCGTAATGTGTGCCGGAAGATGCATTGTTGACTAAATCTTTTTTGAGATGCCTTTGTGAGCCTCTTAATCTGGCATACATCTCAACCAAGGCTTCCTGAGAATTTCTCCTTAAAAAAAGTGAGTTATATTGAAAAGAAGCCCTCATTAGCCCTCCCCCTTAGGATAGAGACATGTATGCCTCTAGTTCCATACTTGAGTCTTGTTCAGTTGAGGTGGAGGAGTCTCCCTCCTCTGGAATGTCCATCATTGGCGCTTGATCAAACCTCAAAAAGTATTGCTTTAACCTCTAGCCATTGACACATGTTTTGTGAAGCCTACCATATGCATCCATCGATCGGTAACTGCCATTATTGTAGTGCTTCTTAATGATGAAAGGCCCTCCCATCTAGGAAAAAATTTATTATCCTTCCTAGTGTCAAACCCGTTGTCATATCTTAGAACCAACACACCTTTCCCGCGGCCTTTTGCCTTGAGTCCCTTATTGAAAGTAAGTCGATGTTGTTATGGCTATGCTGCATAGTTATTGATAGTATCCTCTCTGTCTAGTTGAAGCCTCTCCAAATCAAGAATGTAGTTGCAAAGATGAGCATTAGGGAATTTCATTTTCCTAGCTAGCACTTTGAGACTAGCCAATTGTACTTCGATGGGTAAAATGGCCTCCTTACCATACACCAAGTGATATATATAAATTGAATCCCATGATGTCCTAAATGATATGCGATAGGCCCAAAGAGCATCCTAAGGTGCTTGTCCTAATCACCTGTGTGATCATTTACCTACTTAGTAATGATTTTGTAGATCATACCATTTGCCTTTTCCACTAAACCATTGCATTGTGGATAGTAGGGAGTTGAGTGTCATCATGAGATGCCCAACTTCTCTATTAGCTCTCCTACTAGGTCTCCTCTAAAACCTGGTCCCCTATCAAAAATTATCTCAAGAAGAGCGCCAAAACGACAACAAATATTCTCAAATACAAACTTTGCCACTTCCTTAGCTGTAATCTAGGTGGTAGCTATTGCTTCATCCCACTGAGTCATGTAGTCCACACCCATTATGATGTATAATTTACCTAATTCGGTCCTTGCCAAAGGCCCAAGAGTATCAAGTCTCCATTTCTCAAATGGTCCATAAGAGATAATAGGAGTTTGTGGCTTGTAGGTGAGCCTCCTATCCTCAACTTCTGACATTCCTTGCATATTTTACACTAGTGGTGAACATGTCTCTGCAAACTAGGCCACACAAACCCGACTTGTAGAATCTTCCTATAGTGATGTCAAGTGCAAAGTGTCCTCACAAACACCATCATGGAAAAATTGAAATTATTTATGTGATCTCCCTAGAGAGAGGTACTCGCCTAAGAATTTGATCCTTACCCTTGTAGTAGAGGTCATCATTGATAAGGTGGTATTTTGTTACCTTACATACAAGCCATTTCTTTTGGCCTTTGGTAAGTTCTTTAGGACACTCTCTTGTGCCTAGGAAACTCATCATGTCAAGCATAACATCACTACCTTTGAAAAGAGGTAGCTTTAATTTGACTGCTCCCACTGGAACATCTTGTAGCCTTTCTCTACCTAAAGCATTTGTCTCTTGATTGACTGTTCTAGGCACATGATATAATTGTACAGCTTGAAATTTTTCTAAAAGCTCCTTAACTTGGTACAGATGGCCTAGCAAGCTATGATTTCTACAATCCCAAGTTCTTTGTACTTGTATTACCAAAAGCATGGAATCACCAAGTACATTTAGCCGTTGAATACCTTGTGTCATACACCACTCTAACCCAAGCATTAAGGTTGCATATTCTGCCTCATTGTTGGAGTAATAATCCAAGAGATGCCCAACGGAGAATACTTTTTCCCCTTGCTCATTGAATATGACAATGCCGGCTACAACTTTGTTCACTGTCCTCTTGTAAGCTCCATCAAAGAAAAAAGAGTTAGTCCCCTCTATCTTAGAGACTTCTAGCACAAGTGTTACCTCTTTATCATTTGACTTGATCTTTGGCTTATTTTTGTAGTGGCAATGAGTGAGAATTCCTCCTAGACTAGCTCTTGTGGTCCGTGGAGCTCTCTACTTGCATTGTGTAATCAAACTCTTGCAATCTGGTGAGCCATTTGGAAATACTAGAAGAAACATCCATGTGATGCATCACATAACACTTCCTCCATTGCTAAGATTATGAATGGTCTCAGCAGTAAATAAGAGCGAAACTTAGTAGTAGCAAACATTAATGCAAGCACCATGTGCTCCATTGTTGTGGATCCCTTCTCTAATGGAATAAATATGCGGCTAAAAATATATATATGATACATAAAAGAATTTTGAGGATCTTTTTGCATCAATACAGTCCCAAGTGTGTCATTGCCCACACTAGGGTAAACGTAAAATGGTTCATCCCACGTTCATTAGCAAAAATATGAACCCCAAAAGGGCCCTTTAGCTTAAGGGAAGAGGGTGGTGGCCACAGCTATACCCTTTCAAAAGGTAGGATAGTAGGGGGCATGGAGGCCTATTTGTTCCCCTCATTATAGCTTTGTCCCCTAGAAAGAGAGAGAAGGGGGAAAAAAAAGGGGGGGGGGGGGGGGGGGGGGGGGGGGGAAGGGGGTTCCTTCCATTTTCATGGGTGCCCCATAAAGTAACCCTAAAATTTCATTTTTTTTGAAAATCTCTAAATGTCACTTTTCACTCTTCAAAAGCTCTCTTAACCAAATACATGGTCAAAAAACTATTTTCTTTGACCAAAATCTGCATTTCTCAGTAGTACCCTCTATTCTACCTCTTCTCTCTTCTCTTTCTCCTTCTGCCTCCAAGATTTCCATAGCTTTCCATAACTGCACCACTTGTCTCCTCCTTTCATCCACACCATTCCTTTGAACTACTTCTTCTCCCCTTGCTCTTCCCATTAGCCACTTCTCCCCCTCCCGCCAAGCTTTCCATAGCTGCATCACAAATGGAAGCTTTCCATAGCTGCATGACTTGTCTCCCCCTTTCATCCACACCATCCATTTGAACTACTTCTTCTCCCCTTTGTTTCCCATTCAACCATTCCTTCTCATTTCATTCCTGAAGCAACATGCTTCTCTCTCTAACACCATAACTCTTCTTCTTCTGGTGCTACCATGTCAACCCCCTCCACTTCAAGGAAGCCAAAGGATGAGATAGAGGCAGTTTGCTTGCATAGCACTAGAATTTTTGATGGGGAATGCGTGATGCAGGTGTTTTCTAAATGATCTTGGATTTTCATGCAACCTGCAGCTATCGGGCCTCATCGAGTTCAAAACAGTGACAACCTTGACAAATGTGCACGTTTGTCGCACGTGTCAATGCAAGGGACTTGCCGATACACTGTGTGCGAGCCAAAAATGGCTGCAAGCACACAACCAGACTAATCTAGCAAGCTCAAGAGAGCAAGGGTGTGTCACTCACCGCCCTACGCTCGCCTTCGTGGAGGATTCCTTGCCGCGAAGAAGAAGGAGCTACCACCGTGCCGCGCTCGATTGCCTCGCTGCCACTGTGCCGTCGTCGCAATGCTCGATTGCACTCTCTCTCTCTCCCTCTCTCTCTCTCTCTCGCTCTCTCTCTCTCACTCAGGCATACACACACACACACACACACACACACACACAAGGAGATGAAGAAGAAGAAGATGGGGGTGGAGCAAGAGCACTCTTCAATTGCACAAATGAGAGAATAAGTGATTTTTAGGTTTATGTGACTTTTGTATGAGCTCGCCCATTCACACTTGGGCCCCTATGCAAAGCCAACTAACCCTTGAATGTTCCAGTTAGAGTGCGCCTCTCATCGGCGATCACTCTTACCCTTTTCCTATTGGACCGACAAGCCCGGTACCTGACTCTACCAAATAAATAATACGACATCTATCATAGGTGACAAGATTGTGCATGAGGGTTAACATGTCCCCCTTCCTGATGTAGATTCCATCCTCGAAAGCTATTGAGTAGAAGCTCATTCATCGAGGTGGAAGAGCATTTGAGATGAATGTCCTTAGCCTTGTTCAGTCATCACTGCAAAATCAAACAACATTGGCATAGTAATTTATTCTCATATACAATTAAAAAGCATATGCACTTGTAGTCAGACGAGTTGATTGGTAACAAAATTTTAAACCATTTGTCAGCAATAAACATTAAATTGTAATATAATCAAATGCATAAACAGTTGTAAAAATTAAAAACTAAACAAGTTCAAGGTCGCTATCTCATATAAAAATCACCTAAACCTAAAAATCACTTATTCTCTCATTTGTGCAATTGATGAGTGCTCTTGCTCCATCTCCATCTTCTTCTTCTTCATGTCCTTGTGTGTGTGTGTGTATGCGAGAGAGAGAGAGAGAGAGAGAGAGAGAGAGAGAGAGAGAGAGAGAGAGAGAGCACGATCGAGCATTGCAATGACATCATGGCGGTGGCAAGGCGGTTGAGCACGGCACGGCGGTAGCTCCTTCTTCTTTGCGGCGAGGAATCCTCCACGAAGGCAAGTGTAGGGCGGTGAGTGACACACCCTTGCTCTCTTGAGCTTGCTAGATTAGTTTGGTTGTGTGCTTGTAGCCATTTGTGGCTTTCACATAGTGTACAACAAGTCCCTTGCATTGACACGTTCAACAAACGCCAAAAGTGTGGGCATTTCCCCGGCATCGGCGCCAAAAATGTGCGTGTCTGTTACACATGTCAATGCAAGGGACTTGCCATACACTATGTACGAGCCACAAATGGCTGCAAGCACATAACCAGACTAATCTAGCAAGCTCAAGAGAGCAAGGGTGTGTCACTCACCGCCCTAGCTCGCCTTTGTGGAGGATTCCTCGCCGCAAAGAAGAAGGAGCTACCGCCGTGCCATGCTCAATCGCTTCGTCGCCGCTGTGCCATCGTCGCAATGCTCGATCGCACTCTCTCTCTGTCTCTCTGTCTCTCTCTCACGCACACACACACACACACACACACACACACACACACACAAGGAGATGATGAAGAAGAAGAAGATGGAGATGAAGCAAGAGCACTCTTCAATTGCACAAATGAGAGAATAAGTGATTTTTAGGTTTAGGTGACTTTTATATGAGCTCGCCTATGCAAAGCAAACTAACCCTTGAATGTTCCAATTAGAGTGCGCCTCTCATCGGCGATCACTCTTACCCTTTTCCTATTGAACCGACAAGCCCGATACTTGCCGCTACCAAATAAATAATACGGCGTCTATCGTAGGTGACAGGAATGTCCGTGAGAGCGCATGGTGTTTGGGTCTCAAGCAGCCCTAGCACACTACATCGGCAAACTACCAATGCAGGATGTGTGCATCATACACAAGGATTTCTCCCCGAACGGCCATTTTGTTTTGTGGGTGCTTAAGGCCGCAAGTAATTTGCTATGCTTAGTCACCATCCCTCAAACAACCCATGTAATTATTCTTGTGAAAAAATCACTTGCAATTGCCACTTTTGGCATTGGCTTCTGCGGCAAGGTCATGACACGCATAGCTCTTTGTCAAGCCCTGGGGGTTGACAATGCCCAAGCTATAGCTGCTTCTATTCTTACATCTGTTCTATCCAACGCTATAGAACATCGTAGAGAGGTCTCAAAGCTCCTGCTGTCAAAATATCGTTAAGCCAAATGTACAAGATTTTAAATGAAAATTATCTCTCTTCTCCATGATCTTTTGCAGAGTTCAATTTACTATTTTGTTCATGTTCAGTGACAAGGCAAACTGTTTGAAAGTTGATTTTGTACATTG